>NW_028263388.1:16801654-17440307 GCF_051168715.1 Poecilia mexicana
TTGTTGTGGATCTCCGTCCAGATAACGTTCCAGTTCATCACCACCTTCACCACCTTGGTGCCTTTAGTGGACTGCTCATCTGCTCCGTTTCGACAGACGGATCTCACCGAGGTAAAAACCAGAACAGATGTCAAACACCTCTGCAGATAAAACACAAACAGGACAAGAACCGTGGCGACTTTTAAGATACAAATGTGAAGACTCCGTACATCGTGGGCGCCAAGAGGTTTTCTTTAAAGCATAGTGTCTCAAATCTAAACAAGTGAGTGGTAACTAAAAAGGGCACTGGAACATTTTTACCTGGAGACAGAAGAATAATCGGACAAATCATTGTCTTTAGCTTCTGAAAGATAAAGCTACTCCAACATGCTGCACTTTGACAGAAAGCGGAAAAAGAACTTTGCTTTCCACCATTATTTTGTTCGGAATTAGTGTTGTGTAACCAGCTTAATGTACGTAAAAAATAAAGATTGAAACTAAACGTATTATTCAAAACATAGTTGCAGTATTTGCAAGGCTGTTGTACTTCTGTCGTTGTTTAATTCATTATCCGTTTACGTCTCTAACAGGTAGGACAGACGAAGTAAATTTGAACTCTGTATTTACAAAGTGATGCTTCAAAAGCACCCATCATTACATCCTTTTCATTTGTTGCGTAATTTGACACATAAGTTAGCGTATGTGCTTTCTGTCTTTCTGACAGTTAGAAGAAAAACTTGCATCACTTTAATGTTCCCACCATAAACATTCAGATGTCAGCTCAGCTTAGCATAAAGCCGGAAAAACAGCGTTTCAGACTATCTGACACTAAACGCAGCAAAAACAACAACAGACGACAAAATCCACCCCAGACTGCGCTAATTATCTGCTTATCTGTTGTTGTTTTTCTCAGTCGGCACTAAAAATCAAAGCGTGAAAACACCATGTTGGTCATTTTTCTCCAGCATGGGGACACGGACCGGCATTGTGGGTCTGCTTCCAGCGTTCGTGCCGAACCACTTATTTTCATATTTAAGGGACGATCGCCGCGGTTGGCCGGGATGTTTAATCCCTCCAGCTTGTGCAGGGTCTCGTAGCGGGTCTCCTCTGAGACGGCATCCAGGGGAACGGAGGGGACTCTCAGCATAGATGGGGCAGGGGGTCTTTCTGGAAATCTCACCCAATCTCAAAGTGACATCTTGGCAAGCCTGCAGCGAAAATGCAATTCAGATTTCTTGTAATCACAGTTTTATTCTTGTAGCAATTATCTAAAGATGATTACCATTGCAGATCAAGAGCTTTCCCTTTGAGGCTCGCTTCCGTCAAATGTATCTCCCCGAGTAGTCCAACGGCTTTTTTCCTCAATTAAGCCATAGAAAAACAAATCATAGAGATATTACAGAAACACATTACCTACATTTCTTCCCTGCAGATTGAAAAAGATCTCTGCTTTGCCTCAGCCGGCTTTGAAGACTTCGTGCTGCAGTTCCTGGACAGGTAGAGATAAATTAGCAAGTCAGCCTGTCACTCTGTGGAGCTTTGTTGTCATCGTCAGAATACGGATGTGTCTCTCTGTTTGAAATGCACTAGACTCCCTGCCTCTGGAGTGAAAAAAGCCTTTTTGTGTGTGTGTATGTGTGTCTGTTTTTCTTCTTTTTTTCTTTTTTTTTTTTAAATCATATCGTTGTTGACATTTTCATCACAGACGAGTGTTTTAAGTTTGTGTTTGCGTATGTGTGTGTGCGTGTGTGTGTGCGTGCACAGATGTTTTGCTCTCATAGACAGCAGCACTCTGGAGCAGACGAGAGACGAGACGGAGACGGATACCCAGACTCATTTGGAGAGCCTGGTGGAGCTGGGACTGTCTTCCACCGTTAGTACGATCCTAACACAGTGCTCCACAGAAATCTACGAGGTAGTGCAGAAATACACTCCGTCGCTGATACACACATGTCTCCAAGATAACAAGCCTTCAGTGTGACGTGACCTTTAAAAATGTCTTTTTCGGGTTCAGATTCTTGAAACTAAGCTTCTTGCTTTGACTGATGATATCTTTCATGAATATGAGATTTCAGTTTCTGTTGTTTTGCGAGTTCTTCTTGCTTGATTTGACAATAAAAGATAAATAAATTAAAGACTCAGTTTAGGTGGTGAAATGTGTCATATAAACTCTACATTATTTACCAGCTAACACCGGATGTTGTGAAGGATGAACCCAGACACCCTGCCATTTTGAGAGGTGCTCTAAAAGCAGTTTTCTGTCAGTTTTTTCCAAATTATTATGCCTGGTTTTTATTAGACATTAGTTGCACAAACATCCATTGGAGGCTTACAGTCACAAGCAATAAATTCAGTCCAGAACGAACTGGTTGTGCAAAAGATTTAGGCCTAGGTCTGGGTAAGTATGGAAGAGAGAAAACTTTCAAAACATTCCTTTTTGTAAAAAAAAAAAACAAAAAAACAAAAACAACAACAACAACAACATAGAAATCAAAATACAAAACATTGCACTTTTGACATCAATTTATATTTTTCTAACCATTTATATTTTGGTTTTGGGTTTACTGACTGATAAAAAGGTGAATGCATACTCAAAATGGTGATTTCAGTGCTCATTTGAGATTTAAGCCAATCCACGTTTAGATTTTAAACTAATATATTGTTTACATGTCGGCAATCAAAGCATATTTTATTAATAGAAGCAGAAAAAAGCATTAAATTTAAAATATGTTCTTCAACATATTTTTGAATACATAATGTTATATACAATGTTACAACTTTAAAAGCAACTTTATGGTAATTGTTTTATGCTCAAAAGACTGTTTTGTAAGAAATTATGAGGGGAAAAAAATCAGATTTGAGTAAATTATGGCATTTTAATGTGTAAAAACACTGAATGTGACTAGATGTCATAAAAAAAATTATTCTCAACAAGAATAAACAAGATTGCAATTAGTCTTGTATTTTAAGCTAAAATGCTTATTGATCAAATTGTCTCAAGAAGCATAGAAAATGGGAAATATTGGCATTTTTATGTCAAGAATATTAAAACTAATACGGGTTCAGTCATAACTGTAACATTAGGAAGTGGATTTTCTTCAATTCTCAACTTTAAGACTTCCTCTCCTCACAGGAGGACTGTGAAAGAGGCAAAACTTTAATTTTGTCATTTGTAATTAGAGCCACTGTTTAGTAAGATTGAACTAAATTGGCCTAACCTGCTAAGCTGGGTCTTGTCATCCTTGTGTAATGGTAACAGTTTGGAAAGAATATAAAAATTTTGCCTGTACCACTAAATCACGCAGATTTACGAGACAGACTGAACATTCTGTCCTCAGTAATGTGTAAAGCCCGTTTAAATTAATAAGAATAATTTAAAAAAACACAGAGAAAAATGGAAATTTAAAGCTTTTTGCATTAATGATGCAGTAAAAAATGATTGCTTGCACCAAAAACTGAAAAAAAAACAACAACAAAACAACAACATTTGCACAGACAGTTAATACAAATGAAGTGCAGATGTTGTGACTTTTTTACACTTATGTTGTTCAGTATATTTGCATGATAAGTGACTGATTACAATTATATGTTAAGCATAATTTACATGATGATTATTATTATTATATTGAATATGATTGTATACAATTACAAAGGCGAAGTGAAATATATTTCAGTGTAAGACATGATTTATTTGAATAGAGGAAGTCTTTTATTTTGAAGAATGCTTAAGGATCTGTTACTGTTTAGTCACTATCTTGCTTTGTTGATTTTATTGCTTGGTTACGAGCAGTTGTTGTTGCTGTTGTTCTGTTTTTATCGGCTGAAGCCCTTTTTTTCCTCTTCAATAAATACTGAACAAAAGGGTTCAGTAAAGGAAATACGAGCCTCCGTCTTGTTTGAGAAGAAGCTTTACTCCGCTACAGCATCATCTGATTTTATACTACACTGCATTTTGATCAGGTTGCGTTGCAGAAGCTGTACAACTTTGCCACCTCCAGCATCTTTGAGACGTGTGTGTCAGGCAGAATGGTGGCCGACATGTGCAGGGCTGCAGCAAAGGTAACATTGACTTTGTCTTGTTTTGTTTATACATGTGATGCAAATTGCCTTTGTGTTATTGTACAGAAACCAAAAAGAAGTTTTAAATAGTACACCTTCCTGAGGCCATGCATGTTGCTGAATATTTTCATTCCATTTGCTATGCTCATTTTCATTGCTTCTGTTCTTTTTTTTTTCTGCATGAATGTGTGCTTTTGTACGTTTGGATGCTTTTTTTTTTTTTTTTTTGCATGTTTTTGTGTGTTTGCAGTGTCATCCTGCTGAGTCTCTCCGTCTGTTCGTCCCTCACTGCTGCAGCATCATCTCGCTCATTACTGACAGTCAGTACCACACATTGTAGAACAGATCTGTGTGTAGACAGGATGTGACGCTGCTCGCAAGGCTATTTGAGCCCTCACATGAGCTAAGAATAGGTTTATTCAGCAGGTCCTTTCAATTATACATGAAAGCCGAAGACAAATCTTCAGCCCTTGCTCCTTCTTCAAAATTTCTGATCACCGTAACCTCAAAAAGTTATAAAATTAGCCATCATCTGAGCCTTCAGCACTTCCCTAAAGGAGTAGTTTACAAAGTAAATAGATTTTAAGAATATTAAACTCTTAGGTGACGTAGCCAGAAAAAATATCAGAAGTTATTTTCCATGCACGAAGACAGCCTGGTGTACTCTGTGCTACGGCAGATCTAATCATAACCACAATCATTTTTACACTCGTAGTCTTGCCTCTCTTAACAGGTGTTATTTTTTATGTGATTTGTTTTAAGTGAAAGCTGTTAATTCAAATACATTTTCAAGGGACACAGAGAGTTTATGTCAAATCTCAACTGGAATAATGTGATACAACACTTTGAACCCAAGATTATGGGTCCAAATTAAGCACAAGATTAAGTATTTACACACAAGTATTTGAGGCGAGTAAGTAAAGCTTTCTGTGGGTTAATGTGTTTGTGCATAGATGTGGAGCTGCAGAACGAAGATGAGCTGGATAAGGAGCTGCTGTGGAATCTCCAGCTGCTCTCTGAGGTGAGAGGACAAACTCCTGAAGCACCTTAAAGCTTTAAAAAAACACTCAGACGATCACTTATTGTCATCTGCACCATGTCCGGAATTTGTATTCATTCTCAAAACGACAGGAGAACAGATGCTTGGCACCAATTTGCATTTTTTTGGGAGAAATAAAACGAGAAACAGTCGCTTCAGAATTATAGTAAGGATATTACAAGAGGAAAAACAGCAGCCAAAAGACATTTCTTACAGTGCGCTCCATTCAAGGTCATAAATATCAGAGCGCTTTGTCGTTAACCAGAACATATTGACACTCTTTCAAGTTTTTTTTATTACTCCTGGGAGCTCAACGCAAGGCTGAGTGAGCCAGACGCTGTGATTTACCGAAGATCCTCAAAATTTAAGGCGCAGCTCTCCACTGAATTGAATGTTCTCGGTTATACATGTGTGCGTTTGTGTTGTATTTAGGTAATCCGTGTGGATGGCGAACAGCTGCTAAAATACCAAGGGGAGCTGGAGCGCATCCTGCGCGTGTGTGTGCATCTTCGCTGTAAGCAGGCCTACACACTCGCTTGCAGCTTGCTGGAGCACACACTCCGCTCGCTGTCTCTCATCTATCCCACCGAGTACCGCAGCACCTCTGGGGGCTTCGATTCCGACCTCCCCATCCGGGTAAAGATGCACCGAAACTTTTGCAAAAAAAACAAAAAAACAAAAAACAAAAAAGAAATAGACAAAACCGCACTCATCATTATTTAATTCCATTTTTATAGCATTCTCACATATTTGCACATATTTCCAGCTCAAACTCAGTAATTAATATGTTTAAATTGGGTTCCAATATAAAGATATATAAGAAAATGATTTTAGAGTACTATGTAGATCCATTGGATCCATCTTTCAAAGATTAATAAAGCAGATACCCGACAGTGTAACATAAGTTGGCATGAATTTACACTTCTGAGAAACTTGACTTTCCTATAATATATGACAGTAATTTGATCAGCAACTTGTCGATCCCTCTGATTGTTTTTCTTTTTATTCTTTCATGTTGAATACTTTGAAAGGAATGTTTTTGTCATTTACACCAGTTCAACTCTGACTAATGACTCCGACTCATTAAGACTTTGAAAGTCTTGCTCGTTTAAGATGATGGATCAGCTCGCGCATGACAGAAAGCAACCTATTTTGGATCGAATCTTTAGGCACTTCTCTAACAGCCTGTCGCAAAAATGAAAAATAACACAGATCGTACAAAATGACAGACATGAAAAGGCATTTCAGCACCAATAAAGTGGTTTCCAAACAGCGACGAGTTACTTGACACAAGATGGATCATCAGCAGATTGGATGATGTATCTGATATAAACTGACACGTCATTTTATATCTTGCGTTCATTTATTCTCTTCCCTTATGATTTGAAGACTGCTCCACACAATATGCTGTTACAGTGAGATTCAAGCGGGAGAAAATAAGTGGAAAAGAAGCAAGAAGGAGAAAATTGTGTTGACTTAAAAATGTTGCGGTGGCCTGGATTGTTCTTGAATGTGTTTAGTTGTTTGGATTCACTGAGTAAATTGTAAGATCGGAGGACTGCATGAACATATGTTAATCTGCAAGTGAAAATTAAAACTTTTATCTGCTTATCATATAAATCAAGCCATCTGAACCCAAAAATATCCTATTATTAGTGATTTTATGAAGGAGGATTGGATTCGATGAGAAGTAAGGGTTCTGCTAACATGCACACATAGATGAGACGATTTGAAAGAACGGTGAAAAAATTTGTTCAGATTATTGTTGACTCCTTTGTTCTTTTTAAACTTGCAAATATTTTTCTTATATTTATTCATGCACTTGCCACCTGTTACCTAGCTGTGGTTCAACCAGGTTCATCTAATGCATCGCATCATTTTTCAATTCTGTTTAAGCCTGTTTTTCATTTTCTTATTCATTAAAGTTGCTAGTTTGTAGAAAAGTTAGTGGCGTTATTTGTTTTCTTCTTCTAGACTTGTCTTTGTATCCGTTGCATCTGTTTTAAATATTTAAGACTTTGGTACATGACACAGGTCTGTGGTTTGGAGGTCGACTGGCTGTGCTGATTCGCCTGCCAGTTGTTCCAGTGGAAAAAAGTGGCAACAGCTCACTGCAGCTCTGTGGGTCTCCTCCTGCAGGACTGGGGCCGAGCCGGAGATGTGGCAGCGTTGGGTGTGTGTTGGCATGTGCCGTGCCAGGAGGAGGAAAACTTTGTTTTCCAGCTGCTGTCGTCGCTCCTGCATCCCCAGCTGCAGCGAATCAAAGGCCACGTGTCTGGAGCTCAGCCAATGACCAGGTGCGCAGTCGTTTGTCTCACTTTCAGATCCGCAGAGGCAATCCGTCACACGCACACGTTCAAGCCAAACAAACAGGACGGTGGTCCTCCATTACTGATGGATGAGGTCTGTTCACACCAAAAGAGAAGGCGATACATATGTTTTAGCTGTCTTTCCTGACTTCTTAATCAAGAACGCAGAGTAGGGAAAGTTGAATTTAGCAGCCCAGAGTGTTGGAAAGCCATTGTAGTGCCTCTAGCCCCATACTGCAGAGGAAGGAGTGTGATGTGGTGTGTCGTTAACAGGGAGGAGTTGTGGCAGAGCTTAGCGATCGTGCAGCACTGCCTTCTCGGAGCTGGGAGCATGCTGCCCCCTTTGGATGGCGCACACGTCCCTGACCTGTGAGGCAGCAGTTCTGCACACTAATAGCACGGAAACACGCTTTTATCATGCTGGCTTGTCTCACAATTGGCCTTTTCTCAGGGTGCCCTCCATGGTGAATCTGGGGGAGATCAAACTGCACGTAGGTGTCGAGTATGGTAAGAACACAGCCACGTAGCGCAACGATCAAAAGCACCATCAGTGTCAGTGGGCGATAAGTGCAGCTCATTCTGCATTCTGCATCTATACGGGACGTCTGTGTGTCTTCTTCCCCCCTTCAGATGATTCATGGGAAAACTACAGAGTGTCCATCTGCCAGACCATGAGACTTCTGCTTCGTGAGTGGAGATTTTCTCTTA
Organism: Poecilia mexicana; assembly: GCF_051168715.1. Lineage (NCBI taxonomy): Eukaryota > Metazoa > Chordata > Actinopteri > Cyprinodontiformes > Poeciliidae > Poecilia > Poecilia mexicana. Next base: position 16,809,749 of record NW_028263388.1, read on the forward strand.
AAAACTCTCCTGTTTGAAATGTGACTGCGGTGCAAACTCGTCTCCTCTTTCTCCAATCCAGATCACATCCTGGAGCACTCGGAAGATGATACAAAATCCCTTTTTGTCATCATTAAGGTGCCCGATCCTTTATTTCTGCCACAATCACTCTAGGGCATGTCAAACTCCTGGAGGTTTTTCCAATTTAAAACCTGAGACGATAAAACATTACTTCAGATGTCACATATCTTGTACAACTTGATTGGGGAAAAAAACACATAAGTGGAAAAGTATTAAAAAATGTGAAAGTTGCAGTAAAATTGTTGCATAAGTTTGCACATCTTAAACTAATATTTAGTTTGCTTTCGGTATTCATTGTTCTTTGATGGCAGTCTGTCTTAACTTGACTGTATTTGCTCACGCTTCCCTGCAAAAGGTCTTCAAATTTGTCAGATATTTTGGACATATGCACAAAAAATCTCAGTCTCACAGAAGTAAGACAAAAATAAAATACATGTAATATTTCAGCAAGATACATGAGCTTGATTTAAGTAAATGATTCCTTAATATTGATATAAAGTACAAGCTCCACTGACAGATAATTTCACTAATAACAGGACATTCTTCCCATATTACAAGTGAAATAGTCTGCCTTCATTAAATATTTAGGAATTATTGACTTAAAAGGCTCATGTATCATTCTGAAATTTTACTTATAAGTTAGTTTTGTCTCATTTCGAGTATGCTAAGATGTTTGCATTAGAAACTAGACCAAATATACTTGGTGAGATTTTGTGTTTTTGGAGAGTGGATGATACATGAAAGAAAATAAAAATACACACCCACCCTCCAGTAATCCATTGATAGAAATTGACCAATCATACAGTCTAGACTGGGTTAAGAGAAGAGTGTGATAACAAAGACACCACACAACTGAATTGTCACACAGCATCAACATGTTTGATACCACCTTATTTATATCCTCATCATTATTGTGAGTTATCACAGTTTCTCACCACGCTGGTAGTTTTGCTATGTCATTTATTTGATAGTAATGTAGATGCTCAGCTGTCAGCAATTCACTGTGATTGGCCGCTTGCATAAATTTGTTTGATCTGGCGAAACGACCATCATAAAATGGGGGATTAAAGGACATAAAAAGCAAGCAGGACAGAGGAGCGGTGCCTGCTGTTTGCACAGTTATATCCGTTTGACACAGAACACCTCTCCTTTCCGTCTGTCTTTCCACCATTTGCCTGCTGAAAACACTATAAGCCTCATTAAAAGTCCACAATACTCCAAACATTTTGTCACTTTAGAGTCTCTCTTAAGGCCTTTGGTGGTTCGCGGATATTTTTAAAATTCTAAGAAAAGTCTTAGGAGTACTTGCCAAGTTTAATTTTTGTCTCGATTTCTCTGAGTGAAATCCACTAATGCATCAAGATGTCAATACGTCGTCAATCCATAGCCCGTTTTTCCACAAACTTTAGCCAGACCTTTAGGAAGAAGATGCTTTTTTCTTGGAGCCATGCTTCTTAGTCCTGCTGTAAAGGGGAAACCGTGGAGATGGTTGCTACATTTAGGACGCAATCACTATTTGGAAAATTCCTGCACCTCCTAAAAGTGTTTCGATTGGCAGCTTCCCTGACCAGTTTCCATCTTTTCTTTTCATCAGTTTTATCCCTGTTGTCCCATATTTTCTCCAGTTATTGATGACTGTATATACAGTCATGAAATGCCGTGGAAATTTTGATGCTCTTCTCCTGTTTGAGTCCTTTGTACAATGAGATCATTTTGGTCTCTTGTAACCTTTCTGCAAACTATAGCTTTCGCTAAAGTTGTGCAATGGTGCAAACGGGCCACGTCTATTTGAGGTCAGTCAGGCTCACTTTAAAGCGAACCAGTTATTTCACATATTGCCATTTGTGTCTCAGCTGCTTCTAAAAACAGCCCAAGTGATTAAAAAACACCCATACATTTTTTGGTGTATAAGTTTATGTTTTTTAGTGTTTGGAAAATGAACCATTTCAAAAACCTCCTGATTGTTACGAAACAATTGATAGGCACTGCACTGTTACCTAGCAACCCTAACGAAGCCTAGCCTGTCACCTAGCAACCTAAGTTGAGCTCCAGCGTGTTTGGTTCCAGCTGGTTTCAGCTGGTTTTCATGCTGTATGCATTGTACAATGGCTGCTGGGAAAAAAAAGTGTTTTGTTGTTGACTTACATTCAGAAAACACTTGCTGAATAGTGAGAAGTGTGCAGGAGGCTCCACTTCTGCTTTTCAAAGATGTATGCATCTGTTTGCAGCCATTTTTACGTGAGCGTAAACGTTGAGTTTTGGGGGCGTGGCCAGCAGCAGCTTATTTGGATTTGAAGTGACAAGAGGCCCCAAAACAGCTCATCCTGAAAGGAGGTTTGTACACTTTTGAGATCTGCAAAGGGCTCACTGTGCTCCATTTTGCTTGCAGATTGTCAGTGACCTCATGTTTTTCTGCGGCACACACAAGAAGGAGTTTGACTCACGCTGGAAAAGCTTCACTCTTGTCAAGAAGTCAATGGAAAACAGGGTGAGTTGGTAGAATGACAGGTTTAGGCCTGCTTAATGTCATCAGTTTCAATAAGTAACTTACAGGATGATTTAAACGCCTCGCCTTTTCATTTTTATAGCTTCTTGGGAAAAAGCGGCACATCAGAGCACTGCTCATCGACCGGATTCTGCTCCAGCATGAGGTTCGCAACGAGAAACACACTCATGCCCGAAAATAAATCTTCCAGATTTTCCAGTGGTGAAAATTGTATTTATTTATTTATTTATTTTTTTGTTCTTCCTCGCGAGCAGATGAGAAAACTGGTGGTTGAGGGCAGTGAATACAAAGTGGTCCATCAGGAGCTGCTCTGTGATCTGTTGCTGCTTTCTACCAGCACGTACAGCCAGGTAGACAACTAAATTCAGAACGACGTCTGGCTCCCGTTTTCGCATGAGTGCTTAGGTGAAACTGGAGCTAACTGTGCAAACACACATATTCCTGCAGGTACGTAGCAGGGCGCAGAGCGTGCTGATGACAGCGATGGGAACCTATAGCTTCGCTTATAGAGACATGATTCCCCGTATGTTACAACTGCTGTCTCCACAGAACACCGCGGGCACGGAGCAGCAGTTCAAGGTACTGGGAACACACAAGTCCAACTCGTGACTCCTCAGAGCTGCCTCTCTTTCTGTGGTGCTGAATAAGAAAGACATGCTAAAATGCACCATCTTAGTATTGATGGCTTGTTAGTGTCACTGGAATTGGTAATTCTCTGCATTCTGCCCTGATTTTGCATGTTTACAACCAGATGTTGAGGCTGGAAGCCTAGTTTTTCTTTTCCCTGCTCACACTTTACTTTGCAGTTTTTGCTTAATAAGGTCTAAGACACACAAGTCAGAGATGTGTCTTAGATATGATATTAATATCTGCTACCTACATCACTGAGGTATAGTCAGAGGTCTACAGTTTACACAGCAGGCCAACAGGTGGCAATAATTCACTACTAGCATATTTAGCAGAAAAAGAAAAAAGTTCTTATTAGAAATTTAGCTCAGTTGTTGTATCCCCAAACACTAATTCATCCTATTGTGAATAACAACAATGTCATCACACAGATTTTGTTAAATTGTTTTCTAGTTTTGTTTCTCCTTTCGTCTCTATTTGGTGTTGTTTCTTTGTCACTGTGTGACAAACACATTTTATTTTATCATTCCAGATCCATTGTGGCAGCACAATTCACTTAGTCAAACAATCTAAGTTGTTCACAGAAGGGCATGTAATACCCTGCCACACTGGGGAAGATGATGACATTTAGAAAATACTTACGTGAAACCATGAAATGAACACCAAGATTCCAGAAGGGTGCTTTAGTAAAACTGTGCTCTGTTCGGCATTAAGAAAACGTAATATGGACGTAATGAAATACGGGTTTCATGGCACGTCTTACTGTTCGGTGCACACCTCAGCTTTTATGTGATGTACAGATGAGAAACGGCAACAAAAAGTGCACATTTTTGTTCTCATTAGCTGTTTTATGATAGGAACTGTAGCTAAACACGTGTTCACTGAATAGTGTTTTCAAAAATTCTGGTAGCAGTGTAACTAGGCATTGCAATAAAAATGTGAATGTGAAAACTGTCAAATTAATGGTGAAAATGTCACCTTACTTCCACTCTTTGTTTGAGCTGGCTTAAAGATTAGCTTTTTTTTTTTAAATTAATGATATATCTAAAAGAATTTTCAATAATTTCACTGAATTCTGATGGAATCAACTAGCTCTCTCACTCTTTGGTTACCTAGCAACTCGCGCACTCTTTGGTTACCTAGCAACAACAACTTGCTGAGTAACTTACGCAGCAGCAGTTTAAGGTTTCACCACTTATAAATTAAAAGGAAAAAAAAGTGTTGAGTGAAAATTGTGGATAAAACAGAAAAGACTATCTCATTAGCTTGTCCGTATTTCAGATATTTAATACAAAAAAAGGAATCAATAATTATCAATATCGACCAATATGAAACACTTATATCGTGACTCATGTTTTAGCCATATGGTCCAGTCCTGTGACTGACATTGTGGGATTGTGTTCGTCACGTTCAGTTTTGAAATCAGATTGTCATCTTGATACCTTCACATCACTGATTTATAGGCTAATTATATTTTTAAGGGCGTGTATCCAGTTGACCTCTTTCTGTTCTTCTTTTCTTCAGGGTAGTCTGTACTGCCTCTTGGGCGCTCCCAGTGGTTTCTGTCCAGCAACCACACGGGACTGGGATTGTGTCGGGGAAGTGTGGCCCGCTCTGGTCCGATGCGGACTGTCACACTCGGTGACCCTGGAGAAGCCCTCCATTGGTCGACTGTTTGATGACATCATTGATAGGATTCATCGCCTTCACGACACCATTGGAATCTACTTCACGGTGAGACACGCATCTAATAACAATCACCAAACTAGCCTCGACTGTGGTCCGTTAACTGTGGGTCTTTCTCCTTTGGTCACCTCCTTGTCTAGGTGTCAGAGAGATGTGTCGAGATCGCCAACCAAATTGCACAATCTAAAAATCCCACACCTTGTTCGAAGCTCCCGTCCAAAGAAGAAATAAAAGAAGGAATTCAGCGTCAGCGTATCAGAAATGTTGTTGCTGCAAGGTAGGAATATTTTTTTTTAAATCAAATAGGTGTTAATAGTTTTTACTGTCCAGCAGATTTGACATGTTAATGTACCGTGGAGCAGATTTGGGTGAAAAACAGCCAATTTTAATCAGCATAAAAAGACTACAGAAAAGCTAGTGGGAAATTTTGTTGGTCCGTCTTTCTTGCTATTATTTGTAGTCTGTTTAATGCTTCTTGTTTTCTCACAGGAAATATGAGAAGCTAGTCAATGACCTGTTGGACTGCCTTGAAGACAGAGATCTGTAAGCTGTTTCCTTACATGCGCATTTCATGCTATGTGCACACATAACAGAAATTGAAACAAATGATGAGATTAATAGTGTAATGTCATTTTTTTACCAAGCATTAGCAATGCTAGCATTAGCACAGGAACGGTGGTGGTTTTAGCTCACTGGAGTTTTTACAATATGAAAACTATTTAGGCAATTGACAATTGGAGTAAGTGCACCAATACATAAAAGCTAGGGCTAGCTCTCCGGCAAAGCTAGAAGCAACTGCAAGTTACAAAATAGTAGCATTTTAAAACCTCAGTGAGACATTTCTTCAAAAGTAGTACCGGTAGGTTAATTTTGGAGAAGTTTCCTTTCTCCAAAAGGAAACGTTAGGAGAAATGAAAAGACACGGCTATATAAGCGCTAGCGTTAGCTCTTCAGAAAAGCTATCTGTGAGAGTAATTGAGAATTGCTGCAGATTAAAACTATTGTTGGTCATTACTTTAGAAGTTGTGGATTATATACATATTTTATGATTACCTGTCTTAATGACAACCATTAAGACAGGTAATCATGGCCAAAAGAAACTATATAAATGCTAGCATTATCCCTGCAGAAAAGAAGAAAACTAGAACAACTCCTATAAATGCTTACTTTAAAAGTTGTAGATTGCTTATAACTGATTTGTTGTTTTTCTATCACCAATCATTAAGGGGGGGATGACAATAAATAGGAAGTGATTCACACTTACTGCATTTTACATTGTTAGCATTAGTACTGCAGCTAGCTTCAACAGGACGTGAGATATGAAAACTTTCATAAGTTCAAAAGTTATGGAGTTGCATATGATCATTTGTAGATTTTTGCCATGTGGCCAATCATTTACGCAGCTAATAGTTTGAGGAGTAAAAACACATTAGCGTTAGAAATGCAGCAAAATGAGATGCTAAAGAAAGATAAAAAAATATATGTTTCAAACTCTCTTGAGCAATTGCTTCAAAACTTAAGTGAGTCTATCCTTATTTTCTGCCAGGAAACTTTAAATATAGTCCTTTATATTGACTACTGGTAGCTTTTTATTTTACCACAGCACCCTCTGGAATAATTGCCATCCTACTTATCGGCTCCTGCTGGCATAGATGAATATTCATTTAAAATGTTTTTTCACCAGAGTATACTTTGCGTTTCACAGAGAATTGCTTTTTTGCTGCCTGAAATTACTTTTTCTTTTTTTTTTTTTTTTTTTGGTCTCTGTGGTCTATATGTCTGTTTTTGTTTCAGGCCCTGGAAGTTTGAGCACATGGCCACAGACCTGTTGGCTCTTCTTCTGCGAGACGATCATCCTCTCCCACCTGATGCTGTCCTCTACTTCACACAAACCCTTGTCCACGACTCCATTAGCATACGCAAGGTCTGCATCTCTCTGTGTGTGTCTTATTATTGTGTTTTTCTTCATGGTGTAGGGAATCTAAACACTTTCCAGGTATCTGCTTTTCCCTCAGGTTATAAAAATGGAAATAAGGTGGCTGAAGTGTTTTTTTGGTGCTACTTTTCCAGCTGTAACATGATGCCTAGAAACATAAACGCCCATTACTTTCTTATGCCAGAGCACCTTATCAGCATAGATATTGAAAATCCACTCTCACATACAGATTCAGGTGTTATATGACATAGTTTAAACACAGATGTTCAGCTTTCATACCAACATCATAAAGTTTACTCTAGATAGATCTCATTACATTTATCTTCAGCAGTAAATAATATCTAATAACACACAGCAAAGCGTTAAACAAGGTTTATTATGTTGGATCATATCAGATACTATGCAACAGGAAATTATGTGTGTACACTTGGGTGCAGAGAAAGCCGTAAAGAGTAAGTGATTCACACTTACTGCATTTTAATTTTAAGACAAATTTACTCAGTTAATTTTTATTGACATTGCACTGTATATTTCTCTGTTCCACACCAGTAAAATTGCAGTCAACTCTACAGTTACTGATAAAAATGTGTTTTAAGGCCGACTTAAATTAAGATTTAATTCAATCTGATCATGAATAAATTTAGAAAAAACAGCCTATTATCTTAATCAAAATTGATTTATATAGTGCTTTACTAAATCCAACATTTATTGATTATTGATTTATAGTAAAAATGAAACAAAAATAAACATATATATTAGAGATGTGCCGATCGATCGGTCACCGATCATAATCGGGCCGACTTCCGTGAAAAAGTGCATGATCGGTGATCGGCGATCATTGGCTCTTGTTGTCAATACCGATCACCTGCTTCTCATTTCGCAGCCTGCCTGTGCAGCTGGTCTCCTCTTTCCTTCACTGCGCAAACGCGTAGCAACAAATCCTAAGCGATGTGGAACTATAACGCACTGAGTGAATGGGGAAGTTTGCGTGTTGCGGCGGAAAATTAAAGCACGTGGGGTCAAGCAGGTCAAAATGCATCAACACAACAAAGCTAATACGACATAAAAACAATGCCATACTTGACGGAGTTTGGCTACATCGAGGCTCACTGCAGTAAAAAAGACATACGGAGGATCAGACAGCAGGTAAAGCAGCGCACAGCTACAAACACTCACCCGGATTAGCATGACGGTCAGAAAGCTAAACAAATAACCTGGAAAATTATTTAAGTCTTCGAGCTGCGATGTAAGACGCTGGTTCTGCTCTCGCTGTTGAACCGCTGCTACAGGTAGTAATATTTCACAGACGGAGCGCCGCTTCTGCTCCACCTGGTAGTGACTCTCACACCGAACCTCTGTTTAAAGCTGCAGCATCTAACCTAAAAAAAATACATTTTACGTACGTATTAAAACTTTCGCTGTCCTAACATGAGACAGATAATCTCTAAAAAAAAAAAATCGATCTCCTCCCTGTTCTGCATAATTACTCGCTCAGTCAGAAACAGCCAATCAGAGCTAGCAGTAACCAGCTAGCCGCCATGCTATCAGGAAGTTTTCATTCAGTAACTCTGGATTGTTTATTGTAATGGATCCTGTTTTTGCCTTTGAATGTTAAGTTTTATACTTGAACTTCTTGGCAATGTTGAGAGGTTTTATTTTGGCTCTATGCATTATTTAGCCTCTTCAGAGCCTTCATATGTTATCAGTCTGTTAAAGATAGTATTATCAATATCAGTACAATTTGCACAATGCCTGTTTTGTTTAGTTTTCTTCTTGGAAAAAGTTATTAAAAACAAGTTTTTGTCTAAATTAAGGTGGATTCATGATTTTTAATGACCCTATTAGTAATATTTTTACTCATTTTACTGACAAATGCTTCTCAAGAAATAAAATAAATATTATTTAAAACAAAAAACAACAAAAAGTTCATCTGATGGAGTTAACAGTATGACGGAGTTGACACAGAACTGAAGGTGGTGACAAACTAGTGAATAAAATGAAAAACTTGGTACATGTGAAGTAATGCAATTCATGTAAAATACATTAAAATAAATTAATTGCACATTTAAGTGAGATTTGACAAGAATTTCACTGAAAGAGTCAGAAAAACTCTGATGGAGTTGACATCTGACGGAGTTGACAAAAAGCCAAACTACCTCAATTTTTATGTTATTCTGAAGGAGGTCATATTTTAGCTCATCAGGTCCATGAAATATTTACATTATACCAAAAATTAAGCTTTTATTTCACAAAATTCCATCAAAGTTTTGTAAACTGTCAGTTATGGAGTTGACACATCATGGTTGTGACAAGCAACTTAGGAATAAAACAGAAGAAAAAACTAAAGAATAACATAAGCTAACCGGAGCTAACTAGCCCTCTGAGCAAAGGAAGAGAAAAGACAACGTCATGGGGTCCTCAGAAGTTCTGGTGCCCCCCAATAATGCCTGATATTTTTTACATTCTTTTCATTTCTGACGGTGTTGACAAAAACTAGGGACAAATTTCAATGGAGTTGGAAAATATATAAAAATTATTTTTAATTCAATTTATTGATACCTCTATAATTATTTATATAACTACTTGTCACAATATATAATTTTAGTATTTCTTTAATTATTTTAAACTATTATAATGTGTTGAGTTCTGCTCCTGGACAAGGGCTTTTACAGGCATTATCCACCGACTACAACGTTTAAAATAAAAACTTATTCAGCAAATACCTGGAAAATATACATTGTTGTGTTCACATGACCCAGGTTAGTTTAGTCAGATATTTGAAAAAATTATATTTTGTGTATATTTTATTCAAATTTTGTGCTTTATCCATAGGACCTGTTTTCTCCCTATTCTCAAGAATCACTGATATAATTATTAAATATCACATCATGATTTGCTTATGCCAAAAAATTTAATAAAAAATATAAAATAAACAGCAACGTGTTTTCATTGGAGCTCCTGGAATAAATCCGCATATCTAAGTTCATTGCATTTTGATAATAGAAACACCTAAATGGAGTTAGCATGAGTATCAGTAAAGCAAATAGGTGACAACTCACTAAAGCAGGGGTCTCAGACTCAATTTCACCCAGGGCCACTTCAGCATACTGCCCTCCCTCTACGGGCCACATTAATGGTACAATTACCCAATTATACCCTAACCCTTTAAAGATTATTACTCAAAATTATATACATCTAAAGGACACATATCACAAATATCACTTGATTCATTTTTTAACTCTATAAATATCCCCACACTTAGTGAAACAGTCAAATCAGAGCTGGATATCCCGATATCTATAGATGAACTTTCAAATGCAATAGATAAATTAAAATCAGGAAAAACACCAGGTCCGGATGGGATCCCTTTGGACAATTATAAAATATTTAAAAGCAAACTACTACAGCCTCTCTATAATATGCTTGCAGAAAGTTATACCCTTAAAGAATTACCTCCTTCTCTACGAAATGCAATCATAACAGTACTACCCAAACCTGGAAAACCTCTCACCAGATGCAAATCTTTTAGACCGATCTCTCTTATAAATTCTGACGCCAAAATAATATCTAAAGTACTAGCACTTGGGCTTGAGAAATTTTTACCATCTCTTTCTGAACCTGATCAGAACGGATTTATAAAGGAGCGCCAAGCCCACCATGGTACCTGTCGTGTGCTGAATATAATCTATGCTAAATATGAACATCCCGATACAGCTTTACTTTCCCTTGATGCAGAAAAAGCATTCAATAGAGTGGAACATAATTATCTATACAATGTTTTATCTCAATTTGGCTTGCGTAGTTATTTCATAACCTGGATTAAAATAATTTATAATAAACCCACAGCCTCAGTTATAACAAATAAGATGATATCCGATTCATTTAATCTAGCTAGGGGAACACGTCAAGGGTGTCCCCTCTAACCCCTCCTCTTTGTTCTGGCAATTGAACCATTGGCTTTTGCCATAAGGAACAATCAAAACATACGGGTTGTCAGAATAAAAAGTATTGAATCTAAAATCAGACTATTTGCAGACGACATTATTTTAAAGTTGTCTAATCTGAAGCGCTCAATCCCTCAGCTACTTAAAACTATCACTGAGTTTAGTTATATTTCCGGTTACAAATTTAACGAAGCTAAATCCGCCATCCTATTTTTAAATCAGTCCACCTCACATTTAACATGGGGACGACAACTAAATCTAGAGGACTAAATCTTGCTGAAGTTATCAGGTCAAGATAACAGACAACAATGATTTCTAACTTGGCGTTTGGCCTGATATCTAGCCATGTCCTCGCACGTGCTGCAGGCGGCGTATTTTGACTTATTAAGAGCACGAACCCCGTATATATCCTCTTCTTTGGCCCTTTTTTGGAGAACAGAAGTCAATGTTTGATAGTCTGGTCTCCTCTTTCCAGAGGACGTTTCCTCAGCCGAGGACGTTTGCTGTTTTGGAAGATTGGCCAGATCTTCCCCTAGGACAGCTCTCTGAGTCCGGTCTTCCAACGCCACTTTTGTCAGTGCAGAGGTTGAGCTTTTAGACTCATCGGCCTCCTCTGCACCGCCAACTTCCCCAGCCGGGGGCAGATCTGTCTGAAAACTCATTTCAGACAGAGCCGTCCGATATGAGCTTTCAGACAGAGCTGTCTGAAACGAGTTTTCAGACCGATCTGAGTGATCGGTCTGAAAACTCCCACGATGGTCTGACTCACCGCAAACTTTCCCAGCCGGGGAAGTTTGCTGTGAGTTTTCAGACCCATTTGACGTGAAACTCCCACAGTGGCCTGATGGGCCACAGCAAACTTTCCCAGCCGGGGAAGTTTGCTGTGAGTTCTCAGATCCACTTGAGTTTAAACTCCCGCAATGGCCTGATGGACCACAGCAAACTTTCCCAGCCGGGGAAGTTTGCTGTGACGTTTGGCCTTTTGGGGAAGTTTGTTTCACGGTCTGGGAAGGGTTGAAAAGATAGGCGTCGAATTCGTCGTACTCAGTGGACTCGTCCTTGTAACTACTAATATCAAAAGTTACATCAGGAAGGATCTTATTAAAAATCTTCCTTACCCCTGTGGTGATCAAATACCCAGCACTAAAAGTCAGGGGGAAAAACACCGTAGCTACGACCTGTTCCATAGGTAAAATCCTTAAAAAACACAGAGCTTAACATTCAAAGGGAGGCTTGGATATAACCTCCTGTTTTGAGATCCAAACATTCATAACCTCAGATGTTCTTTGATCTATGTCATAGATGATGAGGTCATAGCTGCAATGAGTCTGTAGTTCTCAGAGAATGTCTTGCTTCTGATCGTTGCTATGGAAACGGTCAAATCAGTTCTGCATGACTCAAACTATTAACCCTTTGCAACTGCAACACTTAATCATTCGGGGCGCCATGACGGACTTCAGAAGGGTATATTTCAGGAGGCTAGGGATTAAAACAGGGATTTTAATGGTTAAATATTAAATTTAGATTGACAATGGTGTAATAAATCCCTTAATTTAAGTAGGATTTTTCATCATTATATCAGGTTTAAAATTTTGAATCATACTTGAATTAAAAATATCTTAAAAGTAAAATTAAATGTAACTGCTGCTGCTGCTGTAAATTGCGACAAGAAATTTTGCCTGCTTAGAAAAGAACTACAAAGAAATAATTTTGGTTTTATAATTTATATATACACACACAGACAAAAAAAGCATCAGCAAAACATTGACAATATGTAAAATATATATAAATACCGTATTTTTCGGACTATAATCCGCTACTTTTTCCCCCACACTTTGAACCATGCGGCTTGTGGCCCGGTGCGGCTTTTCTGTGGATTTTTCTTCAGCCACCAGGGGGCGCTTTAGCAGGAAGTGAATCATTGGAAGTCAAATTTGGAAATCAAAGAAGAAAGTGCTCATTTTCAACCATAGACATAAATACGTATATTTCAATCTGGAAAGACTCAGACGAAGAAAAAGGAACAATTAAAAGATTTAATGACAGCAATGAATAACAGTTCTTTGGCGCTCGGGCCCCGGCAGCTGATCTGAGCCGAGATTTGATGTGAACTCGATGAACATCCCGATAACCGATTAGGGATGCTCTCCCCCGGGGCCCGACACTGGTGGTGGAGGTCTGGAAAGAGTGCCATCCTGGAGCCAAAGGATGAGGGTGGAGAAGGGGAGGTGGTGGGTTGAACGCAGCTGGGAAGCGGCCGATGACTTGGGTGTGGATCCTTTTATGCTGAACTTGATTGATGATTGGACACGTCAGGTGAGGTCCAGCGCTGAGGTCGGAGATGAGCATGACGCCGATGGACGAACGGAGGGGATGGAGTCTTCCAGTTTGAATTTTCGCTATTAGCTCCATTTCAATCTGGAAAGACTCAGACGAAGAAAAAGGAACAATTAAAAGATTTAATGACAGCAATGAATAACAGTTCTTTGGCGCTCGGGCCCCGGCAGCTGATCTGAGCCGAGATTTGATGTGAACTCGATGAACATCCCGATAACCGATTAGGGATGCTCTCCCCCCAAAAAGGGGCTGAGGCCGGGGCCGAGGCCCGAAGAAAAGGGGGACCTAAAACTTGTGAGCTGCCTTGAGGGTGCGGAGAGAAACATCACAGTACTGGTAGTCGCCAAACGAGTGCAGAAGTCTAGAAGGTGTTAAGGAAGAAAATATCTAAATTGGATAACTTTGGAAAAAGTTTGGCTCCCTCTTCCTCTGGATCCCAGGTCCTCTCGGCGGGCCATGTGTAGCCACAAGGAAAACAATGCGTGTTGACGTCACAGAATTACAGAGTTTAATCCAATATAAGACAATGCACAGAAACTACCGAACAACGGAGACATACATTCATTTACCTGACATAAATGGAAAGAAGAAGAAAAGCAAAGACATCTTTGGAGAGTTGCCAGAGCAAATCTAATGTGTTACTTCTGTGTAGAAAGTTTTATCTCCTTTAATTTATTCAAATAAGGCGTATCTTTGCTCATCCAATCCAGGAGCTATCTCTGGCCCCTTATCTGAAGCCTAAAACCCCTGCAGTTTACGGCCTTTCACAAATGGGCGCGAAAAGCCGGAACCTCCCCTGTACTGCTCTCCACACAGACAAAAGGCAGTTCAAACGATCCTAGCAAACCATCCGCTGCAGCCACAGGCGAAACAAAGGTCAACAGGCCAGAATAAGTCACTGATTTAAAACCACAATTTAGGCCATTTGAGTCAAGACATGCTCAGTTTTAAAATTAGCTTATTTTAAATTTATTTTCTTAACAAAGGTGAGAAGCTGGTAGGAGGAATCAAATTTGATTGCTAGAGGGGTTTTCATGATATCATGAAGCCCATTCAAAGAATGAAGGCATTCTAAGAGAAAGGCTGAAAAATACCAGGCAAGAAAGTGAAGGATAGTTGAAGGCGCGGAGCCAGGCAGGAGATGGGATCAGTTTCGGGGGACACGATCATCTGGAGACAGGCTGGAGGATAGGTGCCTGCTATATGGGAGCCCTGCTGAAAATATGAGCGAAGAACAACTGAGACATGGGCCAACAATGAGAGGAAGGCTAGGACATGGGCCAGCCGTAGGGCAGGCCATGCTGGGACATGCCGAAAAACTCGGACGTAGAAATGAATGATTGAAGATTTAAAGACAAAATTAATAACGGTTCTTAGGAAATGAATGACAGTTCTTTGGCGCTCGAGCCCCGGCGGAATATTTGAACTGTGATCTCGGGTGAACGCCCCCGACTCTGATTAGGGATGCTCTCCCCCCCAAAAGGGGCTGAGGCCGGGGCCGAGGCCCTAAGGTGAGAGGAGGGAAAGGGCAACTAATCCACCTGTACATACTGCTGTAAACACCGTCTTATCTGAGCTCTTCATAAGAAACATGCAAAGGTAATAAAGCGAAATAACACAGACATGAAGCAACATGGTTACATTTCTCTAAAGCAGCAACTTTGAACCTGAACGGTCAGCTGAAGCAGATCTCTGACACCAGAGCTGGGCTACTGTTAAGCTATGAGGCTTGTTGAGCTTCGTCAGGCTTCGGAAGCTAAAGCCCGAACCGTAACCTCCCCCGTTAATCTCTGACACTAACGACTTGAAAATAGAATAAATACATGTCCGTTAGAATGTTTAGATACTTAATTAGCACATTTTTACAAGAACAATGGCAGAGAATATTGCCTACTAGCATAAGCTAAAGTTAATGTTAGCCACAAAGTTTAAGTAAAACTCACTGTCGTGTCAGTGAATGTATAACTAGGCGTGCATCTTAAACATTTCTCCAGCTGACTTGTTGGGGCTTCGGATCGATGTACAACCTTGGCCAAGCACTGCAAGCACCTAGTGCAAATGATAATTGTAATGGATCGGAAACAATCGAGCCGCTCCGCCCGGAACGCGGAAACTGAGGTGCAAAGAGTCCATAGTGGGACTCTGAACCTGTGAGTTGATTTGGGGGACAGGAGGAGGAGAATGCTGAGAGGAAAGAAAAGGCACAGCATACAAGTGGTCAGCCAATAGGGATGTTGATCACGAGAAAAGGTGAGGCACTGATGGAAGGAACAGATATGAGGTGACAGATGCCACGAGGAACTTGGTGGAAGAAGGCCAGCAGTGATAAACCATAACATGATGCCAGGCTGGAGACAGAGTCAGCGGAGGAATACTCTGCGAGAGTGAGACCAGGCAGGAGGAAGCAGGACAGCTTGGTGGTTAATGTGATGGCGGGGCCAGGCAGGTGAGCATAAACAGCTTGGGGGCTACTGGGATGGAGCGGAGCCGGGCAGGTGAATGGGGGCCAGCCATGGGGATACGGGGCGGCGCGGAGCCGGGCTGGAGGGTACGGGTCAGCTTGTGGGGATGCAGAATAGCCTGAAGAAAGGCTGAACGACAGGTGCGGGCTGGAGAGGCGCCTCGCTGGACAGACAGAGGGAACAGCTGGGACATGGGCCAGCTGAGGCGGCGCGGAGCCGGCCTGGGGGGTACGGGACAGCAGAATAGCCTGGAGAAAGGCTGAACGACAGGTGCGGGCTGGAGAGGCGCCTCGCTGGATAGACAGAGGGAACAGCTGGGACATGGGCCAGCTGAGGCGGGGCGGGGCTGGGCTGGGGGGTACGGGACAGCAGAATAGCCTGGAGAAAGGCTGAATGACAGGTGCAGGCTGGAGAGGCGCCTCGCTGGATAGACAGAGGGAACAGCTGGGACATGGGCCAGCTGAGGCGGCGCGGAGCCAGCCTGGGGGGCACGGGACAGCAGAATAGCCTGGAGAAAGGCTGAATGACAGGTGCGGGCTGGAGAGGCGCCTCGCTGGATAGACAGAGGGAACAGCTGGGACATGGGCCAGCTGAGGCGGGGCGGGGCCGGGCTGGGGGGTACGGGACAGCAGAATAGCCTGGAGAAAGGCTGAATGACAGGTGCGGGCTGGAGAGGCGCCTTGCTGGATAGACAGAGGGAACAGCTGGGACATGGGCCAGCTGAGGCGGCGCGGAGCCGGCCTGGGGGGTATGGGGCAGCAGAATAGCCTGGAGAAAGGCTGAATGACAGGTGTGGGCTGGAGAGGCGCCTCGCTGGATAGACAGAAGGAACAGCTGGGACATGGGCCAGCTGAGGCGGCGCGGAGCCAGCCTGGGGGTACGGGTCAGCTTGAGGGAGTGACTGAGAAGGCACAGAGCTAGTCAGGAGGGTGAAGGCCAGCTGGGTGTTACAGACTGGAAAGAAACCTTAAATTAAGGGTGTAAAGGACAGAGGGGAAAGATATGCGAAATATTGACAGGATAACATTCACTTGCATGAGGTTGACCAACCACCACCAGAGAATTGCGCAGTGCTCGTCTGGCACTGGATGTTAGCGTAAGGCCAAGAGAGTACCTCGAGACTGGTGAACGTAGTCGAACATAGACTTTTTTTTTTTTTTTTTTTTTTTTTTCTCCCCTCAAGGTTGCATGCATGCAGGGCTTGGAACTACGATGAGCATGAAGAAAAAGCCGAGACTCAGAATGGGGATGAAAACTGAGGAAATATACAGGCAGGATGAGATTAAGCTTGAAATGGGTGACTTGTCTAATAGCAGGACTGGACACAGCACAGGCAGGGAGATAGCTTATCGGCAATGGTGTTAAAATGACCAGATGCAACACGCAGGTATGCTAAATTAAATGGTGGCGATAGAAGACATGAGACAGATGGTGGAGGATTGGCTTATAGTTAAAACACAACTTATAGTGAGCGATGATCGGGATCGCTTGCTGACATTACTCTCCGGAAACAGGTTAGACAGTGAAACGAGTTAGAAAATGCTGAGGACTTGAGCTGCTGAAATGGATGATGCAAGCGAGAATTCATGGCTTGTTTAATTGATAAGGTCTGGAACGATTGTACCGAGATTGTCATGGAGGGATTTAAGTCAACTTCACGATCTGTGGCCAGCAACTGAACAGCGTGGGATGCCTCACAACTGAGGCAAAACTCCTAATTACTGGATGATTAATACGTACTCGTGCAGAGACAATTGGCAATATGACTTGAATTATGACACAGTCAAAGACAGCATAGTCTTCGGTTGACAAGTTGGCTGATAATGGAGCTGAAATAAAAATGCGGTAGCCGACACCCGAGACAATGGGCTGCATGGCTCTCAGTAGCTGAGTGCGCATACGAGTGCTGATATATGAATGAGTAATCCCTCTAGGCTGCCCCGACTCCAGACGAGTTTAACATGAGGGCATTGGCTTATGGGGGCAGAAGGTACACTGCAGTAAAACTACCCATACGAGGACATTTCCAAAGCGTTCAATAACGAGGGACCTACACTCTTTAGAACATATCAGCGGGCTACAGGCCACTAGTCGACGAGCTGAAGGTGCTACATTGTATAAACTTTCATTATTATTTAACGTTGCCTGCCTCCAACGCTTGCTCGACTCAGTCGGTTAATTGAGGAAACTGTGCAAAGCTCTGCGAATTGCTGGTTGCTGCCATAATTCGAACACACACGGAGCTGAGACAGCAGCAGCAGGTCTCTTTAGCTGTCGCACGGGAGTAAACCCGGTGAAGAATCTTAGAGCTCGAATGGCGTTTTAAAGCGCCTCCCCAAACACGACAAATCGATTCTTCAACATGCAGTTAAAAGCTCTCGAGCATATTGGGCGCAGCCCGAGTGGCCTACGAGTTCGGGAGAGAATAGGCTAATTGAAATGCAGTTCGTAATAATGCGAATGAGACATGAGAATGCTACGTCTTACCCCGACAGCCCGAGATGGGCGTAGAGAGGGAAATCCGGAAAGGTGCTGACCATGGCGGCATGCGGAAGAGAGAGAAGCTGTTGACGTGGCTGACCCATCGCGTGGCAACGGTGTGAAGACGATGCGAGAGCGGTGGTGGAGAAATGGAGGGAGAATGGATGGTGAGCTGGGAGAAAAAGGTGACGTGGATCGGTGCAGCGAGACCTTGGCGGGCGAAGGAAGACGGCCTTGCTGCTTCCGTCGGATCCTCTCTTCGTTTCTGTCGTCTTTTACGTGGCATATTTTAACAGGCTGTCTCCTCCACGTAGAGCTCCGCAGTTAGCTAGCTGGACTCACTGACTGTGCGGGAAGCAATTGCGTCGTGCGTCATGGCAAAAGTTAAAAGGTAACGAGGTGACGGGGCTTATTATGACGTTTTTCGAAGGTGGGACGAGGAGTACGGGAAACCCCAGATAGGTGAGAGATAGGCGGGTGAGCCTGCTTGAAATAATCGAGGCTGAGGTCGGGAGAAACATCTCTTGCAACAGAGGAGCGTCTGAGGGGAAAAGAAAAGGCCAACGCAGGATGAGAGGTAGAAGGACGGAGAATCACGAAGCTGTGGAGAAGATGAGACGTGCTGGCTGAGGAGCTGTGGCGAGCAGATGAACGGATTGAACGCAGCTGGGAAGCGGCCGATGACTTGGGTGTGGATCCTTTTATGCTGAACTTGATTGATGATTGGACACGTCAGGTGAGGTCCAGCGCTGAGGTCGGAGATGAGCATGACGCCGATGGACGAACGGAGGGGATGGAGTCTTCCAGTTTGAATTTTCGCTATTAGCTCCATGATGTCTATGATTTTCAACAAGCACATGCTAGCAGCAGGCGCGGCGGAGAAATTTCTTCAAACTCGTATGATGCAGCTTTTAAGGTGAGGGCTATCGATCTGGCAGTACAGGGGGGAAATAGAGCCGGTGCACGTAAACTCGGCGTGAACGTATCCATGGTTCGGCATTGGAGACCTTATGGAAAACCGAGAGCGGCGGAGATACCACCGGCTTATAACCCGGTTCAGCTTCTATATGTACATTTCCAGTTTTTTTTTGTTGTTGTTTTTTTTTTTTTTTTTTGTAGCTGCGGCTTATAGTATGGTGTGCTCTGTAGTCTGGAAAATACGGTACCGTAATACTCAAATAAGTCTTAAGTTTAGGCTTAAACATAACTGATCTACAATCGTACATACATTGGGAAGGAGTGCATTCTGGGAGCAGTTTCAGTAAAGGAGCGATCACCCCACTGTTTGTACGTCGACCTTGGGACTTCTAAGAGGCCTTGATTTGAAGATCTTCATGCATTTATTATTTGGGGGGAAATGAATCTCATGTAGCAAAACAATTATTCAATATTTTTTTGTACTGCAATGTATCTAAATGCAATAGAAACATTTATTTTGAAGCTATTTACACATATTTGCTCGGCAGTAATCAGTCCACTTTGCACCAGTAGTGAAAGGGTTTGAGAGAAAAATGCAGATCTTCATGTTAAAGGAATAAAACTATTAACCCCGGCTCCTGTTATTGAGATCAGTGTTAATTTTATAACAAACTCCACTGAAACAGACACGATTTGTCCCGTCCCTTATGATGGAAGCAGAAGAAACAAAGCAGCAAAGTATATCCACCTTATATATTTTGTTTCATAATGGCCACTAACAGCTGTTGATCATAATTCAGTAATAGCAGTTAAATCTTGCATAAAAGCATCAGCATCAGCATTTTATCAGCGGCACAGCAGATGGCCAAACTCAGCCAGATCACATCTGCTACTCAACAACTCGCTCTCGCTTTTCTGCTTTTGGTTTTTATTCTTGCAAGTTGTAAATTTCCTCTTCTTCTTTTTATTCATCACTGTAACTTGCTTAAAAGTAACCGAATTTAAAAACAAGGTACTCCGCCAACAGAAATGTGGGGAAAAGACGTGTAAAAGCAGATAAAACGACTGCTCTGCTGCATCACAATAAACAGTCAATTAGAAAATGCCAGTAGATTCTAGTTATGTTGGACCTTTACTCTTTTTACTCTTTGCTAATAACCTGATTTGTGATGCTTTGCAAGAGTATTTATAACCCTAGGGTTTCATTTTGTCACATTTTGACGATAAAATATATATTTTGTTGGGATTTTATGCGGAAGACCAACGCAAAGTAGTTCCTAATTGTGACATAAAAGGAAAAAGTCGCATGGTTTTCACAATTGTTTATATAAGGAATCTGAAAAGTGTGGTGGGCATTTGTATTCAGCCCCCTTGGTCAGTATTTTCCTGAACTTTCACTGCATTACTATTGGGGCAAGCCTCTACCAGAATTACACATCTAAAGGAAAAGTGTTGCATCTTTACGATGCTGTTTGTTCTCTGATGTTCTCTAAAATGGATTTTATGTGGCGGTATTAAAGTAAAGGAGTTGGTTACAAACTTTTCGGATGTTCTTAAAACAAATTTTAAAATCGTGTATTATCTTTCTTCAACAATTGTGCATCAATTTTGCTGGTTGATTATATAAAATCCCATTCATTCCACATGTAAAGCCAAGTGATTCCTAATAAACAAAACTTTAAAATAATATTCAAAGACTTTAATAATGCTCTTTACCATAGAATTCAAAATAAAAGCACAAAGCCATTATTGTTAGCATTCAAACTATGCACATTTTTAATATGATTCAGCTCAAGTTACTAATGTTTTTATGTGTTATTACTGGGAGGCATTGTTAAGCATTTTTTCAGTCAGGTAAATTTAGATGATATTGCACCATAGTGTTTTTAGTCTTGAAGAAGTAAAATAAGGAACATTTGAAGATCACATAACAGCAGTTAGCCAAAACTTTGAGGAGAATAATGTAGCAAAGAGAGGAAGAAGAAAAAAAAAACATAAATGACTGTGAAGGACAACTAAAAAGAGAAATGTGGTTCAAAAAGTGTACAACAACAGAGCTGAAGCCTGGACTATAAAGCATGGTTTTTGTTTCAGAAAGGTGATTTAAAGTTTAGCTGTGATGTTAAAACAAAATGTCTGAACTATATTTGTGATATTCGAGATGGCTTTGTTTAGGAATATAACCAGGAAGATATCTGCTGAGGTAAAAACCCAGTTATATTTGTACTCATTCACAAAAATGAACTTTAAATCTATAACACAATAAATAATTATTTCCATCAGATAAACTCAGCATTAGACGTCTGTTTTTTTGTGTGTGTTTTTTCCTTTTATTGGGCTTTTAGAATTGTGGAACAAATTTAGATTTAACTTTCCCCAACTGATAAGCATTTAAAGCATTTATGATAATCAGTTCAACCTTTCTTTCTGTTAGGTGTCCATCTCAGCCATGGCAGGAATCCTGAAACAGCTGAAGAGGCCGAGAAAGAAAGTGGCAGTTAAGCCTTCGGATATCAGTGAGTTTATACGCTCCAAGCTAAATCCATGATCAAATTAGAAGTAGAATGCTTGATTCTTGTTGGAAAAGGGCTTTAGAAGTAAGTTTTACAACATAATCTTGACTCTTGTGTAATCTGTGAAACCAGAGTGCCTTTTCATAGCTGTATATTTGTGGATTTTTCTGTGGAACATGACTCCCAAGTTATTTGTGTGCCCTGACATGTACATGTTAAGGTTGTCAAAGTCAAGCTAGCATAACTGACCTACTTCTCTTTCTCTGGCTCTTTTATATTAAAACGTTTTACTGAATTGTGGACTTTACCTTATTGTCGTGGATTTGACAATTAATAGGAAAGCAATGCATAATTTTTTCTTTTATATATCACATTTTAGTACATTTAGTGCGTTGACAACTTGACAGCTAACACTATTGGTAGTCATGGTCGACAAGCGGTTGTTTTGCCCTGCAGCAGGAAACTGGATCTTGATGTCACACTGCAGTGTATCTGTAGACAGGCATATTGTTACAGCTTTTATTTAATAACCACAATCATGCAAGAAAGAGGAATATCCCATTTTGTCCTTTTCATAGAGCAATTCTGCCTCTGACGCTGCGAGGTAACCAGACCCATCCTGCTTTCTGCCTAAGCTGACATGTAAATGCACTTGTTGTAAAATAGTGGCTTCTTTCTCCATTTAGGTGGGATCAAGGATCCAGAGGGGATTTGTGTTGGGGATCGTGAGGGAAACTGCTGGCTGCAGTACGACAGCAGCAACCTGCCTCTGAGTCAGGAGCAGTGGGACTTGCTGCAGTACGTGGAGAAAACTCACTGGGGCTACTACTCATGGCCCAGGTAAATACAAAACGACTAATTGTCGCGCTGGTGGATTTGGAAACTGGAAGGCGGATTAACTGCTTAGTTGGAAGGAGCAAATTAGCTGATTGACTCAAGTGCCCGTTTGATTTGAGACGGGTCTTTGTGGCTCTGCGGCCACGGTTATGTCCGACTGGCTGCCGGATGACTGATCTGGGTTGCTGGATCACTTGCGGGGGGTTGAACTGACTTCCTGTCACGGCCCGGCCCAGATAAGGCAGAATGAACGACTTACTGCCTACCCCAAATAGAAGAATTGATGCATAGGCAGAGGCGTGGCTGTCTTGGTATGCGAGCTGCGTGCTGAGTAACTGACTTTGTAATCATCCATTTATCCTCGCCGCTTATTTGAAGACAGTGTGTGTCTATCCAGAACTTTTTCTCCCTTTGTGTTGTTATCTATAAATCACAGCAGCCTCTTCTTTTGTCTGCCGCTCCTTTCAGAGAAATGATGATCTATGCATCTTCCGAAAAGCCACAAGATGACCTGCCATACGAGGAGATGAGTGAGGTGTGTGCTGATGCTGCACCACACACACGCACACACACGCACACAATAAAACAAAGATCTCTCTGTGGCGCTTCATTGTAGCATTCACTTGTGTGTCAATCAGGGCGAGAAGATCATCTTTGAGTACTTCTCGGACCCTGACTTCATTGACCAGTTGATAGAGTTTCTGTCTCTGGAGGAGCGGAAAGGGAAGGACAGCTTCAACCCGCGCCGCTTCTGCCTCTTCAAGGTGTGAATTTAACCTGTCATCCACTGACAATGTGACAAATACAAACTCTAAGCAGGATAGGTTTTCTAGTTCCGGGCTGCAGCTAACAATTATCCTACTTATTCATTGATCTATTGATTATTTTGACAATTACTTGATTAATCAGACAAAAAAAAATGGCCACATTCTGCAGATTTGTCTTTTAACTATATAAGTGTTTTTATACATTATTATAAATACATTAAAACATGTTATCAAACGGATCTTACATGGACACTTTATTAATCAGCATGGCTGTTTTGGGTGCGAGTCCCTGACATTTGTCAAATAAAGGTGCCAAAAATAACAATAACAGCCTTTTGCGAATTTAAACCACGCAATGCAAAACTTAAGCCACTTGGAGAGATTTTGGCAGAACATTTTTACAGACAAAGATGTTTTATCCTAAATACAATATATATATATATATATATATATATATATATATATATATATATATATATATATATATATATATATATATATACTGCTCAAAAAAATAAAGGGAACATTTCACTTTAATTTTGTGTGTGGCTCCAAATCCAGGCCTCCATTGGTTAATAAATTTGATTTCCATTGATGATTTTTTTTGTGTGATTTTGTTGTCAGCACATTCAACTTTGTACAGAACAAAGTATTCAATGAGAATATTTCATTCATTCAGATCTAGGATGTGTTATTTGAGTGTTCCCTTTATTTTTTTGACCAGTGTATATAGTAGAGTTTTGGCTTTACTTTTTCCTCTAAGTATTTTGTTTTTTTTCAGCAAATTGTCTATTTTTTTTTTACAATGAATTGATTACTATATTAGTTAATTCAATAATCAATTAATTACAATTAATTACTGGTTTCATCCCTAGTCTAGTTTGAAGTGCAAATATCTTTGGACACATTAAATAAGACAAAAACTGACTTACAAGACAAAAGATTTTTTTTAAGTCAATAATTTGTTATTCAAAAGTAATAGTTTCACTGGCAGATTAGTTCACTTATGACATGGTAAAAATGTCTTGCAAGTGAAACTCATACTTTTTTTTTTAATCAATATTAAGGAAACAAACTTCTATTTCTTTCAAATGTACTAAGAAACTACCGAAAATACTTGGAAAGATTTAGTGTTTTTGCCATGTATTTAATGGGGAAGCGCCGCCTCAGGCCCAACTCCACCAAGGCTGCAATTACTGTCTTTGTCTGCTGTAATTTGTTTTTTCCACCTAATTAAAAAAAAAAATAAAAAATTGACAAAAAAAAACTTCCTACTTACCAGTCAAACCCGAATGCTTATGTTTGATTGGCAGGGGCTGTTCCGTAACTACGGCAACGCGTTCTTGCCAGTGCTGTGGCCTCATCTGGAGCAACTCGCCAGCAACCCCCACGAGAGCTCCCAGCGCTGCTTGTGCGAGATTACGGCCGGACTAATCAGAGGCAGCAAACACTGGAGCTTCAGCAAGGTGCGCAGCAGAAATTCCCTCTCCGTAGCAAAATAAAACAAAACAAAAAAAAAATCCCATTAATATCAGTAAAAAACTGTGTCCGTGTGTCCGTGTTAGGTGGACAGGTTGTGGCAGCTGCTTTGCCCTTTGATCAGGACGGCGCTGAACAACATCACTGTGGAAACCTACACAGACTGGGGCACATGCATCGCCACAGCCTGCGTGAGTCACTCGGCTGCACTTCAGAGAAATTGATTTTTATGTAGTTATTTTCAGCCTGAGTTTGAAAAGATCAGATTTGGTATGAATCACGGGTTAATTTCCAGCGGTTCTGGCAGCCGCGCTCTTGTGATTATTATAACAGTTGTTCTCCGTTTGGCGAAATGTCTCAACGTTTCTGCGGCGGGAAATCTGTTTATTCTCTTAATAAATTACACAGATTACAATGTCACTGAAAAGTTAATTGATTTAAGCATTCGTCACACACGGAACGATTTATTTCAAGTATTTATTTAAGTTCATTTTGGTTATTTGTGGCTTTCTGTTCATAAACACCAAAACCCACCGATAATGAAGGCCAATAAATACTAATGGTCTGCAGCTTCATGGAAAATAAACTTCTGACTCGACATATTTCTAGCATGTAGTCATTAACACCAAGGCTAGAAAATCATGCAGTTGCAACATTACTGCCAAACATTATATAATGATGTCAGTTGTTTTCCTCACTGCTGCTTTTCTCTTGCTTGTATCCATGATTTGTTCTTTCGGTCACTGACCGGAGCTTGTGACCACAGATGAATGTGGCAGCGTAGATTTGCTGTTTGGCTCAGCTCAGAAACAAAAGCTTCTGCAAAGCAAAAAGAGAGAACAAAGCCAAAATGCATAGATTACAGAACCCAAGACATGAGAAACTAAAGACGAAGAAAGGAAATGAGAAAGGCAAGACGTCTACAAGATTAAAGCAACAGAGAAAATTAATTGAATGTGGCAAAGTGTGAATGATGATGAAAACCCAAACATGATCAGCAGAAAAATTCCCATTGATCATGAGAAAAAGCGTATATATTGTGTACAGCACAAGGATATTTCAAACTTTTTTCTTCCACTCAATTTTCCACTAATATGCTGATACATGTCATAAGAATTTTTAAAATTCTCATTTTTAAAAAGAAATGAATTTCATGTTTTCAATTAAAAGAAATAAATGCTTCAAATATACCAATATGTGTGTAAGGAGCTTAACTTTGTTACTGATTAAATTACCTTATAATTATAAATAAATTAACTTGACAATATAATATCTTCAGATCTATAATTTAGCACACCGTTCCAGCTAACTCTGATGCAACTTTGTTTTTCCTTGTGTGATAACTTGTAAATGAAAGTATCCCCCTGTCTTATTTTATCTGTATAAATATGTTTTCGTGATCTATTCTAGAAAATCTCACATTGTTTGATTTTATTAATGTAGGAAAACCAAAAACATCAGAAGGGCCTGCAAACATTTCCACATTAATAATCCTGCTGACACACAAAGCAGCCGAGTGCGCGACAACTATTCGGCCGTGTGAGATAGACGGGATAAAAATAACACTCTTCTGGTGCGTGCGTGTGTGTGTGTGTGTGTGTTTGTCCAACAGGAGGGCAGAGACCCCAGGAAACTCCACTGGCTGTTTGAGCTGCTGATGGAGAGCCCCTTGAGCGGGGAGGGCGGCTCCTTCAGGGACGCCAGGTATGAGTAACTATGCGCACGCTGTGTGTTTGTGTCACCTACAATATTTCCTGGGATTCAGATTTCAGGCTGCAGTAGTAACCTGAGCTGACACATGCTGCCGCAGTATAACAAAACAGCCCCCTCCTCTTCCTCCTCTGTCTCTGTCAGTTTGCTGTATGTGCTTCAAGGAGGTCTCGCCCAGCAGCAGTGGAGGGTTTCGGAGCTGCTGCACCGCCTGCTGGCTTACCTGGAGCCTAAACTCACCCAGGTGTATAAAAACGTCAGGGAGCGGATAGGGAGGTAATTACTCGATTAGATCCTCAAGTTTATATTAGGGTGTTTTCACGCCTGATGGTCTGGTAGACTCGACTCGATTGGGGAGCAAAATTGCAACATTTGTTACATGTTCATCTGATGTTGTTCGTTTTTCACACTGAACTGTGTGAAACACTTTTGAAAACCGTCTTTACCCCTCACCTGTGGTGGCGCTGCATCAAGAACCACTGAAGGAAACGACACAAAGACCTCTGAAGGAAGACATGAGCGCAACTGACTATTTTGGAAAATGTAAATGAAAATGGAGTAGCATCACATTTTAGCGCTCGTCAGATTTCACTTTTGTCTGGTAAAAGACCACGAGCCATTTCTCCTGCTAGTGCTGGACTTGCAGGTTTGCTTTGGTTATATTTATCCAGAATGCCCTGCTTTTGGAGCTGTCCTCGGTTCGCTTGGCGTTCACATCATACCAGGGATGTCCAAAGTGTGGTCTGGGGTCATTTTAGGCGGCTCAGTTTGCTTTTTTGTTCCACATCAGAGTTCGACTTTCTCAGCAAACAAACCAGATTTCGATTAAAGTGGACTAAACAGCGCTGGTGTGAACACACCCATAATCTCCTTCAATCGTCCATCTTAAAGCTCAGATTCATCTCAGCCGTCCACTTTGTTTTCTCTCCCCCTACATTACCTCTTCCTCTGCCTTCCCACCCTCTCTCCAGTGTGCTGACCTATATCTTCATGATAGACGTGGCGCTGCCCCACACCAGGCCCACCTCTTCCCCCCATGTGGCAGAATTCGTCACTCGGGTCCTGGAGCGGCTCAAGCCCCTCACGTCGGAGCCCGAGATCCACAACCACGTTCACGAGGAGAACACCCAGGAGACGGACGAGCGCACCCAGGCTGTCAAGCTGCTCAAAACGGGTCAGAATGCGAATGCGGGGAACGAGACGCGGCCTTCGGAGGGGGCGGGGGGGAAATATCTAAACGTGCCGTGACAGCTTGTTCTCTTGTTGAAACGGAGGAACAGACTGAATGACACAAGTTAAAAGCTTCTCATTGATTCACCTTTTTAAATTCATTTTTGAAAAGGTAGTGAGGTATTGATCGACGGCATATTCCAAGGGTGTGTGTTGAAGCATTTAAAAAACAATTTAGGGGAAGGACACCGATTCATTTGTTTGGAGGTTACCTTTAAGATATAATTTTACAGGTCGTACAGTTCAGTAATTGCTGCAGGATTTTGTTTTGTTATTGATTTGAGCTGCGAATAGTTTTAATTTTAGTCTGGAGAGCCTTGTGCTGCTTTCGACTGAGTAAAATCAAAAGTATTTGATCTTACCTGGGCCTGTGCATGAAGTGTAGTTAACAGGTTACCCCACTTTCTATAGTTTCTAGTGCAGTTGCCTTAGTACATTTGAAATAAGCCAAAACTAACTTTGAAGTGACTTTTTATTTAGATATATGAGCTTGTTTTAAGTCAGTAATTCTTTAATTTTAATAAAAAAAGTACTCAAAGGCAGATTATGTCACTTATAACAAGACATTTTTCTCATAAGTCTAATAATCTAAGACTTATCTATTAAAGTAAGCTCATATTTCTTGCTGAAAAGTTAGTTCTGAGTTAGTTTTGTCTAAATTGTACTAAAAACTAGAACACAAATACTTGGTAATATTTTGTGTTTTACCGTAACGTTTCCTAACTCAGCATGTTTTGTGACAGAATAGACTCTTCAATGTTTAGCTTCTAATTATATGCAAACAATGAACTTCCTGTTGCAGCAGCCTTGATAAACATATCTGTTTTCTACAACCGTCTGGCTGCTTTTGTGCTTCCTCTGACTTTAAACACATGTAAACATCTTTATTTGAAAACTCAGTGATGTTATAAACGATCAACTTAGTCTTCTTTCGTCAGCAGTAACTTCCACACCAAAGAGTGTGGCCATCAGCGCAACAAGGGAAAATATTTTGTGGTTTTTAACGTCTGAATGGCCATTTCTCATTTATCTCAGGTTTTTTTTTTTTTTTTTTAGATTATATTGACAACTTAAACAAATCTACCAAGGAATCGTTTAATTTCCCATGCTAATTTCACGGAAATGCTAATCTTTCAAGTTCTTTACTCGCCATTGCACAAACAAAATATCTGCTTGTACAAGTCATTACTTACTAAATGAGATGAACCGTTTTTTTTTTACCGACAGATTAATGCAGCAAGACCACAGCTCCGAGTTTGCATGTCGTCATTTACCAGTGAAATCTCCTCCGTGTGTTTGTTTGTGGGCATATCAATGACTTTATACGCACGTTTGTGTTCTGCAGTGTTGAAGTGGTTGATGGCGAGCGCAGGGCGAACCTTCACCACTCCTGTTCAGCAGCAGCTACAGCTCCTGCCTGTGCTCTTCAAGGTAACAACACGCACACGCGCGCGCTCACACAGGCTAACTCACAGGTCCCAGCACAGCATTATTACCCACTCAATCTTACTTGCCCATTAAACACAATTTCTCTCTTCATTTACTGAAAATGGCGCGTTGCTGTGTGTCTTCCTGCCTCTCTGTCTCACTCTTGTGTTTGTCTCCCCCCGCAGATTGCCCCAGTAGAGATTGATGAGAGCTATGATGAGATGAAGCAGGATGCGCGCACGTGTCTCTCTCTCATGTCCCAGGGCCTGCTCTATCCGGAGCACATCCCTCTGGTTTTGGCAGCACTGGAGGAGGTACGCACACAAAGCGGGGATGCTCATAACGCATGCTGCCCTATGGACCTGCTGTCAGTGTTTCAATCCTAATGCTGCCCAAGATGCCGGGTTAGAGAAAGAACAACCTGGAGTCATTGTAGAAAAAGTAAAGGTATTTTTACTTTAAAAGGTTTCTAAAAGTTCAGGGCTGCTCTTCATCAAATCTGACTGAACTTGGTGTTTTACAGAGAACGGGGTAACGTTTTCTCTCTTTAGCAGCTCCAGATACAGACCGAAATATATGCAAATGTAATTGAAACAAAAAGTGGCTTTATAAAGAATTAACACTTCTGATTTCAATTTACGAATATTTGAAGTCTTTATTTTCCTTCTGCTTCACAATTATGTGCTACTCCGTGTTGTTCATTCACATAAAGTCACAGCCAGAACCTTGAAGCTTGTGCCTAAATGTGTAAAATTGTCCCAAATGCAGTGCCTATGAAAAATATTCACAACCTTTTATCAAATCAAACATGATCAACAAAATTGGTCTTTTTTTGACAAAAAAAAAAACTCTTTAATGTCAAATTGAAAACTTCCTGCTAAAATAACTAAAAATATTTAACACAAATTAAGTGATTTCACAAATATCCTTCCTTTTAAAGTGACTTAATTCAACAGAGATCCAGCCAATTGGTGCTACCAGGCACAGTGAGTGGAATAGAAATCACCCGTCTCAAGTGATCAATCGTATTGTGTTTGGATCATCTATTGACCGAAGATGCAAGAACTCTCCAAGCAAATCAGAGAAAAGGTTATTAAAAAGCCAGGGTATGGGTGAGCATTTATCATGTTGTTTATCATGAAAACATTCTTAGCATAATTTTGATTTATTTCCTTTACTGATGGGAAATAAAAATAAAAAAAGCTGAAAGTATGATCAGAAATTGCATTTTTGCCATTTTCTCCACTGTTCCATGAAAACTAAGTCCATATCGCCCACTCCAAAAGTGTGCAGCGCTCTCATCATCCTGTTCCAGCATTAAAATTAAATCACGTTCTGAACTTTGAGTAGAACACTGCAAACCTGTAATCTCATGTTCTCTTTCAGGATTTGGTTTTACTTTTCTTTCTGTGTGTCCAAAATTCAAAGATGCAAACTGTTTTTCAATTGGCTTTCATGAATATCAACAGATACCGCGGCCGTTGAGCCTGAATCGCAGCATTCAGACGAACCTGCAGTGAGGATTATGCATCTCTTTTGAATGTGTTCCACCTGGGGATAATCTCTATAATGAGCTCATAAATGTTTGGCAGTGATCCGCGAACCCTGATAGATATTTGCTTCAGATGTCATCCCGCCTTGGCAATAGCCAACACAATCACTCCAGAACAATATTTTTATAAAGGAGCTCATATTCCTGATGATAAGCTAATCAACACGTTTTATGACCAACAGCTGTCTCTGTTTGTCAAACACTGACAAGGTGTAATATGTAAGTTGATGTTAATCTGAAGTTGGGTTTGTCTAATTTTTAAACTCGATAAAGAACGCCGTTTTAAATTGCATCCGGATATTACAAATGCTCTGGACATCTCCTTTATACTAAGCTTAACTGTGAACAAATTGAGATCTCCGGCGGCAGTATTTGGTCTTTTAACGCTTTCTAACGTGCATACAAAGAATACGTCTTCATTCGGCAATATCTCTTGGGTAAGAAAAACTAAAGTGATCCAGAGATAAAATGACGATGGGTTCCCATCACATCCTTTTTACTGTGACCGAGTCGTTCCTTTTCTGTGTCCTCCTCCGTGTTCAGATGGCGGCCAGCAGATCGTGGCACGCTCGCTTCTCAGTACTGACCTACCTCCAGATCACAGTCTTCTACAATCTGTTCACTCTGCTCAGTTTGCCCGCTGAGGTTCTGCGCATCCGAAAGCTGGTGATGCAGCTGCTCCTGGATGAACAGCTTGAGGTAATGTGCTTAAAAAAATAAAATAAAATAAAAAGCTGGACAGGAAGCGCAGGTTGGATGCTGCCATTTCTCATAAAGCCTAACTGACAGAGGATTATAAGAGGCCACTTATCCCTTTGCTCATTCTCATTCCTGTCTGTTCATGATTGTTGCTTAAAAATAACATCACTTCTCACTGCGACTACAGATAAGTTAATGGAGCTGCTTTGCATGCTTTTGGACTTTTGTGTTATGTCTAAAGAAGAGAGTCCAAAGTGCGGACTGGGGGCGATTTGCGGTCCTTTTGATGATTTTATGTGCAATTCTGCAATGGAGCAAATCTAGCCGGTTGATGCATTTTTTTTTTTTTTTTTTTTACAGAAAAAGCGGTACAATAAAAATAATTTCTAATTCATTAACCAGATTTCTGAATTCAACTTACTTTTGTAGTAAAGAGAACTGCAGACAACCAGCAATTTTTATTCAAAAGCAGGTACTGCAGCAAGAAATTTGGAAGAAAAATCGACTTCCTGTTCTTATTGAGCTTGGACTAAAAAGGCCAAAAAACAAAAGAAATAAACCCAAAAAACATTGTGTGCCCATCTTATAATAATGCAAAACCCTTTTTATGCTTTGGAGCGACAATCATTTATTATAAATCACTTTTTTCTTTCTTTTTTTTTTAAATTTGCTAATTTTGTTCATTTCAGTAAAGTCTTGCAAGTTTTATTTAATATTGAGTCGATAAAGTAAAAAAAAAAGTGCAATGAATTTGATTTAACATTTCTTATTTAAAATAAATAAATTTTTGTTGCCCTCCAAGTGGTTCCAACTTCATCATATTCATACAAAAAGTTTCAAAGTGGATACAATTATAAACTTATCAATATTCCTACATTTAATTAAAACCCCGAACTCTAATTCTTTGAAAACTACATTATTACAAAATACCAACAAAAACTGATTTACAATGTAGAAATTAAAACTACTGAAATCCATCATGTGAAACTTCAAACTCTTGAATAAGGTTTGATCCACAAACCTGTTTGTGCCACTTAGCTTTTCATAAACATATTTGGGACTCTAACGTCCAAAATTTCGGCGGAGCTCTTAGCAATGATAATCGAAACAAACAAAAATAAATGCTTAAAATATATGCTTGTGTGAGTAGTGAATGCATAACATTGGAGCTTCACAATTATCCTTGTAATTTTAAACAAATTACAAGGATAAATTAGCTTTTGTACTTTAATTTACTGAGATGCACCTTCTTCAGCTTTAACTTTTAATCTTTCAGTAATTTCTGTGCACCGTCTGCTAAAACGTCAATAGTTTCTCTTTATTTGTCTCACTGGCCCTACAGTAAAACCTCTAAACTGATTTCTGATCTGGAGTCACAGCGCAGGTAAAAAAAGAAAAAAGAAAAATCAATGGCTGCCTCTGAATTACAATTACCGTTTATGATATTTAGCAGAGTTGATGAGTGATTTGAAACCGTTCTCCTTTTGCTCAGTACCCACAGATTTATTTCCTCTCTGCTCCCTCTTATTTGTCCCTCTAATTTACTGCTTTGGATTTTTAACGGTCTGGTATTCCTTGTTGCTCCTCTTCCCATTTTTCTCCGTCTTCCCTAAAGGTGAGGGACATGGCCTGCACCACCCTCAGTGGTTTACTGCAGTGCCAGTTCTTCCCTCTGGACTCCTGTCTGCAGACACAGCTCCAGACGCTGAGTCAGACTTCCCTCCCCAAGGCCAGAGGAGAGCTGGCCTCCATGGGTACACACATAAAACACACACGCAATTACACAGCGAGGCAATCACAGTAATACTTGCCCTGTTACCCTTTCTTATCACAGGGGAATTGTGAGCCTTGAAATTCTGAAGCCTGTTTTAACTCTGTGCGTGTGTGTGTGTGTGTGTGTGTGTGTGTGTGCGTGCGTGCAGACTTGGTGCGGCGCCACGCCGGCGTGCTCGGTCTGAGCGCGTGCATCCTGTCGAGCCCCTACGACGTCCCACAGTGGATGCCGCAGATCCTGATGGAGCTGAGCGACCATCTCAACGACCCGCAGCCTATAGAGGTACGCACGCACACGCGCGCGCCCGCAGCCAAACGACGCGCTTCAACCAGTGCAAGCTGAAAGAATACAATTTCATTCTCCAATTGAGGAGAAAATTATGTCTTTGGCCTTTCTTCAAGCATGAAGCAGACGTACAATGTAATCCGCAAAGCAGACAGTGCGCTGGTGAGGATAATTTAGTGCTTCTTTTGTCGCAAAGCGGAGGAGATGACGAGGAATAGGCAATAAACACATCTGGGAGTATATATTCATATGTAAAACAACTAACTATTCTGTTACACAGGATAGTTGGAGTAAAGTCCATAGAAAATTACACGTATTTGAAAAGGAAGCCAGAGGTTTAGGTGCATCCCCCCCCCAAAAAAAAATATAACCTGGAATTCAAATCTGTTTCATTGGAGTTTTGAATCCAAATATTCATAATTATGAAACAAATGAGGAAAAAGTTGACCTCTTAAAATCTTATGTCCCGTTTCCAGACTTCATACATGGATTTGAAAATGCACTGACATTAAATACAATAAAACACAACTTAATGTCAAGTTTATGTAATATATTATGTTTGTACAATATATTGCTACATCATAATGTAGCAATATATTGACATCCATGACAGCAATACACTTTCTTTGGTTAACAACCTAAATATTTAGTGTGAAGCGAAATATTTTCTCCAACTATTATGTACCGTTACATAAATGTTCAAAATCGTTCTAAACATCGAATTCATAATTACAGACAAACAGTATATTAATTTAAGAGTGTGACACAATCAATACACAAAATAATTATAGATTGACATAAAGTGTAGAGATTTCTCTGTGGATTTTCCCCGTCAGGCTCAGTGCCTGAGCTGTGAGCACCAGAAATGAAAACAATCACTCTTTCTTTCACTGTAGTATTGGAAATGATAGCCTGGGTGGCCTGAGGAGAAAATGAAAGGGTAAAAACGTCACACATTAGGGGTCATGCAACGTTACCCACCAGTTTTTTTTTTTCTTTCAGGTCTACAGTTGATGTTTTGTCACAGAAATTGCTGCTAAGCAAGAATCGGTCTTAATTTGCTTCCTAGTCTACTACTCTACTCCAGTTGCAGCTTTTTAAGGCTGTTTCTGTCCTCTAGCAGTAATTATTCTACCTCTTATTGAAACGACAGGTAAAAGTGGAACATATGTTAAGATTTTCTGAGTAAAATCCTCTAACATGTTGGTTTAAAATGCATCTTCACACTGGTTTTAAAAAAGCACAGTAATAAATAAATAAATCTTTGAGTTTGGGTTCCTCCTTTTCTTAAGAGCTCTGAGGGCAATAGTGTAAAACAAACGTGCTCCATGTTTAAATGATGAGAACATCTCTGAGTTTCACTGATCCACGGCTTAATGCCATGTTTTGAGCTCTTGTTGAATCAGATGACTTTTCACTCAGATCTTGTTGTGCTCTAAATAATTGCTGCCCTGCATTTTTTAAAGTTATATCTGGCATTTGAACATAAATAAATGATTGTTGCCTCATTAGATTTTTATCAGCGTAAACATGCAGGACGATCGCTGCTGGTGGATCCAGCTCTGCATATTTTAAATCGCTTCAGCTCACCTTCGTTTTTGCACTCTGAAGATAAATTTTTACATCGATTTGATGGCCGTTTTATGTTTGCTTAACTCCAGAATTAGGCCTAAGTGTGGGTTTTATTTTAAAAATAATTAGAGCTGTTTACAAGGTGCAGAAATGTGCTTGTAAAACAGCTGCTATCAATATTGCACTTTATTGGAGGATTTTACCACAAAGTCGAATGGAAAGCTGCATTGAACATCTAAGATTTTATATTTTTACCTTCCCAGAACAGTTGATGTGTTTACAAAATTATTCACACGCTTTGCACTTTTTCACATTTTGTTGTGTGTCTGTGTTAAAGCTACAAACAGTTGTTTGTCTCCTCATTTAAATGCGACATCACCTTTATTTATAGTTTTTGTACACATCTACAGTTGGAAATGTGTCATTTTTAAAAGATCCACCATTGTTGTTTTCATTTTTAGGGAAACATAAAAGTTTTCCAAAAAGAGGATGAATGCATTTAGGTTGAAACCAGTTGAAATTACAAGAATCATCCAGCTTGCAGCTCTGTACAAACACCATTAATAGCGGATGATTTATGCAGGCTCGGAAGCAACATGTGCTGACATTTTTCAGTAAAGGTCTTGTTTATTTCAGGACAGCAAAATCAAGCTACATCCTGCATCCACTGCAGGAGCAGCAGCAACAGGTCTGCAGTAAAAGGTGCTAAATTTGCTCAGCTGCAGACCAAAGAGCCTGTAGTAAAAAGCAGGATTAGTGGCTTAGTGAGGAAACTTTTAGGGTCATCTGTGGGGTTTTGTGCCACAAATCTGGTTCACTTCTGACTCAAGATAATAAAGAAAATCACTGAAAGGGAAGAACAGTCTACCATTCAGTTTCTTGGGGAAACATAAAACAAAAACATTACTACAGCTGTTCTGTGCTCTGTGATTAAACAGTAGTAGCCAAGAAAACACTAATTAATCAAGAAATAAATTGAACTGACTTTTAAAAATTAATGTAAATCAACCCAAAACAAATCCATCATAGTTTATATCTGCCTTTTGTGTTTGCACTAATAGTTTTAAATTATTTCAAAATCCCTCTCTTCTTCCTTGATCGATATTATGTCTAAATATTTGTGAAAAATTAGTTTGCTGCTTTTTTTTTCACATTTTCCATGTTCCAGGATTTTCCATGAGATTTTTAAGCCACTTTTACACGTTAACATTGAATTCACAACAAGCAGATCCAGTCCGGTCCTCATATCAAATCCAAGGATGTTGGATTGTCAAAAATGGACGCAGAACCATCATATTTCATCACTAGTCTCGGGTTATGTTGCCCTCTAACTGCTGGCAGGTTGCAGGAATTCATAATGTTTCTATCCTTTTGCTTTAAAGATGACGGTGAAGAAGACACTGTCAGAGTTCAGGCGCACTCACCACGACAACTGGAAGGAGCATCGGCAGTGCTTCACCGACGACCAGCTTCTGGTGCTCACCAACCTGCTGGTGTCGCCCTGTTACTACGCCTAGACGTTCGCCTACCGCCCCCTTCCACGGAAAAATAATCCCGCCCTTAAGTACAGCTGGGGGCTTCTGTCTGCGATGATAAAGACTCATCATTCCAGGGAGGAGATCTCTGTCTGGACCCTCACGTGCCGCTGCTGGCCTTTCGCCGGAAAGCAGCTGGGGACAGAGAGGTTTTCAGTTAGCACGCTGCTCAGTGGGGTTTGTTTTGCACGCTGAGGCGGCCATGGCGATGATGAAAGTGTGTTTTCAGTCTCCTGCAGCTCTGATCTACACAGAGACTCCAAATCTTCTTCTTCCTCTTTATTGCACCACCGTCACTTTGAAGGAAGTTTCTGAATAAAATCTTTAGGGTAAAATTTTCTATTTAAATACAGTCATGTGACAAAACTAGGACATCCTGTGAAATATTTGGTTAATTATTAAGAAAAAGTTAACATATTGATGTCTACTTTTGTATTTATTTCAGGAAAATAAAGTGATTTAACTGCAATTAACTGAGAAATAAAAATGAACCTTCCTAAAAAGATAAAAAGTGCCGTTTAGCTAAGGAAAAAGTTAGGACACCCAACCCCTGGTAGTTGGTGTTGCCTTCTTTGAATGAAATAACTCGATAACAATACTGGTATGTTTTGGGATCAAGTTTTCTTCAAGTCCCTTCTCATAGATGATAGCTTTCATTATGGATTCTGTGATGGTGAAAATGGGAAGGCCTAGCTGCAGCAACGCACTCCTAAACCATGACACTACCACTTCGATGCTTCTCGGTTAGTTTGCCAAAGGTGTTCAAAATAATTCAGTTTTAGACTTCAAAGTCTGGGCTTTTGTCTCTCTGGAAAACTGGCCTTTGTGAGGGTTTTTTTTTTTTTTTTTTTTTTTTGGTCAAGTTCAGTCCAACTTAAACAATCGGTACACATTAACTTGATACACCTCCTCTAAAGTATTAAGTAATTAATCATCGTCATGCGCCACTGATTTCATGTGTGGGTTTTTGAGGCGTTTCCAGTGCGAATACATATGAGGGTAAAGAATAAATATTGTCTTCTAAAATTTTAACCCTAGACACTGAATTTTTGGTATATATATTTTACGTTAAATTCACCTGGAAAAACTCGCCTGCAAATGTGGACTTTCTGGTCACCGAGAGTCCAGCGGCCTATCAAATTAGGCTTCTATCGCTTGTCCGACAGTTAGCTTGTTCAGCGTAGCTAACGGCTAGAGACGCCACACCAGACTCATTGGTGTCACGTGATCAAAAGAGCGTAATTTGATTGGCTAAAAGCTTTTCACTCTATGTAGCGCTGATGGTTTTGGTTTGGTTTATCAAAAGGCCACCACATTTGCAGGCGGGTTTTTGAAAGTGATTTTTTAAAAAAAAAAATCATATACACGATTGCACGTGATATATATATATATATATATATATATATATATATATATATATATATATATATATATATATATATATATATATATATATATAAACTTGACATTATTTAATTCAATGTCTAAAACAAAATCTGATTCTAATGAGACTATATTTTTCCTTATGAAGGTTTCCTAATTTATTCCTCCCCAGAATTTAGGATTTTTCAGAACATTTTAAAGAGTATTTTTGTTTTAGTAATTGTTTTTCTAGACATTTTCAGTATGTTTTTAAGTTAATAATAAATATTATGTCCAAATACAGTGGAAAAACAAACAGGTGACCTGATCTGTTCACATGATATCACATATATGATTTTATATTATACTGATATACTGATACCAATAGGCTCACATTATTACTAATAAATATATATATATATATATATATATATATATATATATATAGTAAAAACAGCACACTGTTGTGTTATCAGTAGCTGTACATCATATTCTGCAAGGTGCTCAAAGACGCTTTTCTTTTTCCTGCATTGTTAGCTTTTAGTTTTGTGCCAAAAGAAAAATGTAACTTTGTACATACAGACATCGCTGCATCCAATAAACACTGATAACTGGTTCCAGTTGTCTGTGTGTGTGTCTAAAGAGGAAAAGAGGATCGCATATAGAGCTGTCAGTCGCTTGTTCTGAGTATTGATTTCTTTCTGACGTATCGCTGCCGGGTTTGATGTGTCTTTGAGATACGGTGGCAGGAATAGAAGAGGCTGATGGCGGCGCTCTGGTAGATGAAGATAGTGAGGAGAGGCAAGTGTGAGTACATGATAAATGCACTGAAATTCAGTCCTTAAAATCAAACAGCTGGAGGCCCAAATGAAAGAAACAACTGGGCCGAAACAAATCAACATTAAGCTTTTGGAATGCCAAGACTTCAACTAAAAATGTATTTCTCTACCAGAGATCATAACAAGAGTGGTCAAAGATTCAGACAAAAGTATTTCATGTAGTTTGGCTGTGGCTTGTTATAATCCATTAAACCAGATGTTAGTGGTGGAGTCAGTGTATTTTTGAGCATTTATAATTTTGACAATTACCATTTCGCTAATATTTACATTACGATTACATTTATGGAACAGCTATTATTAGAATCCGCAATAAATTTCAATTTGTGTACCCACATCGTATTTCAAGTCTCTGCAGTCTGGTTCTACATTATTATAAGTTCCCATTAATCGTTAAGCGGCCCAAAATTTGAAGCAGAAGATAAGTGTGTGGGAACATCTGATCATGACTGCATGTGGCTTTTGAGTTTTAGCCATTTTGTTTTTTATTATGTCTAATGAACATTTTTAGAAATTAAGCAAACGTTTTTCCACTCTCCTTTGATCCAGCACATTGAATCGCCACAGCAAATCAGCTCTGTAATGAAATGGAATGTAGGGAAATTAATATGGAGATAACAAGAACAGATTTACGGCTAAAATACCAAATAATATGCACCATTATTAGAACGGAAGTGTATTTGTAAACGCGTGTGATTGAGTGCATAAAAACAAGGCTGACTGAAGTCTGTCTGGGAGTGAAAGACCACCCTCGCCCTCCTGCTCTGAAAGCCTGCAATTTGTCACAGCGGTGCTTTGAGCTGAGCACTAACATTAGCATGTTAACACAGCAATCTTCACATGCTGAAGTTTACTTTGTAAATATTAACAGTGTTCACCCATCAGGATATGCAGCCGTGCTGATTAGAGCTTACAGTAACGCACAAATCCAACAGGAGGGATTTGATTTTGCACCAAATACAAAATCGCCTATGATGGAAATGGTTCATTTTGAAGAGTTTAACTTCCAATTTTATAACACTTTACATAGAAAGGGATCAAATAACAATCAGCAATACTTAACATTAAAGACACAATCATTAAAGCCAATTCTTACTTTCTTTGCTTTTATTAAGAACGTATTTTGTGAGTCATGAGTTGGTAATGTCTTGTAAACATGCAGCAAAACCCATTATTACTTGTAAAATTTGTTTGCAGTAATAGTACAATCCTATTGAGATGAACATTTGTTTCAAAAACAAAACCTGATTTCATTTCCTACATCTCAGCCCCATCAACGTTTGAGAAAAGTGGTCTTCTCAATAAATACCTGCTACAGCACGTTTTATTTACTCTTGACATTCTATGGCCAGTGTTTGTTGGCGCTTTTGTAGCCGTTCCCGCACTATTGCTTCAAGGGAAAACAGGTGTCTGTCTGGGTCTTCGGGCATGATAGTCCTGACTGCCTCAGCCAGCTGGAACAGGTACTCCGTGTTTCTCCCACTCGGACCGGTGGAGTTCAGGATCTGGTTGGCTATGTCCTCCAAGGGCGCGGGTCCGAGGTAGTTGGGGTTGTCGTCATTGCCGATGTAGAGCAACGTCGGGCTCGGTGAGTGGTTGGACTCGGGACGGGGGTAGAAGGTCACCGTGATGACCTGGTAGCCGCCTTTTTCGCGATAGTCGAGGTAGCGTTTGACTTCCTGCTCCTGCCCCGTCGGCAGCTTGTAGGCCACGCCCCAAACGCACCCCTGAAGAAGAAGTGACAGAAGAGAAACAGGCATGTTTAACCTGAGCTGGTAGAAAACAGCTGATAATTGACAAACTCAGTCCAATAATAACCTGACAATGTGAGACATTGTCTCAAACATGTAGAACTGGTTATCACACTCACCTCAGGATCCTCTATCAGAGTAACAACACGGCCGGGCTGGAAAGAGAACACAATGAGAGAATCAGAAGAATTGGGATGTCATACATCCAATCATTAATTAGAGAATAAAGCAATATTAATATATGTGCCAGTAATCTACTCATGTGGTCTGCAGGTATGATTATTAACTAATTATAAGAGAACCCCACTAAAAAAATGAGTAACCCCTAAACAAACCCAACATATTACTATTGAGTAAACATAACTTTATTAGATTTTTTTCCCCGAAGTTCACTTTTTACTACAATGTGCTTCTGTTTGCAATAACTTAACTGTCAAACAAGAAGTAGGGAAACAAATAAAATATAAATAACCTCAATTTTTTTTATTTTTAGGTTAAGTTTTAAGAATTTACTTTTACAGTGAAATTCAACCAACTCCATTCAAAGAATTTGAAACCCAGATTCCTCATATTTGTTTTGAGCCTAACATAATCTTATCAAGAAGGTTGTATCATAGAGTCCACGTGCAATTAATTACATAACGTACTATTCCTTGTCTCTCCTTATTTTCATAACTATTTACACTTAGACATTTTCTTAAATGCTATTTAGGGTTCAGTTCAACTAAATATTGATTTTCGTTTGCATGGTGTTTGTGGTGCAAATTTAAATGACTCAAAATGAGTGCAGAGTCTTCATAAGGCAGCTGGACGTTAGACAATGACGGTGAGAGTGTGATAAAAGAAGCAAGTCATCATGATCTAGCGTTAGTCAGCATCAGGTAAAGATAAAGAAGCTGCTTATGTAAAATATAGAAATGACAATTCTTTGACAGGAGCTGCTATTTTTCTGTTCCATCAATAATTA
This sequence comes from Poecilia mexicana, assembly GCF_051168715.1. NCBI lineage: Eukaryota > Metazoa > Chordata > Actinopteri > Cyprinodontiformes > Poeciliidae > Poecilia > Poecilia mexicana. Next base: position 16,851,003 of record NW_028263388.1, read on the forward strand.
TAAATTTTCCAAGTTACAGAGAAACACATCTTGTTAAGGTGGAAAGCTCAATGAGCTGATGAAAGGTGGCACACACTACTTAGAAAAGGTAGATTAGCCCTTTAGAGGAGCTAACTTTAGCGAAATGTGAACTCCCTCAAACTTTAGCTGCTTTTTGTTTTCACATGAAATATCGTCAGACTGTCAGAGAGCACCCACCTTTCCCGGTACTCCACGGTGATCGGTGCTTCCCTGCCAGAACCGGCGGCTGAAGCCCTTTATGTAACCGACTCTCTTCTCCTCGTACGGGAAGTCCACTTTCCAAATCAGGGAGCCGTAACCGAAGACCCACATAATGACACGGTAAGCTAATGGTCCGTTTACGACAACAGCTGGACGGACTGGTACCGGTTTAGTAAGTCATCTACAGACTACAACGGTGGTCGTCCCTTTATAAGAACCGGCATGCTTACCTGTTACTGCTGTTCAACTACCGGTATCACCGGCCGGGTTGTCACCCTGGGAACAAACGGTCAAATCACCTAGATTACGTAACTTTTTCTACTTCCGTTTACTACCTTTCACTGTAAAATGCTGATCTCAAAATTTTGCAAATATCTGGATTAATATTTAAGATGACATTTACATATCAAAATATACTGCATATTATCCCCAAGAATTAAAGGTTTAAGGTTTACTTAGTCTTGACAAGTTATTCCGCTGAGGCGCTTGGCTTTTATTTTGAACGGTGAGTCTTTATCCCGGATGTCTTTAGTCGTTTCAACTAAGAACAAACTATTTAGGTCAAATAGTACAAGAAACTGTCTTAAAGAAATAAACCGGCATCATAAAGTGTGAACTGACATATTAAGAAAAAAACATGCACATGAAAAAAACTTCTAATAATCTAATAATTACAATTTGAAAGAATAGAAATGAAGAAATAAAAGGGGGGTACATTAGAAGAAAAGGTAAACATTTCTATGGTACACAGCAAACAGTTCATTCAATTCCGTTAAGTTTACTGATACAGCCACTATTTCACAACAGATTTGATCTCAAGGCAATTACTAGACAGCTCTAAGTTAGACCTTATCCAATTAGTCATACTATAAAAGACAAATTCAATGGCCCACTTACTGCTCCATCCTAATTATAGCATAGTCAAATTCATCTTATGTTTTCAATTGGTAAAAAGATGAGAAAGCCCAGACGATTAAGTCAGCGACTGCTCAACAGCCCCTCATCCTGAGCAAGCATGTGGCAAGAAACCACAAGTTTTTATGATATTTTTTTATTTATAGGAACTAGTGTTTGTTGCCAACAGACACCAAACATTTCCACATTTTTAGCTCAAGCTAATTTACAATTCATATCCAAATTTGGACCTTTGGTTGAAGATGCAACAATAAAACAAACAATATAATTAAAAGTGTATTGCCACCTCTGGTAAAGTTGTGTACAAAAGTCTTAAAATAAATTGTTCTCAGAGACTTGATGCTCAAGGTTGAACACTCCGCTGCAGCTGCTTTGAATATTCTTACAATCTTCTTCACTGTTCATTGAAGCTGGGTGAATGTGTCATGTGCTTTATAACTATGTTTTTTTATTATTAAAAATCATACATCATCTTGAATTACATTTTTTTAATTAAGTTCAAATACTGTGGGTCTTGAAATTTTGCACACCATTTTAGAATTTATTTTTTTTTACATTTAAAAACTGACACAATAAGTAATTAAAAAGTTTAAACAATCATGGAAAAAAGCTGTCACTTTCTTATTTGTTTTCTAAGTTTTAGAGTGTAAATGAAATGTTCTGAGCAAAATGAAATGATAAAATTAGTTTCAGTTTTTATTAACACCATTGTTTACTTTAATATGGATACAACCTAAACATATGCCAAGATGTCTGGTAGAAATTCATACTTCTTAGAATGTATAAGGAATATTTTCTTGATCCAACAAGATGTTCTTTTTCAAGATTATGGCAAATTTCAAACCACACTGAAAATATTTTAGATATTAAATATTTAACTTATTTCTAAATTCTAAATTAAATCCTTTAATTCTAAATTAAAGGATTTTATGTGTCGCATTCTTTATTTTTCAGTCAAGACCAAAGGTTGCTCAGATCCAAAACGTTGATATGTTGCATGATATTAATGAGAGAATGCCAGCAGCAGTGTTAATGTTGCCTTGTCCTTTGGTGGTATAACTCTCATTAAAGTCTTGTATATTTTTCTACCTTTAAACTGAGCGATGAACCTATTGGTGAATGGAAACCGAGGTCAGAAATGTTCTAGCCCTCCACTGTGGTGTAGCCTTTGTTTTAACAGCAGTAAACATCTGGAGCAAGATTTCAGCATAAAGCTTGTTTCCAGACAGCAGGGGGTGCTAAATTTCTGCTTCCAACAATGTGTCACACTGCCAAATAAAATTCTCTTCATGCTTGCATGTGTGCACCGATTCAGAACCAAATAAAGTGAACAGCACCAGTCTGGCTTGTAACAGCGGCCCTGCTCATTCTGCTGCTTCTGACAGAGGACAGTCAGAAATCCGGCGTTTTTTATGTAACCTGCCAGTGTTGGATTGTGGCTGAAATCCCCAGCTGGGATGGAAGATGCTGCAGAGGAAACATCTGCCATACAGAAACACTTGTTCAACCCTCTGAAGGCTAACCAGCAGAAGACCAAGAGTCAGCTTTACAGAGAGCGGGTATAAGTGTGGCGTGCTTATGGAAATGAAAGCAGTAAAGTTGCACAGAGGCTCTTTGCTTTCCTGGCGCTCTCTTAATCCTTTCACCCTGTTATCCTTTGTCTAAACTGTTGCCATAACACTGGCTTTAATCTAAAACAAGATGTTCTCTACATGCTTCCTGCATTTGAATATAACAAACTAACAACACACTGACAGGAGAGATCCAGATGAACTGAATTAGCTGGTTTGGAATAGGATTCTCTAAGTGGCTTGGGTGGATTTTTGTCATAAACTGGCACAATATAAGAAACTAAATGAAGATAACCAGAACACAACACACAACACACACAACCGTCACGTTTCAAGCTGTTGCATTCGTGCTAGATTTTACTGGGAGAAAAATCTAGAAAAATAAAACATGTCCACATCCTTAAAGCACATTTTGATTGTGTTTCGGCAGTTACAGCAATACATGTTAATTAAAGTGAATTTGATTAACAAGAAATAGAGTTCAGGTTTCCATGTACAGCACCTAATATGAACCAGTACTAACAGGTCATGAGATGGTGGTGGAATTAGATGGTCTTGTAAGTACAGCAAGAAGTTTTGACTGGTTTAAGGAACCCCATTGTTCCAATATGAGCCTGTAAATTATTATTTTTTGCTGTGTTGGTTATTTGCTGATCAGTGAGCCAATTTAGAGGATATACTACTAGATTTAGTTGGAAGTCCCTAGGACGCTGTGAGTGCTGAGGAGCCGCAACTGCGTGTCTCCGCTGCAGGCTGCTCCGCTACAGATTGGTAACACGTCTGAGACGCCTGTAGCCTCCACCTGCAATGCTGGGAAACATTTTCTACTGCATTTAATAAGATTTATGGTGAGTGAGTGAGATGCAGTACTTCCATAACATTTAAAAAGCTCATTTAGAGCCTGTCTGCTTTACTTTATCTGTCCATCGCTGTAAAGCAAACTGTCTGGCTTAAGACATCAGGATGGGGCTATGCCGCTTTAACGCAGTGAGCTTCGAAAATGAAGTAGGGCAGAAATCAAATTTCTAAATTATTTCTGCTATTTAATATTTGGAAGAGCAGCTGGCAAATCGAGAAACTGACAAAGGGAGGATTTTTCAGATTTTATTTTCGATTTGTAATTATTGAAAGGATTTAAAGATTAATTGCGAAAGAAGTATTTTAGTTTAAAATCCACAGTCCTTTGTGTTCCTAGCAGGACTGACAACTGCAGGAGCAGATTAGAAAACCGAACAATTTCCTGTTGTTTTCTCAGCTTCACGGCGATGACGGCAAACAACAGTTAGGGAAAAGCAAACAGTCTGTTCTGCATCACATTTGTTTTCCAAGTAAAGTGTCTGTTTTTCATGATGAAGAAAATGTCAGATTTTTGCTCCCTTAATCCCTCCACTGGATTCAAACAGTAAATATTGTACTTCATGTCTGGAAGATGCCAAAGATGTTGCAGTAAAACATGAACGTAATTCAGGAGGGCTAAATATACCAGGAAGGAGAAGAAGAAGAAGAGTGCAAAGTCTTCTGAAATTTGTCCTGTCTGGTTCTGAATTCTTTTATAGATTATGAAATCGAGTTTAAATCTCCTCTAATCCGCTCTGTGCTCCCAACGTAATCTCATGAGTCACCATATCAACACGAGGATCTAATAAATTAAATAAATCATTGTTCCAAAACAAATAAACACTGCTGAGGCATTAGTGGAGCAGTTCCTCCTCCCTTTCTCCATAATTTCAGAATAATGTTATTATCGTCTTCTCCCTGTCTTCACATCTGTCTTATGCCTAACACACCCTCTTTTTTTTTTTTGGGTGTTGGCTGTGACGGACATCGCCTGAAACCATGTTTGATTTATTGTAAAAGCTCACTTCCATGAACAAGGCGTGTACTTGACTCAACATGTCAAGACACCCGGTAAAGACCGTTCATTACCAGACGCTTCGCCCGACAGCACCCAGAGGAGGAGGAGGAGGTCACTTGGTGCCGTGAAGTCTGCAGCGGCCAGATTGGGGTGAGAGGATCAACAAAACAACAGACCGATGACAGTTAAAATAGATTTTTTTCTTCAACTGTGATCACAGCCCTTCCTCAGCCATGGCCACATGGTTATTAGCGGTTCCCATGACGACGATTGCCCTCCAACCTCAGCGGAGAAGTAATTTTAATTTACTGATGTTGTGATTTTCAATGCCGGCATCAGATCTTAAAATGCTTCTTTGTTTCGAAGGGCATGAACTGGCGTCGCACAACAGCTTGCAATCTCACATGGGTGACTTGTTGAATAGAAAGCCTGTGTTATGAAATGAAATGACATTGGACTGATGTAGCGCTTTTCAACTCTCGAAGGGTTATAAAAGATGCTTGACAATCAAATCAGTCATTCACGCACACGTTGACGATGGCGAGCTACTGGATTGTAGCCACAGCTGCCCTGGCGCAGTCTGACAGAATCACACCATATTTTTTGGGCCAATTATTAAACATAGGAGGTTTAAAAATATATTTTTAATTTAAAATATCGTGGTACTAGTCAGTCTTGCAATGAATCTCACTGAAGACCATTGCCGTATGACAGTATCTTGATTGCAATAATATGCTAACAGCTCAATGTCCGGACAGCAGAGACGATATGTCATAGTCAAGATTGTTGTGTTGCTTTGATAATTTCATGCATGTTTGAGGAATCCTTCAATCGTGCGTGGCAGCCATTCAAGATGCCCAAACAGTTGCTCCGCCTATTTCCGCAAAGCTCCTCCAGCCAATCTTCTCCCTTTAAATACATGCCTCCCCCTTTTCTACTCCCACTTTTGATGATGCCCTGGGCAACTGCCCATATTGAAAACTGCCACTAAATCAGAGGAGGATATGTTTCCCATCATTCTAATTTAAAAAGCCCATGATGCTGTGTAAGCAAAGTTCCCCCAGAGCCTTTGGAGGAGACACAGGCCCGCAGCATCACAATCCTCCATTATATTTACATCTGACTCACCTTGTTTAATCAAATAAAACATTTGATGTATTTATATCTAAAAACAGGACACAGGAACCTCTACTTGCTTAATGTTCAGTGTTTTCAAATAATAATGTTCCAACTTTTTTATATTTTTAGACAGCAGGAGGATATATTCCCCTTGATCATTACTGTTTTGTCTTGAGCTGAGCGGATTTCCTTGTTGGAAATGGGGGGAAAAACATTTAATTTGTTCTGTCCTTTGTCTTTTGTGCCAAGGCCGTTTTCTCTTAACCCATTATGTTTCTTTTTTTCTAAGTAGAGCTTTCAAAACCCAGAGCCTCTCTTGAGTGTTTAGGTTTTTTTGTATTTCTGCCAAAACTGAAGGCCAGGTTCTATTTCATCTTCGCCCACTTAATAAGTTTGCAATCAATATCTTCTTGTTTCTATTTGTAGTCTACCTTTAGCTCCGTTTTCCTCTCTTTTCTTGTCGTGCTCTGGAGACAGATTTCTTTGGCAAGCGCAGCCTTTTCTTCTCAACATGCACGTTCAGGATCTTTTGACTAACCTCCAATATTTAGTTGTTCTCTTGCAGCGTCTGAGTTCTACAAAACTCATCCAAAGGTCTCCCGCATATCGACTCACTCAAGCAGCAGTGGTTTCACACATACACACGCACAAATAAAGCTCTTGAACCTCTGACTCCATCTTCAAGCAGCCATAGTGAGGAATTGGCCAAGTGAGCCATAAAAGTCCCCTATAAGTAAAGAGCAGAGTTGAGAGGGCCATTTCGGGCTCCGGGGCCTCAGTCTGTTTGATCATGAACTGCTCATATGACTCCTGAGATTGCTCTCACAGGCTCAAATACAGGCTTAGTGAATGCAGCCACTTCTATCAGTGGTGCTGTATTCCCCAAAGACTGAGAATCTATTATAAGTAAAGCAGCTAAGGACTCTGAGATAAGGAACATATTCATAACAACTCAGCATATTACGTAATGACACTTTGCATTCATAATCACACAATCCGATTTTTTTCCCCAAAAAATTGTTGGCCTATCTTCTCTGTAGCTGAAATCAAGGAGCAAATGTTAATATGGAAAGGAAAACATAATAACATATCTAAAACCTTTTGTGTAGAGCTTAAAAAAGGGGCTGATTTAACATTTACAGTGTTTAATTAAAATAATTTATCAATAATTTATTATTTATTTATTTATGCCCTGAACTGTAAAATCAGACAATATTATGTCATTATCTAAAATGGTTTTCTATAAAGTATTTACTACATTTCCATTTGTTCAACATTTATTTCTCGTGTGCTTCCATATGGAATCACACATCTTTACATACTACTAATTAGAAATGTATAAACTTTAAGTAAACTTTTCCTCCAATGTAGCTGTGTGAAAATGGTTTTAAGGGCAAACTGTCCAGTTTCTCATGTCAGAAAAGCATCCAGACATAAAATTTCCACAACTCCTCACAGCTGCTGATGGGGTTCATCTAAGAAAAAATGCCTTTGATCTTAACCGGACATCTGCACGACCCTTTGGACCCTTTTTCCTTCTGTACTGGATTAAAATGCTGCCTTTTTGGTGGTTATTATTCACATCAGACAAACAGACGTTGAGCTGAATTTAATTGCACAGCCAGAAAGAATAAATTGTCTAAGTTTTTAAACCCTCTTTAAGTTTCAAAACTATATTAATGTCTTCCCAGACATAATGATAACCCAGCATTTAGTAAAAAATCTTAATGTGATGACAAAAGGATCATCACCTCCTTTCGCTATGTGAGAATATTCATATTCCTCTCAGTTAATCTGCAAATATGGATCTTGATTATATTAGAAGGATAAAATAAGTGTAATTACTTCACTCACATTTTCTTTGTGAATAACATGTTTCAATTAGTACTTTAGCTGTAAAATTTCTCAACATTGTGCCAGAAGCCATATTTTACACCTGTGATTTTTAAATAGTTTAAATAGTAATTTATTATTTTTAATATTCGGGGGAAAATGAATTTACAGGTAAAAAACTAAACTGGTCTTGTTTTTCTCAAAAGCCATCCACAAAGTGATGTATTCTGGTTGAGGAAAAAGAAATTGTTCTCTTTAATTATATTTAGACAAAAAATTAAAAGGTCTCTCTATTAATTTTTTAACCTGATTTTGTTTTGTTATAGTAAAATTGAAATTAAATTTCCACATTTTCTTAGGATGTCCTAGTCTGTGTCTCATGACTATTTATCTAATCCTTTTTGTGTCTTTTTAACCTTGTGTAGGTTAAAGAAAATTCCCAATGAATTCAAACCTGAGCATCCACCTGAGCATGTTGTAAAATCGTTCCTCAGGAGACATAAAAGCTAATTAATCAGACATTCATGCTCATGATGAGTGGATGTTAAATTCTGACCTGAACTTTATCTTCATGCACGTTTTAAAAATGAATTACAACCATGCATGTTCCACACACTTTTGCCGAACCATGCGGAGGAGAATTAAGATATTGCCTGTGCAAAAAATCTGTATAGCTACAATTTAAGCCCAGTCACTCCAACAGAAATTAATTCTCTAAAGCCTCATTGAGCCATGCTCCAGCTTCAGCTAGAACTTTATCAGCATGTCTCAACAGTGAAGTGTAATAAGAGCCTGATCAGTGGAGACTCCCTGTGGTTTCTTCAGGTGCCAGATTGTTCAGTTTATAATTAACTAAGTCTTACGTTCGTAAAGGTAGCAAAAGTAAGTATGTAGCAGAATCCACAGTGAAGACATAATCATCTCAAGGCTGAGTGGTATATATAAACTTAATTTTCTTTAAAAGGAAAACATCAGGAAGGATGAAAAAGTTGTATTTATAGGTGCTGCTAGTACAATTGAGCACTGCTGAAGGTCTAAAAGCTCATGTTAGGTTTCTCTTAAAAAAAACAACAACAACATATAGCAAAGTAAAAAGATATTTGATCTCATGTAAGAAAAACATGCCTCCGAGTTACATTGAAAAATGGATGTCAGTAGGCCGTGGATGACATTTAAATGAAGGTAATTTTCATGCAGCAAACAAGTAATTCATGTGTGAGAGTTAGCTTGGATACTTTGCGAGGTTTTATGAAAAGGTTGAGAACATACTTGATGGCCTATACTCAAACGCAGCATTTTTGTACCCATTCTATGTGTTTTTGTTGTTGTTTTGTTTTTTAGTTGAACATGTTGGCATATATATGTTGAACATGTACTAATAACTAAAAAAAATGCTGTTTGTGATATGTCTAGACTCATAATTATTTTAAAAAAAATGTATATCTTTTGTTATATTTGCCACCATTAGAGGTCGCCATTTTTCACCACACGCAATGCATGCTGGGTTGTTGATGCAGTTGGGTCCATTGCCTTCAAGAATCTACAGTAAACACATGAAGTTTAACTTTACCCCAGTTGGTTTTTATCATATTGTGTTTGACTGGTGTGAATTCAGACACTGTGTTGCTGTTGGCTGTAATAAAGAAGTAAATAAATACAAATTTAAAAAATAGTGAGATGAGTCTGGATCCTTTACCTCATGAAAAAAAATTAGAGTGCAGTGGAAGAAGAGCTGAACACAACTTCTGAAGGCCATATTTCTGTGCCCTCAACGTTTTTCTCCAGAAGACTTTGAGTCATTTGTACGAGCAAAAATGATAAAGGATCTAAAAGCTGGTCATTACCTTCGCAAGCTAAAACCAAATCCTGTGCCGACAGTTTTTATCCACAAAGCACCTTAACCCTGTGGGTAAACCTTTGGGCACAAGGTAGAGTTGCTACATAATTATAGAGGATATTTTTTTCTGTTTTGTTCCATCACTCCATCAGTCTGCAGTGTTTGTGCAGGAGGTCATATATAAATTGTGAAAGGAAGACAGCTGAGATCTGACAAAAAAAAAAAGAAAAATCCCTCATACCTGTTGCACTTGATGGTCTTGCTTGCAATTGTGAATAATCTGTGGTCTGCTTCTGAAGGCATGTTTCACACCCGGAAAGTGCAACTATTCAGGCACAGCTCAGCATAAGCCCCAGAACCACTCGGGCAGCACTTTTTGACCAGAAAATTGGCTTTTTGGTAAAAATGAATTGGAGCTGGTGGACTGCTGGCAGGGAATCAGGGCCAAAGTGAAGTTTTTCATATCAGAGCAAGAGTCGATGTTGGTGTCAATCTGGCTGAAGAGCCACAGAGGAGATGGAGATTAGATTTAGTCAGAAAAAAAAAAAGGAAAGGATAACGCTGATGCCCATTTCCATTCTGGAAACGAGTAGGAGTTGATGTCAGAGATGGAGCCTCGCTTTTGACTAAGAAAGCTGAAGCAGATGACGAAGAAGACGATGAGTGGAGTCTGAGTTGCGTCAGAGTGGAACCAAGCAGATAATTGCTGGAATGAAGCCAGCACCGAGCTGCGGGAGTCTGAACTGAAGTCAGAGAAAGAAATGAAGTGTGGAGGAGGAGCAGCGAGATGAAGACGTGTTACTGAGGGAGGATTTGTGATTTTTGTTCTCTTTTTGTTTTATTTCGTCTCTCATCCTAACTGTGTGTTGCCAGTTGAGGTTTTCGGCAGCGAGAAGCTGACAAAGAGAAATTACGCTGTCAGTTGTTGTGTTGCTCTTGGCAGGTGAAGAGGACGGATTTGATTTGACAAAACGGAGACTGTTTGTTGCTCTGGAGGCAGAGGATCTCTGAATAGGACACTTGACAGCCTCTTGTTTGTAACCGCAGGAAATAACTCTATTTCTGGAAATATAAACATGAGCAAGCAACTCAATTGATCAGTTATCTCATATATTGTTCCTTTTGCTCAACTGCGAAAATTATTCACAGCGATTCACAAAGCCGTTTGGTAATGGACTGAGTGGTAAATGTTAACGTGTATCGTTCCAGATCAGATGTTTTTGTAATAATATTTTATTTCTGACAACAATCTTTTCACTCCTTTGTCCACTTGGGATTGAAAACACATTTAAATAATGCATACACCCATCAGAACATAATGCTGTGCCTGCTGAGAGGTTAAATGCCCTTAAAAACATTTTGTTTGTCTTGGCACAAATTAGAGGGTAGGATACATTAGGAAGTAGATGGACATTTAGTCCTCAAAGTTAAGGCAAAGCAGGACAAAATGGACAAGCATAAGGATTTGAGGAGTTTAGCAAGAGCTAAATTGTAACGGTTAGTCGACCAAAACTGGATCTGCAATGGCCAGTATCTGTCAAAACTGGTCTAAGGAAGGAGCAGTGCTAAATGGACGAGAGGTTCAAGGCTCAGGAATGCATGTGAGCTCAAAAATCCACTTGTAAACATCTTAAGAATGTTACTTTAACACGCCCAACCTAACTAAGCATTGTTGAAGGCAATGTCCATCCTTTCATAGAAACAGAAAAGAAAATGGTTCAGGAATGGCTCTTTTTTTAAATAAGTGACACTGCCAGGGGTTATAAGGTCACGATACGTTTTCAGTGATTCGAAAAACATTGAACAGTTTCTGTGAAACATTATGAACTTGCTTTATTTGTACATGCAGTAGTGCTCTCAATTATAAATGAAAAGTCTAGAGCACTTCTGTCCAAACTACACAATTAACTAAACTAGATTTTAAAAATCTGTTCCTTTAGTCTTTTATTTTTCACATTTTAAAAACAAACAAACAAAATTTGTACAACGGGTTAGACTACAAAGCTTGAGCCTCTTTCAAAAAATAAAGTGTAGATGTGACCTGGCAGGCGAATCTGTCAGTCAGGCCTCTCTCAAGCAGAGCAAAAAGGGTCAGAGAAATTTTCTCACCATTGCAAAGGTAAATAATAATTTCACATGAAAGTCTTGTGATTGCCAATCACCCAGAATCAGGAAGATCACAGTCAATCCATCAGGTGGTCGATCAGGTAGCACCCTTACTGCTGCTAGACAGGTGGTCGTAATGTTAAGCCATATTGGTATAATTTAGACTGATGTGTTTGGCGCCCTGGAAATTTGTCCCCATGACAAATCCTAAATTTCTCTGTGCTCTGTAACGTCTTCTGTTCCCACGCAACAGCTTTAATCTCCTCTTTCCAAATCTCTGCACTGCTGAACGGAAAGAGTTAAAGTCCTTCACTGATGGTGTGTTAAGCATTTTCGCTTCTCACTTTATTTCAGTTCTCAGAGTATTTCAGTGTACTCCTTTTGATGTTTCAGAGATTTTTTTTTCCTGCGGTACCTCAAGGTCATTATCTCATTGAAGCATTTTTTTTCTTTCCATCTTTCTTTCTCTCTTTTTTTCTGCCGCAGCCTTGCACTGAGCCCAATTCAGAAGGCTTTCTTTTGGGGTTGATTGATGAGTACGCTGCACTAAGGTGCTCGCTATGTTCGATGTGCATCATACAGATGAAAGAGTTGCGATACGTGCAGCCCTTTAGATGTAATCAGATTTTATGGTCTTTAAACAACAGATTTAAAGACATTGTATTTAAAGGTACACATATCAATGACAAAGCAAGACTCGGCTTTGATCAAGGAGTTTTGTAAATGCATTGAAACTGAAGTGGTAATTAATTTCCTTACTGCAATATGTTATGTTTCTATTAGTGGCACTCGAGATGCTTCATCAACGTGACGGTGCTTAAAAATAACCAACATGTTTGCATGGTAATTGGCATGGGGAGAGTTGGGGTAGTGGTTTTTAGCATGTACTAAGTTTTACAGAATCAAATGTGAGCCTTTAAGTTTAACATTGAGTTCTAAAGAGTGATCCGAAACACAACAGTAAGTCTAAAACAAAAATAAACAAACAAGTAAAAAATGATGGTGTTATGAAGGCTCAGTCAAAGTCCAGACTTTATCCTGATTGAAAGTCAAGATTTTTAAAAATCTGAACCAACAAGAGACTTATAAGGTTAACAGAAAACAACTAATTCAAGTTATTGTTGCACGCTTAATTATTTTAAATGTTCTGCCGTAATGCGAAACCAGTGTATTTTTGCTAAATGTTATCATGCTGTTAGCAGCTCTTGAAGGTCCTTGCCAGGGCAGCACTCCACCAGCCAAGCCTTCATAGTGAAACAGCCCATCCAAATGCACTAAAAGCTCTCAGCAGCTTAGTCAATAAAAGATGCCAAAAAGTACCTGGATGTATCTCAAACCACAAGAAGCAAGATTGTCTGATCTGAAAAAGACAAAGATGGAAAACGTCCTAGTTGGCTGCAACTTGTAAGACTCTGGGCACTGATCATTATCTCATTACCACAATCCCTAGACTACATGGGATAAAGGTAAAGAAGGCCGTGGAAAAAACACTGAGCGATCTCAACAGTCTGCTTCGGAGTGCCAAGGAAACATGAGTGGCTTCAGGAAAATGTTGTGACCTAGTGAGAGTTTGGACCAGAACCCACTAGAGCATCTCTGGAGGGATCTGAAAATAGCTGTGCAGTGACTCCCCAACCTGCAGGAGCTTGATGTTTCTGCCAAGGCAAATGGGAGTAACTTCCACCGAATACTAATGATTATTAGATGATATCATTCCGATGTTTGAGTTTGCTTTCACCAAGTACAAAGTGATGGATCTAAATATTTCACTCTCATATTATTGACACATTTACAAAACTTTTGAAGACCTGTTTTTTGCTTTTCTCATGAGGAGAACTCCTGGTGGAGTAAAAATAAACTGGCTGCACCATAAGATGATTCTGAAACATGCCAAAATGTGTAAATATTTGAGGGGGATATGCCGTGTTTTTAGTTTCTATCTCCAAGAAATAAAAGTAGCACAGAGAAATGTCTTCTTTACACATCTGCGCCCTACTTTTAATGATGAAGCGGTAAAAAAAAAAAAGACTGAAGGCAATTCTGTGAAGCTTATTTCGTTATTCTTATCATGGTATCGTCTCACTTGGAACTGTAGTATTATGAAAAATGTCAAACCAAAGTCAGATTTTCTTGTCAAATTTTAAAATGATCTTGTTCAGTAGTTCCAATCCCAAGGTTTACCTTTGTTTTTTTCCTTTTTGTCAATCAGTATATTCTAGCTGAACTTGACAGCAAATCCTGGAGGGAATGTTTGAAAATTAGAAGAAGTAGAGACATGGAGGACAAAAAACCCCCCACATGCCTAAAAATGTATCTACTGCAGATAAAGAGAATCTGAAAATAATGCCTGCAAGTTATAAATAAAATCAAATCTGATTTATACAGAAGGTTTGGTGAGTGTTTATGTGAAGGGATGCAAACATGCACTGATGTGTGTGTGTGTGTGTGTGTGGGTGTGTGTGTGTGTGGGGGTGTGTGTGTGTGTGTGTGTGTGTGTGTGCTTGTGAAGCTGAGTGGGGTGTCAGAGGGCAGAGTTAAGTAAGGTGAAAGCTTTAGGGACAAAGCTGTTCCTGAATCTGGTGGTTTTAGCCCAAAGGCTTCAGTAGCACCTCCCAGAGAGCAAACGATCTGTGTGCTGGGTGGAAACAGTTCACTAACGTTTATTGCACAGCCGAGATGCTTCTTGTAGATGTCCTAGAAAGGGATGCCCTAGTGAGACCTGGGGCAATTCTCCCCACCTTTTTTAATGTAGTTCTAACACAAGACTCTAACACAGTTATTAAAGATGACCCATTATGCTTCCTTGAATAGATTAGGGTAGGTCTGTGGGCTTTATAATACATGTTCATCTTATTTTTGCACAATATAATTCTTAGATAATGAGATTTTAGTGTGGTTGAGCCTGTTTTAGGGCATCTTGTCACTTTAAATCCAAATATGCTGCTGTTGGCCATGCCCCCTAACTCAACATTTACACTCAAACGTGAAAATGGTTGCAAAAAGGCGGGCAACTATACCACCATACATCTTTGAAAAGCAGAAGTAGAGCCTCCTGCACAACCAACAAGAAAGCAGCAAGTGGTTTCTGGATGGTAAGTCAACAACAAATAGTGTAGTATTTTCTTTTCCAGCAGCCATTGTATAGTGAATACAGCATTAAAACAGCTGACCAAACATGCTGGGCTTTGCTGGGATTGCTACGTAATGGAGCAGTCTGACTAAACGATCAGATTGCTTTTGAAATGTCTTGTTTTCCAAACATCAAAAAGCATTAACTTATTGCCATAAAATGGCTGCTTTTTTAAGTACTTGGACTGTTTTTAGAAGCAGTTGAAACCCAAACGGAAGTACAAAAACATGCAAAATGTGAACCTAATTGCATAATTTGTCTCATTTAAGGATGGTCTTGATAGTTCAGCAGTAAATGTTCATCAGGATGTCTGAGAGGAGATGTTAATCCTAGCTTGCTTCTTTTGTTTCTGTTTTTATTTGTTGAAAATTCTCCTATAATTTCCCCATGACAGTTTTTTTTTTTTTTTTTTTTTTGTGGTTTAAATTAATCCTGAGTGGACGAAACATACTGAAAGAATTTCCTGTTTGACCAATGAACCTCTTTGTTTTGTTTGCAGTAATCATTAATGTGAAGTTTTACAGCAGCCTGGTGCACTGCGCTCAACATGGCTGTCGTTGAGCTTCATCTGCATACACCCTAAAAAAAAAGTGCTGATTGACTTCCTTTTCCTAGATGTAACATTAGTGTTTTTTACTTCTAACACTTTGGGCAACTAGCAGAGAAATTCAGCCAAATGAAGGACAATCAGCAGACGAATGCCTTTAAGGTGCCACCACCTAAAGTGTTTAGACACATATTGACTTTTCATTATGTTTTAATGGTGGTTCATCCATTTAACATCACACCATTGGACGTTTAACCACTTGCAGGAGATGCCGCTCTTTTTACATCACCATCTTCTCCTTTTGTTTCATCTTATTGTGACAGTGCAAGTAATAAGTGCCGAAGTGGAATCACAAATGGAATGGAGCCAGTTGGTGGCTTTCGATGATGAGGTGGCCGTGACTGCGCCATGGGTCAGATTGGAAATTTAGCCGAGCCACCAGGGAAGGTAATTGTTTTCCAGGGATGGCAAGGGTTACATGAAGTGGGGTTGGGGGGGAAGAAATTGGGGAATGATAATGGAAACTGTGAAGGGAGGGTACGAGTAGGTAAAGCAACCCGAAGCGCCTCTCTCTCCTCCTCCTCTTCTCCTCCCTGTTCCTGTCCTTATCAGATAAGCGGACGCCTTCATTTTAAAGCAACTACCAGACATCACCAATACCCATGTGTGTGTTCGTGTATGTGTAGGTGTGTGTGTGTGTGTTTTGTGACAGTTATGGGAGCTTGTCATCATGCCCCCCCATCCCCAGATCAATGGAGCACAGTTTCCTAGCAACCTGCTGATCGGGAGGAAAGAGGCGGGAGGGAGAGGGGAGGAAGAGAGGGAACGGCATCACATTAGGAATGAAAGAGGGAAGGAAAAGAGGGTGAGATCAGCAGTAAAGAATGCTCTGGTTGGATGACAAGAAAGGGGACCTAAGACAGTAGAGCTTAGCGTGTCAAATCTGTCTTTGTGTGTACAGTAAGTTGTGGGAGGAGGAGGCGGGAGGCTGCAAGTGTAACGTGAGGTGTGCAGCAGCAGCAGTTTGGGACTGACGACTCAATGTTGATGCTATCACGCACAGAAAGCGAACATCAAAGTGGTGACGACAGCAGCACAGTTTCTCTCATTTAGCTGCTGATTTAATTATCTTTATCTTAAAGGGGGAACAAAGTGGTTAAACGCAACGCGTTGGCAGGGAGCAACAGCGGCAGGAGAGAAAGAGAAAACCTGAACGGGGGGTGGGAGGGTGAATTTCCACAAAATGGGGAAAAAAACGAGGCGAGGGGAGGAGAGGAGAGGAGAGGCAAGGACGAGGAGGTAAAAACGGGGGAAAAGAAGAGATAAATAGGAGGGAGTCTGATGATCAGGTGTTGGTTGGCCTCGTGAGAGATGCACACATATGCTCCAAATCGTCTGTGGTATTTGCATATTCTCCCTACTCTCTTTCTCTGTCTCTCTCTGCCCACGATGGCAGAAGGAATGAAGAGGAGGAGGAGACAAAGGGAGGATAGGGATGTCATTATGAATAAAAAAAGAAGAGAAGTGAGGGAGAAATAGCTGCACATCCCAGAGGTATCCTCTGTGACTGAGTTAGAATAACATGTGGAGGCAGAGTGGCTGTTAAACTTTATGGAGGATTGAGAATGGACAATTAGCATCTCAACGATTCTCCCTCTGTTGTCATCATACCTCCTCTCCTCCTCCCCTCTATCCACTCGCACTTCCTAACTCATATTCCCCCCACCCACCTCTCTCTTTCATTTGGCCTCAGAGTTCAGAGCTGCTCCTACACACTCCTGTGCACACAGACAAGCAAATGGGGCACTTCAAAAGTAAAATCAATGCAAACGAAATGTTGAGTGCGTCAAGTCTGGGTTGGTTTTTCATTCAGGGAAATCCTAATGGTCCTGCATGCAGTGGATCTGAATGAGAAGAGGAGATGATGGTTTCCAGAAGGCTAATTTATGGGTAAAGACTTAACCACACGTAGATGCATCTTAATTAACATCAGTAAGATAAAAAAAAAAAAAAGTGCATTTAAGGTTAGATTTATCACACACAGGCTGCTCTGTTTCAGTTATTTATTTCTAATTTTGATGATTACTGGTTATTGCTCTTGAAAAGTTGTGGACTTTTTAGGAGATTCATGAGTTGGACTCTGAGTTTCAAGAGCCACAGTGCACTGACGTATCCAGGAGATGAACTACAAGCGTCGCATTCCTGGTATATCAACCACAAACATCAGAGGATCCCTGGATCAAAGAGAAGTTTGACTGAACTGTTGCTCAATGCTCAGGTAGGTAGACTTTCATTCTTTTTAAATGAAAGTCTACCTAGAAATTTCTGATTGTAGCTTTAAGCCCGCACTCCCAAATGCACCAATGCCTGATTTGATGACCAGATGACAGAATGGTCAACAAACTGGCCTGACCTGAACCCCACAGAGAATTACTGTTGAGAGGAAGATGGGAGATACCAGAACCAACAATGCAGATGACCTGAAGGTGTAAGGATTTGTTTTTTGTGTGTGTTTATTTGGGTTTCTGTCTGCCTGTGTATTTAAACCCGCCTGTGTTCCTTGTTCTTTGTCGGGTCCTCGTCTTGTCTGCTGTCAAGTCTGTTGTCAGTGTTTTTCTGCACCAGTTGCTACCAGTATTGACTTGATATTTCTGACATCATCATCATTAAAATCATCATTTCATTCCCGACAACTTGGGTCCTCTGCGTCTGCTTCACCACCTCTCACCGCAAATCATGACAGAAGGCTGATCACTTCTGTGCCACACCGCACTGGTGCAGTGATTCATGCAGAAGAAGACCAGACCAAGTACTAAATGCATAATACTCATCTGGCATTTCTGCATTTTTAGAGTCGTTAATAATTTGGATGCCCTTCCTGTATATGGGTTCTCTCTGGGTGCGCCAGTTTTCTCCCACAGTCCAAAAAAATAAAAAATAAAAAATGCATACTAGTTTTAATATCTCACTCACTTGATTATCTGTCCTCTGTGTTGCCCTCTGGCGGAGTGACAGACGTTAGCCAGAACAATGAACGCTAGGAAAAGACTTCAATGCATTATCAGCTTTACAGCCGCAGCTACTGACACAACAAAAGACCCAGCAGTGTCCAGAGTTATGACACACTTGGCTTGAAAAGGTCTCTTCTTAGGATCTTTGTGACTGTTAGTCTAATATTACCTTGCTTTTTTTGTGTCTCCGTTAGGTTTCCTGGAAAATTTGCTCATTACTTGTTCTTTTTGTGATTCGAGTTAATCACGAGTGGACAAAACTCAAAGAAAGAGCTTCCTGCGTGACCAGCGGAGTGCTTTGTTGAGAACCCATTTTGACCTCTGGAAATTTGCACCAGCATATAATCCTCAAAATACTTAAGTATTTGAACTTTGTGATGATATCTTTATTTGTTGAGGTGCACCTGCATGGCAGCTTTGTGTTGAACTCGACTGCCAGCTTCACTGGCTGAACTGAAAACAAGAGACCTGTGTGAATGTCGTTGTCACTGCTTGTGCCACAGGCGTCTCTGCTCCAGTACTCTGAATATACAGCTCCAAAGCTCCAGCTGGTTGTAGGATTTTGTTATCCAACTTCAAACTTCAACTTGAACTGGAAACAGAAGCTCTAGAAAAGCTGCCTGAGGAAACTGTGCAGTCTCACTCAGAAGGCAAGCATTTAGTCAAACTGCTTCCTTTCAATGCATCACAGCTTTGGAATCGTATGGTCGTAAACAAAAAGCATGCGACAGCCGTGGAGGGGAATTATATAGACAAAAGGGAAAGGAAAATAAAGGGGAAAATACAATGACATCAAGAAAATAAGCTGGAAAATTACTGTCAATGCTGTACGTGCTATTTAGTATGAAGTAATGACGGAAGATTTATTGTGAATGTGTGCGCTAAATTAATTTTAAGCATAATTATAATAAAACTAATAAGTATTTAGAAAATATATGGTGAACAAACAAATAATAAAAAAGTGAACAATGAAATATAGATAGCACATACAGTCACCACAATTAATCATTTTTTTACCAATCAAACCAGACGTTTACATACACCAAATTTATTTTTTTAATTGTTAAATGAAACCAAACTTTTTTTAGGTACATATATTTGAACTGTATCGATTGAGTGAACTGTTTTACAATAGTTTGCTGGGGTTCTTGATTAAATCAGGGCTTTGTGATGGCCAAACCAAAACATTTACTTTGTTGTCCTTCAGCCATTTTCTAACCACTTTGGCTCAATCTTTATGTTCATTGTCCATGTGGAAGACCAATCTGCGGCAAAACCTTTACTTCCTGACTGATGTCTTTAGACGTTGCTTCAATATTTTCCCATAATGTTCTTTCCCTCTCATGTTGTGATTCTCTGTTGGGACCGCTGCTCTTACACCCTTTTTCCTCCAGATGTAATGATGCTCATTATGTGTCTGGATGGTTACGGTTATTGCCCATTTGAAAGAACTATTTCCAAATGTAGCAGTGGTCATTATGGCCAAACCTTTCCACTTTAGTTTCATCAGATCAGAGGACATTTCTCTAAAAATGAAGGTCTCTGTCCTTGTGTGGATTTACAAACTGAAATCTGACTTTTATGTTTCTTTAGAATAATGACTTCCTCCTCACTGAGTGACCTTTCAACCCGTGACATGTCTCATTGTGGAAAATGAAACTGTTTTAGCATCTTCACAGGGTCTTTGCATTTTGTTCTATAATGGTGGCACAATAGAAAAAGGAAAAAAAAAACGTGCAGGCGAGTGAATATGTTCGGTTTTTATCTTTATTTATGATATTTTATAAGGCTGGTGTGACTGTTTGCTATTTTGTGCTTGTGAGTTGGTCTCAGGTGGTTCGGTCCGCAGGATGACATTCCCCACCAGAACAACCCCCAGGAGGTACCCTGTTCATTGGGCAATCATAAATCGACATTTTTTTCTCATTTCTGTTTCAAGCACGGTCTCTATTTTATCTTATCTGTTTTATTATTTATGTTTTCTATGACGCAACTGGAGGAAGGCTGAGTACCAGAACTTGTCTCTCATGCTGTCTGTCTGCTGCGATTCCCTGCAATGAACGTGTTTGTTCCCTCTCCAATCCCCAGTCACTGGAGCCAGGCCATGCAATAATTTATATTTAATACACAGTTACAGATTCAGGTTTTTGGATAAAAAACCTGAATCTAATAACATTTATTATTAGTAGTATTAGTATTAGAACTAGTATTGAGTGATGTTTACATCCTGTGCCACCAAAATATTATCAGTGGCGGCCATTTTGACAAGTCTGTCGACAATCTTTGGTACCCATCTGCCCCAGTGAACTGGGCTATATTTAACAACTAAACTATTTATATATTCATGTGGTAATCTTGCTTTTTTTACATTAATTAAAAATAATTAAAGAGAGAACTATTTTTATTTTTATATACTGTTATATCCAACGTGAAAAAAAGATGCCTTGTGTTGTTTGGATGTAGTTGAAAAGTTGAGTTTGAATTTTAATGACTTTGTTTAAAACAAATTTAGACCAAACATATGGGCCGTAACAGCTTAACGATTTCTTTGGGTATGAAGCCATAAAATGACTCACAGACATACTGATAAAAACATTGCATTTTAGTCCAGTTTTTGATACTGCGGATCTTTACAATTCTTCCGACTACTTTTTGTCGCAACACCCATGGAGACAGCAAGGGTGTGCTTCTCCAGAGCTATCATGACATGAAATGCTTATCATAACTTATGACTGTACTTCTGTTGTTCCATCTGTATGTTATATAAGCTGGTATTAAACACGTGGTCATTTGGAAATCTTTCCTTCAAATATCTGCACATTCCTCTGGAGAAGTGAATATTTGGCATGCAGAGGTTATGAGACCACAAATGTGAATTTTAAGGAATATTTTATTAGGAAATATCTTCCCTGAATTGGGCAGTCTTACTGTTGTGAGCACATTTTGTGTCATAGTGGATGAAATCGCGTGTAAGCTGCCTGTCCGTGTAATCTGCAGGTGTTCACTTCTTGTGAGACACATGCAGCTCCACCATTAAACCACTAAAGGCTTAGCCATGTGTGCTCTGCAGCTAATTTGATATTCTGGAGGCCCCAAGATAGAAGGCCAGGAGTCCAGGCAAAAGGTGACAGCATGTTCCTTGTTACTAGTTTCCCTGTTCATTATCCATTCTCTGAAGGTGGCCCTCGGACGCAAACTGCTTGGACCCTTGACCTCCGTCCCTGCAGCTTTAGGGCATGGTGTGCAGCAGGTTGAACGGAGCTGCATCACCACGACAACCAGCAGCAGCAGCACTTTGGTGAGGATTTGCTGTCGTTTTGCAGCCCACAGACTGAGCTCTGCAAATATGAACACATCATTAAATCAGTAGTACATGAGCTAATCAGCTGTGGATCTTTCCCTTTTCCTTTCATTTGGCCACACATGTGAGCACATCCACCCTCATCCATGCAGCCCCTGGTCTTTTATTCTGTCTCTAGTCTGAGTTCCTACGTATTTTTCACATTCAAAACTGTTTTTTTGGTCCAAGCAAAAAGACCACAATTAATTTGCAACAGATATTTTCTACAGAGGTCAGGTTTTAAATAAGGAAGCTGCAAACATCACTGAACAGATGAATCCAACATTTAGACAATCGAAGGGGGAATAAAGTCAAAATATACCTCCAGTTTTTCATACTATACTTTCATTCACACACTTATCCAGCCAAGTAAAACTCTTAGGTCTTGGACCAGCAATCCAGGGTTCAATTCCCCTTCTGGGGTGGATGTCTTACTCTTCTCTCTCTGCCTTTCTTCCTGTCAAGCTACTATTGAATAGAGAATTGGTGCTACAAAATCTTAAAGGGGACTTGTGTAAAATTGATATTTTGCACATTTTTATGCTTCCATTTGGATTTTAGCTGCTTCTAAAAACAGCTCAAACACTTACAAAAACACCCAGCCACTTTTTGGCAATAAGTTAATGATTTTTGGTGTTTGGAAAATGAGACCTTTCACTGCACCATTAACTAGCAACCCACCTAGAGCATGAGACATTTGCTCAGCTGGTTTTACAGCTGTATGCCCTGTACAATGGCTACTGGGAAAGACCAATGTTTTGTTGTTGACGTACCATCCAGAAACCACTTGTTGCATTCTTGTTGGTTGTGCAGGAGGCTCAACCTTCTGCACTTTACTGAATTTAAAGTGACAAAAGGTCCTAAAACAACTCATTCTGAAAAGAGCTCAACATAGGCAGAATAAAATCTCATTATCTAAGAACGTTTTTTTTTTTTTTTTGTCTTGCATAACCCACAGACCTATCCTCACCTGTTCGATGAAGCAAACTAGGGCACCTTTAAAAGAAAAGAATAACTTAAGTCCAATTCCAGACTACAACAAAACCTTGGGCTTTTCACACACAGACACAAGCACGCAGTCAGACAGTGTTTATTTGATCCTTGTCGGTCACTCTCCATCTGCTGGTCAGATGATCAATGCTAATGCCTGCTGAGAGTGCTAATGACACACAGATCCATACACAGATGGACTGCACGTTTGCTCCGCTCCGGCCGCGGTGCGCAGGGGCGTCCGGTCGTGCATGCTTGTGCACACACCAGCTAATGTTATTTGTGTTTAGAAATTGCAAATCCTTCGATGAGGACAGGTCGGTGGTATTGTTATAAATGAGAGTGAGATTGCCGGGAGGTGACCTCTCCCACGCTCGCACACATGCACACACGTGGCTGTTTGCACTATTGGCATGCGGAATTAGTAAATGTATGAGCTACACAGAAACTCATTACAACACGATTAGAGACAAACCTCCCATTTAATCACATTTAGAAAAGGGTGGGTGCCTGTCAAACGCACTCACACCGATACGCAAAGACTCACTTACACACACACCGATACACACTCATACTTACGCAGAGATGACCCTTTCTGTATCATCGTTTTATGAGTCCGACTGACTCATAAAATGATGCTCTTATAATTATGTTCTCCCACCACTCTGGAGGTAAGTGTTTCAAATGACACCAAGAGTCTTTCACTTAAACATAATCCCACCTCTGATATTATATTACAGTTAAGAGCCATATTTCTTTACGTGTTACTTCCATTTACAGCTCAAACTACATAAACCTCACTATCTTAAGCTCAGGTGCAACCTCACCGATTCAGTATCCCTGCAGACAACCATCTTTTCCCAATGATATTACTAACGGGGGCTATCAAAATAAAATCCACGCAATATTTTGGTGACTACCAAACCAAATCAGAGTTTGATTATTTAGTGTCATCCTTCTCAGTTGCATGTGGATCATGAGTATAATATTTCTACTTCTGATAGCTGGAAAGTATTTTTTGTCGTAATTTTATAATGCATATTATTATTGTTGTTGTTAGTTTTTATATACATACATATATTTCTAATACTTTTGGATCTTTTGTGTGAAAGTATATATCTTGATGCTGCTGTTACACCTGAATTTCCCCACTGTGAGACAAAAACAAAAAAGGCTATTCTATTCTATTCTATTCTATTCTTGCAGTATGTAAACTTCAAAACTTCAGGAATTGTCAGGAATATATCATTTTGCAATTCAGTAATTATTCCTAAATTATCTTTAAAAAATGAAAATATTTTGTCTGGTTTGATGTCAAATAAAGAAATGTTGTTTTTTTTCCCCTATGTAGATAAACAGTAAAAATATACAGTAATATAAATATCTGTTGCATGATAGAAGTCGACTAATTCATCCAGGCAAACTGACTTGAAATCTTAAAGTTTATAGGAGGCCATATTATCTGATCCTCAATTCATCCTGTTGATTTTTATTTGGATGTAATTTGGGTGATTAAATCCAAATAATCCAACTAATAAATAATTAAAAACAGTGTGTTTCTTAGCAACTTTACTTCATTTCTCTGAATCAAACCCAGAGTATTTTTCACTGTGTGTTTGAGTTTATTGTCTAACTTAAAAATCCACCAGAGATCAAAAATGCCATAAATACATTTCTCCATTCATCTCTCCTTTAGTGATGTGAAGTATTTTTGTGTTAAATGATGGAAAACAACCATCATTTAACCACTTCACGTGATGTAGTGTTTTTGGGTCGATGGGCCAACCACATATTCAAATTTGATCTCATTTGATGATATTTTTCCTGTATTTTATTGACTTGTTCAAATAAAAGCAGGTTAAACATGCTTTTTCTTCAACAGTGGAGTCTTGTGTAGGGAGTATGCATACAGACCAGTACAGTCCTTTTTATTTTATCTTTAGGAAAACTGTACCACTGCAGATCCAGGTTTTTGAATGCTTCTCAAATTATATATTATTTACCCTCAGTATGGTTTGCAGTCTTAGCATTGGAGAGATTTTCACACAGCTTGATAAATTTGCAATTAGAAGCCTTTTCATAGGCATTAGATTGCTTTGTAGATTTCCTTATTTCTGCACTAATTTGTGTTGATTTCTTTGTGTGTGAGCTACTTGACTTTTTTATTTGACTAAGATATGATGTAAATTTCATACCCATACCCTCATTAGAAACATACTGTATTTACAGAGCTCAATGCTTATCCCCGTTTCAATGTGGATGCAAGATCAAAATCTGGATGCACGAACGGCACACAGACACACAAACTGACCGGATGCTGACAGATGAGTTTTTATTTTTGGTTGTATATTCTCTCCGCTGGCAGTTTAGACATATATTACCGCTAGCACACATACTGCATATAAAGAAAATATGTATACACACCCACACACACACATATACAGTGACCTTCTCTCTGCTGAGTAGGCAAAGAGTCAGGGGTCAGCGCTTGCTGTCAGCCTGTCAGAGCGGGGAAGAGAGAAGAGGCCAAGAAAGGCAAAGTAGTGAAGGGGAGGGGAGCATAGAACGAAGCTCTGGTTCATCATTCAATAAGGACTAATGCTAAAAGCTGCAGCCTATATCTGTCTAGCTTAATGTTAGCTGATAGAGTCACAGCAGTTTTAAATGCTTGTGCTGTAATGCATTTTCCCCCTGTGTGTCTTACAGATGGATGATGCATCACGTCATGCCTTGATGGCTGCTGTTGAAACAGATAACATGTTTAGCAGCATACCCCACTGAGTCTGGCTTATGTCTGACTATTTTCCTCTTTCTCTCTTTTTTTTAATTTCCTTTATTTAACCAGGTAAACACCATTGAGATCCAGATCTCATTTTCAAGGGGGACCTGGGGTATTAAAATCTTAAATCCAAAATTTTCTGAACTCTGCTTCTCCAGTTCTCAGAATTGAAGCAGATAATTACACACTCTGCTTCTGTTTCATCATGCAAAAAACAATGCTCCCATGGTGACCACAAAACTTACTGAGCTTCAACCTGCAAAACGTATTTTTTATCTCTCAATTGTGACAATTTTTACATATCAACACAACATTCTTGTATCTAAGCTATTATATTGTAGCCGTTTATTTTTGTTGACCTGCTAGAAGACTGTGTAGCTTCAGGTTTTCTTCCTCTGTATTTGGCTTCATCAATCTTTCCATAATGTCTAGTTTCTAGACTAGTTTTCCTTTGAGTACATTATAGCTTGTGCAAAACTTCAAATGGGACTTCTTATCGATTTAACAGTGATTTTCCAATTAATACTCTTGTATTAATTGCTAGACGTTTGGACTGTGATAAAATACTTAACTTTTTTTGTATTCCAGTGAAACTCTGTAGAATTCACTGTTGTGTTTCTGACTTCTTTAAAGGAAAAAAAGAAAAAAAGAAATGAATGTTGGCATGCAAGTCCAAACATTTAAAACTTTGAAAATTACTTTGAAAATATAAAATCAAAATGTTACACTTCACAGCATCAATTATTTTAGGGTATATTCATTTATTTGATTTTTTTTAGAAAGTAAAATTTAAATGAAAATAATCTTTTTTATAATATTTCAATATTTGTTTATTTTATCATTTATTGAACAAGCTTATTTTCAAAAAAGCATTTTAAGCAAATATTTGAGTAAAATTAAATGTTCAAAATTAAAATGTTAAATGTGCTTTTTTGTTCACAGTGAAATAAAACCTTTGGTGCATTTCTGCTTTCAAGAAACATCAGTTGGCAAAATTATATTTAATAATTTTGTTTTAATCCAACAGATTGACTTTCACAAGAGGAGCATTACAGTTTTACTCCACTTGATGGTTCTTCCACCAAATATTGATTTCTGAACTCTTCCTGAGTTAAAACATTAGTATTGCCGTTTCTAAATGAATATGAATTTGTTTTCTTTGCATTATTTCAGATCTGAAAGCACTGCATCTTTTTAGTTATTTTGACTATTTCTCCTTTTCTGCAAATAAATACTAAATTTTTGCTTGGAGTTTAAGAGACATGTCAGTACTTCATAGACTAAAACAATGTCCATTATTCAAACATATACCTTTAAAAAGTAAAATCGGAGGAACTGATCATTTAAAGTGGTCTCTTAATTTTTTCCAGAGTTATATATACATATTTTTTTAATGAACTTCATCCATTCATTGAGCGTCTTTGTCCTTTATGCTTCAAGGTAACAATACTGCGCAGCTCCTACTTATCTATTTAAAAACTTAATTTCTCAAAATTACATTCAAATCCCTAAAAACATTTTGATCAATACATGGTAGTTTTTTTTTTGTCTTTTTTTAATAATCTTAAATAAGACTGTGTGTTTTACAAGCACAATGCTGAACTACTGTGAATTAAATTTATTGTAATCGATGGCCAAACTTAATAACACCTTAATCTTATTAGAGCAGTGAATACATACTGGATCTTATGTGTGCTTGGTAATCCACAGTTCTTCTGAATTTTTGGCGTTTCTCTTTGCCAGGCACCTTTAGAAAAATATTATTGCGACTTAATGCCATTTGGTCTAAAAGGTCAGCCTGGCACAGTGGGGGGCCAGGAGCTAAAGAAGGAGCACCAGCAGAGTATGAGGGAGTTGTGGTGGTCTCACCAATGGGAGACGGTGTGCTGATGTTGAGATAGTTTCCATAGTAACACCTCCTCCACCCTGTCTCCTCTTTCTTCTCCTGTGTTTCCCCTCGCACACAAGACTGACATGCAGACAGCTGCACTCTCAGACTTCCTATCTTCGTGTCGGCAAAGGTTTTTCTGGTCAAACCCTTTCGGTTTTGATTCTGTTGCTCAAATCATTTTGACTCGTTCTGCTCCAGCTGTGCAATAAAACTGATGGTGGTTCAACCACAGAGCTGCTTCTCTGCTCCGTCTAACAGTCGACTGCCTTGCTGGAGTAAATAGAGTATGCACATAAGTAAATACCTCCAAGCACCAAACAACTGTTAGATTAAACAATCCTCCAAAGATGAGAACCACTGTGCAAAAACAGGGGGAAGCAATGTTTTTTGCTGCCAGCTGCACTTCTCCAAGAGTCATTGTTTGGAGAGGATCCACAATGATGTCACAGTTTTTCTGCTTTCTACAGGACAGCCTTGACGCCAGTCGATTCCCCAGCTGCCCTGCTCTCCGGCTTAAGGTGTTGGTAGGAAAAAGCAATTTTAACAGAGAGTCTGAGGGGCGAAGCATGTGTCGGCTTGTCGAAGGCAGACAAACATGGATCCAGGAAATGAGAAGGGGGGGAAAAAGAGCAGCAGCTGCGACGGAGAGCCCAGAGAGATCACTCCTGAGCTGGGCTCAACCCAGCTGGAGTCCCACAGATTTAAAAAAAATACACAAAACAAAACAAAAACACGGTATGATGGGCCTCCATCTTATTGGAAAAACATGTCCATCACAACAATTACATGCAGGAATCAACTTTCAAGACTAATAATATTGGCTGCCAATCAGAGACCACGGCAGCAGGTGTTATATTACCAATGCTAGTTTAGGGGATTGTTTTTGTTAAAGATTGTTCTGGAAAATTCTGATTAATTTTAAGCCATCAACCCAAATATTTTACTCTGACTTTTTGGTGCCTATATCTCATCCAGGCAATGTTCTTGCTTTAAAAGCAGATGAACTTACCTAAATGTGAGAAACTGACTGTGATTCCAACAAGATGAAAATACTTTGAGGTGAATCCGTCCAACTGCTAAGATCACTGGCCAGCATCAACTGAAATAGTCCATTTTTGAAGTGGTTTTGTGAAATGCAGACTCCAAAACCAAACCCGTAACAGGGTTATGTTGAAGCTAAATCATTATCTGGCATAACATTATAACCACCTGCCTATAAAGACTTGGAATGGATTAGCAGCTTACTGAAAAGCAAAGTTACAAAATCATGAAGAGTACACAAACAGGTATATGAAAAAAAAACACACACACAGAGCCAAGCAGTGACAAATAAATGCGGGGTAGCAGTCCAGAGAAGAGGCCTAGTAATAGAAGAATTTGGCAAGAAAATGACTGACGAGGAGCATTAAAACTGTGGAGGACGCTTACCAGAATCAGGATCAGGTGAGCCTAATTAACAGAACATGTTGCTGTTATGTGGGAAGCAAGACAAGAGGAGAGTCAGGAGAATGACTAAATGAAACAAACCTATGTGAACCACACAAGCATGCATAAAACCCCCCACCAAACTCTAAGTCAGGGATGATGAGTTTGTTTTTTCCTTAGGTACAAAATCATATATGTTACCTACTAACTGGTGCCATGATGAAGAGGTAATCAGTGTTATTCTCTTCATCTGTCAGTGATCACAATGCTGAGCCTGATTGGTGTATATTATACATTGTTATCTATATAGGTGGCAGACATGTATGCTAAAATAAGAAAATCATTGAAAGAAGATATCAAGTAAGTTTACTGAGTTACAAGCCTTTATTGTTTGTAAAGGTCTGTTTCAATATCCGGGGAAAAAAAATTCTATTTAATTCAAAAATACTTTATTTAACCAAAGGGAATTAAATGTTGTTATAACTCATATCCTTCCAGGAAGGATCTCAGGTAGCAGTCAGTCTCGCAATGAATTTGAAGAGACCTCTGACTGAAGATTGTTTCTATGACGGTATCATGATGGTCACGACATGGCAACAGGTCGATTTCAGCACAGCAGATAACACAAGCAGCTGCTAATCCACGCCATTTGCTTTTGCTGCTTCTCTTTAAATCTCTGTCAGGTTAGAAATAAAGGTCGGAGTTGAGGTATGGTCCTTGCCCATTATGATCAGTGGAGGAGGTAGGTTAGGTTAAACATCTACCATCAGCCTTGAAACGCCCTTTTCAACCCTTTTCAACTCCACTGTGGTTTGGGGTTGTAATTCAGACATTATTTGAATTTTTAAGATACCAAATATCTGCTCCGATTTGTAAAAACAACAGGTTGTTGCCAAGGTTACACATCCTAACAACTGTCCGAAAGTTAAAAGTAAGAGTAATAATCTTTTCAATCGCACAGCCTCCAAAACCAGAAGGAAAAATGTTCCAAATGACTGAACCAAAATTTCTTTTAACAAGACAAAATTAAAAAAAGCAAATCGGAACTAAAGTAAGAGTTATTTCAATATGCCGCCACCTTCAGTGGCACAATTTTAAGAAGTCTAAGTCAACAGTATAGTAATTCAGTGAAGACTGGAAATGTAGAAATGTCACCGTTCAAGCTTTTTACTATGCAAAGTCAGATTATGTTCTTTTCTAGGAAAATCGTGTTAATATGCAGTGTACAGAGAGACTGATATATATCTTCAGAGCATCTCTTCAAACATTGATAATAAATCTGTGTGAAGGCTGAGCCATGCTTTGTATTTTACATGATTCTGTATGTAGCTGGAACTCATTCAGAGCTGTCAGAATGGGTCTTTGTTTTATTCACCCAATAATTATGAACGAAATCACAACTGGTTATTAAAAAAAAGCCCCAGAATCCAAATGGGGAAAAATCAAAAATCAGTGAAACAAACAATAATCTATCAATCTGTAAGCAAAGACCCACTCTGGTAACGATTAACTCAGACCATGTGGGTGGAAGATAAAAATGGATTTTCCAACTGAACATTTGAAAGAGCAACAACAAATGTTTTTTCCTAAATCATTTTCAAAAAATTCACTAAGAGTGTTATCATAGGTGCTGATTCTTTTACTTTTTTCAAAAAGGTTGCATTGTCTAGCGCCTTTAGACACATGGAAGTTGTAAACATTGTCAACAAAAATGTGTTAATGGGGACAGAAATTAGGTCACTGCTCACTGCTGCACTGTTTCGAAATCCTGAACAGTGAGACAAGTTATTGTCATTTAAAATAAAACATTGTCTGACAAAGATCTACTATAATAACATTTTCTCTCGTGAGCAGAACAGACAGCTAGCTTAAACTAAAATCTTGTAAGGAAGAATTTTTGTTTGTTTACTTTTTAATCACATCGGTCAAGAAAACAGTTACATGTGTGAGTAGGTTTGTGAATGTTTGGGTAAAGACAATTAAATCTAATATATGATTAAAGGCAATCTATAAAAGCACAAAATCACGTAAGACATTGCAAAAGGAATACCTGGCGAGCAACATGAAACTACAAGCAGAAAGAGATTTTCGCATTTTGTAATTTGGGTGAAAAAGAGACTTTTGATATGTGAACTAACTATTAGGACTGACCAATAAATATGAGGATCATTTTCTCGATTAGTTATTTGAGGAATGAAAAATTTAGAAGAGAGGTTGACTCGTTATACCAACCTGTTGCAGCCAGGTTTCTGTAAAACAAAATAAATTATTCTGATTTTAAAGATCTACTTTGTTTAGCTAAAGTAACAGGATTTGTTATGATGAGATTTTCATGATTAATTTCAGTTATTTTTGGCATTGCAGCATTTAGACTTTGAACCAGTGAGCTGGGTAAAGTTAATAATGACATGTTTTGTGGTTATTACTTACTCACTGCTTTATATCAAATCAGACCATGTTAAACTGTATTTATCTATGTTTTTAAACAGAGAAAATGTGCTCTATTTTTAGTTCTTCTGAGTTTTGCAGTCATTTATTCTACTTGGCCTGCCTGTTGGTTTCTAAACTCTCGCCTCCACATTCTCAGTCATACTGAGTCATAGGATGAGTTACATTTCGTCAAACATTTATCAACAACCCCTCTTATTGTTTAACTTTTTAAACTTCTTTGATTGTTTTTCAAGTTGTGAAAAACACTCATCAATCTTTTATTGCTGTTATAACTACAATGCACTTTGGAGCATTAATTTTTCATGAGCTTTTATTGTTAAAAGATTAATTACTTGCTTTCTAAAGCTATATTCTCATTTATTGAGTTTTTAATCACATTATTAAAGGAATTCTGTTTCAATTCTATACCCGGCTTTGCTAAAATCTACTAAAAGTGAAATGTACATAAATGTGATTTGTGACTCAAGCCTTATGCCAGTAATAAGGTGTTAAAAAAACTTAAGAAATAGTAACTAGTTACATTTACTTGAGCCACTTTTTTTTTTTTTTTAAAGTACTTTTAGGAGTAGCTTTACACTTACACCGTTTCTGACTGCTGACCTTACTGAGAAGTTTGGTCGAGTAAAGATACAGTAAATACTTTACAGTGTTCTGCCAAATATACATTACTTACTGTAAATATTCAAGTTTTATGTTGAAAATTTGATTTGGGAAAGTGTTTTTTCTGCCTCAATTTGTCAGTTTGTAAATATGTTATGTATTTGTATTCATTTTTAATTTTAATCTTTAAAATACCAGAATTTGCACATAACTTTATATTTCTCTGTCTGATAACATCATTTTTAAATGATTAAATTAGATGTTATGATCAGATGTTCAGTACTTCAGTAACCTTTTTATCAAGTATTTAGAGTAATTTCCTGTTGAAGTAGTCCAATTATTACTTGAGTATAATTGTTGACTGCTCTGCCTGCCTCTGTATATTGTATTACAACAAATTTAAATGCTTTACTTAAAAAAAAAAAAGAAAAGGTTTTTGTGGCCTTTATTCATCAGTAACTGGACAGGAAAAAATGGAAAACTACAGTAAGTGGCTCAGGGCCAGGAACTGAACTGAGGTTCACCTCTGTATAAGTTTCACCTGTAGCCGGGCCACAAAAAGTGGTTTCACTGAACCACAAACCAAGAGTGAAAGAAAGGATTTCACTGGTATTTAATAAGGGGGGAAAAGACAACAAAAAAGGGAAAGAAATTCTGCTACGATATGTAAAGTTTTGAACACATTAATCGATGCGTTTCCAGTTGGCTCAGATGGTTTGAATTAAGATATAATTCAAACCATGAATTATATATATATATATATATATATATATATATATATATATATATATATATATATATATATATATATATATAATATATTTCGCGCGAGCCTTGAATGAGCGCTGTCCAAGGTGCTGCAGCACCGCACGTCCCCTCCCTTTCTCTCCCTTTTCCTCGCACACACACATTTTCTCTCCCTGAAAACCACGTGACCCACCCCTCTGCCGAGTCTGCCGCGAGAGCATCATCAGACTGCACCTTTTCCTCCTCAGGAGAACGGAGGAGAGAGCGACCCAGTCAGACAGACGGAGAGAGAGAGAGAGAGAGAGAGAGAGAGAGAAAGAGAGAGAGAGAGAGAGAGAGAGAGCGGGAAGCAATAACACCTTGTCATCTTCAGTCCGAGCCTGTAATAGTTGTGTTCCTGTCTGGTCGTTTCCCTTTTTCCTCTCTTCTCGTGTCGCGGATTCAAAATCCACCTCAAATGGGAAGGGAGATCGATGCGTCGCGCGCGGCACTGTTGCCACGGGACCACATTAAGCGCGTGAGGTAAGCAAGGATCCTTTGAACAAAAGCGGTTCTGTGGCTTTTATTCACAGACGAAACGCGCTCCCACGTTCTAGTTGGCGCAATAAACATCTGCTTTTGTTTGTTCATAATGGAAAAAAGGAACGGAAGTAGGAGATAATGTAGTAGTTAGCAGCTAATAGGGCGCAGGTGACGATGAAGCTGAGCAACTGCCACAGGGAGTGAAAGGGGGAAAAAATGGAGAAGAGGTATGGGTGCAAATCGAGAATCGATAATTCAACCGCATTCATTCACCCCGTCTATCAATACCTGTGATGTCTCCGCTTTCTTTTGCTTTTTTTCAACACGGTGTGAAGCCTCCTGTTAGTGTAGTGAGCGGTTATATTCGCAGCCAGTGCGGGTTGTGTCCCCCTTTTTTTTGGTTTGAAGGCGTTCAGACGTTAGAAACGGGGATTTTGGAGCGTAATTCGATTTGAGTCATCCACCGCAGTAGCAGCGGTGGCGGGAGCTGCTCCCGCTCTTTGTGATGGGGCTAACTGGAAACCAAGAAGGTGCAGTGAAACAGCTTCTTACCGTAAAAACATTTTCTCCCTTAAAAATAACAACAAAAATGGAGTCAAGAAGTCGTTCAATAAAGACAGCATTTAGGAAAATATTAAGTGTTTGAGGGATATATTTGTGACTTGAAGCTAAGTTGCAGGTATGCCGCCTAAAAAACCTCCTGCGGCATTATGAGTCTCCGTTATGGAGATGCTCTTGGTGTGTGTGAGTTAAAGTCAAGCTTTTAATCCCGATGTGTTTACAGATTGATCAAATGTGACCAGGCTAGCGGTGCGCTCAAAATCCATGAGAAAGTGTAATTTGAGAATAACAGGCTCAGCTTGCTTGCGTGTGTATGTATGTGTGTGTTTTGTATGGATGTGTGTTGACCCTGGTTGATTGTGCCGTCTCTGTTCTCTCTGTAGGTCGCTGGAGAGAGGGGTGACGATGGCACACACTCACATACACACACATATTTGCCCACACACGCTTTAAGTCTTGCCCCTCAAAGACAAGGAAGAGGAGAGGGGGAGAAAATACTGCTATGACGGTGTCATTTCTCACCATTACCAGTGTGTGAGCTGCACACAAGCACACTTGCACTCCGTGGGGAATTGCCTGCATGGGGGATAAGACCCTATCTAGGGCACAAAGATGGAGTTTGCATCCTGTTTGTCCCACATCTAACACACAAACATACTCACACACACACCTGGAGTCTCATGACTGAAATAAGGAATGAAGAGGAGACGCTGAACATCGAAAAGACAAGACAAACACCAGGCCAAGGCATCAGAAGATGTTCAAAGGGTGTTAAGAGAACAGAGGGTGCTGCCGTCTGACCCCTCCCTCCCTCTCTGGAGGTCCATTGTAGCTGAGCTCTCTTTGGTTAAAAGCATTACCAAGACAGCAGGGTGGACAGGTGACAGTGTTCTACGAAGTGCCCTGCAGTTGTCACCATGAGCTGTAGGCTAGAGGGAACACCCCAGCTCTAGCCTCTATTTAATTTTGTGTGTGTGTGAGTGTGAGAGCGAGTGTGTGCATGAGTGTAATGGCGGTTTGCGTTTGGGCGGCAGCCCCCCTGCTCTTTCTGGGGCTGTGCCTGTGCAGCGTAGGGGGCCAGGCCCAAGGGGAGGTCCTGGAGTTTGGGGGCGTGTCCAGCCAGTGGGGGCGGTTTCCGGTGTGGAACGCCTGCTGCGAGAGCGTGCTGAGTTTCAGCCTGCGGACTCAGAGCCAGGAGGGCCTGCTGCTCTACCTGGATGACGAGGGCTTCTGCGACTTCCTGGAGTTGCTGCTTCTCCACGGGCACCTGCGCCTACGCTTCTCCATCTTTTGTGCTGAGCCAGCTGAGCTGCAGTCAGGCGTGGCGGTGAGTGATGGGCGGTGGCATGCGGTGCGTGTCAAGCGGGACTGGAGGAACACCTCGTTGGAGGTGGATGGGCGACTGGAGGGATGGGCAGAAGTGACGACTAAGAGAAGAGACATGACAGTATTCAGTCACACATACATGGGCGGGTTGTCAGCAGATCTCCACTCCTCGCCGCAACGCCTCACCTCACCCTCAGTGCGGGAGCACCCCGCCTTTCGTGGCTGGATCACGGCAGTGAGCATCAACGGCTCGCTGGTGGCGCTGGACAGCTCAGAGGGCGTCACGGTAACAACTGGCTGCGGGCCGGACCTCCAGTGCCAGAACGGAGGGGTGTGCAACGTGGTCAACGACCAGGCCGTCTGCAACTGCTCCGACACCGGCTACCAAGGCAATGACTGCAGCGAAGGTAAGGCCTGAAACCATGCTGACCCTTCATATACATCCCATCCTTTACAAATACTGACACACATACATACAGATTTATCTTAAACCATATCTGCAAATTTAACCCGGAAATTCCTTACCCTAGCTTCCTTAAAAGAGCATATCATTCACACCTTCACAGTTCTCCACGGCTGGCATCTATAGACCAGCAGCCTTCACAAAAAGTGCTAGGCCTGCATACTGATTATGCTTTATATTGATTTCTTGCCTGCAAACGACTCCCAGCCTACAACGTTCACCCAAACTCAGATATAAGGCTCCTGCTAGGAAGGGCAATCAGTTTAGCGAGGCCTGAACCGAGATGGTGGGAACAGCTGTTAAGTGTCGCAGTAACACGGTAAAGCCTTTGAGTCAGCAGACTGAATACAGATTCCTGAAACCCAATGAAAGGTCTCTCCTGGCTGGCCGGCTTTGAAGGCCTACAATGGTGTATTTGGCAGAATGCAGTACCCATCTAGATCCACTATGGATGGGGTAGCTGGATGGTGTTGAGAAACTCTATTTAGAACCGTGCTAAGAGGCTGGAAATCACTAGTTGTTACATGGCTGACACCTGACTGCCTGTGTTAATGGATTTGGATTGATTTTAGATGGCCTTCAGAGCTACTATGCATAGGGTGTTGAAATGATGTGTGTAGAATCTATCACTTGCCATTAATTTTAACAGCCTCCAGCCTTTTGAGATGCTCTGTTTGCGTCTGAGTGATTTGGTATAGTGTGTGTTAATGTGACAGCGCTCCTATAGAAGACAGAAACAGCGTAGGACGCACTTCATGAATGAATAACTGCTCAAAAAGGAACAATATGCTTTAATATTTAAACACCACAGAAACACCCTCATTTAATTCTGCCAAACAAGCATTTGGTCAATATGAGCGCCAATAGGCAGGCCATTGTAATTATGGCCATTACAAAAGCAAAACAGTTGCTTAATGAACTCAGCTACCTTGTTATGGCCCTCAGTGCAAATGCTTTCATTGCCACCCCGCTAAAGATGTGTGTGTTGTCAGATCTGCTTGACTTCATTGAAAACAAATCTGCATACTTGATCAATAGCTCTAGAAACTGCTGTAAACCAAAGATACCTTCCAGCTTTGGCCAAGCCATTGATTTTTTTTTTTTTTTTTTTTACTCCCTAGAATTTAATGATACAAATGCATCTGCCAAAAATGGTCGGGTTGCCTTGCAGTTTCTCCACCAGGAAATAAAAAAAAAGACCTTATAGCACCGCTGTCAGCATCACACACATCTCTTTAGCCACCCACCGCATCACACCTTCTCATTTAGTGGACCGTGGGATGGCCTGGGTTGCCATGGAGACAGGACTAATAAGGAGACCTCATGCCAGGAGTGTCTCTTCATCATATTTCTTTCATTTCCCCCTTCGGCGTTAGCCTCCCTTTTTCCTTGGTACCTGCAGGCTGTGCCCGGCTACCGGTGACGTGAGCCGTAATTTTCCCCATCCAAATCTGCATTATCTGAACTTCTTTGTGTGCAGCGTGTGCGGTTAATGTGGGAAGCATCAAGCTTTACCAAGCAGCTTTAAAGGTAAATTTGCTGCTGCTTTGTGTTCACACGTGTGGAAATAATTAATCCACTGGGGGAGAATTAATAAAATCACGCTCCAACAATTAGTCAATTAGTTGTAGAAAATGAATCATAAAATAGCTCAATTGTGAACTCTCAGGTAAAAAAAGAAACACGCTAATTATTTACAGATTCAAGAATCCTAAATGTTTGCTTTTGATGCCTTTTTACTGGCATATATGATAAATTTTCAAGGGATGCACAGTTTTATGGTTTTCTTTGCCTATTCTGATTTTGACCAACGTTTAAATGTCAAGGACTAATAACACATAAAACAGAAAATATTACTGCCAATTCCTTTATAAAAGTAGTTGTTTTAAATCCAACAGATAATTAAGAAATTACACGATAATCCCTATTTACGCATCAAACTGTTTGTCCCAGATCTTTATCTGGTTATTATACTCTAAGGTGCATGGTGCTGGGTGACAAAACTGGGGGAAGTCTGAGTTTTGATGCATTTGATGAATAGGAAAAAAAATCTGATTTTCCATATTTTGATCACTGCTGACCTTGGAAAAATCGTCCAATTCCAATCCCCAGATGACTGATTCTTGCATCTCTAGAGATGCCCCAAAACATCATCTGACAAATAATCTGTACATTATTTGATTACAAAATAAGCAGAGTATTTAGCTGCTGTTGCTTTTAAAAGATGCATACATTTTCTCTCAATTTAAAATCCTTTATTTTCACTAGGTAAAATGAAGCAAAAACAATTATCAAAATCTTTCAATGTAATGTAGAAGCTCAAGTAGTGATAAAACAGAATATTGATTCATTATTAATAAAATAATTCCTGCAATAAGTGTTTGCAATCAAAGCACTTAGGCTTTCTTAAATACAGGAAGTGACAAGTTAAGCTGTGCAAAGGCTCCCTGCTGCACTGAAAATTACTCTTTATGTGATCCAAGCCAGTCTAATCCAGTCTGCTGTTTTGCTTCTTCTCAGCGACACACTCATACCTCCACAAACATATGCAGCCCAAATGTACAAACACATGTAGACACACATTGTGAGATATGCAGCCTCCAGGACCACCATTATTCACACCACCGCTGATGTACCTGACAGCAGGGCAAGCTCTATGAGCCAAATAGGAGATGCATACATTTTACATAAAGGCTCTCTGCAGAAGCATTGCCTACATTGCGCTGGCACTTGTCACTCAACAAGAGACTGCTCGAATCTATGAAGTGGAAGATATATATTCCTAGAAATGGGCTCACATATTAGCTGCGAGTGTTGTGGATAACACCTGGTACACAGATTGTTTTCCCCTCTTGGCAGTAGATCTTCTCCTTAAATGGGTCCACGGGTTGAGCAATAGTATGTTTGACATTGGGGAAAATCATATAGCTTTACAAGAGAAAAATGATACTTATGCTGCCTCTTGAATAAAATTACAGAGCTGGATAAAGTATAAGAGGCTATTATTTGTGGGCTGAGTAACAGGGTCTCTATTTTTTATTTTTTTCCCCGTGCCATTTCCATTTCTCGTGTTTGCATATTTGAGATTAAAGGGAC
The DNA here is from genome assembly GCF_051168715.1 of Poecilia mexicana. NCBI lineage: Eukaryota > Metazoa > Chordata > Actinopteri > Cyprinodontiformes > Poeciliidae > Poecilia > Poecilia mexicana. The sequence continues at coordinate 16,889,340 of NW_028263388.1, forward strand.
AGTTCAGTATAAATGAGATTCTGTAAAATGCTCAGTAGCAGTTATTAATCTACATCTTCATTTTATATAAATAGTTTCTTCCGGAGGCTAAAGATAACAGCTAGTGAGAAAGTGAACTTTGCCAACAACATGGAAGCAAATGGACTTAAGTAGCTCTAAATTGTTTCATGCAGCAGCATTTTGAGTATTTGGATGAAAAAAAGAAAGAAATGGTGAAAATGTAACAGACAAGAGACAAACAACTTAGGAGGTAAGAATATTGCAACTGGCTAAATGTTAGCAGCTAACAATGCTAAAATAAGTATCTTATTGTGCTGAAAAGCTTTTACACTGTCCAGTTAGTGTGGACTGCACTGGATAATTAAAAATTAAATGTTATTTTTCATTTGTTTATCTTAAACCACGTTTGAAGTGTTTAGCTTCCAGAGCGAAGATGTGGTGCTTTATTTTCTTTAAATAACATTAAATTTAGCTTTGCTTTATCTTTTCCAATTGGCACCTAAATTAAAGACTATTTTGCTGTTTTGATGAGTGTAGATTGTTATATGATCTCTAAATGTTAACAATAATTTCAATATTTAGGTTGGATTAGACTGTAATTCTTGAATAGATGATTTAAAAAAAAAAAACACTGTTTAGGATTTCTGAAGCTTTTATGTGTGAAACACAAAATGGGAGCATTTTTAATGCTTTCTTTGCATTAAAACCTCCTAAGCAATATAGTATAAAATGTGCAAAAATGGATTTGTCAGACCTTTAATTTACTGACAACAGAAGTGAAAGCCTTTGCTTGAATTGTAATAAAGAAAGGAATCATCTTCTGGTTTTCCCAGAATTGTTGCTAACCTTGTCTAATTCTTGTCTCATCTCGTGCTACTCATAATGTTTTAGCAGAACCAAGCTTAAAAACTACAGAACTATCCCTTTAAGGCGCAATTTCTGTTTCAGAAAGATGGTAGAAAAAAAGACAATTGACAGTTTGGAAACAGTAATTCAAGTCCCTGTTTTGAAAGTACAGTAACTTGTGAACTTTAGCCCAGTAAACGCAGTCAGCGTGCTATTGAACTGAAAGTGTTTCTGAGCAATTTCGCAAGAAGATAAACCAGGGTGCAGTACTCTTTAGAGTGTTTCCAGTTCTTCTCCCATACCCATTTGATTCATGTTTCTCATTTTCTTTAAATAGTTTAGAGATACAGATAGCTCAGAGAGGAGAATTTAGCAGATGATGTATTTTTGTGGATGAATTAGATTGTGCTTTAAAGTGCTTTTTATGGTCTGAAGTGTTTTTACATCTGGTCCTCCATATACTGCAGTTCATTTTGGTCTGACAAAGATACTGCCTCGGTGTTATGCCTCCAACCGCAGTTTGTGCAGGCTGCAGCTAATATTTATGCCACTACCAGGGAGTAGCCTTAATCAACTTAGAGTATGTCTGCAGTAAGAACGGGCCGGTACGAAGTTACCAGGAGTAAACCTATCATATATCATGATTTATCTAAAACAAAAAGCACCTACAGTTCCTGCAGCTGCTCTAATAATATAACATTGATTAATGTGAAAATGTTTTCTAAGAACCCTATTTATAACCATGTTTATATATGAATGTGAATAAATGACTGCTAAAATTTAGTTGTTGGATCAAGTGGTCATCACACAGAATATTATATCCTTTTTTGCCAAATGATAAGTTAGTAAGTTGACATCAGGCAGTTAATCTGTTGAGTCTGCTGCAGCTTTAGTCCTAAAACAGCTTTAATATAATGATATTAATATATGGAGATCCTTTAGTTCCATTACTGTCTGTGTTTTTCATGGCAGTGAATATTTCCAAACAGGCGAATTTGTATTTTTGTAAACAAAAGAAAAGTGTAGAGCCATGTAACAGGAAGCTGGCTAGCAGTGGGCAGGTGGGGGAAGAGATAACGTTGTGCTACATTAAAAGAAGTTCAAATCATAGCAGAATTTATTACCTCAGTCTACCTTAATACTGGTGACTCTTAGCTCAGAGGTACTTTAGATGCACTTATTAAAAGACCTAACAAACTTATTTCCTGATTTCTCTTTGCACTGAGAGCTTGACTTCATGATTAATTTGGCTAAGAATTATCTGACTGCTTGGAGCCACTAGTACATTTGAAAACCAAAAACAAATGCTAAGCAGAAGACTGTCGATTCCTCACTCTTGATCCCAATACACATGCACTATTCAGAACAGGAGAGAGTACATAGAAGAAAAGGCAAGACTTCCACTTTATTTCCTTTACCTTTGGACCCACATTATGGGTTTTACTCCAGGAAACACGACAAACCAGAAAGCAGCTTTACAGCAGCTCTAATTTTAAATAATAAAGGGAACATTTTTAATTTGGAGTTGCAGTAATGACTCGACTGGAGCCTATTTTTGCTTATACTCAGTTAAATTTGAGTGTATTTGTTATTTGAAGTATTCAGGCTTTTTATTTCTTTAATACATAAATAATAATGATTTCATTCTATTTATTTTTGACATGCTTCAGGTAGCATGTTAATCTTGGGGTAAATTCAGTTTTTTGGTGTTCAAAGAATTCCATAAGTTTGTTGGAACAAAATAAACTAAATTGAAGTAAAACAGCTATTTATTTTTGGTCTAAATTAGTCATTTAGATTAATTCAGATTCAGCGATTAGTCCAAAAAGGAATTTGGTGGTGGCAGCCCTAGTTTGAGCAGATCCGTGCCTAAATTTAATCCCTGTCTGACGCATTTTGCCCTGCAGTGAGAGCAGAATGAACCTGGCTTGTTAAGCCTGGCCTGGCTTGCATTGTCCTTGAGGGCCAACCACTGTTAGCATGCTAATGGCTCCACCTGTTTCTGCCATGCTACTAGCGCAAGGGCAGAGGCAAGGAAACACTCTTCTCACCACGCAAATCAAAACACACGCACGCACTTTCACACATGTACACGCACACACTAAAAAACATTGACACGCACAGTCAGACCCAGCACTGAATCATGCATGCCCCTTGTCCTTTTTTGCACTGCTAATCCATCCCTACATGTTTTCCCTGCTATTTCACGTCATTATTACTGCCATAGTCAATGTTGCTGTGTTTGCGTGAAAGACGGCGAGAGTGTGAGAGGGAATGTGTGCGATTGGGTTTGTGGGTATGCGTGTGTGTGTGTGTGTGTGTTGCATGCTATCTGTCGGGGTGCTCTGGGGAGAGGAAGCAGCTACAAGGTAAGTTGTGGGGTAAACGGCTCTTGAATCCAAATCAACAGGTAGGAATGTATATTGATGCCAACACCCCTCTCCTCTCTTACTTCCACCCTCTCTTCCTACAAAATGTGGGTGCTTGTGTGTGCTGTTAAGACAAGATCTAAGGAAAGTTGTGCATTTCTTTAACCTGGCTGCGTGAATATACGTCTAAGCAAACCTCAGTTTTGGCTACCAGTGCAGCATGGTATCCATCGTGACGTTTGTGTTGACTTTGCATGCACGATGCAACGGTTAACCCCTGGACGGGTGTGCATGTACAGTAAGTAGCCATGGTGACCCTTGGGCTGAGCATGCATGTTAATGAATGTCTGTCTCTCTCTCTCTTCGCCTGGCCGCCACGCCCTTCCAGAGCACAGCTACACTCCAGGTACGTCACATTATCTATCTATCTATCTATCTATCTATCTATCTATCTATCTATCTATCTATCTATCTATCTATCTATCTATCTATCTATCTATCTATCTATCTATCTATCTATCTATCTATCTATCTATCTATCTATCGCACCAATTTCCTTCATGTCTTTTCTAATCTTCTCTTTCTGCCTTTTGTTCCTCATAACATCTTCTACTGTCTATACAGTAGCACTAAATAGCCAGGGTAGAAGTTAGCCAACTTGAGTATATTCTGGGTCTTGTGTTGTTATGTACAGTAAAGGTTCTTTGCTGTCATCTGGTAAGTACTACATCTCTTGTTGCAATCATCTGAAGCGGCACTCGCCTCAAGGTTACATAGACAGATAGATAAATACTGCGCCGTGTACGACCCAGTTCATGGCTGTGTGCAAACGTCTTTGTACGTACCTGTACTGTGCGTAGGATAAGTAAGTGCGTTCAGAATGGTTTTATTCTTATAATTTAGATGACTCATATTTATATATATATATATATCTATATGCACACACACGCAGGGAAGTAGCCTCCTCCAGCATGCCACTGACAAACTCCTGCACCATTAAAACACATCTATGCATAAGCACTCACACACTTCATGGTCCTTTGCTGTGCTGACTGTGCTCTTGTTTTCCTTCAAGGTCTGGCACACCTGATGATTGGCGACCAAGGTATGGCCTCTTCTTACCTCACTTCCTGTTGTCCTCTGCTCTTCCATCACCCCCAACCTCCTCCTCCTCCTCCTACTTCTCCACCTCACACCCCTACACTCAAAACTCCTTGTATCCCTCCTCCATCTCATCAACACCCGGTGCGGATGGAAGTTGTTTCTCTAGGCACAGAACTCAGGTCAGTCCTTCATGAGATTCTGAATAATTTTGTTATTAAAAGAGGTAGCTTTAATTAGAGATGTTTTTAACCTCTTGACCTGAGAGCAACTTTCGCTATATATATGTATATATATGGGGAAACACATATATACATATATATTCTAGCTGCTTTGCTGGAATTAACTCCAGGTCATGGCAATGGAGCAAAAGGACATGTGACCCACTGACCCATGGATGGCGGATGGTTTGAATTGGTTTTTCCTCTTCATTTCAGTTTCCCTTCTCCGTATGTTGGAGTCTGATTGTAGCCATGTGGTGTGTGTGCGTGTGTGCATAATGCTTATACACATGTGCATGCATGCCTCAACATAAATCAATGGCAGTTCTCGCTGCTTTCCCCCATCGTGCATCAGCTTCAAGCATGTCTCTTTTTATGCCACCACTGGTGCTCAAATGGGCTCCTGATCATACGCCGGCGAGCGCATGTGATCCCGAACAGCTGTTTGCTGCAGTGTTTGTAAAAAGCAATGCTGTTATACCCCGCAGCCTCTATGTAGTCCATTGTTTTTGAAAGTAGCCCAAAAACAAGAGCCGCAACTGGTCTGCTTTTAGAAAAGAAAAAAAAATGTTTCTCGATAACCAGAACTCACAGTGCCACCCTTTTTTTGTTCTTTCCCTCTCTGTTCCTGCCCTCTTTCTCACTGTTTGGAACTCTGATTTTAGGAAAACTCAGAGGTACACCCATGATTTACTTATGTGTTTGGCTACTGGGTTGTTATGGATGGTGAAGACGTTGCTGAATGTGTTGACAAGCTCTTGACTGCACACTAAATGTGGAGCTTCTCAGCAACAGATTTTGTATATTTGAGATAGAATTGGAATGTGACATTTTTGACAAGGTAAGGTGTTGTGGCATGTAAGTGCAAGCGTGTGTGTGTGTGTGTGCGTTTACGCGCGTGTGTGTGTGTGTGTGTGTGTGTGTGTGTGTGTGTGTGTGTGCCTGCATGAGTGCAAATGAATAGAAGCTCCAGCCTACTGTGCTTTTGAAAATCTGAAGGTAGGTGCCGCTCGATCATACGGCTCTGCATGACGCTGATGAATACACTGATTGGTGCACATGAAGACAAGCCTGACCGTGACAGGCTATTGTGCTCTCTGATTGGGCAAAAGTAGACATAGTGATGCCTATGCCCCATAGTGAGAAGTTGTGTTTTTTTCTCAATGTGCTTTTTAATAGAAAAAGATTTGTTTAAGATGGCTGCTAGTTGCATCTTGATGCAAGGTCAAACAAGCTCCATCATGGGAGTTATCTCTAACTAGACTTGTATCGTTTTTTTTGTTTGTTTTTTTTTTTGCTCTGTTCTGGTAAATAAAGGCCTTTGCAAAGGTATTTATACCCCTTGAACATTTCCACATTTGGTCCTGTTACAGCCACAAACTTCTATTTATTTAATTAGGATTCGTTAGACTAACACAAGCTAGTGCATAGCTGTGAAGTGGAAGGAAAAAGACCAATGTTTCCCCTTTTTTTATAAAGAAAGCACAAAAATAGAGAATCGCATATTTCTTAAACTCAAGCAGACTGGATTGGGAGCATCTATTAACATAGATTATATTTTTGCTGCAGATTCTTAATTGGATTTAGTCTGAGCTTTGACTAGGCCATTCCAACACATTAATATGCTTGAGTATAAAACTATTACATTTCAGCTCTGACTGTATGTTTAGGGTGAATCTCTGGCCTCAAGAGGTTTTCTTGTTTTGTATTTAGCTCCATCCATCTTCCTATTACCATCCCAATAAAGAAAAGCCTCTCCATAGCCTGGTGCTGCCACAACCATTTTTCACTTTTGGTTTGGTGCATTCAAAGTCCTGGCCTTCTTGGTTTTCTTTTTTGCACTCATCTGTAACAGGACAAATCTGAAATTAACTGTACATCTCTGCAGCTCTTCCAGAGTTACCTATTATAAACACTCCTCTGGTCTGGCCTGTGACTTTAGGTGCATGGTATTTTTTATTTATTAATTTTTTTTGTAGGTTTGAAGTTTTCATCTTCAGATGATGGATTGAACACAGCTTTGTTTCTGCTGTGTTCCTTGGTCTTTTTGATGCCGTTTGTTCTATAACAAACCTCACAAAACAACTGCATTTATATTTAGGATAAACTCACAAATTATGCACTACTTTTACATAAAATCCCCCTAAAATACGTTAATATTTGCAGTTGTAATTTGACGAAAGGTTGGAAATTTCCAGGGGTGCAAATACTTTTACAAGCCAGTGTAAATAAGCTCATAATTCCAGATTCTGCCTCAAAATGTCTGCTGTGATTCATCCAGGTGGCACGGAAATTTTAATTGCTTGATCTGGCTTATGCTCAGCATTTTAAATCACCTGCTTAGGTACTGACAGGTATTAACATATGTTTGCAGCGTTATTACACAATGTATTCTGTGTATCTGTTTGCTGGTGCCCCTCACTATGAGGTGTGTTTGGATGCTGATAGGCTAAAAGTATAGCTGTTTCTTTTTTTTCAACCTTTGAAGTTTCTGTACACATGAAAAAGAAGGCGTGTGTTTTTGTGTGAGTGTGATTTTTTGTTCTGCATACTGAGATGTAAAGGCTGTCAAATGGTGCAGACGGAGCCTAGCTTAGGTTAGTTCAGCGTAAAGAGGCTTTTTGAGGAGACCGCAAAGCTGAAATGAGTTTCTTTGAGGGGGTGGATGGGGTGTGCAGTCTTGAAAAGATATACAGCATGTGTGTGTGTGTGCGTGAGTTTGCGCGTGTGCGTGTGTGGGCATTAGAAATTGAGAAAAAAGAGACAGCGCCTCTGAGAGACGACCTAAAGAAATGAATGACAGAGGAAGGGAGGGGGAGAGGGAAAGAGCGAGAGATAAAGTGAGTCGTCTTCTTGCTCCTGTGATGTAGAGCAACTGGCTGTATCTGCAAAGCGGCAGCGACGGACCCGCCTGCCCTCCTGGTCCAGTCATTCTCCAAGGGACATCGGCCCTGATGGGGATCCGCGGACCTTTCCCCTCCTCTACAACACACAGCTATCATTCTCTCTGGAAATGATACCCACAGATCACTAATCACTTTGAGTGGGTGAAACGCAACCAATTGTGGAAGGAAGGAAGGAAGACAGAAAAGAGGCAGCCAAATTGGATTTTCATAAGTATTGAGCAGCCAAAGGAAGAAGGGGGAAATGGATTTTTTTTCAAAGTATTGAGCAGCAATAATCTGGATGGAAAATGTGCTTAAAGCCAAGTAGCAGATTTAGCCTTTTATTCTTTTCTCTTTGCTCGGCCAAGAGGTGCGCTGGAAGAATGAGAGATTGCAGATTTTGAGTAGTTGGTTTATTGTTCACCGACCGGTCACTTTATTAGGTACACCTAAGCACTTTTTAATATAGTTTTTGTCAGACTCTTGACTGAAGTGTGTTATGGCTTTAATCATAATTTATTTTTGATTACAATTTTAGATTTGACCAAATTTGAGCTGCCAAAAATTTTTCATAAGTGGGGAAAACTATTTTCTGTACATCCAGGTTAAATATTTATGGAATGGATATATACAAAAATTGCACACAACCAACCTTATATCTGACAGGATTTAATACCCTCCATATTTGTCTCATCTTGAATCGGTCAGGAAAATATCAATGATTTCTGTTTGAGTCTTTCAGCTTTAGTTTTCATTTCCTTGGTCTTTACCAAAACTAGCACAAAACAATGTTCATCAACAAAATCAATACTTGTTAGTACCAGATTGGGCTCCCTTTTTACCTTCAGAATTGCCTCAGCTCTTCATGGCATACATTCAACTTGGTGTCAGAAAGATTCTGAGATTTTAGTCCGTATTAGCATCTTGCAGTTGCTGCAGATTTTTCTGATGCACATCCATGATGCCAATCTTTGATTTGAGCTTTGTGACATGGAGAGTTATCCTGCTGGAAGAAGAAATTAAAAGATAGATACACCGGGTTTTAAAGGGTCAGAAACAAGGCTTAGTTTGTACTAAAGCATCCTAAGAGTTGTGAGAATATATCTCCCAAACCATTACACTGAAATGTCAATACCAGGCAGGATATTTTGTTCATGCCAGTTTCTGACCTTGCAATTGAAATTAAAATTGTTTCCCAATGTTGGTGAGACAGTGTGAATTGTAGCTTCACTTTCCTGGTTTTAACAGGCAGCAGTGGCACATGGTGTGGTCTTCTGCTGCTGTAGGTCATCTGCTTCAAGGTTGGACATGATGTGCATTTCGTTAGGGTGCATTCACACCAGCCCTGTTTAGTCCGCTTTAATTGGACTCTAGTTTGCTAGAAAGTTCAGTTCGTTTGAGGAGGTGTAAATGTGTAATCAAACTCTGATGCCGACCAAAAAAGTGAACTCTGGTCTGCCTACAAACTTGGGTCTCACTTAAGTTAAAGTGGAATCTGTTCACATTTTCCTCTGTCTTCACACACGAACATGACATTGTTGTTTACACAACTGCGATTTACTGGACAATTTCTCTTTTCAAACCATATTTGCACATAAAATTCCCAAATTTCTGGCAAGCAAAACATGGAACTACCATGCAACTCATTAAAAATCACCTTCTGATGCTTGCTTTCAACTTCAACAAGTAGTCTCCATCATGCTCGATACCTAAGTGCATTGATGTAATAATTCACTGTGATGTGCTTAGAAGAAATTGAACGGTTGTACCTAAGAAAGTGGCCGGTGAGTTTCAAGCTTTAACACAATGTCAACTTAATAATGGCTGTTTGTTTGCAGCCTGTCCAAATGTTCTCGATATCAATCCAAGAATCACAACCTAGACATGTGGTCAGCCTCTCTTGAGGTGACCTTTAAAAGTACGTGAACGGACGGACAAACGGACACACACTCACACACAATAACCTTTAGAGAGTGCCTGCTGAGTGTGTGAGCTAGCGTGTGCTGGGTGTAAATATGCATGAGTAAGGCTGCCTGCACATATTCTTCATGGTCAGTGGATGAAGGCAGGAGAGGGATTGAGGCTGTGTCGGGTTGTGTGTGTCTGTGTGTGTGTGTGTTCTGGGGAGGTGGATTGTGAGTCATGATTTGTGACTCATAAAGCGTCGGCAACCAAAACGGCTCTTTTTAACACATTGTTTTGTGGCAGAAATGCACAGATGGGGGATGCACTCCACTCCATAATGGGGCACATGTTCAATGTCACACACTTTAGATTTCTCAGAATTATTTGCTTGAGTTTTATTTATTTCTTTTGTTTTTTTGGCCTTTCCGCCACCCATGGCTTTGTCCTGGACATATGCATATCCCACAAACACAGAAAAAGCACAGATAGCCGCAGCAGACGAGCTGCACGCTGACTTCACCATATGTGGGGTTGGGAGTGGTAGCAGACGCCAAGAGAAGAACCAGTCAGTACCAGCAACGCACAGCATGTCTCCTACCTCTTACTCATCAGCATGTACAGTCCTAATAATAAATCAGCTACCGAGTATGAAACAAATTTAACTTATTTTAATTAGTTGAACACACTTTTGACTTACTCCTGTTATAGTCTGTTGCTTTATGAAAGAAGCGTAATTGGATTGGCTCTTAATGAAATTAATATTCTGTTTCTTTTATGGAACTTGGGGACAAAATTTATGATCATATTCGTAAGACCTGACATTGCGGTGTTATTGTTGGGTTTTACGATGGCAATATTGATTTAATTTGGCCCAAATTTCCCTCACTACTCTTTTACTTTTTCATTATTTCCCTGCTCCTGTCACTTTCCACCAGATCTAGCATTTTGGACACTGAAATTTACATCAAATGTGGACATCAAGGGCATTGAGAGTCCATTTCATTGGTTAAATATGTTTTTCCAAACAGAGCTTAAAAAATGACAAGCTACTAAATATTGCATCCAAGCAGTCCTTTGCAGATGCAATATTGCAAAAATTGATATTCAGAGATGCACCGATCAGGCTTTCTCTGGTGGAAACCAATTTCCGTTCTCCTTAAGGTCCAACCTGCCATGTCCTATTTTAACCAAAGACTATTACTCATAAAAGAAATGGGCTCAGGGTTTTATTGATGTAGTACTTTTGAATCTAGCAGAAAAGGTAATAAGGACGAGATTATTCCCATTTGCACATTAAAGAAAATATCCATAAGCTTTATCTGAATGGAAAAAGTGCATCAATAAAACAGGCTGTTGTAAACTGGAAATGTTGCAAGTTCTTCATTTTGATGCATTTACTGAATAGGGAAAAATCAGACAAATTGAATGATTTACCTTGAATGATTTCACATTTGCGACTGCAAATCAAACTTAACTGGAGTTGTAACACAACAATGAGAAACTATGAGATCATGTGAAGATTTACTGTTATTATTACTCCATTTTTTGTTTATAGTCCGAATCCTGGTGGTACTGAGTCAGGTTGAAAGTACATATCATGTCACTGGAGTGGGATTCAGTTCAGATTAGTCTAGATTGATACCAACTGAATGGTTGTCTTAGTCTTTATAAATTCTCATTCAAGTTCAGATTAAATGTAAGAATAGAAAAACCTTAAATGTATGGAAGTAAATTAGTGCCACTAATAATCCAAAATTACCCTATTAATCCCTAAGACAATTTAATTAAAAACAAAAAACAAAACGACAAACTGTTTGTATCTCACATCTTTTCTTAGGGCAGATATGTAAAATCATCAAAACTACAATAATTTTACTGAAACTTTAGGGAAAACATATATTATTAATTATTATTATTATTATTATTATTATTATTATTACAATACCAATTTACACTTCTTTGCAAAAGTATGCACTTTGAACCTTTTCGAATTTTGGTAGGTTCTAACCACAAATGGAAATGTGTAAATAAAAATCTTAGAAGTGTGGCATGAATTTATATTAACCTTCTCTGACACAACAAATGCAGTTAAATGACCTTTCTCTGCAGTGATGTCTTAGGAGATGTCTCTATAAGTTTTGCACATCTAAATATTGAATGGTTATAATCAGTGATTTTTAAGTTTAAAATTGTCGTTTTGCTGCTTCTAAAAGGAAAACTCTGACTTTCTTTCCTGCTTCTGATAAAGGCATTCATCCCCACAGCATAATGATGTCACCATCCTGTTTTGACATGGGGAGAGTGTTTAGAAGTGCACTTGGTGTGTTCGTTTTCTGACACGCTGTTCTGCATAAAGGGAAGCAAGCAAATTCTTTGATATGTTTAAAAATATATCTATATTTGCCATAGCTGTTGGTCTCTTTAGCTCCAGACTGACTGGCTGCTTCTCCTAAAGTCCTGGTAGCCAGAACCTGTCTGTCTACATCCAAAAATAAAATTTTAATAGAATACAATGAAGTTTTTGCTTGACAAAATGTAGAATGGTCCAAGGGAAGTTAATACTTTAGCGTAGATTTATCGAACTCACTGTCAGTTTTCAGTCAATTATTTTTGAGAACTTATAGAATATTTCCCCCTGAAACATGTCGCATTTTACCAGAAATATTATCAGAAAAAATATTTCATGTTCACAAAACTTCTTAATCAGTGAGGAAAATCTGCAGAATAGACTGCATAATTGTCAATGAGGGATCCTTACTCGACACATTAGTCGGTAATGGTTGCGTAATCTCACAAGGCGAGCAAATGAGCAGTGTCCAACACAAGACGGAGAAAGAGAGAGACGCTTGGTGTTAAGAGGCAAGTGTCTGTTGATTGGCTTACTGCCTCACTGACTGGCGTGAATTTGGATTCTGATGGCCACATCTTGAGCTGTGAAAAAAACTGTCCCCTCTGGCCGTCAACACTCGAGAAGCAATTGGTGCAAAGTTGTTTTTTTACTGTGAGATGCGCAATTTTCCTGGATTTTCCTCCTTGTCTAATGGGACTAATTCTGCCTCTTCTCAATTTTGCTAACACACATTACAGTAGAATGCTCATTATTGCTTAACACCCATGCAACTCTTGTAATGAAAGTCAAAGCGCCACATACAGAGCTCTGCCCCCACATTATCAAGGAAATACACAGCTACTAAATTCAACAGGAGAGATGTGTAATCCCACTGATAAATGTAGACTTTTTTCCCGGTAATTGTATGCAATTATCATCCTGTTAGGACGTGTACATATTAACACCTTTAGCGTTCATTGCTACTAATAAGGAACAGACAAAACCAACGGTCTTTGTAATCGCCTAAAAATAAAGACATCAAATGGACACCAAGGTTTTCAGAGGATGGAGGAGGGGGGAAGATAGAGCGGAGGCTGGGAGGGAGTGTGCGAGGAGGATAGGGCACGGGAGTGTGGAAAAGTGATGGTGAGGAAAGATACGAACGCTTTCGGAAAGCGGGAGAAGAGAGGTGGAAAGAGAAGGTCGGAGACGAACATGGAGACAGGGAGGAAGATAAGACTGCGGCGTTTCTCAGCAGGAGAGCTGCATCTCTCCTTGGGCTTAGCAACACGACACAGTCTCAGAATCAACCCGGATGGTTTTCATCAGCGATGCAGATTCCTCAAACAGCACTGGCATGCACACACACACACACACACACACACACACACACACACACACACACACACACACACACACACACACACACACACACACACACACACACACACCCACTTGTCTTTTTGGAATGAAAGAGGGAGTCTAGTGGGTGCTCCAATTGTCTCTTACCTGCTCCAGCAATTTCCATCATTTCTGGGCGGGTGCTGGAAGTAGCGGCCCGATTGGCGATTCACTCCAGTACCCCATCTGGCATTTCGTGTTCATTTCTTTGCCGCTTGCCAAAACAAGAACATACACACATTGATTTAGAGTGCTTGTTTGGCATTTAGATAATTGAAATAGCCACAATACTAATTATGGCCCCATTATATTACCTTTATGAAAATATTTCCTTATGCCCTCATTATTTGTTAACAAGCATATGAAAGAGAGCTTCGGTATTTTTTCCTTGTGCGTATATCTCCACGGGTTTGTCCTTGTTGCTATACAAACGACCTGCGCAAATGTAAATTTTTCACATTGTGCATGCTTTGCCATCCCTCTGTGATCCTCACTGTGCATTTGCGACATGATACCGCCGCGCTTATTTCTGTGTGCGTTTGTCTAAAAAGGAATGAAACTGACTCTGATCTTATCCAGCTTAAGACAAATACGGTGTTCCGCCTGAAGACATTGTCATGGAAACAAACCGGTTTCCCTGGGTACCAGAGAGAAGGCCAAATTCAAACTCTACAGATGGAGGCAGAAGGGAAGGAGAGATATGAGCAAAAAGACACACGAGAAGTTAAGATTTAGCACAGTAGCAGGAGGCGCTTTTCTCATTACTTTACCTAAAATGAAAGCCAGAGGTATTTAAAAGACTCCTAGGTGTGACGAAAACGCATTTAGAACATGTAAATCTGCTATTATGCAAAAGACTCCTAGGTGTGACGAAAACGCATTTAGAACATGTAAATCTGCTATTATGCAAAAGGTTTTGTTGTCATTAATGCTAGTTTAATGTATTTAAAACATGTATGTATGCCATGTATTCACACTCTGCATACCAATAATATTGTTGACCAATTAAATGAACCCTTGATGTCCACATCTGATCTAGAGATTTGATTTGGGGGAAAAAAGAGGACAGAGAAAACATTTGTTTACTGCAACTGGTATCAATTTAACTACTATGAAACACATTTTTCTTACATTGTGTAGCTTTTTTTCACTGAGATGAACCTCCATGCTGTTATTGGTTGACTCAGAGTTAAGGACCTCATACTTGACACCCCTTCTAAAAACACTTATAATTGCCTGTTTTAATAGTTCAAACTCCAAATATACCTTAATATCCATTAATAAGCACAGTAGAAACCATGAAACCACAGAAACTACTGTCTACAGTCTTCCTCATCTCCGCTCTGGGCATAGCAAGTCTAGTAGCATCAGTATTTTAGCTTCCCAATCTGCATTTTCTTTTGAATATTTTGGACAAACTCAGTGACTTTTCTGCAATAATTTGGATTTACTTTGCACAGAAAAGTCCACAAATAGGTGAATCCACAAATAGCTCCTACATAAAAGTTCAGTGGTATTGATTGGATATTGTAATATAATTGATACCGACCATTAGAAATATGATAGAGGAAGTAGTTTTGAATCCCAACAAAAAATGAAGGACTAACATTTATGAATGTATAAGTAATGTTCACTGAGTAAAAAGTTTCACACTAAAGAGTTGCGTTGTTAGCACTTCCTTGCTGTGTTGTTGTATTGTTAATTTGCTGATTATAAAAAGCAATACTTTTGATTCTGAAACCAGTCATTTATCGGTCAAGGCTGGTCAGGCAGAAAAAAATTGGTCTGCCTGATGTTTCCCCTCTATTCTCAACTGGCTTCTTTATTTCTATTTTCTGCTTTTAATAAATTAATTGGTTTAAAATGGCAACAAATGGCAATCTAAAAAGACAAACTGAAATCACACAATCTGTGGTGTAAAATAATGAGAGTCAAGTCAAATCTAAGTAAAACTAAAAAGGATCAACTAAAGCTGGAGAATGTTGGCAAAAAGATCATTAAAGCTTAATGAATATCTTAAATCAGGAAGACATATACAAAGTTTCTTCAGATTTCTATTTGGATCGATTTCCATTTCTTTTTCCCAAAGAATGTTATGCATAAAAGATATAAATGTACTTTTGAATCCAACAGAAATTGAAGAAATTAAAAAAATGAATCCATTTGATAAATCAAAGCATAGTCCCCTGACCTGCATCAGATTTCTTATTTAACCTAAAAGGTTCTCGCTGTTCAAACAGTTTTGATGCACTTAACGAATAGAAAAGCTGGTCCAGGTAAAAATGGCCAGTTCTGATCTCTATTTTTTCCAATCATATCAATTCTTTTGTACTGATTTGTTACGCACCTTACTTTCTGCAACCCGTGTGGCGCCTTATACAGGAATTTAAAGGTGCTACACTCAAACAAGCTAGCCTTCCCAATATCACTCAGTGAAAGGACATTGTAAATCAGAATTGAACAAAACCCATGACAATACAATAAAGGAATTTGATTTAAAAAAAAAAAAAAAGAAAGAAAAGAAAAGCAGTTCACACAATGTCCAATGTAGCTGATTTGAACATGGTCATTACTGAATAAATTTTTCCATGTAGATGCATAATAATGACACCACCTTTGCATCCTAATGGTGTCAGTTCCCCCAGTTATCACAGTCTGCTTGTTCACAGTCCACATGGTTGTCCAGTAACCACGACTCCACCCGAGACGTAAAACAACAAAAAATAAACACATCAACAAAATAACTTCCAAATCAACATCAAAGTAACAATCACAACCTTAAAGAACATTTCATGATAGATGTGACAATTATGAATTATCAACTCAAAGGACATTGTTGCTTTGACTCACTCAGCCAGTACTCAGATTCAGCCATTCTCCTGGGCAATCTGCTCTGCCTGATTCCAGTTCCTGAAGTTCTGATGGGAATATACAGTAATAGAAATGAGTTATGTTTAGGATTATATAAATTTATTGACCAGGGTTTTCATGCAAGAGAAAGAACTAGGAACTAACATCTTCATTTTAACAACAAAAAAAAGAAAAAGGAGAAAAAGAGATCCCATATTTGAGACAGCCGATCTGTCACTGCGTCCTGACAGTAATATCCTCCTCTACAGTATTGCTCCCTTGGCTGTGATGTGATAACCCAATCGGTTTCTAAGCCAGACGTGGTATATCACAGAGCAGAGATGGAAACAGCACTCGTTTAGCGAGCTCGCCTTTTACCGACTGAATTTTCAGACGTGAAGGCACTACTATCGGAACGTTATATACACCGAAATGCATTTACATACATTTCCAACTCTGGACATCTACATCTATACACTGCATATGAGTTTTTAGTTAATCCACCTGTCGGTTATTAAGAAGGAATGCCTTCATGCAGGATGTTTGCAATATAAATTGTGTGTGTGTGTGTGTGTGTGTGTGTGTGTGTGTGCAGTGTCTGAGTGGAGCTGATAGCAGAACTGCATGGTGGGCTAAAAATGAGGTGCAGGGGAATTGCAGTGTGCCATCTCCAGCAGAATGACAGGGCTGCCATGATTGAGGCTTGCAACACCAGGATTTAGATACACCAGCATTTTTCTCTGTTTCATTCTCTCCGGCCGGCCTTCCCAGCCCCTCGATCTGCCACTCCCATACCTCGAGCCGTCTTGCTATCCCTCCATTTCTCCCATCTCAATGAGTGCCTCCATTCCCCGCTTCTCCTTTCAAATCCCTCCTGTGCATTTCTCTCTTTTCTCTCCCCTGCTTCTTTCCACCCTGCTCCCTCTATCAGGTGCTGTATAATGAAGGCTCCCCTGATGTGCTCCCAGCCTCCATCCGCCATTTTGATTCAGTACAGCTGTCCATGATAATGTACTGTTCACTCAATCACTCTTTCTCTCTCTTCTCCTCCTTCACCATCTCTCTTTCTCTGAAAGACACATGCACACTCTTGTATTTCGTTTTTTTTTTTTTTTTTTTTTTGCTGGAGCCCCCTGTGACACAGGGTTGCCATGGAGAAACCAAATTACTCTGTGAAACATTGAGGAGGAGACCCATGAGATGAGACAAAGCCGCAAATGACACACATGCACACACACAATACGTGCACCACCAGCATACAGGAAAATCCGTGTGATGTGTGTTTGATTATTTGAGGGGAGGTACAGTTGCAGCTGGTCCCTCAGAGCAGCAGAGATCCGATCAGCTTTTCCGTCTCTCCCCGCCTCCCCTGTCTCCCCACAGATTGCCTTATTCATAAGAGCAGCAGCTTTCAAGGTCTAACGCCAATCATCTTTAAATTTCTGCTTATTCCCGCTCCTCCTCTAGCCTTGATTGTTCAGATCTTACTTCTTTTGAACACTGTTCATATATATTTTCAGATGCATTTCATAGATTCACATTTTTTTCCTTCTTCTTTCTTTCATCCTCGCCTCTTATAGTTTATGGCTGCACGGTCATTAGATCTATACTTCAATTTCAGTTTTATTCTGTCCAGCCTTCCTGTTATCTGCTGAAAGTCTCACTCTTTTTTACGCATGTCATTGTAAGTACAGTTTTCTTTCATATAGCTTCTAACATGGGCTTCCTCTGACTTAATTTGAAAAACCAAAATAGTTAACCTTATATGTCTTCTTCCTTCAGTAACTCCACATACACCAGAGAATATTGAAAATAGTCAAATGTTTCGGATACGTTGTCACAAGACAGAGCAGTTCCAGATGAAAAACAGCAGATTTTAATTTCTAATTACTGAATTTTTAGGTTATTCAGTCAGGGCATTTTACTGCATAGTCCACCTCCTTCTTGCTTAGCTGAGTGGCAAAACATTGAAGGTGGCAACTATTGTTAGCAGTTGGATAAGGGGTAATTAAATATTTACAACTGTTTGACTCAAAAGGGATTCTTGTGACCGACAAAAAGATTATTCTGAATACAAAATCACAGTAAAGCAGAGACAAGAGTTGCCTTTCATTTATGCATTACTTATTTCTACAGTGAAAATTTTGCAAAACAAAGTCTGGGCCCATTTAAATTCCTGGGTATGCATATGGACTCAAAACAGGAAATATGATCAATCTCAAGTAAGTCAAGAACCTGAGTGGACACTTTAGCTGCATCTTCGTACTGTTCTGTGAAGATGAAATTATATATTTTAATTCATGGTGCTGCCTCTGATACCCTATATATGATGTCAGTGCAGATGTGGATAAATATCTGGAGGGCAGAGATGCACATTACAAAGCAACATATGTAAAGTTAGATCACATCTTGTGTAGGTTTTAACTGCAGAATGTGAATGATAGCTGTTGTGCAGTACAAGCACATTAGGGCTGTTGTAAACGAATATTTTAGTAATCGAGTAATCTATCGATTATTCTTACGATTAATCGAGTAATCGGATAAAAAAAAAAATATAAAATGAAATATTGGTAAATCTGGCATAATACCGGTGTTACTATCAGATATCAATATCAGTCCAATTTTTCATATTTGAGCATCCCTAACAGTTGCTTTTTTGTAGTTTAGAAAACTAACCTGTAACAATAATAGCTCACTTTCTAAGTTAACCAGAAGAAAAGTTATAGAAAAATCTGAAATTATATTGAATTTAATAACAAAGAGGCAGGCTCACAAATATGCTTATAAAAAATGTCTACAATCCAGTTTTTAGTTTATGTATTCATCTTCAGTGAGTTTAATAGATTAATTAAACTCACCTTGCCACCTAACCTGTCACGCTTTGGGTTTGAAAATACGGGAAATGCCGCCTGGAGTGGGAGGAGAGGGCGAATGAACGAACGTAAGATGGGGTGGAGGAAATAGACCAGCGGACTGACGAACCGTTAGACCGGGGGACGAACACGGGGGGAAGCAATACGGGATATTTACGACACCTTCACTGGTCACACTCAGAAACTCATCTACCAGCCATGTACGATGCGCTCCGCCACCCGTTTCTTCAGACCGGGATATGAAATTTATTGTGCGGTTCGTCGGTAAAGCTACATTTACACGGTAAGCATCAGCTACTCAGCCGCCCGCCCTGTTCAGTCTATCCGCTCACCTCAGCGCTCTTCCCGCCGTTCGCTTTCAACCAGCAGCCCCGGAGGAGAAATGCTGCCGTACTCCAGGCATTCCCCCAGTCATTTTAAGGATGCTTATTGGTACCCCAAAAACGATAAAAAGTCGGGCATTACCATCAATCAATAAAATCCCCACGGGCCAATCTTGCAGATTGGACTTTATGCCGCTGAGACTTAGCTTTTGTCAACAACTCAGAGGCGGAAGTGAGAGCTCCGCGCAACGCAAATGAAGTCCCGGCCGGAACACGGTGCGCTAACTAATAAAACATAAATTAACGAAGCTTCGAGGCAGGTAAATTTTCCTCGAGGAATTTTAGTAATCGAGGTACTCGAATCATTCGAGGAATCGTTTCAGCCCTAAAGCACATTATTTAGGTTCTGTAAGATCAAAATGTTGGTCGATAAAAGGCACATGAGGATGCAAAAATAAAGAAGTTTAACCCTCTAGTCTAACAGATTAATCAAGCCAAATTTGCTGTATCGTAATTCCACCACACTTTGTGCCATCTGAAAGATTCCTGAAAGGGGAGACGTTGCACTTTCCAGCCAATATCAAGGTTATTACGGTAATTTCACCTCCACCGTAGCAGGAAGTGAAATTAATCTGAGGGGTGCTCTTTTAATAGACGGTAAACTGTGAAAATAACTTGCTAGATATTGAAAGTTCCAGTTGTTATGGATAAATGGGGAAATATATTTACTCACAAGACATTTAGAAAACTGCGTACAATTAAAATAAGCAAAAATATCCAGGTGGAGATTTGAAACATAGCTCTAAGAAGGTTAATGAGGCAAAGGGGGGCAAATGAAAACTGAAACCAGAGTCCAAAAATCAGAGTCTAGGAACCAAAATCTAACACATGAAAAAAAAATAACAAAGAGCAGGTTAAATCCGAATCCAAAACAAGAACTAGCAGAGACAGACTCACCCAAAGAGGGATATATACTGAGGAGAGGTGATCAGTGAAACATTACACAGGTGGAGACTAATCAACCAGAGTGAGGGCAGCTGATTGAGAAAAGCAGATAGCAGAGACAGAGGGAATGTAATGGAATAAGTGGCTGAACAGAAATGATCAATCACGAAACAGAACACAATTAGAGTGACCAAAGGAGACAAAGAAACTATGAAGCAGGAGAGAAAGACAACAGGAAGTAAAGAAGAGGCAGAACAGGAAGGACATGGTGTGAAAACAGCTGAAGCAGCGCCACAGAGTTTTTCTCCTTGAGCTTTGGTTTTTAAGAAACAAAGAAAATTCATTTCTCATTTTGTAGCACAGGTTTTTATTTTTTGAACATCACTTTTAAAGATTTTCACTAAAACTAAACCAAAAAACATACTAAAAACTGATTTATTTGTTTGTACGGTTATTCTATACCAGCTTAACATCAAATAATGTTTGACGTTTTCTAAAAGACGAATTGGTTGTTGTTTTTTTCACTTCATCTTTAAAATCAACCAGCTAAGCCTCCTGGAGACAGGAATCCAGTTTGAGGGTTGGATTCTGTTCTGTTGTTTGTTCAACTGAATCTAATCAGACTGTATTGTTGAGATGGTTTCTGAGAGGCAAAGCCAGGCGAATAAAGGCCAGACAGACCTCAGACCACTTTTACCACAATTAAATTCAACAAAAATTTATAGCTTGCGATTGTACTTGAAACAGGCACACAGTGCCCTGCACAAATATTCATACCTCTTTAACATCGAAGACAAATGCTACAGGACAGAGTTTAGGATGCCCACATGAGAAAGAGGAGAAAGATGAAGATTAAAATAGCCGTTGCAATACTTACAAATATTCTCATATAGCAAGATTTTCTAATTTCATGTAGCCCTAATATTCTCTGATCTAAATTATTTTGGTTGTATTTAACTGATATCTTTGTTGGTCAGGTAGTAATGAAGCCTGAATATTAGTGATATTAAACCAAAACTGGTTTAGTTTCACCATTTTCCAGACTTAATAGATGTTTCATCTATTAGACTTCAGCCGCAGTCTCGAGTCTTTTTCAGAATTATGCACTCCTTTCACAAAGATGATCACAAATATGATTCATTGAACTTTGGAGGACAAAGTTTAAGAAAAAGAAATACTTTTGCACATCATTACATTTTGGAAATTGAGTTTCTTTGTCTCCTCAGTTTATCGTTAATGTCAGGTGATTGTTGAGCGTCTCCGTGTCGGGGCCATGGTACTTCTCCGTCGTCCAACTCCCTGGCGTTGATCGACAGTGCTTTCCACAGGATGAAGTGTGACATGCGGTGTGTATGTCAGTGTCTGCTTCAGTGTTTACTCTGAGCTAATACTGACTCACTCCATTAATCTGAGCTACAACAGATCCACTCCAACCTGCCCACTTGAGGGAGATGAAGGGGCGGGAGCTGTTGCAGATGCACGCTCAACACATGGTCTCCGTCGTGTTCGCGTAACCCCACGTATGCCTTTCCCTTCTGATTTGCACGCGTGATGCAACAGAGCGAGCGTTCACGGGCCGGGACGTCCAAATCGATGCGGAGATGCTTTATGTTCTCCTGTCTGCTCTAATGACGTGTCTGTAAATTAACAACAGAATAGCGGAGCAGCGCTCTGAAACCTAATGGCACCTCTGTAAATTACCGCTGAATGCTGCTGGACGCCTGTGTGTGTTCTCATTGTAAACACACCGCCATCCCCTTTTCCCTCCTTTCTTTGTTGGCACCTCATCTACATTTGTCTGAGGTTGTGTGGTTGTGTGACTGTGTTAACACTGTTGCTTGTTGTTTCAGTCTGAGTGTGTGTTTTTTGTGTGTGCCGATCTCTCTCTCTCCCTTCCCCTTGCTCTTTCAGTAAAGACTAGCCCGAGGCCCTGAGTTGGTAATAGCTTTTCTGACAACTATACACCAATATTTACAGAGACCAGCACCCACCCACACCCACACATATTTAATGCACATATAAAATAGTATGTAGTTTCCCGTGCACACTTTCACATGCCTAAATGCAGAGCTGCACACAGTGTTTCTTTCTGTAGGCGCACACACACAGTCTTAATTAACATGCTGGGAGGGAAGGAGTCACACACCAGAGGAACTCTCACACATGCTGGCAAACAACGTGTTGTTTCTCACTCGTATATTGGCATTCACACTCTGGGTTGTTGTTTTTTTCATGCAGCAGGACTACAGAAAGACCATTTGCCACAATTTGGCCCTTGAATTGTGATATATTCTCACTTTTTCCTCCTCATTATTCTCTTTGCGTTACATTCACTCGAGTGCGGCCAATTCCATCCTAGCGCTCCTCTCCCTTCCTCTCGCCACCTTAATAACCTATTACACTTCAGTCTATTCATTATGTGGCAATCCTTTCTACCCCTGGACTCTACGGCGGTTCCCTTGCCAAGTGTCTGTCTTTCTGCGGCTTCACCTGGTCTGCGTTAAACTGCTCCTCTCTTCTCCTCGTTATGGCGAACTACAAGATGGTGGTTGTGCCCGGAGAAAAGAGCAGAAAAGAAAAGGAAAAAAAAGAGGCCAACAAGATGTGTGGAGAGGAATGGTGGCATGAGGCCAGGAGGGAGGTGTGAGAGATACTGGGATGCAGAGGAAGAGTGATGCTTTGGTGGAGGAGAGATAATGTCATCTCTTACTTGTTTATGCGATCGTTTTTGTTTTATTGTTCTCGCTTGCATGTTTTTGTTTTTGTTTTTTTCTCTGCTTGCTTTGCATTGATGTGTGAGTAGGTGTAAGAGCAGATAAGTAAATGTGAGCTTAAGTATGATGGATTGTGAAACCTTGGTTTCGTGTCCTTGGAGGTCACAGAGGGTGTTCAAGGTAAGTTTCCATTGGCCGAATGCCTGGTTCTCTGAATTTCACAGCAGCTTGCAAAATGATTCATACTCCTTAAACTTTTTTTCACACTGTCATGTTTGAACCAAAATTTTTGGTCTACATTGTTGTGATTTTATGCGACAGACTAACACAAAGGAGGGGATAGAAAATGATACGTGGGTTTCAAAATGTTGCATAAATAAAAAAGTGGAGAATGTATATTTGCATTCAGCCCCTCTGAATTAATACAGTAAAATCAGCACAAATATGCACAATTAGACATTAAAATTTTAGCTCCATACACTTTGATGCCTCCACCACTGTGTTTTCTTTTAGCAAAGACGTATTCTGGGTGCTTTGCATGTTCAGCGTTCGTACTAGTCCTTAAAATCCTTGAAAATGTTTGAATTTCAATTAGGCGTTTTCAAGGTTTGGAAAATGCTTGATATTCAAACTTTAGCAGTTTTGTAATTAAGTGCAATCTAGCATTTGATTAAAAGCCTAAATTTGGAAAACATTACTAGCAAATGAAACCAGATATTTTCATTGACTTAATAAAAAGAAACATTTTTTTTTCTCACTGACTAAACTTTTCTTGTTTAAGGTCGGTTAAAATTACCAACATATTTAAATTGCTAAACGCCAGAAAGCTTAGCAAGAACATTTTCTAGAGATTTTTTTTTCTTTGTATATTGTGTTTAAGCATTAAATTTGAGCAGGAAGGTCTTTAACCTTAACATGATTTATTTAGGCTGTTTTAATGTATAGAATATTTATTACAATAAATTTCTCAATGACTTATTGAGCTGTGTAATTGAAACAAATGTTGTACAATACATGTTAAACAATGTTACTGAAATTGGACAGCTTTTTGTAAAATTTGTGACATGAGGATCTTCTTTTTTCACTAATATGAAGTTAGTTGGTTGTGTTGGGTTTTAATTAGTAGGACCACACCTTTCAGATCTTTATTTTGAAGAAGAGGACAACCATGTATCATATCCCCTTTACTTAGCAATCCTGCACTGCCTTGTGTTGGTGCACCACATAAAATCGAAGCAGAATGCACCACAATTTGGGTTGTGTGACGAAATGTGAAAAAGTTCAAGGGCTATGAATATATTTGCAAGGGACCATAATTGGCTTTGGCTGCCATGAAGCTTGCAGGCTGCTCTTCTCCATTTCCATCGGCAGTTTTTCCCAACCTTATCGAATTCCTCCAAACCTCGACTGCTGCCGCACAAAGTTACACCAAAAAATTGTGTCTTTTTCCGAACATCGAGAAATGAGCCATGTTGTCAAACAAGACCACATCACTTTCGACTGCCAGCACAGCTGTTCTCTCAAAAGAGAGCGTGGCAGGTTTCATAACGAGTTTGGAACGCTCTACTCTCACGACTGTCTCTCTCATATCCACACTGTTTAATCTCTAACCCACATGACTGATCAAAGCTTGTTTACCCACCACTCCATGGTGCGATTAGAGGTACTGAAGGAAGTGTTTCTTCCAACTGCTGGCATCAGTGAGGCTTTGCTTGACAATAACAACATTTTCAGCATCTTAAGGAATATGTTTTTGTACTGAGCATTGGAATCAAATTTAACCAGCCAGCTGAGATTTGTTTTACTCGACTGGCTCTGATGAACACCCACCATTTTCTTTCCCTGAGCGGTTTATGAAGAGCAGTGTGGGAAGAGGCATTATAGCTGAGATAATGTGCTAATCATTAGAATAATGTTCAACAACCCTGTAACATTTACAAATGTATTTGTTCTTTTTTTCTCCCCCCCCCCTGCTTGCCTCTCTTTATAGCTCGTGAGGAGTATGTTGCCACCTTTAAGGGCTCTGAGTACTTCTGCTACGACTTGTCGCCCAACCCCATCCAGTCCAGCAGCGACGAAATCACGCTGTCCTTCAAGACGCTGCAGCGCAACGGCCTGATGCTGCACACGGGCAAGTCAGCCGACTACGTGAACCTGGCACTAAAGAACGGTGCCGTGTCCCTTGTCATTAATCTCGGCTCTGGGGCCTTCGAAGCCCTGGTGGAGCCCGTCAACGGCAAGTTCAACGACAACGCCTGGCACGACGTGAAAGTCACCCGCAACCTGAGACAGGTAACCAGACTACAACAGGTAGAGAGAGGAGTGAGCGGCCGAGCGGAAAGGAAAAGCAATAATAAAGAGTTAAACTAACACAGGGACAAAAATAGAAAAGACAGGAAGTACATCAGAATATAGAGCCAGCATTTACATAAATCTATATTGGTGTAAAAAATTATTATATGTTAATTATTCCCCATAATATTTTTCATTAAGTGATTCCCTGGTGATCAGCCCTGGAATCATAGCTATAAAATGTTTACTATGTAACAACTTCACAATTAACTGAGAATTTCTTCTTTATATCTTCACTTAAGCTTGATTTCTCTCCAGAATAGATGGTCTTGTGAGTAATACTACTTGGCACTCTCTTTTTTCCCAATGCCTTTTTAATGACAAGATGTGGGTCATATATATTTATATATAGAATTTATTTTTTATCTCACAAATATGTCATTTTTCGTCAACTATTTTCCCACCTGAAACAACAGAAATATGGAGCATTTAGAAAACAGCAGGACCACATTTTTTGGTGTCTGATATCAAATTAAATTCACACGACAAGCAAAAATATTTCATAGGTGATCACTGTTTTGTGAAGCTTTTCTTCCTACATTTTCTGCTACTTACCCTGACTAGAAATGTTTCACTAATCTTGTTCTCAGTATGTGTTTCACACAGGAAGCTAATTAAAGGTGCGCCACCTCCTACCCTAATTTTCATGAACTAATCACCTGCTTCTGTGTTAATAAAAACCCGGTGGAAATGTAATAACACTTCATAGATTCATAAAACACTGTTGGCATAAATGATGTTTATGATTTATTTAGACTGGAAGAGTTTTCGTCTTATTAGCTTATTGGCTGTTAGTGTTAGCATCTGGGAGAAACTAATCTAGAATTGAATTAAATAAAGACTAAGATAATTTTATGCTAACTTTTAAACTGTCTCTTTAACATTTATAGTTTCTGACTCCATAGTGATTGAAAAATTAGAAAATAGTCATTTTAACTCTGCTATTGTGGTAGCAGAGTTAGCTACGAAGGCTCATCTGGCTATTCAGCAATCACTTACATTTGCATTTACAAAGCTTCCAACTCTGTTAGATAATTTATTAGACAACATTTTGGTGGTAGATGGAAACAACATGAAATAGTATTGCCACTGGCTAACTGTTGCTAACGGCTAAAGTTAGCAACTGCTCTGCAGTTTCTTCTCTGCGCAAAGTTAATTGGCTGTTTTAGCTCTTTATCATCTTTAGACTCATTTAAAAGCAGTCAGATTAATCAACCCTTTATTGAATCATTAAACACAACCAAATTTGAGATTTAGAAAAACTTTATTCTACTTTTCAATGGTTGTTTTGTTTTGGCATAGAATTAGAGAGGTTGAAAGTGCAATGAAGTAGTCAAACCTAGTCTGAAAGATTCTGCTCTAATAACAGATGGTGTGATTTTTAAAGCCTTTTACTTTATTAGTGAATAATAAACACATAAATATATATATTTTCCCAAAATATTACTGAAGTCTCACCTGGTTTTGCTCTCATAACCCTAACATTGTGCGACATTATGAGCTGTATGCATTGTTACGCCCCTACAAATTAATAAGCTACAGTTTTAAATTATCAAAATGGATTTTGAACTGAGATAACTGAGTAAATTACAAATTTTTAGCTTGGTTTTGGCTTTTCACAATGGTTTTACTTTTTAAAAAGTCTTTTTATGTAGCTGAATGAAGCATGAAAATGTCACCTCAGGCTATTTAAAATTGGTTTAAACCATGAATGACCATTTTCTGAAACCAAAGCTCTATCGTCGCTAAATTCAAAATGAAAATACTGATCTAAAAAAATAAAATCCTGAATGTATTTTTTTGTATTTAAGCAATGCATCGCAGATTGAACTGACGAATGTGTTTAGTTTTAGTGTATTTGACTTTGGTGAACCGCATAGCCTGCTGCAGATGAAGGGCAGACTGTAGTCCGCAGGAAGAAAATAATCAATGTAGAAGCTGCCGTCAGCGCACTGTTGTTCAGCTGCAGCGATGCTGTGGTAGTAAGAAAACACCTGAGGTTTCGGTCTTAGTTTACAGTGGGTTAACCACCAGGCCAGCTCTGCTTTCAGCTCTAGGTGAGTGCTTTCCCAGTCGAGTGTGTGCTTGTGAGCGAGTGTGTAAATGAACAAATAAAGCGAGAGAGTGAACTAGAAAAACACTGAGGATCCACCGGCACTCAGGTGCTCCTTCCTACTTCCTGCCTCGACCGTTTGCCTGTCTGTACTACTAACTTGACTACTAACTGAACTAACCTGCTAGTGAAACTAACCACCATCCATGGAATGATTCATTCTACTAACCTAACCTGTGCCCTTCTCCTAGCAAAACCACTCCAACCAACCTACTAATCTCACCAGAGGCCTTCTAGCTTTTTCCTTTTTTTTTGTTCCCGGAGTTGTTCTGTTCACAGTTTTTTGCCTTCCTTTCTCCCCCTCTCCTACAAAGCACTCAGGCATTGGACACGCTATGGTAAACAAACTCCATTGTTCGGTAGATATCATTCTAATTGTTTCTTAGTTTGGGTTTTCCCCGTGTCTATTTCCTTTTGAATCATAGACATCAAAAATAAACCAATAAAAGGATAAATGCGGTTGGTAATCTCTTACGCTTAAATAGCCCCTCTCCCCTTCTCCTTGCCAACCACGTTTTTATAACAAAATCCCTTTCCTCCCCTATTTCTATGATTTTTTTTTCACTCCATCACTTTGTGACTGACTTGTAGGCGTGCACAGATTGGCTCATCTCTCACATGCACGCAAATGTCGAGCCCCACCCTCCCTGCATGTCCTGATTAAGAAATCCTTCTCTGATTATTCCACAAATTGATTGAGAGGTTCCCCCTTCCCTCCTTTCTTTTATCCTCCTTTTGAATTTTTCGTCCTACGATCTGTCATGCATGTTCCTCATGGTGCCTCTGAGTCATGCAGTTCTTTGTTTTTTTATCTGCTGTGTCCTCTTTGCTAGTGGTTGCATGCAGAGAGAGGAGCAGGCTGCATGTCTTTTTGCTATTTATATATATATATCCGTGTGTGTGCGTGTGTGTGTGTGTGTGTGTGTGTGGAATGAGCCTTCGCCCTGCTAACACCTGTATGTACATCAATACGTGTGTTTTCTTCTGTGTGTCATCTCATTCTGACTCGCTGATCCAACAAACCCCCCTCAGACCACAAACTAACACCATCATCACAACTCACACAGCAACATGACATCATCACACCTACTAACAGCATCAAAAATCATTAACCCTGATCTCAGTAACCCACCACAAGTAACACCACTTTGCTTGCCAGCAGTGCTGCAACTAACAACTACTAACCAGTAAATAGCACTAACACCTGCTGTGTAGCACGAAGACGCCTGTGAATACCTAACTAACAGCTGCCTGGCTGGGCAAAATTTGCCTGGCGATGCTAACACTGTATCTTAGTGGGAAAGTAATGTGCTAGCAAGCTTTATAGCCAGTTTAACATGGTCAGTAATGTACTGCAGAAAATCTGAGTGATAAAACTAATTGCAGCTTGCATGTGACAGCATTAGATCTCTGTGACAGCTAAAAGCCCCTATAGAGGCCATTAGGCAGCAGAGTGAGCTAATTTAATTACAGGAGAACTAGAGTCTCTGTAGGTAAACCATTTAGGGGAAATGTTGTTTGTATACTAGTAAGTAAATCCTGCTGCATTTTCTCTACCTAAGCTGTACAGCAGCTTAGAAGCTAATCATAAGAAAACATTCATTAGTAAAGAGAGAAGAATATTTACTCTGGTTCTGCATAAAGCAGGACGGATTAGTTTGTTATATAATGTCAGTAATTTGCAGTTGAAGTTAATGAAAAACGTTGAGGGTACAAATTCAGTATCGGGTGCGCCAACGCTTTGAGTTTCAGCAAGTCCAAGTTAATCACACACAGAGTCACCATGCTGAATAATGGACTGACTGCTATCTCCAGTCTGAGGATGCCAGACCACATGGAGAAATATGGCACAAACACTATGGTAGTTCCAGCATCACCACAATCAGATCTGCTCAGTTTAACGTCACAGTCAGCACTGATCCAAATGCATTAAATCAAATCCCACCAGAAGCACAACCATCCCTTCTCCAAAACCAATCCGGGCTTTTCCAAACAGAAGGCACATACATTTGGTTACTACAGTAACGGGGGCTAATTTGGCTGGTCAGCGCCTAGCTAGCGCTTAGCGCTGCCTTTGGTGTGAGTATATAGCGTGTCCTTTCCCTGTGCTTTGTTGTGTAGGTGACGATCTCCGTGGACGGGATCCTGACCACGACGGGCTACACGCAGGAGGACTACACCATGCTGGGCTCTGATGACTTCTTCTACGTGGGAGGAAGTCCCAGCACAGCGGACCTTCCTGGTTCTCCTGTCAGCAACAACTTCATGGGTTGTCTCAAAGAGGTGCGATGCATGCTTAATGGTGTAAATACACACTCAAATTGTGATTGAAAACTGTGATAGTGGTGAAAAGATGTGGCTCAAAACATTTCACACCTCTGGCGGATTTTAGTTTACTGAATTACTTAGAAACTGAACATTTAAAAAAATATATCTCACGGTTTTCTGTAAAAATGCAAAAAAAAAAAGATCCTTCCAAAAGACTGCAAAAACACGAGACTGGGGCGCCAATGTACTAAACATAAAAGCAAACATATAGAGTCAGAGAAAACTAGATCAATGCATAATAATGTGTTGGAATGGCCTAGTCAAAGTTCAGATCTAAATCTACTTGAGAACCTCTGGGAGAATTATAAATTTAAGTTCACTGTTGCTCCCAACCCAATTTGACAATGACAGATGGATAGCAAAAATGAATGAAGAGGAACAATTACTCCCAATATATGTGCAAATATTCCCATTACTAAAATAACATTTAATTCATGTCCCTTCCTCTTTACAGTTATTGGCTATTTTATATTGGTCCATCATAAAAGGCCATTAAAATGCAGTGAAGTTTGTGTTTGTAACAAAACATTATGTGAGAAAGTTCTAAAATATGAATAGTTTTGCAAGGCGCTGTATTCCTCTTTATTCCCTTCATTAAAAGTCAGTAAACTATAACTTCTCAGCATAGCTTGTCTTATTTTATGCTTTCATCCTGCACAAATTTAAGTTTTCATAAAATAGACCTTTTTCTTATGCTTTGTTTCCTTCTACTGCTCTCCCCCTTCCTCTCTCTCTCTCTGTCACGCAACACAAACATTTCACACACATTATCTTTTAATACTCACACACCGAAATTCTTCCATTTGGCAGACTCACACAAACAGTCCCAGACACACACAACCCATCCAGCATCAGACAGAATCAGTGATGAGTGTCGTTGAGGGAGAAGATACAGCACTAAGCTCTAACATGCTAATTAGCTACGCCACAGAGACGCTCCATCCATCCGCTCTGCTTGAAATGGGCCACAACGCCGCAGCAGCAACGACTAGCATGACACACCGACGAGAACACACAAACGCCAATACATGTAGTCTTTTGCACAAATTTGCCCAGAAATGCAGAGAAAATTAAAACGATCAAACCAAAATGAGTGCAAACCACTTCTCTCATACATCGTCTTGCTTATGTAACACACAACCTGACTGAGTTTCCCTTTCACTCACAGGATTCACACAGAGGCATAAACAAACAACCCAACAAGCCGACAGATGATGTGCCAAACAGAGAGCTATCTGTATCGGCGCTGAATGCTCTCTGTGTTGCTTCATTAAGACTGATGGTGTTTAAACAAGACCGCCACAGTCAAAGTGAACCCTCCACTACCAAATTTGCATATTTAATACAATGATATGATAATCCATGTGAGCAAATTAAGATGTATGCAGCAAATCACACGCGTGAACAATCGCGGCTATAACAATTTTAAGCATTCGATGCGCCGCAGGCTCATTCTTCCGCACAAACACGCTCCCACATGCTAACACCACTTTGCAGAAGTTATTATTTTCAAGAGTCACCTTAGTATCACTGCAAACACACCCAAATGCCCCTGACGAGCAGTAAATGAGAAAACAGCGGTGGAAAGTCCGTGTTGTTGCTCAAAGGTCATATGAGAAGATCTGGTTTATTAAAGAGGAGCTTGTGTGAGCTTGTCCCTGTCAGCATCAGAATGCTCAGCACAGGCACACTCTTTACACTCACGCGGCTCAGCGATAATGCAGACTGTGTCGTAGAAGGGGGAACGAGAGAAAAGCAAAAGCAAAGAGGATAAAATTGAAAAACCTCTTATGAAAGTGGCAGGGTCAGGATGTTTCAGAGGATTCATCTGAAAGAAGCTCAGCGTGCTCTTAAGGTTGCTGCGTTTGAATGGAAATGCTAAAAAACATTTGAACTGGAGAAAAATGTGGCGATAGTAAAGGAATGCAGCGAAGCTTTGAGGTTTTCACATTTTCTTGTTTCACAATCACATATATTCTATTTAAATGAGTTTTTACGTAACAGAGTAAAATGATACATGGTTTTCAAATGTTTTCACCCCTTTTTACTCTGATACTGTGAAATAAAATCCATTTAACTTCAAAAATCAGAGTAAGTGCAGCTGTAGGCCTCAGAGATTTGACAGGGAGCATCAGAAAAGAAACAGCATCATGAAACTCAAGGAAGACAGAGTTGATTCAGACATAAACATATCCCTGTTTTTATAGTGGCCCAGTCAAAGTCCAGACGAAAAACATGTAGGAATATGTAGGACGTCTTGAAAATGTATGTTAACAGGCACCTTTTCTCCAATCTGACAAAGTTATTTCATAAATCAGAATGAACTCAAAAGTCAGTTTCTACGTGTAAAAAGCTGGTAGAGGCTGAAGAAACGTCTCTCTTTTCACAAATACACTGAACCCCATTGAAAACCTCATGGTTAATCCACCAAATATGGATTTCTGAACTTTCCCCGAGTTAAAACATTGGCATTGTTGTTGGTAAATTAATATAAACTTGTTTTATTTGCATTATTTGAGATCTGAAAGCACTGCATCTTTTTTGTTTTTTTGACCATTTCTCATTTTCTGCAAATAAATACAAAAGTTTTACTTGGAATTTCGGAGACAGGTCAAAACAATGTTCATTTTACTGAAACATTAAATAAACATTCGAAGTGGTCTCAATTTTTTTATTTCAGATTTATGCTCAATTGTGTGTTGGGTTATCATAAAATCCTGATATTATACACACACGTACATTTTTATGTTTTATGTATGACTTACTTCTTTCTCACTTCATTCACTACTAAGACCATTATTAAAATCTTGTTTTTCCATTTTCTTTCTGTGAAGGTGGTGTACAAGAACAACGACGTACGGTTGGAGCTTTCCAGACTGGCCAAGCAGGGCGACCCAAAGATGAAGGTATTCTCTTTTAGCTACATTAAACGATGCATTATCCTCTTACACACTGAACATGTGCACTTTTTTGTCTCATAACCCCCTGCCACGTCCCATGAGTCTTTAACTGTAAGGAATTCAACTAAATGGGATTACATTTGTTAAAGGCACTCAACCTCTTTGGTCTTTTACTCTGTTCACAGCTGGGAGCTGGCTTCATTTCAGCCTCAGACTACAAAGGAGCCGTTTTTGGCCTTGATTTTTCTAAATGTCTCAAACCTTTTTACATCTTAGTTTTTCTGCAACCTTCACAGGTCAGTGGTGTGGTGTCCTTTAAGTGCGAGAGCGTGGCAACACTGGATCCAGTGACGTTTGACACCCCAGAGTCATTCGTGGCTTTGAGCAAGTGGATGGCGAAGAAGGCGGGATCCATTTCGTTTGACTTCAGGACCACAGAGCCGAACGGGCTGATGCTTTTCAGCCATGGAAAACCCAGACAACAGCAGCGCAAAGACCCCCGCACCCCTCCTACCGTCAAGGTGAAGCTAACAGAGCACCACCAACTTTAAACTAAAACAGATTAAAACCATGAATAGCTAATCAAAAGACGATGCTTGAATTTAATTGCTCGCCAATCAAAGTGAAAACCTTTGTGCTTTATGTTGAACATCAGTTATTTTTTTTCCGTCTAGTTAAAAATTTGAGATTGAGCCCTCAGAAATATTTCTTTAATCATTTTTTGTATGTGAACTGAGTTCTGGTTTTTTAAAGACATCGATAGTTTTTAGGTTTTAAAATGACAACTTGTAGAAAACCGTGAACTCTGATTCATATTTGTTTTTTAAACATATATGCAGGCAGAGATACAGTTTCCTCCACATTGGCAAATATGCTAAAAGAAAACTTAAAATAGATTAACCTTTTTCTAAAGCATCCACCTTGGAAAATGTAAAAAAAAAATAAATCTATGTTAGGGAATCACACTTCTACAATTCCTCCAAATATAGCTGAATGATATTATTGCAGTGATTATTACCCACAGTGTAATATTGGCCTTGTTTCATAATTTTCTCTAGGTTTGTAGAGGATGTGTCCACGGGGAAATTGTCCACGCAGCTATTTTCTCCATGTATAGATTAAAACATGGCCGTATTACAACGTTTCTGCATCAAAAATTCTTCCTTTTCATCTTTTTACAAGCTTTTAAACTCTGTTCATTATCAAAATTAGATGTGTTAGATATTGTGAATGTTATTTATAAATATGTAACTTTTGAAAGATATTGTGCATGTGAGACGACTGGGTTACAAAATTTTTTTTTTTTTAAAGTTGTCTGTGTGTTTTCAACTGAATTAGGATTATTTTTGCACCTCTGAATCCACAGATTACATCCAGTTTTCTCAATCAGGTCAGATTTTTATTCTAATCCAATCTTCTGACTAAATTGATGACATTTTGTGATATTATCAGTTAATTTCCGTTACTATTTCTCATCCAAAAAAGGTTTTAGGATTAAAAAATTTGTTTTCTATCAGAATATATTAATTAAACTTGGATTTCTGTAAATTGAATAAAAAACACTGATAAGGGTAAGTACATGTAAATTGAACATTATGTCTTCATCTCTCCTCCTGCTCGTCAATCATTGATCCCAGATTATCGGAAAATCAATCCACATGTGAGAACAAGTTGTGCATTTTGATGCTCATGTTGCATCCAGAGGTCAGAAAGTTGACCTGGTTGAGCAAAACCAATGTGATTTTTTTGATTCAGCGCATCAAAATGACCCTAAATCAGTTGAAAAACTCAGTTTTTTGGCCAGTGCTATCAGTTTAGACTTTAGCAGTTTAGACTTTTTGCTCATACATGCAGCTTTACATATTCATTAATTCTGCTGTTTTCCCAGAATGTTAACAATTTTTATGTTAATTGTACAGGTGGATTTTTTTGCCATTGAAATGCTGGACGGTCACCTGTACCTGCTGCTGGACATGGGATCTGGGACCACAAAGACCAAGGCCATCGACAGAAAGGTCAATGACGGGGAATGGTATCACGTTGACTTCCAGAGAGACGGACGCTCAGGTAAACTTTCTCTGAAAGGTGACGTAAGCATCAAAACAATTCCCACGTTTTAATCACTCATAGCTCCTAAATGCACCTGAAGCTTTTGCAGGCATTTTATTCAAGACAGTGACCGCATTTGACCTAAAACAGTATTTTATTTTATTTTATTTTACTTTAAAGTATTGATTTATATCATATCATATTCATTCATACCCTGGTGATGAAAATACTGCTGATTAATGAAGTATATATTTCACTTGTATGATGTCAGAACAGCTAAATAGTTTTCTGTTTATCTTGGACGATGACATTACAACAGGTGCAAGATTTGATCTGATCAGCTTAGATTTGTAGACTTAAGGTCAGAAAAACAACTTTTAACTCATTTTGACTAAGTCTGATGCATTTGAGCTTTATTGCATTCTAGCCTTTAACAAACCGTTTTAGTTTTTTTTTTTTTTTAGGAGAAATTTGATTTAAAAAAAAATAGATGAGCTCAAAAGAGCTCAGATCAGCAGCTTTATGCCTTTTGTGATGTCACCACATTGACTTTTTAACATTTCTCCACTAAATTGTAAAATAAATTAATACAAGCCGGCCATGATAACTTTCTACAGATAAAACACCATATCAAACATAAATGTGGCTAATTTTAAAGAAAAGTCTTGCTGGTAACTTTAATTTATTTCTTTAAGTGTTCTTTAAGAGAGCCTTGGAAAAACCGAAGGTTTATTTTAATCAGCTTGTTCATATGTTCTGCGCAGCCTTGCACTTGTGTAGCTATTGTTCTACCTCTGTGTTAATTATAGACTAAAAGCCTTCAGTAGAGGCTGCCAGTGTTCTTGACAGGGGTCTTGTTTGAATGTTGTAACTGAATAAATGTCTGAAAATAAGGGAATTAATGATTTATTGGTGGCACAATATTGAATGTAGCACTTTTAGCCCAGCTGGAGTTGGCAAATATAAAGAAAAAGCAAAAACGAAAACAAATAGTCACTCTCTGTTGTAGCGCCATCACTTCATCTTAGCATGGGCTTATTTAAATGGTTTTATGTGCTCCAAAAATACAACATTATTAACAGAAATATGCAACTCATCTTCTATTATTACTCTGTTCTGCCACAGAAATGGAAAAAGTCTCCCATCTGGGGTGAGCGAAAACATTCGAATGCATCTCTGATCCTTTTTGTTTACTTCAATTGACAAGATTAATTAGTTTTAGGCTTTAGAAAAAAACATAAAAAATGTTTAGATTTATTAAAATCAAAGTATTATCAACTACAACCACCGTCGTGGAAATGTTTAGGTTAAAAACTGAGATTTCAGTAGTTAACTAAAGTGCTAAATCACAGGCTAGAGCAAAAAAAGGAAAATCAAACAAAAAATAGTTCAGCAAATATTTGATTTTAGGCACTTTAACAGTTGTTGAATTGCACTGTATACTTAATAAACTATTGTAGGGCTGAAGCGAGTAATCGGATTAATTGTGATGAATCAAATATTGAAATAATTGTTAACCAATTTAGAAATAGATTAATTGTTAACTGGAGTGTACAGATTCAAAAAAGGTCATTTTGTGAAATAACAACATAGTCAGAGCTGTTACTAAACCAAAACTGTACAAAATATATGTACATTTTGCTTTTAAGGTGAAAAAAAAAAGGTCTGTAAATATGCTCAAAGCTACTCACGCGGCAAAGTTTTAGCTTCACCAGGTTCAAAAACTGTAAGCTAAAACTAATTTTTGTCACTAAAATTTTTATTTTTTTACTTAAAAAGGGATTTTTATTATTTATTTACGTATTTGCATTTTTTTTAATGTATTTATAATATTGTATAAATAGGCTGAAGTGGTTAAATAAAAAATCTGAAGCATTTGCCTTTGTAGGAAATATTTTGCATTTCTTAATCAGATAAAAATGCAAAAAAAATGATCTGACTAATAAATAAATTGTGACAGTAATCAATATGATAATTAATTATAAAAATAATCTTTAGTTTCAGTTAAGCTAATTAACTAAGCTGCCAATATTTTGGGTTAATAAAGTATTTTCTGTTTGTTCTTTACTAAAATAACTTAGTAAGGTGCACTAAGACTCGCAGAAGGTGAAATTATTGAATTATTATTAAATTTTTTACTCGGCACATCCCAGCTTTCAGGGTGATGACTAAGGCAAGGGATTTTAATTGCCTCTGACTATAACAGTGATGTGTGGGTGATGATGAGGAAGAGAAAGATTGACGCTGGTGATGATGACTCTGTAGATTGCGATGCGAACGATCGCGCTGAAGGTCAGCAGAGTTCTAAAGGTTGTTTTGTTGTGCACAGGAACCATCTCGGTGAACAGCGTGAGAACGGCGTACACGGCTCCGGGGGACAGTGAGATCCTGGACCTGGACGACACGCTGTACCTCGGAGGACTTCCTCAGGATCGCGCCGGACTCATTTTCCCCACAGAGGTTTGTGTGTGGCATATTTAATTTCACAGCCAGCAGCACAGGAATCTTTTCTTCAGAGAAAAGAAGGCGTTTAGATATGATGGGAAGTTGGATGAAGCTAAATGCCGGTTAATCCTGGATCAAAAGCTCGGAGGCCGAAAAAGATTTATGTTCATCTTGCTGCAGGACAACGACCCTATACATAGAGCCAGAGGTACAAAGGGAGCGTAGATCAAAGAATTTCACGACTGCGACTTGCCCTGACCTAACTCTAATCTAACTCCAATCAAGGATCGGTGGCAATACTTAAAACATTCTCTCTCCTTCCAATTTAACCGAACTTCAAAAAAAGGGCGAAACTTTCAGTCTGTAGATGTTCAAAAAACTTGTGGTTTTAATTGCAGCAAAAAATGGTTCCACAATCATCGACCGGGCTAACGACAAATGATCAGCACACTTTTTGGATCAAATACTTTGAGAACCACGTATCGTTTAGTAAAGTAAAATGCATTGAAGGTTATGGTGGTAATGCTAGAAAAATGTGAAAAAGCTGAAAATTTGCGAGGTTCTCAATCAATCAATCAAATTTTATTTGTATAGGACATTTAAGCAGCAAGGCATTTCAAGGTGCTTTACATAATTAAAATAAAAACAGCATGTGAAAAAGAGAAAGAGATTTAAAAAACATAATTAAAACGTTAACAGTGAGAAAGAGACATAAAAAGCTGTAGGACTTTAGTTGAGACGCCGTCAACTGGGACTCCAACCCTTTGTACTTTAGTCAAAACGCCATAGCTAGTTGATTAACATAAATAATTTAAGTTTATTTGAAAGAAAAGATCTGGCTGGAGTCATTGGACTCTATATTGATCTGCCTGCTTTGTAGTGTTTTATTTAACTTGCCTCATCCAGTAGGCAAACAAGCAAAAATAGGCATTTTCGATTTTTCTCAAATCACTTTACCAATAGGTAATTATTTGTCTGATTAATTTTTAATTGGTTGGACTTTTGTTGCTCCTTTTTAGAGGTTAAGCTTTGGGAAAAAAACAGTAGTCAAAGCTATGCAAAGATGTGCTGCATCATTTAAGGCTCATATCAGGTGATTTTTTTGCTGGATACTTTACTCAGATTTCACAGCAAAGCTGCATTTATGCCTACATTTATAAAACATAACACAACTGGGCTGATAACTCAAATAAGGTAATCTAAAATGGATACAAAAATCCACCCTATCAGCTGAAAAACACTGCGTTCTAGGCTCTGCATTAACCAGAAGTTGATTGATGATGTGTGTTTTTCTTCGTGGCACTTTGCTCGTACGTGATTAATGGCAGAATTAACCATGATGGTTCTGATAGATCCACAGTGCTTTAAAGTGACGCCTTCTCCCACCTGCAAAGAGTCCCAACTTCATGAAAGAAGCTCACTCTGCACTAGAATCCACTCATTATTTCTAGGTAGTTTATGCACAGGTGATAAGCAAAAGTGTAGAATCGGTTTTGGCTGTATTTTCTTTGCATTACCATCCTGCTGCAAATTCATACTCCTTGATTTTCAATCTACTTTGCCAGATCTTCTATTTATATTCTGTGGATGCTTTTAGTCTCCTTGGCATAAAACGTACCGTAAAATCTAATTTAAGGTTTCTCCAAAACCAGCTTAAAAGGTCAAATCACCCCTCCATGAAATGTTTCTGACCTTTTGCAACTCTAATTTTCACACAAAGGTAAAACAACTACTAGAGATATATGACAATTTTTTATTAATCTTGATTAAACCGCATTACTTTTCATGCGTCAACAGGAGTAGAAAATGGTGTACAGAACCACACTGACCCATTCATTAGAGCTCTCACCTTCACATGTACAAAAATAACCAACAAATATGACAAAAATATGGAGGAGCTACACCCCTAAGAAGAACTGAAACATGTTTATAAATATGCAACAAAAAAAGAAAAGAAAAACGCACCGCAAACAAAAACGATCGTTTGTTCTTCAGGTGTGGACAGCCCTGCTGAACTACGGCTACGTAGGCTGCATCAGAGACCTGTTTGTGGACGGGCAGAGTAAAGACATCAGGCGGCTTGCTGAGGCCCAGCGGGCGGTCGGAGTGAAGCCTTCGTGCTCCAGAGAGCTGCCCAAACAGTGCCTGTCCAACCCCTGCCAGCACAACGGCAACTGCAGGGAGGGCTGGAACCGCTACGTCTGCGACTGCTCCGGTACTGGATACCTGGGGCGCTCCTGTGAGCGAGGTGAGAATGACGAGACGCTAGCGAGGAAGGCGGTGAGAAATAAACTCTTCAACCGGACTCTTGGCAGGCTGTTGTCACGCTCACCGATGACAAACCCTCTTTCTCACAATAGGGATGAGTCAGATAACTAAAAACAGCCTCTAAACACCAACATTTTGTGAAAAATATTTCAAATGTCATGATGTAAAATGCAGCCGTAATGACAGATATGTCATTTGTCATCCTGAGAATGATGCCTATGGAATGAGTGACAGAAGACGGATGACAAAGGGCAGAAAAGTCAGAAGTAGTCAAGTCAGAAACACCCTCATCCACAGTCGAAAATACATTATGATCATCAGTTATACTGGGCCGTAAAATCTTTATTCATTATACCTTTGAGTTATGCTTTTATTCCTTTAAAAGCCCCATCCTAGCAGATTACATCAGCATGACAGTACTCGCTCTGATGTGCTAAAAAGGCACGCTCATAAAAATTTATGGTAGATAAAAATGTGACTAAAGTCCTTTTCAAATAAAAGAGCTGAAATGGAGTTTACCCTCAACTACCTCTCTTCTGATGCGGAGAGGAGGGCAGAAGAAGAGCGCAGTAGGTATGCAGGCATATTGGTAGAACGCCACTCAAAGTGCCTTACAGAAAATTACATAAATATAAACACATAAATAGTAAAATGACATTTAAAACTAATTAATAGGCAAGAAAAGATACATTTAACTATATTCTACATACGTCAGGTGCTAAGGAGCATCGAAATTAGACGCTGCCTCTCTTTCTTTAGTTCTGGTCCTGTGAACACTGAGTGGTCTCTCTTGACTTGAGGGGTTTAGATTAAGGATTACTGACCAGTAATTAGATTTCAAAGTCGACCATTTTCAAACAGGGAGCCGGTGCACTTACTTAAGGTCTGCTGGGATCTATGTCCCTGTTGTCAACAAACAGGAGGAAATTCTGACTCATTCCACTAATTGATGTTTCAGACACACTTTGTGATTGATTGTATTTGTGTCCCGATTAAGAAATGCAATGTTAGAACACATATTTCAAGAGATTTAGCAGTTCTTCATAATCTGAGCTATGTGGAAGATCTTAGATTAGGGGTCTGCGATTTGTGGCTCCGGAGTCGCAAGGGGCTTTTTGGACCTTCCATAATGTGCTCTTAATAACTTTGGCAGAAATTTAAATGAACTAAATTTTTGCCAGATGCAAAATTTCTAATTGTATTAAAAATGTTTCTGCAGTATATGCACTGAATCTTCACATAAAAATGACACCAAAAGTACCAATAATATGCTTTTAGATCTGTTTTCCTTGTCATTAAGTTCAAATGTGCTTATTTTAAAAGAAAATATACATCTTTAGAACATAAAGATAAATATATTGAAGTAGCTACTGTGTTTTCTCAAAAGTTATGTAATCTAAATAAGTTTAATTTGGCTGTCCTGAGAGCAAAATGTCTCTTTAAGTTATAAAGGTTGCAGATCTCTAATCTGGATATTGAATTATGGCTAAATAAGACAAAGTGGTTCTTCTCTGCTAAATGATAACCTTAACCAATTTTTCACACAACCCAGTCCTGCTCCAATCCACTAGCCGGCATGTTTTGATCAAGTGTGTTAACTGTGTTGGTATAAAATGCTCAGCAGCAAAATAATAGTAGTAGCTCTGGTTTTCTCTCTTTGGCTGAATCTGTTTTTCTATTTTATTCAAAATTACACATTTTCTGTGTTGGAGGCAGAGTAGTAAAATGCAGGCAGAGAACGGAGAGGAAGGAACAAAGGTGAAAGAAAAGTGGTGGGAGGAAGCAGAGCTGCAGACAGGGCTATTGGACGGCTATAGATGTAGTGACTGGGAATCGATGAGAGAGGAAATGTGCAGAAAGCGGGGAGCGGGAGCCATGACAGAGAAGGGAGGAGAGAAGGAGGGGGAGGATTCACCGGGCTGGAACCACCATATGACAGAGTGTGAGATGGGAATAGAAAATCTGCCTGAGAGGGAGAGAGTTATGAGAAAAGGTATGAGTTCACATCGAAAGCGAATCGACAGAGGGACTGATAGAGGCCTGTTGGAGGAAGCGAGATGGAGTCAGACAAGAAAAAAAATAAATAAGGACGAAATGTTGTTTGTGTCACAACCAGTGATGCGTCTCAAGTGATGATTGTACTATCATCTAACAACAGATATACGGTGCACACACAAATGCACACAGGCGTCCTGAAAGGTGTTGATATGAAAATGTTTTATTTCAGAGGACAAGAATCTGAAGCGAGCCTTTCTCTCCTGTTTTCCGTTGCTCTTTCTTCCTATCTTTATCTTTCTTCATCCCTCTCTGTGTGCACTGAGGGGTCACTAACTGGTGGTTCAGTGGATTGAGGAAGCGCAGATGGAGAAGCAGATGGAGGGAGTGATTGCCCGTGTTTATGCCTTCTACCTGCGGTTTCTCCATCCCTCTTTTTTTCTTCCTCATTCTCCCACTCTCTTTGTTATCCTCTCTCTCTACTTTATTAAACAAACACAGTTAAGGTGCTTCGGCACAGAAGGTCTTTTAATTTCGCCACGTATTTTGAGTTTCATCTTGCCTTTCCTTCACATGATGACAGAACGAGTTAAGAGAATAACAAAAGAATATAAAACACTCAATTCTGAAGCTATGAGGTATAGGCTTGCACAATAGAAATGTGGTAAGTAATTAAATAAAATTTAAATGTATACACTACTGTTATCTGTTCCAATATACATAAAAAGCTTCTTCTCGGTCGCAATGAAAAAATAGGGGAAAAATCCTATCTTTTGATTCAGGCACATTTATTAATTGGGGGAACTTATCTCGTGTTTGAAAAACTGTCGTCAACAAAATCACCGGTGTCATAATTATTTCTTTGAAAGGAATTCAACTAAAGGAATTTTGTGATAAGTTTCCAAATTTTGAGTTTCTGTTTCAGTGGAAAATGACATGAAATTTCCACTTCTCTTAGCCACTCTTTAAAATGGGAAAGACAAGAGCACATGCCATCTCAGCAAGGAGGTAGTAGTATGTAAATGTTGCTCTTTCCCTCTTTTACAACTTATTGTCTCTCTTGTTTTTACCCCCTCTGATTACAACTGGTTTAGAAAATAATTTAATTTGATGAGAAATGTTTAAGTTTCATCTTGCTTGAAAAACTTAAAATATGACAAAGTATTACACAAAAAAACATTCATATGGTCAACAAAAAAAAAAAAGCAATATTTTTGGTAGAAATCAAATTAGCCTTGTTAATAATTTATTCATATAAATGTTAAATATCTACAGTGGGCTCTATTATTATGGCACCCTTGATAAAAATTAGTAGAAAGCTTTGAAATAATTTTTTTTTGCAGGTGAAAAATAATCTCACTGAAAAATATTTGACAAATTTTACTTTAATTTGTATACATTTATTCAGTGGAGAAAAATAACAGTTTTTAACAAAAATGATTCTTTCTTAGATTGATTACAGTGCCTAGGAACCTTTATTTAATAATCTGGTTTTCCGGGGGTAGAACTACGACGTGACAGACAGAAGTGTGTTGATATCATGTGCTTTTTCTCGACTGATCTGTGGAGCATCAGTGGCTTATTTTGCTAATATAAACTATTATTAGAGGTATTTATAAAAATCAGATGTAGTTACAGTAAGTCCAACCAGGCATAACCACAGTTTGACATCAGGTCAGAACAGGTGATGCATGAAACCTGACTGGACCAGAAAAATCTTTGTTTTTTTTTTAGACTAACAGTATATCTACCCAGATATAGAAATAGATACACATAAAGTAGTATAACCAACACATTGAGGAGAGAGAATGCATTCAAG
Source organism: Poecilia mexicana (assembly GCF_051168715.1). NCBI lineage: Eukaryota > Metazoa > Chordata > Actinopteri > Cyprinodontiformes > Poeciliidae > Poecilia > Poecilia mexicana. Next base: position 16,932,371 of record NW_028263388.1, read on the forward strand.
AAATGACAGCATACTGAATTGAAATAAAGGAGTGTATTGCACTCATTTGTATTTGAAAGATTTGTGGATAACAGACCTACGACTGCATTTTTTCTGATGCACAAAACGGTGTAATTTAAAAGTGAACAGTGTAAAAGGTAGATATAAAGGTAGATCACTGTAGATATTAGTTTCTCTTCATCCAGACTTAAACACCTCTTAGCACTGCCACAGGAAGTAATTTTAACCATCCGTTTGCAGCTAAGAACTGAAAACATCCTGAACATATGAAATTGCTGCATTAAAACTGCATGTAGTTTGTAAAACAACTCAAAAACACATTGTTTGTGTTGGAAGTGCTTTATCTAAAAGTGCTACACTAGGTGACAAGTCATCACAGCAGAAATCAATCTAATCTACTTTAATTAGTTCACTTGTTCAGCTGCTTGTTAACAAACAGTGAATCAGCCAATTAGATGATGACAAATTGCTGAAGTTCAGAACGGGAGGAACATCAGATTTAGGTAACTTTTACAGCATCACTGATGTTAAGGGTGGGCATTTCTCATAATGTTTTTCACTTGAAAGTTCTTAATATGATAAGAATTTTGATTTATTGTTGTCAGTAAATTCCAGTTACTGATGTTTAGAATGAGCCAAAGCCATCCATACAGTCGGGATTATTAATTTAGAAAATGGAGGGTACAGTTCATACAGGATCGCCAAAATTGAGAAAAACTTCAGCTGCGATATTCAGATTTAATAAAATCAACATACAAGCAGAGATCGAACCGTCCTGGTATCAACGATGTGGTTAGTATATATATATATATATGTATATATATATATATATATATATATATATATATATATATATATTTTGTTTTACAGGACTTAAACTTGTTACTTAATATATCATATATGGAAATGATAGGTTGGGATCTGCTCACCAGAGATAAGGTTAGACAGAAATTAAGATACAAAGCCATATTTTGCCTTAGAGTCACGATGAGGTCCTTGACACCAGGGAAAATATTGAATGCCACCATCTTTGTTCCTTATTCTTCCTGGTATGAACCATTTAGTGGAAGCTACAGGCGTTTAATGGTTTGTGACACAGCCAGTATGCATTTTGCTGTCGCTTTCTTTTCCATTTCCTGGCATAAATAGACCTGCACTCTTCCTTCTCACTGACTCTCCATCCTCTGTTTGGCTGGTTGTGAGTCAGGTGCTGTGGTTTGGAAAATTTAGTCAGCTGTCTCGCTTATCAAAAATGTATGCACGTGTGCGCCCGAGTGGGTGTATGTGTGGCTGTTAGTTATGTTATCTGTGATATAACAGGCCAACCACCTTCTTTTTTTTCCTCAAGTTAATGAGGATTCATTTGCATTTTAGCCAAGAGCTTTGCTGCCTCTCCCTCGTCTTTTTCCTCCCTTTCGTGCTCTGTCCTTATTTTCTCTCCCCCTGCTCTCACTTTACTAAACCCCTCTCTGTTCACACTTAAATTCACTCACTTATTCTGACATGCACACACACACTATCTCTCTCTTTCCCTCCTTCTTAGCTCATCAGTATTCATGACGCCTTACTCCCTTCCTGTTCTCTTGTTTTTTTTGTGTGTTTTTTTTTTTTTGCCTCAGCTTCAACCGTCTCCCACAGAAACAGGGTGAGCGAATCCAAAGCATAAATTGCGTGGAGAGATACATGGGGAAAGGAAGAAGAAGGACAGGAGATAACGATGCAGATGCATGGAGAGCGCATGTAGTTGTGTGGATGTAATTGTCCAATAAAAACAGGGACTCTCGAAGGTAAACAGTTTAGCAATTGGGGACTGGCCTCAGCGGGTAGCAGGGAGAGGAGATTATGAATATGCAAATGAGTATGCAAAAGACATTAAAGTGGGATCACCTGAGCTTGTTACATTATGACTCCGGGGTCCAGGATGTCAGCGGCGGTGGCTAACACACTCGGCACCTTGCATTTTGATTTAAGCGGATAATGGGGCCAGACAACCAGCTGCAGCTATTTTTGCACCCTCTCCTCCAAGGCGAGGGAGTGATGATGAATCAGGGTTGGGAAAGTGACGGGATAATTTTGTCGGAAGCAGGTTTTGAGTCTCAACATGTCGCGGCGGGGGAAATAAGGGAGTGCGGCAGTACCGAAACATACTCTGTCATGTTTAAATCTGATTCACTCTTTGTCAGAAAATGCTTTTGTGCTTTTCCCTTCCCCTACCTTGTGTTTCTTCCCCTCTCCGTCAATCACCGCTCTGCCATTTCTCCGTTTTGTACGTTTCCTGCACAGATGCGACCATCCTCTCCTACGACGGCAGTAAGTTTATGAAGGTGCAGCTGCCTGTGGCGATGCACACTGAGGCGGAGGACGTCTCGCTACGCTTTCGCTCCCAGCGGGCCTACGGCATTCTCATGGCAACCACATCCCGGAACTCGGCAGACACCCTTCGTCTGGAGCTTGACGGCGGCCGAGTCCGACTCACTGTAAACCTAGGTACACCCAACCGCACCCATATGTGCACACACACAGCAGAATCTTAAATTTTAATTACCTGTCAGGGGAATGCAGCTGACACCAGCCTCATGGCTATTTCCTGCAGAGATTTATATGTTGAATAATAATTCTGTCTTACTATTCTGAACAAATCTAGAAAATTCAGCTGTATCTGTGGTAATTTGACTCATTCTTGACAGAGTTACAGACTTTGGTAGGAATCCAAATTTGTTCCCTGGTGAAGATCTATAAAAAGCTTCAACATAAACTCATCTTTTATCACAGTGGCACAATACTAATTATGTCACTGCTGTAAAATCCAACCTTTATTTTCAGGACATTTATTCAGTGGAAATCATAAGTAACTGTTTTTAGCAAAATCATAAACTTTAAAACCTTAAAAGACGCTCGTAACACTTTCTGTGTATTTTGTACCTGTGGGTATCTTGTTAAACATGTCTGTGTTGATTCTTCTGTATGTTTTGGATCATCAATCTGATCAAACATTTTCAGTATTCTTGCAGAGGCCACCAGATTTTTACAGAATATGAATCCCAGGGCCTTTGGAAGAGAAACAGACCCAAAGCATCATGCATCTTTCACCATACTTAACAGTGGGCATGGGGTGTTTCTTCACAGATTCATCCCCCAGGAGTCTGTCTCTCCATAATTTACTTACTGCAACCTATTTAGCTCCAGTGAGCTATTTAGCTCCAGTGAGCTAAATAGGTTGCAGACCAATGCTCTAGATGCATTGAGTGTTTTAGCTATAGTCTGATCTGAATCAGGTAATGAGTCTAGTTAAAGTTTCAGCAAATTTTAGCAAATGTGATGGAAGCTCAGAAAAGTTTTTTTTTTATAGCATGGCGCCCAAACAAAGGTTGCTATGGATTGCTTGGTGAGCAAAAGATACCAGTTTTTACAGTTCACTAACAGTGAGCTTTGGAGATTCTTTTATTATTCATTAAAATGTTCTCACTGTGAGTGGTAGAACATTTAATTTGCGTTATGGATCATAAGTCAACTTCTAAAGTTATCACACATTTGCCTTAATTGGATGCTGTTTTCTCTTGTCTTTCCCATTTTGAGAGGTGGTTGAAAGAGGATGACCTTTGTTCCACGCAAATTTATATCCCAGGGAAACAGAAAGTCATTAATTACCAATTAGAAGTTCCTCTGCATAATGTGCATAAGTATAAAATAGAAATTCTTCAGCTGCATATGTTTTAAAGCTAGTGTTAACTGAAACAACAATTGTACAACTGATTTTAAAAAAGCATTATGAGATGCATTTATTAAGATTTTTTTTCCCTAAATGGATAAATGTTCTCAAATTAAAGGTTGGTGCAAAAAGAGTTTAAGATTTCACATTTATTTTAAGGTTTTATACACACCTTTACCAGGAAGGCCAATTTATGCGAACCAGAAGTGTATTTTATCATCTGCACGTTGCTCACTGTGTATAAATACACACCAAGTCCAGTCGAACAGAGGGTCAAGCCTTGAGCTGCATTCTCTCTGCTCACTCCCAGCAGACCTGTGCATCCCCAACACTCTCCAACTTATCAAAGCAACAACATACAACTAGTTAACTTCACACCTACACACATTTTTCAGTCTTAGTTTGCACATGAGTTTAAATGCTTACACAAAGTAACACACACACACGCAAACACATCCTCACAGAGGGGTGCATGTGTTGGTCTCTGGTTGTCTGCAGCCACGTCTTTTCTGTGGTTGACGCCACACGACACACCAAGGCATCGTGGGTTATAAAAAAGAAAAAAAGGAGAGAAGGTTTAATCTTCCAGGTGTTTTGTGAAGATTATTCCTCTAAAGGGGCGACTAAACTTCTGGCATGTGTTCGGTGTAGCGGCAATCAACTACTTTAATTCATTTAATAGTCGATAAACCGATGAGTCTTATAGGTTATTAAAACTCCAATCAGTCTCATAGTTTGTCAATAAAACTAATTGCAGCTAATGGGTAATTTTTACCTTTTTATTGAGTTATCTGCACTTAAAAAGGGGGAGGTTTTGTCATTTTCATGATTAATATGAATTAAATTAATCATTATTAATTAACAGTTTATTGCTCCTTGAGGACAAATGAGATCTACTAATCAATTAATGTCTAGGTACTACTGATAAAACAAGCTAAATAAAATAGGATGGACATAAACTAATTACCTAAACACAATTAACAAAAAACAAAAGCACTTTTATACAGGAATTAAAGCTGATTAAACACCTTAAAGTTATCAAGTATTTGTTTCACACAAAGATGTCAAGAGGAAGGTTCTTTTAATGGTCTAATTCAGACTTTCATGACCTATTTTAATGGTCGAAGAGGCAGATAATCCTTTCCCTTTCAGTTTCAGAATAGCATATATAGGAGAGTGTAAGACGCCTTACTTTGGTCTTACACCAACGATAATCTAATGTCTTTTGGAGGAAAAAGCTGCATAGCTGGCCAAGTGGAGGGTTTATCTGATTCAGAACCAGATGACATGCTTGGAGAAAAGTCATGTAAACACACATCCGACTTGTGTGTTTTACAAAAATCAAGTAACTATCGTGAAAATGCTGCACAATATTAGAAAATCATGCATTTTGGATAATATCAACCAATACTGCAACGATTACATCAGGTGCAATAAATCCCAGTTTTCTTCACTTTTCCCATTTGTGTCCGTCAGCATTTTGGAAACTATAGACTGTGTCAGCTGCGGGCATTTATCATAGTGATACTCCACCCATTAAAATGATCTCATAATGCATTAACATGAAATATGTGCACTCAAAACTCTAAAAATATAATAGTTATTGCAGCCCAAACAGTACTTTGTAAAAGTATTACCTATTTCTTGTGCAGCCTCAAAGAAGAATCAGTCTGGCTTTTTTGACTAGCTAAATTATGTCACAGAGAACAAAGCAACCAATCAGGAGTGGATTTTGCTGCAACCATGGTAACTAATTATTGTGAGAGGAAATATCACATTACCAAATTTGAACTGCCTCTTTAACATCAGACGGACAAAGCTTGTGCAGATGCAGTGTGTCAATAAGGACCTTGGTCACAATAATTTATATCATTATACAAGCAAGATGGTAAATCAGCTGGGACTGTTGGAGAAAACATGAATTATCTTCAAAAAATATCTTGTATTTTCAAAATGTTTTTCCAACAGAGAAACTGTTTTTTCTTGTCCAAATCAGAAAACCCAGAAAAGCAAAGAGTCATTCTAAGGCCAAAATCCAAAAAGTTGGTTCACACTACAGCTGTCAATGCACAAACTGACTCACATGACTCATCTCACTCTAAAGCCGTCGCTCTGGCCAGTGCAGCTAGTAACCATGCTGCTTTACGCCCAAATTTAAATATTCCGATTTTTCTCCAGACTTACCAACAAATTTCACGCTCGGAGGAGATGAATTTTGCAGCACACTGTTATAAGAAAACACAGAGTCCATTTTATGGTCCAGTGAGTGTTTCCTCAGCAGTGTATTTGCAAAGCGTACGCGCAGGGTGTGTCGACGTGTGCGTCCCCAGGGCGTGGGGAGTATATGTCTGTGTGTGCAGCATTAACCCTCTGCTCTGCTCTCCCTCCAGACTGTATCAGGATAAACTGTACAGCCAGTAAGTGATCCTCCATCTCACCTAACTCCTCCCCTCCTCCTCCTCAGTATGTGTGTGTGTATATATTGTAGAGAGTGCTTTTAATGTGTCCAACCAGTTTTTACTCCTTTTGTCATGTTCATCTGTTTCATCTTAATCTCTTATTCAACCATCTTTGTGCCGTATGTCTGCTTGCAGATACACACGCGTGCTATAGAACGAAGGCGGTATGGGAGTTGAGTGTGTGCATGTTAGGCTACACTGCAGGGAGAGGCGCGATAATTTTTTTTTTTTTTTTGCTGAGGGCCAGGGTTTTCCAGGTCGGCCATTTTAGCCAAGAAGGATAGATGGAGGAGAGGAAGTGAAGGGAGTGTAAGTGAAAGAAAAACGGGAGGAGAGAAGATGAGTAGGAGGGGTGATGAGGAAATTAAGAAGAAAGGAGAGGAAGCAGGTGGATGAGTGAGCGACTTCTCCTCTCATTTGTTGTTTTATCTTTAAACACACAACCTATTGTTGAGCGGTTTTTCCTTTTTATTGCCCACACGAGTCGGTGCATTTTTCTGGCCGGTGTTTCCGTCCGTCCCGCTGCGATCCGAGCCGAGTCCCCCGACGGAGTTTTAATTCCCTCACGTGGAGTTCCTGTCACGACCACGGAGAAGGAGCGAGATGGAGATGGAGTAAGGAGAGAGCGTTGGGTGGGGGGGAGGCGAACGCTCCATGACGGCAAAGAGGTGGTGAAATGGACGACTGCAGTTGCCATAGAAACCCTGCTAGCCACACAGCGCTGCCGTTCCGAATGTCTGCCGGCCAATTTTAGACTGGTCGTCTCAATGAAGATTTCAGTAGGCAGCCGCTTTTCTGGCACACTGTGCATACAATAAATTATGCATATCATATTCAAGGGGGGAAGAAGGAATGTATTTAACAGCCAGGCGCCACTGAAACAGTCCACTCAGCAGTCAAATAAAAGCCTCGGCATTGCAGAGATTTGAGGCTTATCGTTCAGGAAAAAAAGCCATTTGTTATTTAGAGCTAATGAAATATGAATTGCTTTTCTCCATTTTGTTTTCATTATTCCCCTCCTCTTATAATCCTCTGTGGTTTATTTTATTTGCTTTGATTTGTGTTTTCTCTGCAGCAAACAGCCGACAGACTGCAGACAGTGTATTAGTCTCAACTCATCATGCTCGATGCCCTTTTAACTCTTACCCAAAAATAGGTGCATGTTTGTCTGCTCCTAGGTTGAGACAGATCACTGCCTCGCTCTCACTTCAGTCTGCTCATTCTCAGCGTATTCAGTTACATGTGGAGACCCACACACACACACACACACACACGTGCATCAACTCACACAAGCTCACACATATTCTCCTGCCTTACTCCGGTGCTAAGCAGTGATCCATGGTAACTGGATGAGATGCATTGCCCAGAGCACAGCTGAGTCTCCTCAGGGGAACCCTGTGTCCTCTCTTAATGCACAACGCGCTCTTTCAGCTCCGTAAACGCACACTCGGCCGTTTCACGTTGCCACTTCCATTCTGATCGACTTCTCATATTTGTTTAATTAAGTTTGCTTGTCAGCATTTCTCTCTACCTCCCTACCTGCGAGTTTGTGTTTGCCTGCGTGCCTCCGTGATTGATGTAGACATGCTTGACATTTTCTGCAGCAGAATCTGTTCGGGTCAGTTTACTTCTCACCTCCTCTCTCCACCCCACCGTCATTACCTCCTATAGGTCACTGTAAGCAGATTCAGTCACACCTCACGAGCCCAAAGCGCTTCTGAGAAGGAAAGGGACTTCTGCATGTGTGTGTGGTGGTGTTGTGTTCAAGGTTGGAGGGTCGGCTGTAAAGTGTAGAGCAAGGGGACGCTGTCAGTCTGTCAAATGTGTGCAGTCAAGTATGTGAAGATATGAGGTTGTAGATGGACAGGGAGAGAGACATCATGCAAACACATCACGGCTTCTTTCATTTTGCTGCACATCAGCACCTTGGAGAGGACTCTGTTGCTCCTCCGTGAGTGTAGTGCCACCTCGAGGCCTGCCGAAGAAATGCACTCCTGGTGGAAAGCTAATTAAAATTGCATTTTCTTGTAAAAGTATTCGTACCACTGGAGAGTTTTCATATTTTTCTACCTTTACAGCTACAAACATCTATGTATTTTATCTGGACTTTTGTGATTAACACAAAGTAGTGCATAATTATTAAGCGGAAGAGAAATTGCATGCTTTTCAGCGTTCCCTTTACTCTCAGACCCCAAAATAAAATTCACCATACTCAAATGCCTTTAGAAGTCATGCTAATCGCAAATAAAGTCCATCTTTTTGTAATTTCATCTCAGTATAAATCCTGTCAGCTGTTCTGTGGAGGTTTCAGTGGTTTGTTAAAAAACATTCGAGAAAAAACAGCTTCATGAAGACCAGGAAACACAACAGACAAGTCAGGGATAAAGATGTTAAGATCTTAAGGCATTTGACATTTCACTGGTCACTGTTCAACCTTTCATCTACGAAATGTAAATAGTATGACACACCTGCAAACTGACATGCAGGGTTAGGCTAAACATCTGGAAGAAGGTGTTCTATTCGGATGAGAGCAAAATTGAGTTTTTTGACCTACAGGAAAGAGGCTATGTTTAAAGGAAAGCGAAAACTGCTTATCACCGCAAACACACCATCCCCAGAGTGAGATATGATGGTCACAGCTTCATGCTACGAAGAGACTTTTCTTCAGCAGGGACACGAAGCCAGCTGGGCTTGATGGGAAAATTAAGGAAGCTTAGTACGGACTTACAGCCTCCATCTTAGGCATGCATTAGAATAGCCCAAAGTTCAGACTTCATTTGATCTGTATCAAAAGTTGAGAACAGATAATCCACCCTTACTTTGCTTGAACTACATATTTTACCAACAAATGGACAAATTGTTCAATCTCTATTTGTATAAAGCCAGTCGAGAAATACCAAAATATTACCCAGTACTTTGTACCAAATAGATGCTTAGGAATTAGAAACTACCTTGTATTTATCCATCATAAAATCACATTAAACTGTCATTAAGTTTGTAGTGGTGAGAATGTGAAAGCGTTCAAGTCCCTGTAGAGTGTGTGAAGGGTTTGGGGGCAGTTAAGGCAGGTATGAGTGTGCAGTGTGTGTGTTTGTGTGGGTTGTAGGTGGTCATGGCGATGTCGTTTATCCACAGATGGATTGTCTTAGCATGGGCCTGTCGTGACTCACAGCCTCCATCTTAGGCACCCAAAGCATTCCCTTATGTTAATCTTTCAGTCTATGTGTCTCATCACCTGTCTCTCTGCTGTGTCTTAAAGGAGACATGTCTGTCTGTCTGTCTGTGTGAGATGGCACAGAGGTGTTTGTCTCCCCAGGATATGTATGATTCCTTACCCCTCTGCTCCCAGCTTCCATTTCCTCAAACTTCTGTCCTCATTTTTTTATTCAACCTGCCTGGCTTTCTGCTTTCTCTCCTTCTGGTTTTCTTCTCCTGTCTCTACAACTCTTTTTCTCTCCACCTCTTTGTGCATTTGGTTAATGGTGCTCTGGGCTATGTGTAGGTAAAGGCCCAGAGACAATCTTTGCTGGGTCGGGCCTCAATGATAATGAATGGCACACGGTGAGGGTAGTCCGACGCGGCAAGAGCCTCAAACTCACCGTGGACGACCTGCAGACTGTCGAAGGTAACCACTGCAGCCTTGTAATGTGCAAAGGTTTTTCTTAACATTTTACTTTCAAGGAGACGGATAGTTTTGCATTCTTTAAGAGTTTTAATATTACTTCATGATTTCTGAAGGTCTTTCAGCTTTTTTTCTTTGGACAATGGCTGCTTCTTCATTAATTTCAGTTTCAGTCCAGTAAGTCACCATTTTCAGAGGAGTACTTGCTAGTTAATTCTGACTTTTGAATCATTCAGGCATAAAATCTGTCACAGAATGGTGGAAAATGGATGAGAATAGGACAAAAATTGTAAGATCTCAGAGGCACAAGATGACTGGAACCAAGAGTAGATAAAGACTAAATCAAAACTGAAGCTAAACATTTAACCAGTCCTCCCAACTGCGAAATGCTGACATTCAAATAGAAATACTGACTTCAATGTGTGAAGCACAGGCCGGGGAAACAGACAGCCTGACAAAAGTAGACCATATATACACACAGTCAGGCTGACGAGACACAGGTGCAAACAGTGAAGACAATAATAAGGAAGACAAGCAGTGAAAGTTCAACTTAGACTTTTCCAAATAAAGCAGGAAGCAAAGTTTCTCAAAAATAACACAATATAACTAAAGCTGCTGAGGTTAAAGCCGTGATGAAATCTGGGAGCAAAAACAACAGCATGACAGAAACGGATCTTGAGTTATGTCTACATTTAGAATCTCATAATCTAGTCCTGGAAGGCTGGTATTCTGCAACTTTTGGATGCGTTTCTGCTTTAACACCGCTGATTTAAATAATTAGGTTATTAACAGGAGGTAAAGGCTTTGGACCAGAAATGCATCCAATAATTGCAGGACACCCGCCCCTCGGGGACTTAAATTGTAATTTTTGGCAGTTTCAGACGATCACTTTTAGACATAAAGGCTTAGCTAAATATAAGCTTGACAGAACATTGTATTTAAGCACTAATGAGGTAATTCCCAAATATTTGATGATCAGCTGATCTTGGAGATACTTTTCTAAAGACACACCTTTCACAGACATCCATATGCAGGGGCCAGTTTTGTAATATGATACTGAGATTTTAAGAAGTTACATTTCAAAGCCACTAAAGCACACTGGTTAAAGAGGGAGCATTTATCTTGATAAACATTTCTTTATATGATTAACATATAAAAATAGTAAACAGCTGTTAATGCAGCAATATAATCTTTTTTTTTTATTTGAGCTGCTATTTTTGTTTAAAATAAAAAAATACAGAAAAATCAGCCAAAGTCCAATGAAGAAACTTTAAAGATCTTCAAAATGCACAACGTATTGCTGATCCCTTTAAAGCAGGGGTGTCCAAAGTGTGGCCCAGAGGCCATTTGTGGCTCTTGAAATTATTTTGATTGGTCCCCAACCACAAGTTAAGAATGCTAAAAATTTGGCTTTTAGTAAGCCCACAGTGTGAACAAAGTCTTTTTATGTTTTGGATCTTTAAGGATTTATAGTTTTCATAAAAATGTTGTTTGTTATCAAGCAGGTAAAACAAAATCACAAATTAATTTTTTTCATTTTTAATTTAATGAAGTTTGTGGCCCAAGAGAAGCTTAAATTTGCCAGTTTTGGGCCCGGGGGTAGAACATTTGAACATCACTGCTTTAAAGGATTTCAGGAAGGTTTGATTTATTTTTAACAAAATATAAAGATATAAATTTCACAGCACTGTGATTGGTTGCTAGTATTGTTTCATGGGGGACACATTTAACTATTAATGAAACACTAAGTACAGTATCTGTTGTGTTGGAAAAAGTATTTAGAGTAAATCCCGAGCCCTCACCTCTGAAGTTTACCCACCGCCACCAGGTCAAATGGCGGGTGACCACACCCAGCTCGAGTTCCACAACGTGGAGACGGGCATCGTGACGGAGAAGCGCTTCATGCCCATCGTGCCCTCAAACTTCATCGGCCACCTCCAGGGCCTGACGCTGAACGGCATGTCCTACATCGACCTGTGCAAGAATGGCGACATTGACTACTGTGAGCTCAACGCCGTCATCGGCTACAAGAGCATCGTGGCTGACCCCATCACCTTCCGCTCCCGCTCCAGCTTCGTCACGCTGCCCACGCTGCAGGCCTACTACTCCATGCACCTCTTCATGCAGTTCAAGACAACGTCCCCAGACGGTCTTATTCTCTTCAACAGGGGAGACGGCAATGACTTCATAGTCATTGAGTTGGTTAAAGGGTGAGCTGAATAATAAAACTGTGGGTGATAATTTGGAGTAGCCTCTTGTTACTGTGATTTATTAAAGTATACAACATTGAAACTAAATATTTATATACACTGAATAAAAAAAACACATTATCTCTTTTCCTGGTTTGCATCTGCTAGGATGTAAGCATTTGGATTACATACATGTCCTTAATGTTATAGAAGGGATTTTAAACTTGGGCCAAACGTTTTGCATTTCCTTCCACAAGTCTCCCACAATAGTTTGCTGGAGTTCTGGCCCATTCCTCCTGACATAACTGGTCATGTTTGTCCACACAGCTTTCCATCTCTCCCCTTAAATTTTCTATATAACTAAGATCAGGGCTGCATGAAGGCTGCTTTAAAACATTAACTTTGTTGTCCTTAAGCCACTTCATCCACTTAAAGAACCCATTTGTGCTCAAGTCTCAACATTCTGGTTGATGTTTTCAAACATTGCCCCAATATTTCGACATAAAGCCATCTATTTTGTGCACCAGTCCATCTTGCTGCATAACACTCCCATATGTTTATCCTGTACTTCACAGCTGGGATGGTGTTGTCAGACTTGCAAGCTTCCCTCTTTCCCTCCAAATGTAAAAATGGTCATTATGGTCCAACAGTCCAGCTTCAATCTGGCTTTTTTGTGTTTCTTTTGGAGTAATGGCTTCCTCCTTGCCTAGTGGCCTTTCAGCCCATGAAAGTAGAGGACATGGTTCACTGTGGAAAAAATACACAGCTTCAGCAGCATCTTCACCAGGTCTTTGGCTTTTATTCTGGGATGGATTTGCACATTTCAGACCAAAACATGCTCATCTCTGGCACACAGAGCCCGTCTCCTTCCTCAGCGGTGGGATAGTTGGACATTCCCAACATGTCTATACTTGCGTATAAACATTTCATATTTATTCTCATGCTGCTTTTAATGGTTTCTTTCTCCCCGAGTAGCATTTCAGTCTTTCTGTGAATATAATTCTCTTACAGGCTTCAACCACCGTCTTTAAAAAATCTTACTTTTGTTCAAGTGTTTCTGGTTTCTATTGTAAATGGAAGCTTTTTTTTTTTTTTTTTTTTCAATTTAAAGCGAGTTTGCCCTTGATAAAGAGAAAAGAATTTGACAGTGAGGTTAAAATGGCCTGTTAAATTTACAATATAAAAAATGCACCAACCCAGCACCTCTTTTTTAAGTCTTGTAATTAAGATTGTACAAGACAGTTAATAATGCCCCGAAGTGTGTGACCCTGTGTTGTTCTTCATCACGAAAGTGATTAATTTGCTTTCTCTCTCCTCCACACTCTGCTTAACCCCTTCCTTTCTCCATTTGTTCCCCAGCTACCTTCATTACATCTCTGACCTGGGAAACGGAGCGCACTTGATCAAGGGCAACTCCAACAGTCCGCTTAATGACAACCACTGGCACAATGTGCACATTTCCCGGGACACGAACAATCTGCACACAGTAAAGATTGACACCAAAGTTACCACTCAGACCACAATGGGAGCCAAGAACCTTGACCTAAAAGGTACGCAAAAAGGAAAAAATAGAATATCAGGGTTAAGGCTGATGGAGCTTGTTACCTTGAATTATTAGCCTGATATTTCATAAAGACTATTTTGGCATTTAGTGATTAAACGCTCATTAGTCCTAGAATGATTGGAAGGTTAAAGGAGAAGTTTGGGCTTTGAGGAATAGACAGAATAAGAGTCTACCTACCACTCTTAAGCCAGCTAATTAACACCTCGCCTCTCTTTAATTAGTGCAAAAACAAAGACTGAAACCAATTTAGTTATTTCTTTTACGGCGTTAAGTGGCAGACTATTCCCAACCAATCAGCTATGAGAGTTTTTCTTCTTGCCTTTGGATAGAGTTAAGCTTCTTCTATCTGTTATATTCCAGTCTCCGTGCTAAACTAAGTTAAGTGTCTCCAGGCACAAGCTGCATATTATCATACAGACATGAGAGCAGTATCTTTTTTTTTCAGAGTTGCATTCATTAAAAAAGCAATTAACCATGCTTCCCGCTGGAACATTTTTGGGGTAAAAGCATGTATAATCGATTAATTGTTTTTAAATTATTAAATCAAACTGACAGCTATTCACTCTCAATTTATGGTTCCTGCCACATAACTGCTAACTGCAACATGGACTGGTGTGAGATTCTTAAGAGGGTGATAACCTTAAGAAATACCAAGATTTAATTGTGGTTAAAATGTTTATATCATTTTAGAAAAGTTACCGATATTGTTCAATTATATTTATTTTAAGCTAAAATACTGCTAAAGTACCAAAATGATAGTAGTTTCAAACCACTGTCAGCTACTGGTATTTGGAAGATTACAATTTAAAGCTCAATTATATATCAGGTATTAAGGAGGGATTGGCAATAAATGTTCCCAAAAACCACGTTTATTATTGAGGATCTAATCATTGGCTTGACAATTATTCCAAAAATGTATTAGATTGTAAACTAAGTCTGACTTTTTAGCATATTTATTTTGTTTCATTGCATATTTAGTCTTAATTGACTTCACCCAGCTCAGCTAAATTTGAGCTGGATGAAGTCATTATGCCACTTGAGCAATTCTGGGTAGAACATATTTACAAACAAAGGGTTTTTTACTCTCAAACACAAAATGTATATTTTCTTAAGTACTGCTCTGAATAAATTGTTCTTTCATTAATTGGCCTTTGTTGAATCTATATTCTCCAGTTATCGATTAATGAATTGTCGGCGATTATTTTAAAACCGATTCATCACATTAATCGTTTCAGCCCTAGTGACAGTAACCTGTATATTTTAAACCTGAATCCCAATAAATGAGTGATTCAAACATTTTCGTTGCCCATGCATTTTGTTTCTGTTGTAATCCGTTGGGGTTGAGGAATCTTTTCATAGATTAATTAATAATAGATCTAGTAGCTTATGCTGCATCCCTTCATGCTTCTCCACAGGTGATCTGTACATTGGGGGTGTTACCAAAGAGATGTACCGCGAGCTGCCGAAGTTGGTTCACTCCCGGGAGGGATTTCAAGGTTGCCTGGCAACGCTAGATCTCAATGGCCGCCTCCCGGACCTCCTTGCTGACGCCTTGACGACCGTGGGGCAAGTGGAGAGAGGTTGTGAAGGTGAGGCGCCATGGCATCAGTTGTGTTGCAGCCCCCCATGTCCCTTTTGCTTTCAGTTTTCATTTAGCTCACTTCTGTTACGATAACCCACTAACAGCTTTTGTTCCACTAGCTGTAATTTTTACTCTCCGTCTCCTCAGCTGGTCTTCCGTTTTGTTTTGTTTTCTTTTTTCCTGCACATTGAGTTTTCTCTCTCAGCTCCACTCTTACAGCAGTTCACAGGCATCTGTGTGCATTGACTAACCATCTAACTTGCTTGTTTGCTTTTTTGTTTGGCCGACAAAAGTTACATTGATGAAAGCTGACCTGCAAGGTATATCGCTTTGTGTGAGCATGTGGGACGTGTGAGTGTGAGCGACTGAGTGTGCTTACAACTACCCAGTGATGTTTAGTGTTTGTGTGGATCACAGCGATCCAGAGTCAAAGGTCAGAGTTGATTTTTCCTCTCCTAACCGTTAGAGACATTATATCCGCTTGACTTGAGTTCCCCGCTATTCCAGTTTTCTGGCTTATTAACTGCATGCTTTGTACCCTTTTCCTAAAGACTCGTAGCTACAATTCAATACTCCACTGATGAATCATTTCACAGCCTTTCCTCCATGCCTCATGTTAGAACTTCAACGAGGGAATTAAGTTTCAAGGTTTGATGTTTTCTTCCTCATGAGGCACAGAGAGGAAACTGACAGAATGATGAAGACTGAGTATTGGGATCTATGCCTTTCTAGCTAAACTCCTCCTCCAGCCTCTGACCCAAACATCAAGTCTCACCACATGCATGTCCTCCTCATTTCACTCTTTTCACATGGAAACAATCAAGTTTAGGTTCAGTGCTCTTTACATTGTATTATAGCATCCTTCTATTAGCGAGTCTGTCCACAAAATCCTTGTAGACATTTACAGTGCTGGCCACGTTTATTGATACCCCTGCTAAAAATGTGTAGAAAAAAAACTTGATATAAATTAATTTTTATTGCACTAACTTAATATCACACTGAAAAAAAAAAAAAAATTACCTTTACAGTGTGATTATTACAAGTGGCATACTTATTGGTAACCCTGGTGGTCATACTGTGTGCATTTTTACTTAGAACATCTCGGCATTTCAACAATTCCTTGATGCTGGGCAGTGAAGTAGTTTCTGATTCAGAAATTGCATGGAATGTTAGTAAACACTGTGTTTTTGCTTTGTTTTTTAGTCTTTTTTATGCAGATTTATTGTGGTTTTTCTTTGATTTTGCTGCGTTTCATTAACATTTTGTCTGTAAAACTTTTTAGTCAACTTTGGTTATTGCTATATAAATATTTATATTGAAACATTTCTCAAATTAAAGGTTGCATTTTTCTTAAATTTTCAGTTTGATGGTATTCAGATGCAATAAAAGTTTAATTTATTGTACGGCGTTTTACACATCCTTCCCAGGGGTACCGATAAATATGGCCAGCACTGTATATGATTAATTATGCCATTAACAGCACAACATTTTACAACTTTCAGTCTGCAAAGTTTTTCAGTTAAATGTGGCCCAAAAATACCAACACATTCCTGTCATTAACAACAATGGGCTGCAGTATAAACCACAACAAAGTGTTCTTATGATTCTTTTCAACCAATTTTTTGCAACCGCCATGTCTGTCACTGCAGGTCCCAGCACAACATGTCAAGAAGACTCCTGCTCAAATCAAGGAGTCTGTTTGCAGCAGTGGGAGGGCTTCACCTGTGACTGCAGCATGACATCATACGCCGGGCCACTCTGCAACGACGGTGACTATTCTTCTACATTCTAATAAATCTATGATGCAGCCTGTTAAGGCTGTAAAATTTATTTTTTTCTTAAATATCTGCTTCATCCTGCAGATAAAATGTAAGATTTTCATTTAATATTTAGGTATTTGATGTTTCTCTGCCTCTTTTTAAAGGGATGCTTTTGCAAACTTAGCCAGATAAATGTTCACCTACTTTTTATCAACTGTATTATGGAGTTGTGGTATGCATTAATCAGAGCCACCACAGGAGGGCGCTGTCAACTACTTCTAAAATGAAATAAAAACTCCAACCTCTTAAGCTGAATTCCTAAAAGTGCCTCGTTTCTGACAACAAGCAACAAAATCGCTGCATTAAATTCTTTAAACATCAGATTTTCCTCTGTTCAATCATTTGTAAGTGATATACACAATAGTTTTGTTGCTGCCCTCTGAGTCAAACAAATGCATGAGTTGGTATTTGCATGAGTCATCCCAGCCTCCTGCAGTAATGGTGAATAATTTGGGAAACACAGATTTTAGATCTTATTCAAGCCTGTAGGAGGAACAGTTAAACTGTGACATTTAAAGCTTCTATTACATTCCTAATTTACCAAATGCTCCTTATTTGTGGAACATTTAGCACCATATGAGCGGTGGCATCATCCGCTATGAGGACTGTGATATATAAACATTTTGGTTTTTCTCTGTGCTGTCCAGCTGGAACCACCTATATCTTTGGCCGGGACGGCGGCGTGGTGATTTACACGTGGCCGCCTAATGAGCGTCCCAGCACCAGGGCGGACCGGCTGGCTCTTGGCTTCAGCACCCAGCAGAAACATGCCATTCTACTCCGAGTGGACAGTGCATCTGGCCTTGGAGACTACCTTCAGCTGCAGATAGTAAGACTACGCAGTCACTTTTAAGCAATAGCAGCATTTATATTTTTCCTACATGCAAAGAAAAAAATTTAAAGCTTTATTTAATTAATTCAAATCAAGAAGTGGAGGCCATCTCAAAGCACGAAACATATATATATTTATATTTGTTGTCAAGTGAAAGCAATCATGTAAACATAATTTAAAGTCTAATACATCCATTCCAAATTTGATCCTATTTATAAAACAGTGCTGCAAAGCTCAGTTTATTTTGCCAGTTTATTTTGCTAAATGAAACATTCAGGAGAGAAGCATCTCACCTAAATGCTTCTCTCATTTAGGAGAGATGCATTTAGCAAAATAAACATATTTTAAGCCAGGTGTAAACAGTAGTACATACAGTCAGATGTAGCATCTTCAGTAGCTTCACCTAGACAAGACAAAGTGATATTAGCCTTTCTTTACATTTCTCTCAAGGTTGAGGTTATTCCTGTTGCTTGCGCACCTTTTGATGCTCCAATTTTTTCTTTCACTCAACTTTCCATTAAGCAGCACTGTGAACAGTCAGCTGTTTAAGGTCATCTTTTCTTTTAATATTTTCAATAGTAGTTATAGATCTAAATAAGGTTGGAGTTCCACTTCTTCTTGAACTGAATTACAGTGCTAATTCAAGGAGTTGAACCTATATTGCTCTCGCCTAAATAAACACACACAGCAGATCTACCATCACTAAAAATTGGTAAAGCTTGTCATTATAGAAGAAATCTACCAAAATTATCTCAATCTGCTTTGCGTGCAGCTGCCCCACGTTTTTGATGTAAATGGTTCATTAATTGCATTAATTCTTTCAGATGTAATCTTAATGCTTTATGGTTTATCCTACTTATTTGCTAATGAGGGGGGAAACGTGAGCAAACAGAGCAGCTGCGGCTGTGCAGCCATGTTTCTGCATTGAGTTATTTGACAGCCTCATTAATCAACCATGTTTCAGAGAGTCTTCACAAATCTGTACGTTAGCAGTAATAATGAGCGGACTGGCATTATGGGCAATTACTGGAAATGTTATGCAAAAATGTGCAGAGCTAATTCTAGCTATTCCCACTTCTTGAGAATCATCAAACAGTAATATAAAATTATAAGTAATATTTGTTGCAATGGAAATCTGGTGAAAAAGACAAAGACTAATGCGTTTTCAATGCTTTTAGGTTATTTTCTGTTCCTTTAAAAAAGATTAAGGAAGTTAATAATAAATTCACCCTGGATGGAAAGCTCCAGAGTGTTTTAAAGAACCTCAAGTTGTATTTAAGTTTTGAATTTAGGAGATTATTGTGTTTTTATTGAGTCTCACCTACTGTAATAAAACATTTATAGATTAATTATGTCCCTTTTAGCTGCTGGATAAACAGTGAGGCTTGAATTTATAAACTGAGGCTGTAAGAAACACAGGATTCATTACGATAATAATACAACACAAGTTTTGATTTTGTAGGTTTACAGCCTGGTTATAAACATTAGTAGCTGGTACTTAACCACGGTGGTATATGCATTTATGTACACTAAAGTGTCTTTCTAGTCTTGTTGCACTCAAAGTACTTTAACATCACAGGGTACATTCACCAGTGCAGAGTTTAGTGTTTTACCCAGAGAAAAGTCGAGATCAAATCACATTTTTTTCTGTTACCAAACTGTGATTTTACTGGAAACGTAAAATCACAGAATGTGATTTTAGGGTCTTCGAGGTCTGGACAGGATTGGAAAAGACGTTTATTCCCTGTCCAAACATCTTAAGTTTTCCATTCCTCCATCCATCTGGTTGCATCATCCATTTGGTTTCGCCTGCCCATCCATCCATTCATATCTGGCTGTCCTTCCTTCCATTCATCCATTTATTTGTCCATTATAGCTCAATTTGTCCTTCCTTCCTTCATAATATACGTTTTCTGTTTATACTTAAAAGCACAGAGAATCCTTGACTTCTATTAATGAAAGAAGCATTTTCTCAAAGTATTCTACATTAAAGTCGTTCTAGATTTCTCCTCTTAGAGCGAGTCCTTAACTAACAAACCTCATCAATGCTCCTCAGGACAAGGGCAACATAAGGGTGGTGTTCAATGTCGGCACAGACGACATCAACATCGAGGAGAGCTCCAAGTTCGTCAATGACGGGAAGTACCACGTAGTCCGGTTCACCAGAAGCGGTGGCAACGCGACCCTGCAGCTGGACGACCTGCCGGTCATAGAGCGGTACCCCTCAGGTAGGCCCTGCCCCACCTGTACAACCCAGACCCGACTCCGCCTGTCCTGAGGCAGACCCAACTACACCTCAGTTCAAATCAAGCCATCTTTTCCTGACTGAAGAATGATAAACTTTTGTTTCTTTCTGTTTATTTCCACAAACTGAGGTTGAGGAATTTGTTTTACTGTTATTGTGTTTGAAATGAAATGAAATATGTTTGATCTGACATGAAATATGACTTTTTAAACCATAAAATGAGATGAGGCATTACAGTAGCTTGTTTACTCGTCAGTTGTGTTATTTTAGGCCTGTTAAATAGAGTTAAAGGTAATTTATGTAAATAGTAAATTCAGCTGTTAGTGTTTTTTCTCACCATAAAAGAAAATAATAACAGTTGGTGCATTTTTGGATAAATAATAATTTTAAAACTTGGCATATTTTGAGATAAATGTTTAACTAGAGAGAAAAAATAAGGTAAAAGAAAAAGTGTATTTTGTTGAATATATCTGTTTGTTTTTACATTTAAAAGTGGTAGTCGTAGGTAACATAATGAGGCTTCAGATAGGTAAAATGATAAAAGGTAGTTGTTGTGAGGTGTGTGTGTATGTAATCTAAACTCAGTCAGTATGTGGCAGCTGTAACATTATTTCCCTGTGCTCTTGCAGATGTTAACCCCTGAAATGTTTTTTTAAATTAAACCCAATGAACAGAGAGTAAGAGTCCGCTCACTGGAAACGTAATGAGTGCATCTTCTCTTCTGTTAGACAAAAAGAATAACAAAACATAAACACAGTGACATGCCGACAATGAGCAGACCATTACTTTCTTTTCATTGCTGTTCTTTGTGTATCCAGCTCCTGTACCACGTATGGATGTGCGTAATTACTACTGTGTTTTCATCTCTAAATTAAAGGCAACAATGATAACGAGCGCCTGGCCATCGCCAGACAGCGAATCCCCTATCGGCTCGGTCGAGTAGTTGACGATTGGCTACTCGACAAAGGTAAAAACCCTGATTAAAATTCCTTAAAACTTTGAGCTTAAAAATACAACTTGAAGGCAGTTGATTATACTATATTGTGCACCATCAACTAACATCTAAAAATCTAAATCCATAACTAAGTAATTAAAAGTTGGGCAGGCTGTAGTGTGTAATACTGTGTAAACTCTAGTGCCTGTGAACGTATCTTGTTAGTGTGTATCTGATAATATCAGGTTAAAGGGACGAAGGAGAGATTTAAATGTGAATAAATCGGAAAATAGAAAAAGAAGTACTGATAAAAGATGCTTTATTAAGACTGGTAAATAATTTTACTATCAAATTGTAAACAATAAAGCATTTATTAAAGATTTAATGTATTGAAAAAAATTGTAATCAAGTTAAAGTACATGCAAATTATTGTTTAAGAATTATGTAAATTTGAAATGACTAAAAGAGCAATGCTTTTTGAAAAAAATGTAAAAGTTTTCCTCCTAAACTTCAGCAAAGCTACTTAAATTAGCCTCTAGTCCCTTTAACAGTGAGCAGTGCTAGAGCTTATAACCTGTGCATGCTTTATAGGGCTGTGACAACCGTTCTCTAGATCTCTGTCTCTCTGTCTGCCTGTCTGTTGCTCCTTCAGATACGATGTTGTGCTGCACAGCCATCACCACATCAACCATCTCTC
Source organism: Poecilia mexicana (assembly GCF_051168715.1). NCBI lineage: Eukaryota > Metazoa > Chordata > Actinopteri > Cyprinodontiformes > Poeciliidae > Poecilia > Poecilia mexicana. The sequence continues at coordinate 16,954,024 of NW_028263388.1, forward strand.
AGCCCTGTCTTCACGGGGCCTTCTGATTCCTCTTCTTTTCCTCCTTTTTTTTTCTCTCCCTCATCTGCTCTGCTCAGACTCCTCGGTCTCTTTCCCTCCTTTTCTCTGTTTTCTGTCATCACTCTTATCTCTCAGTCTCCTCCACGGTTCTCCACGGCTTCGATTTGCTCTGCCATGCTTAATCTATCCCATCCTCTCGCCATGCCTCGGGGGGGGTGGATTGTGTAACACTCAAACACTGTTGTGTGTCTGTGTGCGTGTGTGTGCGTATGCACGTATGTGACCACTGGCGTGTGTGTGTGTGTGTTTGTCTGTCCACTCTTTTTTTTTTTTTTTCTTGGTGCGTTGTGGTGTGTTGGATGCGATTGGCTGTGTTCGTGCAGGTCGCCAGCTGACCATCTTCAACAGCCAGACGACGGTTCGTGTCGGCGGAGGCGAGCGAGGTTCTGCCATGTTCCAGGGCCAGCTGTCCGGCCTTTATTACAATGGCCTCCGCATCCTCAACATGGCCGCCGAGGGCCACCCGCACATCAGAGTGGAGGGCAGCGCGCGGCTGGTCGGCGACATGCCGTCCTCCTCCATCACGCCGCAGTCCAGTGCCGCAGCCGGCGGCAACCGGTCAGACTCCGCCCCCTCCATCAGTGACATCACAACCACCACGGCGACAAATAAGAAGCAAGTCGTGACACAGGTCAGCACAAAGTCCCAGTTTTGGTTTATGTCCGTCAACGTCTGATGTTCGTACGCAGTCTGGAAAAGTGTGGAAACTGATTTTGTTTATTTCCAAGTGGAAAAGTGCAAAGTATGTTAATTTAAAAGTAGGGCTGGACGATATGGCTGAAAAATATATCACAATAAAAGGGTTTCATATCAACTGATATCAATAACACTGGGTTACAAAAAACTGTTTTTGGAAATTGTCTTTTTTTTTTTTTCCAATTGAATTAGGACTATTTTGCACAGCTGAATCCAAAAATGCCATCCATTTTTCTCAAATCAGGTTTTTATTCTAATTTGATTTAGAGAAATCCGATCTTCTGACTAAATTGATGGCATTTCTGTGACATTATCAGTTAGTTTCCATTAACTGCAGTTCTTGGGTGGGCTGACATCACTTTGAACTATGAAAACTTAAGGAGTGCATTAGTGAAAAGAAATCCAAATTTTTCCAAAAATGAAATTTTCAAAACCAGATAATTTGATAAATCAATAAAAATTGATTTATTCCCCAGTGCTACTAATACATATTTTAATTTCCAGACAGTATTCCCCATCTCATTGTCTAAATGTTGTCCTTTTCTCCACTGTCCATTCTTCTTTCCTATACTTTCTTCTGTCCTTCCTTTTTTCCTTTGTACCCTTTCTTCTTTTACTCCTTTTACCTTTCTTTTCTTTTATTTCCTCTTCATGTCTTTCCTTCCTCTCCTTGGGTCCTTCCTTCGTCTCGTATCCTACTTTCCTCCCTTTTATCTGTGTCCTACATCGCTTTCTTTTCATTATTTTCCTTCATTTTACTCTTCCTTCTTTCCTTTTCGTTCCTAGGGATATCTTGCAATGGCAATGTTGGTAAATTTTGTGATGACTTTGCGATATTTTCTTCTTTCCCATCTGTACTTCCTTGACCTTTACCATTTTAGGCAGTGTCATTCGGTGTGAGCATCTGTTGTCGTGAGTCTGTGTCTAACAGGCTAAATATTACATTAGCATCTAAAATGTGAGTTCATAGCACTTGGAATATATTAGCCAATAGTTATTGCTCTCCAATTATTTGTGCTGGGTGACACGTTTAACTGGAAGTGGAGACCCTAATCAAATTCTGCTTTGGGTCTTACCCAATCTCGGGGCGACTCGGTGGTCATATCTCTTGTTCAGATGTAATTCTTCAGACGTCCTCAGCACGCGAGTCTTATCAGTACCCTGCCATCATCCTTTAGTATGACAAAAGGTAATTAAAATCATAATTTGCTTTGATAAGATTCATTATGAGTGCTGTAAGAGGATTAGTATGCACACAGCCCATTTATCAAGACCAGCAGAATATCAAGATGTGTCAAGGGGAGTGGGACTGTTTTTTTTTGTTGTTTTTTTTACTCTTCTAGTGTTAAAGGGAGTTTATTCACGTGTCATATGTTTCATGCGCTGAGGCAAACTAAAGCGCCCCCCAAAATACATTACTCATGTTAAATACGAAGTACAGACTGAGACATTACACATTATGGATGAAAAACAGCAATGAATGATGATGGCAACTACAAATTAAGTTCCATTCAAACTGTTTGTTTCAAGCATTTTAGTCAAAATTATCTTAAAAGTTTATGTTTTTAGTCTCTAAACAGAAATATTGCTTATGTGTTTGAAAGTTGTCAAAGGTGTGAGAAAATAGTCTACAAGCTTAAGATTCAATTCGTATTCAATTTAAAAATTGAATGAGTGCTGGTAGGAAAGATCTGCAGTAACAGTCCATCTTGCAATAAATCTAAAGAGACCTCTGACCAAAATCTATTGATGTATGACGGTCTCATGCTAACATGCTAACAACTCAATTTCTGGCTAACGGATTCGATATTCCATAGTAGCAAGTCCTGGATGACACCATCAGTTATTGGCCAGCACTGCTAATCCACCTCGTTTGCTTTTGCTGCTCCTCTTTAGATCTCTGGAGAATTATTTTAATTTTTTTACTTTTTCCAGACTCAGTAGTTTGTTTTTAAATATGGTCAATAATGCCTTCTAGTAAGGCATCATCACTTAGTCAAATTTCCTGTAAAATGTAAAACATTTTTTAAAATAAAAACACGGTGGACCACTGGTGGGCTTCGTTAGGGAAAATCCTGCCATGTTGGCAAGCATATGCATCATAACAACAGTGTAAAAAATAAAAAAAATAGTCCAAACATGCAATGACTCAACCCAAAAACATTATGAACAAATCAAGAAGAACAAATCAGCAGAATTACTCCAACATTCTGCTAACATAAGTGGTGTAATTCTAGAAGCAGCTTCTTTTTTTTACAAAATTGTAATTGCGAGGAAGAATTTTTAAGAGTGGACGGAAGTAATCAGGAATTAGATTATTGAGCTTAAGAAAGATGGACTGTAAAAATCAATTTGGACATTTTATGCTGCAGAAAATATATCATCATTATACAATCCTACACTGTGGTTGTTTCATGTAACCACTATCTGAGCTGCCTCCAAGCACCTCACAATCATTCCCTCTTCAAGCTGTCATTACATTCAGCGAAACTTTGGAAATTTCAATACTGAAAATATGTCAGAAATAATAAATATTTCTACATATTATGATAAAAAAGGGATAACATAACCACAAGATACGTTTTTGTTTCTTGTTGGTGCTGTTGCATAAAGTGATGTATAATTTTTTCCTCATCTTTGTTCTGTAATCCTGTCTGAACAGACTTCAAGGTCTGTGTGAGGAAAAGTATTTTGTGTACAGTGGCTCTCTGAATTTCTTTCCAACAACACATTCACCTAAATGGATTAGACGGTAAATTCTCGGCTAATTGGTCCCTCTGCTGACTTACGGGGCAATAAATGTTTTTGCTAATGGAGAATGGAATCGCTTTTACAAAATATGTGTTCAGTAATCCAGTAAGACTGAGACATAATAGTTATTGATACATAATTATTGTGACTGGAACAAGAGAGTTGGTGTTAAAATAAGAGGAGACAAACTCTACAGCTTCACCTCAGACTTTTTTCGCTCTATTGTTCAGATCACTACAATCGAAACGTTGTCAAGCTCTTAGTGGGCGTCTGTGTCTGCTGCAGTTCTTCTTCTGAGTTATAAAACAGCCGCACCGGAAAAAAATCCTACATGATACCAGTTGCCATGGAAATAGTGGGCCCCACTACCCGCAGCTTACTTTCTCTCTTTCACTCGCATCCAGACTCCCACAGAGAGTTGTTCCTCTGTGTATAAGCCACCAGCTGTTTCAGACGTAAATAATGGAGCACTGATAGCTGTGAGCTAAGCCTCAGGCATCAATAATGGATTACGTGAGCTGGATGGATATGGCTGCAGAGTGACACCACTGTCACAGGGGCTTCTTTTCACACCTCACCTCTCAGTGTCTCCCTGCGTATGTGTGTGTGTGTTAGATGAACGGCTCTAGCTTTGTGAAGTCCTGATGTCAAGGTTAAATCTGACATGCAGCGTTTTATGGTGGAATCAAAACCACCTGATGTGAACTAGGTCAGACCTACTATAAGCTCAATATACTGAAGAGAGCTTTTGTGCTTATATGAGTCAAGTCACTCATGTCAACTCTTAAATTTTGTTTGTAGTGGTTATTTTCAGTGTGAAATGCTCACTCGCTGAGTTTTACACAAAATTAGCATATTTCATAACACTGATAAGAATTATTAATCACAGGAAGGACTGCTGCCTTTACCTTCTCAAGAAAAGCAAACCACAAAAAGTTCTTCACTGTTCACAAAGTAGTGTATCCAAACATATTACTAGAAAGTTGAGTGGAAAGAAAAACTGTGGCGGGAAAAGGTTTGCTAGGAAACAGAAACAACCACAACATTCAAAGGATAGCGAATGAAGAAGGGATAAAATAAAAAGCTATTAGATGCACCGCTATGCGGACATGGACACTTCTGAATCATTAATCAAAACTTGGATTATCTTAATGTTATGTCAAGGTCAGGTCAGTTTGCCACAATCAGAATGACATAATCAGAACAATGATGCCAAAGCTTATTACAACTTTTACTTCTTTTCTGCTGCAGTTGGTCAATAGAATTGAACCTAGTGAAGTCCGGCTCCGAATAAAGATAAAAATTAGATTATTACTAAATTGAAAATTAAAGAGAGAATTAAGCTGGAGAAAGTCGCACACTCAGCCCACAGTGTACTCACCTGGTAAATTTTCTAGCAAATATAAAATTACAGGTTAAACCTTAAATGCTAGAAATTGTTAACAGACGTAGTGAACAAGCAGACAATTCAAAATCTAATTATTGGTTCTGGGTATCATCATTAAAAAAGAACAGAAATACCTGTTATTGTCCCACAGAGCAGAAAGTCAGGTGTACCAGCAGCAAGTTAAATATATGGAAGTATGCATATTCAAACAAATTCAGTAAAATTACCCCATTAAGCACCATTTACTATCCAATTAGTAATTAGGTAATTAAACAGGTTAGCCCTGCACTGTAAAGAAAAAATAATAATTCTAATTTATGGTAAAATACCTTCATTTGTGGTCGCCAGAATTTTACCATAAAAATATACAGGTGCTGGTCATAAAATTAGAATATTGTGATAAAGTTCATTATTTTCCATAATGTCATGATAAAAATTAAATTGTCATATATTTTAGATTCATTGCAGACCAACTGAAATATTTCAGGTCTTTTATTGTTTTAATTTTGATGATTTTGGCAAACAGCTCTTGAAAACCCAAAATCCCTGTCTCAAAAAATTAGAATATTATGAAAAGATTCTCTGAACGAGCAATAAAAATAATCATCTGAATCAACAAAGTAACTCTAAACACCTGAAAAAGATTCCTGAGGCCTTTAAAAACTCCCAGCCTGGTTCATTACTCAAAACCTAAATCATGGGTCAGACTGCTGACCTGACTGCTGTCCAGAAGGCCATCACTGACATCCTCAAGCAAGAGGGTGCGAAACAGAAAGAAATTTCTGAACGAATCGGCTGTTTGCAGAGTGTTATATCAAGGCACCTCAGTGGGAAGGCAGTCGGAAGGAAAAAGTGTGGCAGAAAACGCTGCACAACGAGAAGAGGTGACCGGACCCTGAGGAAGATTGTGGAGAAGGGCCGATTCCAGACCAAATTAAATTTTCATCTCCATAAAACTTTTCAGCAGATGGAAGCATGAAGTGCTCCAAAATCTTCTGATAGCTGCTGCATTGATCCTGCCCTTGATAAAACCCAGTGGACCAACACCAGCAGCTGACATGGCACCCAGACCATCACTGACTGTGGGTACTTGACACTGGACTTCTGGCATTTTGGCATTTCCTTCTCCCCAGTCTTCCTCCAGAGTCTGGCACTTTGATTTCCGAATGACATGCAAAGTTTGCTTTCATCCGAAAAAAGTACTTTGGACCACTGAACAACAGTGGTCCAAAGTGCTGCTTCTCTGTAGCCCAGGTCAGGCGCTTCTGCCGCTGTTTCTGGTTCAAAAGTGGCTTGACCTTTGACCTGGGGAATGCGGCACCTGTAGCCCATTTCCTGCACACGCCTGTGCACAGTGGCTCTGGATGTTTCTACTCCAGACTCAGTCCACTGCTTCCCCCAAGGTCTGGAATCGGCCCTTCTCCACAATCTTCCTCAGGGTCCGGTCACCTCTTCTCGTTGTGCAGCGTTTTCTGCCACACTTTTTCCTTCCTACTGACTTCCCACTGAGGTGCCTTGATATAACACTCTGCAAACAGCCGATTCGTTCAGAAATTTCTTTCCGTTTCTCACCCTCTTGCTTGAGGATGTCAGTGATGGCCTTCTGGACAGCAGTCAGGTCAGCAGTCTGACCCATGATTGCGGTTTTGAGTGATGAACCAGGCTGGGAGTTTTTAAAGGCCTCAGGAATCTTTTTCAGGTGTTTAGAGTTACTTTGTTGATTCAGATGATTATTTTTATTGCTCGTTCAGAGAACCTTTTCATAATATTCTAATTTTTTGAGACAGGGATTTTGGGTTTTCAAGAGCTGTTTGCCAAAATCATCAAAATTAAAACAATAAAAGACCTGAAATATTTCAGTTGGTGTGCAATGAATCTAAAATATATGACAATTTAATTTTTATCATGACATTATGGAAAATAATTAACTTTATCACAATATTCTAATTTTATGACCAGCACCTGTAGTAAAATCTGTATTTATACAAGAAAATTTGTAGGTCCTAGAATTGTACCGCATTTATACCTCCGGTACTTTACCATAAATTATAAATGGTCTTTGGTGGGGGGTTTCAGTGTAGACTGTACTGATATTAGCTGAAGCAAAGGCCTCATTTAAGTATTTATTTAGCTGCATATGCATTCTTTGCTACATATGCTTAAGCATACGCTAAAGGAATACTGTTATCGCATTTTAGGACATTAAATATTTATTTTTTACTTGGAAAATGACTTGTTTTGCATTTCTTTCATATTTTTAATATTATATAAAATATGGTAAAGCGGTTAAATGAAAAATGTCACTTTTTTCAGCCAATTAATCATCAGAATAATTAACTACTAAATTAATTAGTTGCAGTCCTACTGATATAAACTCCTTTCAATATTGAGTTTATAGCCCTCTATTTAGTACAAGAAAAAAAAGCAGTTTGAATTCTGAGCCCCACTAAAAAACTCTATATAATGTCCAAGTGGACAGTGTGAACACAGCTTCTGTCTTGTTTGAGAAGAGTCTACAGCCTCCCTATTGAGGTTGCCTTGTGTTGCCAGGCAACTAACCTGGCCTTAACCACCTCACACAAAAAGTGTAGATAAAAACAGATCGCGAACACACAAACACTCAGGTGGATGTTGAACAATAGGCCTGTATTGCAGCACATTGCATCACAGGTGGGGCAATGGGAGATGTCTTATTAAAGACGTTGCAACTACAAATAATTGAGCAATTTACGCTTTGGTTTGCGTATGTGTGGAAGTGCGTCTGCTCGCATCGCCAGCGGGTTTCTCTGCTTTCTGCTTTGTGCAGAAAGAATGTTTTCAGCAGCGTCTCCTGAAGTCCACAGTGAGTTGATTTTTGTGTGTTTGTGTGTGCTGAAAAAGTGGAAGGGATTAATAATGCATGACAGCTGAGAACCAGCGAAGAGATTGTGTGAGTGTTTATGCTAGAGGCGCGCTCTGAGTCACAGACCCCGGTTTGGGTTTGATGCTCGCTGTCTGTGGATGCAAAAGCTTCGGCTCCTGCGTACGTGAGCTCTTGTGTTCAATGCAAAGATTGATAGATGAAACCTGGGGCTCAGAGGGGCCGTCTGATTGGCTAAGAGGAATCAGCTGACATGTCCACGAGCTCTTTGAATATCTGTTGTACATCCACACCCTTCCTCCCTCTCTTTCTTTTTCTTCTTCACATCTTTGTCTCCATCTTTTTGTCTGCCCGCTGTTCATCTTTTAAATCTCCCTGCTCACTTTTTTTTTCCTTCTCACTTTCCCTTTCTCTCTTCCATCCTCCATATCTTTCCATATTTACTCACTACCTCCTCCTCTTCGTGTCCTGTACCCCCCTCCCTCCCAGTCTGTGGTTGAGCTCCAGTGATAGGCTGTTAATGCAGGCGTTGTATGAGTCTATCTCACCATCTGCAGTAGTGGAGCTAGCTCCTCTCCTCTCTCGTCAGGATCTCTTCATCAGTCCTCCAACTTCATCCCGGTTTGCTGTATGCCTGTGTAGACGAGTCTAAATAGAAACAGACCAGTAGAGCATGCTTGGCTGATATAGGAAGTGTGTGTGCATGCGTGTGTGTGTGTGAAAGTAGCAGACAAGCTGTTGAATCTTCTGCAGGAGAGTGTGAGGACTTAGAGCAGGTATTATGTGTGAACTAGGCAGTCAGGGAGGCTTGGACGGCCGCTGGCACTGCTCAGCTGCTCAGGTAGAGACTTTACTCTTTAAGCATGCTTCCTGTCTGTTTATTACTCTGTGCTTTTCTTACGTTATTAACATTTATTTGTCTGTATGTCAGCATGTTCTGTTGTTAGACTTTAAAAAGTTGGTGAGAGACGGCGCATCTGGTAGCATTTGCGAGTCGGCAGTAGGGTGTAAATTGATTTTGTTCACTGTGCCCCGCGCAAGAGGTGGATCGATACTCCCAATTGACACCTTCCCATTTGAACAGGGCGGTCAGCTGATTTTGTGATGTCACAAATTCGAGGAGGGACCTTGTAAAATTTTACTTGTTCGATTCTGATTCTGCAGGGCGCGTTGGTTTCTTCGGATCAATGATTAAGCACGATCTGCTGGGCATTGATCTGTGGCAGATGTCACGGGTGATGAGGTTCATGTGCTGGTCGCGTCCTGGCAAAGGCACAGAGGTTTTATTGACTGGCTAGATGCCAACGGCTAATCTCACCCCAGCTGCGTTTGACAGCCCAGTGGGCTGAACTGATTGGAAACCCAGTGAAGGGAAGAGACAAAGCCAAGCATCAATGACCTAATGCATGTTTCAGGCCAACATAAACCACAGAAGACTTGTTTGGACCACCGTCGTACCTTACAAGGCCTGGGCAGACTTTATTAGACAATAAAGTAATGAAATCTTGTCTTCTGCTGATACAGCCCATGTTCCTACAAAGACAAGTTGATGAGAAAGACATTTTTAGTGGGTTTGTTACTCCAAGACATCATGGACCAATTAGTGCTTTGATTAGACTCCAATTCTCCCCCAGTTTGGATGTAATCTTCCTCTCAAGCTCTGCTGCTCTCACTGGGTTACTAACATCCACTGCAATGCATCACAATCCAATTTTAATTTAGAGCCGGCACCGAGCGCCCGGCATGGTTAAAATGCACGCACACACGTTTAAAAATCTCTCATGCCAAGGCGTCACAGGCAGGCAATGTTTAACGGTAGCCCATGAATATGCGGGGCGCATTAGCGTTAAAGAAAGACAGCTCGCTTTTATCAAAGCCCTCATCTCCTTTTTTTCCTCCAGAACTGCTTGCTCTAAAACATAAAAAGAAAATCCTCTTCATCCCACCATCTATCTTTAACCAACTCTCTCTCTCTTTCTGTCCGCTCCACACTCAGGCAGGAATAGCAAATCAATGCACAGGTCCCCATTGAGGGTGCACACTCCCTTTTTTTTTCTTTTTTATATTCCCCATCATTTTTAACAGCCTGAACTTAGAGTTGCCATGGCAACAGGCGGAGCAGGGATGGAGAGGGAAAAAGGGTGCCTTTTTTTTTTCCACAGACAGAGAAAGGATCTGTTGTTGAGGTATTCACTTTTAAGCTATAGACAGGTGCTGGGGAGAAAGAAATAAAAAGAGGAAGAGCTTGTTTAATGTTTTGCTGCTTATGCCGCATTTAACTCCCAATATGAGGTGGAGAGAGGCGGGGGGAGGAGGCTGTACACAGGAAGTGGAGAAATAAAAAGGCTGGCTGGAGGAAATAAAAGGGGGAGGGCTGACAGAGCAGGAGATAACGAGTGGTTCCCTTGTGGGTTAAGCAGGATTCATAGTCGTCCCCCCACCCTGCGCTCCTCCCTGCTTCTTTTCTTCTTCTCCTCTTGATGTTGGCTGCCAGCCATTCTTACAGGCCAAAGCGTTGGCAAAAGTGTGGTTGATGGATGTGCTTTCTATGAGCTCAAAGGTGTTGAAAATAAACAGAACGGATGCAGAGCACAGACTGTCTCTGTACTCTGTCTCTTATATTTATTTTTTTAAATCTCCATGTCTTCTCTCCACAGACGGTAGACGACCTGCTGGTCGCGTCGGCCGAGTGTCCGAGCGACGATGAAGACATTGACCCCTGTGACAGCTCAGGTGAGACAAGTGCTAAAAAAATACATGTGTCACATTGATTTCTCTGCTTGTTTTTCATGTGTCGCTCAGTTGTCGTTTTCTTCCCCTTGGTCACTCCCTGCTATGAATTTTTCATTTCCACTTTGGTTTCTGCCTCCTGGCACCACTTTTTATCTTTGTGCCTTTCTCTGCTTTTGCTTACTCCCGTCACCTTCTCCTACTCCTTTGTTATTCACTCCTTATTCTTGGGAAATGTATCTTTTTCTTCATCACATATAAAAAAGAAAAGAATAGAAAAAGGTCAGCAGTGATCTTATGTAATAGATCAACACAAAGCAGTTTTTATTTGTGAATTAGAAAAGTATGGGATTCAATGGTGAGCAGCAATGTATAAAAAGTTAATTACACAAACCCTAAATCACTATTGACATTGGTTCCACTAAAGCAAAGGCACTATACTATACACAGTATTTAGTAGAAGTTAATGGTAAAATGCTTCACCAACAATATATATTTAGCAAAAGCTAATACTAAAGTGACATAAAACCATGCTATTACCCGGTAGCTAATGCTAAAGTACAACACCAACATTGTATTTACCAGAAGGTAATGCTAAAATGCTATCCCAACATGGTATTTAGCAGAAGCTAATGCTAAAGAGCTAAATTCGACCATTTTGATACCCACCATGTGTCAATGATGATTTCCACTGTATGACATTGTCCAAGGAGCACAATCTGTACAGTTAGCTCATTTGCACATGCGCTACAATAAATAGTTCTGGATTATTTACTAGCTATAAAACAACATATTTTCCAGAAAATGTTACAATCCCTTAATGAATGATGGTCATAATTTAGATTGAAGATGATACTCAAGTAGAAATCTGTGTAATTGGACTGTAATGCATACTCTGCTGGACCCGTAGACACGTTTTTATGAGACGCTGATAGTATCCCATATGCTGAGATACTATCAGCGTCAAGCAGAAATGGCTGAGCAATTAATGTTGATGTTAGAAATAATTTCTTAGCTTCAGGTGCATCCTTTGATGCAAATCATCAAATGCTGGTTATTTGTATCGGAATGCTGTTATTGTATTTTAGTTTTTTTTTTTTTATAGGAATTTAATTATTTGTTTATTTCCATCTTTAAATGTATTTATAATATATAAAACGGCTTTGGTGGATAAATAAAAAATCTGTAGAATTTGCTTTTTTTTAAATCTGATTAATCAATTAATTATTAGAATAATCAATAACAAAAGCAATCATTAGTTGCATCCCCGAAATGCATGTCATAAAGTGTAAGAACTATAATTTGTTTGTTCTGGACTTCCTTCATGTCATGTAATCTGCAATCAGACGATATGTAAACAACTTTGGCTCTAAGCTGCAGTTTACACTTGACAGGCTGCCATTATGCAAAATCCTTATCAAATAATTCATCAAGATGATGCATTTGTCTTCTTGCTCCCCACCCACTGCCTTTGCATGTAATTCAAATTAATAATGCATAAAGCGATCTGAAAAAAAATCACATCACTTTTCTCACCTCTCCTTTGCCTACAGCCCGCCCTCCGCCGCCAGATGTGAAGGTGTTCCCTGGTCCGTCCGAGGTGGTGCGGGAGAGTAGCAGCACCACCGGTATGGTGGTGGGCATCGTGGCGGCCGCCGCCCTCTGCATCCTCATCCTCCTCTACGCCATGTACAAGTACCGCAACCGCGACGAAGGCTCCTATCACGTGGACGAGAGCCGCAACTACATCAGCAACTCGGCCACGCAGCCCAACGGCAGCGCCAAGGACAAACCGCTGGGCATCGCCAAGATCTCCAAGAACAAGAAGAACAAAGACAAGGAGTATTACGTCTGAGGCGGACACGTCTTTCCCCTCCCCCCCAGAAACAGACAAATATGCGTACACCTTTATATATAACAATATATGTACATAACTAGATATATTCTCCAAGAAAAAAAAAGAAACAGTCATACACAGGGGCATAGACATGATGATTTTAATGTTTACTCTCCAATAATCACACCTGCACACATTCTGTCAAGCACAAACACACACAGGCAAATCCGCACGCATACATTTAAGCACAAACATACACACACAGATGGACCTGGGGGCCCGGGCCCTCACTGTACAGTATTTACCAATGAGCAGAGCCTCTGACAGGGGCTTGTTTTATGAGCATTAACACCATTCCAAATGAGTTAGAAAGCACCAGTTCAACCACCATTTTGGCTCCAGCCTGGTCTGCCACAGTCTGTTCAGACTGCGAGGGGTGAAAACCAGACTTTAAGTGAAGCACACGGCGGGCCGAGCGAGAGGCAGTGCACCCGAACAAAGATGATGTAAAAGCACTAAGTGTCTCTTCCAAGCTTCTTGGCCTTCCTCCCTGTTAGCAGACAGGACTTGGTGAAGCACAGCGGACGGCGAGGAAACAAGCACACCAGTGGCTCAAAGTTTAGCCCCGCAGCTACAGGACAGGAACTCAATGTGTAGCCATAGAGACGGTGAAGTACTACAAGAAAAACAGGCAGGGCTGGGTGAGCTGCTGTTGTTATGCTGCAGAGCTGATGTTTTTTACAGCCTCCTGTATAAATCACAACGAAGGAAGCAGAGGAAACAGAGAGATGTTTTCCTGCACAGGATACTTGAGACTTTAGATGCTACCTACAGACACCAGTGGGCCGTGGCCGCTGTGTCTCCACTCGCGTACATACGGCACCACATAAAACAGTCGACACAAAAGGATAAACATTTCCCTGCAGCGCTAAAAACCCACAAAGATCTTCATAACTGACTCTGAAGACAACAAGACGGTGAATTGATCACTACGATGAAGACGAATATCAAGGAACATTTGGACAGTACAGACTTTGGGGAAGGGAGGTGTGTGGGGGGGGAATCTTATTGCACGTGAATTATCTTAATCCGTGTGATTTATACTGCGTTGAAACTCCAGATACACCGCCATCTTAAACTCCACCACCTCGGCTTCAAGTATTCCCAAACATTCGCTTCAAATAGTTTGGTTTTCAACAATAATTTAAGGCCCCGCCCACACTGACGAGAGATTTTAATCACAATCGAAATGGTTCTTCTGTAATCTGCAACTTCTTTGTTTTAAAACAATATTTTTTATCTGTTTCCCAAAGTAGAGATTTGCTTACATCTTAGAAATTAAACAAAGTGCAATAGAAGCCTGTTTTGCACAATGATGAAAATTAGAGGATTAAAATTAATTTAATGGTTTTTTTCCCAATGGCTGCCTCGCCTTGTCCTGATGCCGTTTCCAACCAACGCTAAACGTCAGCTGAATAACTGAAAGACAGGTGTATATAAAGAAGTGCATGGACAGATTTAATCCTTCTGGCTTTATTTCCTAGGAAGAAAGTCAGAAAAAACATTGACTAAGTGTTTCCTTACATTCAACTTTCTTGTTGTCTTTCCATTCTAAGCCTCCTTTCTTCCATAACTGTTGCTGCTCTGTTTTTGTCTTATTCTTTGTCTTTCCTTCCTTTTGTTACAATTGTTTCTTCTCCCTTCTCTCTATTTCCTTCCTTTCCTCCCTCGTATCCTTCCTTCCTCTCCTGCATCTGTTATTCCTTGTCTTCTTACCTTCCTTTTTTCCCCATTTGTTCTTCTTGTCCAGCACCCTTTCTTCCTTCCTCTTTCACTTGTGACTTTTCTCACTTCCTGTCTTTTATTGTTTTTCTTGGTCATGTCCTTCCTTCTTTCCTCTTACTTGTCCTTTATTTCTTTTCTTCCTTCTGTCCTACTTCATTCCTTCTCTCCCATCTGCCAGAAATTCATACTAAACTGTCATTTCTTCATGAATTGCTGAAATGTTTAGTAGGGGTGGGATTTTATCGTCTTGTCATCTATTATGTTAAAATGTCTTATAATAAGAATTTTGATTTATCGTTGTGATAAATTCCAATTAAGGTTGTATTAAAAAAAAACTGTCCATATTGTCAGGATTGTTAGTTCTACTTTGTTCAATGAGAATATCAATTAATATTAATAAATTGGAAAATATGATTAAATGCAGTTACTGTGAGCAGTTTAGTGATACAAATCACGTCTTTTTGTGATTGGTTTCCTAAAGCAACATTTTTCAAATGGAAATGTTTTTCAAGTATTGCAATAGCGCCACAAAATATTGTGATAAAACTTTAAGTCCTATCGCCCACCCTTAATGTTTAGCCTAACTTTGCTCATAATCTTCTTTCCTTTTACGTAATGTCGACACTCAACACCTGCTGATGCAAGGACGGTATTAAACCAACGTTTTTAATTTGAATTTCTCAAACCCTACAGAAGTTTACTTGGTTTACTGATAAAAAAAAAATGTTTATAAAGAAAATCTCCAGAGCAGTGCAGCCGGGGCCTGAATATTTGAATTAAATCTCAGTTTGAATCTTTTATTGACAAAATGTGACCATCTGGACTGTGCTGCATGCCTGAGTCTCTGAGCTGTGCTGTGGAGTGGTGGTGTGTCCAAACCCTACAGAGGTTCATTTGGTTTAAACTGGTGGCGGCGGTTGCCATGCAACACCTGGATGTATATCTGCGTGTATGTGAGTTTGCGCGTGTTTCTGTGTGTGTATGTGTGTGTGTGTGTGTGTGGGCCATGCCCTATTTTCTAGTTTGATGTCCTATTGGCCACGCCTACTACACCTGCTCCAATCGACCACCTTTCAAAGCGAAAACCAGCCGAGGAAAAGAACGACCAAGAGAACAAGGTAGATGTTTCCACATGTTGCTAATAGATAGACAAGTCCAGTTCTTGATGCCATCAGCTACACGACACCTTGAGTTTTCCCTCTTTCAATTTACCTCCACGTTCCGTCTGCCCTGACACAACCGTTCTGTTGGGTTTTCCTTACAAACTTTTGAAGTGTGTAAACCCTCTGCAGCTCCTGAATTGACACAAGCAGTGCCATGACTCAAGCAAAGCCCCTTCCAGTTCTTCCGAAAACGTGACCCAACCAGGCGGATGCATGTGATACGGACTGGGGGCTTGGAAGAACATGAAACTGACTGAAGCGTGTGAGATTTCAGTGTATCGTCAAAATTAACAGAACATGTTTGCATATTTTATTCATCCTAAACTGGCCTTTTTGCCCTCTTTTCCCTGATTTTCATCCCCCTCTCTCTCTCCTCCTTCATCCACGTCTATGGCTTTCTTTCCCCTCTATCTCCATGTTGTGTTGCCATTCGAAACAAAGGGAGGCGTCTCCACCGATGGGATCCCACATTTAGGTGTTCATTAACCATGTTTATTTTCTATATGTACAATTTTTCTACAGTATTTACTTTTATTTTTATTGTTACGGTTCTTTGATGAACATAAAGTGGAAATTTATTATAAAAAATAGTTTTGAAGATTAATGAGTAAATAAAATATTACCCAAGTGAGCCTGGAGTGTGTCAGAAGAGTGTTGGGTTTTCTTTTTTTGCTGCTGTCTGCCTGCAGTCAGCGCTTCAGTCTGTCATCAGGAAACATTACAGTCAGCCATGAAGGCAGATAACTGTCAAATTAAAACTGAGCTGTCAAATTTGCATAAAGTTTTCTAAGCGGAGCTTTAGGCAAAAGAAGACAGACGCTCCTTTTATGTTCTTTAATTAAAACTGGGCCTATAGCCTGACTGTTTAATACATTCTCCTTTAAGTATGTTTATATAAATACAGGTTTATTTACAGGGTTTTGTAGATTTCATGAACTCAAAACCCATTATGAATAGCATTTAAGTCCTATGCAGAAATATACCATCTGTCGATAAATTTGCATTTACCAATAATAGACGAAAAAAAAATAGCTAGCTAGCAAGGGAATGTTAGCAGCTAGGTAGCGGTAGCCTCCATGGCCTCAGTCGTCTCGAGCGCGATGAAGAGGTCTGTGTGCGACCCAAAATTTGCCTGACAGAAAAGTCCCAAGAGAAAAAAACAAAGTTTAAAATATGCAATCTAAGATAGTTCTGTCAAGACAAAATGTATATGTGATTAACATATTAAATGCCAATTTAGCTAATTTTATAAATGAATTTAAGACATTTTAAGGTCTTAATTTTAGAAACTTAAGACTTTGTAAGGATGCATGGACACCCTGATTTATGGTAAACCAACTGTAGCTCAAATCCAATCACATTCGTCCATCCATCTGATTATCTTTGCAGGCAGGGCCAGATTTAGAAGGCTAGTGCCATTTATGGTGCCCTATCAGTAAATAAATGAAAATAGGCATTTTACTCAAGCAAATTATGCATTGATAGGTGGGTCGATTTGACATGTCCCATGGAAGATGGCTTCAATTATGGTTCCAAACAGATGAACTAAATAATTTTAATATTATACACATTAATAAAAATGTAAAAAATATTAACACACTTCATATAAGCTTATGCGTTTTGGATAAAGTGCAATCTGTCATTAACTGAGAGGCAGGGAAAGGCCTCAACATGTCATCAGCCTTTCACAGGGCAAAACATAAAACAACTATGCACACACACACACACACCTGAGGACAATTTAGAGACCAAATAACCTGAAAGTCATGTTTTTGGACAGCGGGAGGACAGCTAGAGAGAACCACAAATTCATCGGAAGTAAAAATAAAAAAAAAAGAAAAACGATCGTATTAAAACACCCCTAAAATTTAGTCGACAAATATAACAGAGCAGTGACAAATTTTTATAACTTTTACTAAGAAAGCAGACATTAAAGTAGACATTAAATATCCTCATTTCATTTTACATCTTTTTATTGTTTGTTGACTAAAATAACAAAATGCATCAAATAGGACACCAAATGTCATTTTAGACCTTTTTTACTCCTATAAAAGAAGCTTTGACAGTAAAGAGCCAAATAGACCTGCAGTGTTTAACAGAGGTATGTAAACTCTTACATTTTGGGGTATTTTTTGTAGTTTTTTTTTTTTTTTTTTTACTTTACAGCAACAAACTTTTATGTTAGTTGATAATTTTACTGTTGATAATTATGAAGTGGGTGGAAAGGGAACCCGAAATGATTGATCATAAGAAAGCCCATCAGATTGATGTACTTTCTGCTTCAACTAAAGGAGCTGCTGGTCATCCTTTTCATGTTCCATTACAGGTTTCACCTTCTTCCACATGTATGCTGTGTCACAAACTGCAAGGTAGACGCGTATAAGATTTCCAACAGCTCTCTCCAAACAAGACCAAACACATGGAGCTAACAATAATTATCCTATCAACAGATTTCTCCACTTGAGCTGTGGACATCTCGGGGCGTCTTGCCTGCTTCTCTGATAAATGCTCCCTGTGTCTGGTCTGTCGGTTTTGGTAGATGGCCACAACTTGCTAGATTTGCACTGTTTTAATTTCATATGATGGATTGAACAGAGCTCAGTGAGATGCTCATGGCTTGAGATCTTGTTTCATAACCCAACCGAGTTGATGATCTCCACAAAAAATACTCTGAGGCGTTTATGGCTAGATTTATTCTGAGATTAAATTACACACATGCAGATTCAGCTAAATGACTCGGTTGTGGTAGATTTTATTATTTTTCTGGTTTCATCACAGAAAATCCCAATAAAAGATATTAAAGTTTTTGACAAAATGTGGTACAGTTCAGGAGGTGTGAATAATTTATGAAGGCACTGCAGAGAGTATTTTTTTTGTGTGTGTGTGTGTGTGTGTGTGTGTGTGTGTGTGTGTGTGTGTGTGTGTCAGTTTAGGTTTCGTTTCAGTTTTATTCAACACTTAAAAGCATCTCTCAAACAATCTGAGCCTAATGGAAGCTGCACATCTTCCCTCCTTTTTGTTTTCACCTTCAGCCTCATCAAAATACAGAAAGCGCCACCTTTTCTTACAGAGTCGTGCTCTGGGACCGCAGACATATAAATACTCCCATGCACACACCAAGCAGGCCTTTGAAGTCTGAGTCAGTGCAGTAAACTGTGCGAGTCTCTGCAGAGTTACTTTTTTTTTTTTTTTTTTTTTTTGCTGGATGAAAGATTCCTGAGACTGCAAAGCTGAGCATCCTCAGGTGAGAGCAGCTACAAGGACCAGCTATTTCAATAAACACCTCCCAATTCTCTCTAGCTTGTTCTTTCGTGGTTTGTTTTTCCGTAACTTTCTGCTGAACAGTCTGTCCTCGACAAAAGGTTTGTGTTCGGCTGTAGCCATCTGCTGCCTCGCTATCCTTGAGAACAGGCAGCCAGCACCAAGATAAAGAGATATTCAGGCTATATTTCTGGGGAGAATGCAAAACAATTTCAGTGCTAATCAGCACTCAATCAGTAAGCAACAACAGAAGCCTGCAAAATTCAAAGAAAAAACCACAAATACACCAATTATTTAGCAAGTGTGAGGCAGATGTGTTTTTACAGACCAGTGTCTACTTCATTTAAGAGGTCATTTAAATGAGGAAAAAGAGAATATAATCTTTGGAGTATTCTGTGTAATTATTAGAGTACCATCCGGAGCTGGGTGGCTCAGCTGGCTGATCACGAGCAACATGTGCTTCACTCAGCGTTCTCCTGCATCACGTATCCTGTGCATATTGCTGTGTGTCTTCAAACTCTGTCAAATGGCCTAAAAGGACAAAAGGACAAACTCTTGTGGCCAGCCCAGCAATTATGCAAGGGTAAATATATATATAAGAATTGACAATTAAGAATGTTGATGTAAAAAAGAATGTTGATGTAAAAAGTTTCTACAGAATCAATCTACTTTTGTCAACTAGAATATCCTTGTAAATCACCAATCTGAATTATTTTTTTTACTAATTTAACGACAATTTCTATGATGCGGTGTCCTCGTGTTGTCTTTTTGGATCTGTTGATCTAAATAGAGGAAGTATTTGTCAGAACTGATCTATTTTACATATTTGGCTTCCCATAGAAAAAGAAAGAGAGAGAGTGAGAGAGAGAGAGAGAAGGATGGGGGAGAGAGGGATGTTGTTATAGAATCAAAACTTATTTATATTCTGGGTCATCGTACAAATTATTTTTTTTCTGTTTCATCTTTTAAGTACTTCCATGCAGTATATATATTTTCTTTTTTGTATATATTTCTATATCTACATATATAGATAGATATATTCAAAGAATAATTTAGTGATTTACCATTTATTTTTTAAGTTTCATATTTATGTCTTGGTTGAAGAAGATGAATGTATGGTGTGTATGAGCTGATACAGTATATTAAAGAGGTCAAGGGTCTTCTCTTGGGGGCCAATGGGGTGTCCAGAAATTTTCCAAGGTGGCAACGGCCCCCCTCTGGCCATCTCTTGGGGACGCCACTGTCAGCATGCTTATTTTTGCAAAGGTCTTCATTTCCGTTATCAGCCTGCTACTGTAAGTGCTGCAGATGGAGCTCCTGTCCACAAGGATTAACATAGAAAATAAAGATTAATCTATGCTTTATGGTGAATTATTCTTATCATTATTCACAAGAAAAGTGACAGACAAATGACCACTGAATTAGGCCTGCATTTAAAAACAACTCTGAGCTATCTTTGACTCCCACACAGGTGTTCTAGACTTTAAAGATCTCACCTTCCTGCACTTTCTTCCATTGCCTTCAGTGAAGAAACGTCCTGTTTCTTCCTTCAGCTCAGTCTGGGTCAGGAGCTCCCAGCAGATCAAGGCTCCGTCGTCTCCTCAGCTCTGCTCTGGGTGTTTTTCACTCGACAGGATGCCTGTTTTTCAAATGTAAATAAGGTTCTTAGCACTTTTCAACCAAAAATAGGTATACCTTCTCAACATAAATATTGATACTCGGTGAGAAGGCATTCTGGTGTCGTATGTGGGTGTGTGTGAAAACAGAAAAGATGAATCAGAAACAAGTGTGCTGCAGGCTGCTTAAAATAACTCAACTCAAACGTCAAAGAGACGATAAGACACATAATTAGTTTGGTTCGCAGCGTTTATTGTTTCTCATTTTCAGATTAAATGAGTAGATGGGACATGTTTCCATTCATTTTTTATTTATTTTCTTACTTTGAGGTTTTTCTATTTGAATTTTTTCCTCATTTGATGTCCATAGCTACAGAAAATCTTTGGCTAAACATTTGCCTTCACTCAGTGGACCCAGAGCTTCAAACTGTGATGTGGTAACATCTAAGTTATGTCCTTTAGATTGTTTCTGGTTCTACTGTTTCCTAAATCTCTCTCCATCTTAAACACAGTGCCTTGCAAAAGCATTCACACCCGCACACTCATGTTACGAACACAATCTGCGTAATTCACTGGGATTTGACGTGAAGGACCAACACAGTACGGCATAATTGTGAACGGGAAAGTAAAACGTTGTTTTCAACATTCTTCAGCAATCTGAAAGAATCTGAGTCGTCCATTTCTGTTGTATTTAACCGCCTGTGAAACACTTTGTTGATCCTCCTTTCATTGCAAATGCAGATGCAAGTTTTTTTTAAGTGCATCACCTCCAACTTTACAAATCTAGAAGCAGAAATCTTTGTCCAGTTCTTCACTAAACAGGTGATTTTAGGAGGCAATTAATTGTGCAGCGTTTTATTTAGGGCAAGGGTCTTCAAAGTGGCGCAGAGGTCATTTGTGGTCCTTTGGCTTATTTTCTAATTCAAGAATGACAGCGTTTGCCCGTTCAGCACAGGTGGTTGATACAGATAGAGGTGTTTTTTTTTTTTTTATGTATTTGTAATCAGGGTAAAATTATTACCTATATAATCCTCTTACAGTGGTAAAGTATTCAACTTTTCACTACCAAGCTTTTATACAACGTAGAACCACGTCTCTCCAGAGACTTTTACTGAAAAGCATATTTTGCTGCACCCAAATCAGCTTTAATTTAATTTATTAAAAGTGTCTAAATATAGCAAGCGTTTGGAAAGAAAGTGACCCATTTCCTGTTCTTGTAACTGAGAATAGATTTCTTCAAATCGACCCAAAGGAAACTTGGAGTAGATGCCTTTCTTTAGCATAGTAAATGTGCAAAATCCTCAGATCTGCAAAGAATAACACATTGCTTTCCTGCAAAAAAAACAAAGAAAAATAAAGGACTACTGAAAGAAGTTGTGAGTCCAGAGAACCTACACGGTAATTTAGTCTTAAAGTATATAATTTCAGCGTATCAGTTGCCGTCACCATGACGAATGATGAAGCGTAGATAAAGAGGTCCTGCTTGCTTCATTCAGCGCGTTCAGGCTGTGCTAGACTGGATCTTACTCAGTCGCAACGTCAGCTGCCCTGATTTATCACATCCTCACGCCAAAGCAACATCCAAACAAGTTTTCTGTTTATAACCCCCAGAGTTGATGCACATAAATTGTACATATTCTCATCCAGACAGACCTCTGCAGCAGAGAGTCAGTCTGCAGATACAACAGGACCACAAACACTCTGAACGCATCGTACATTTTGACTAGTCGGAGGCGCATTCAGACGTGAACGGAAGACAGAGCCCTGAAACCTGGAACACCTGTTTCATAGACAAAATATATCCGTGAAAATAGTCTGCTTTTAATGCATTCAGCAGGATTTCTGAGGAGGGGGCAGCAGAGGCATTTATCGACCTCCTCTGCACAGGTGTGAGGCAATCAGCAACAGATCAATCTGCAAACGTGTGAAACAAATACCATGCATACCGATATAAGAACATTCCACAGATCTTATCTTTCATTTGCTCTCCTTCCTGCAGCTACACTGTTTCTGCTTTTTTTTTTTTTTTTGCCTTTTTGTGTGTAAAGAACTGTGGGAGAAGGGATCTGTGTCTATCTGTGCTTATCTGTGTGTGTGTGTGTGTGTGTGTGTGTGTGCGTGCGTGCGTGCGTGCGTGCGTGTGTGTGTGTGTGTGTGCATGTCAGGAGCTCAAGGCTGAATTTTTCCCTCTGTGCTGAGGAATAAATCATAAAGATCTATTTTCTTTCAGAGTCCCCACAGCACTCACACGTTTATAGCTGCATATTGTTAGCGACTAGAATGGACGGAAGCAGCCGAAAATGTAAGAGTAGCAAACGTCAATAAATTACTGCCACGCAAGTGTGCTTGAGATGTTGTTAGCTTGTGAATGCAGGGCGTCCTTGCAAGCATCTGAGGAGCCCATTGTCAAGTTTTGAAAATCACTTGCAACAAATATGAGATTTAACATGAAGAGAAGAGGGGAAATTATTTAATTATCTTCATTTTCACTGATTTAAGAGACAAAAGGACGTAATCTAAAACAAAAAAGGAAACTTTTATGCTTACTGCATGTATGCAAACAAACTGATTACTGCAGGTCATAAGAAAACAAATGGAACTTCAAAAATATTATTGCCACCATATTGGATTTAAGAATGGATGCAAAGTATTTTCTCTCATAATTCCTGCTGTGTAGTTGAAAAATTTGTGTCTAAAAAGATTTTTTTCAGTGTGTGCAAGCATGTTGATTACATTTTTTTTAAATTGCTGCCATGTTGCAGATTTCAACATAGCCACCTTGAATTCCAGTTTAGATTTTACTCTAAATTTGCAAGTTATGCTTAATTTCACAGCAAAAATAGAAAGACAAGAGTAAACTATAAATCTGAGACGCGTTTTAATTTTTAAAAAATCACTATAGATTGCCATTTTAAACTCTGCAGTTGTGCTACAGACGAGTGATGCCACAATTCATACTATTCAACAAATCCAGGTAAGAATTAATTACCATGTGCCATGTTTTGAGTAAATTAAATAAACTGGAACATTTTGCAAAACACCAAAATTGTCATATTTTGGATTGTAGAGGACCAAAACGCAGAGACGAAGAAAACCACGAGAGCTGATCAGAGGGAAATGGCTTAGAGAAGCAGGTTTAAACAGCTATGAAGAGATAAAACTGGACATGAATAAGAAATCTTAAAGAAATGAAGCAAAAGCTTAGCATAAAGATACACTTAGGGAGCAAACATATCTGATATTTAAAGAAAGTTAATTGATAAAATATATTATGCAATGTAGTACCATCACCATACCAGTAGGTGGCGGTAATGCACACCAAAGCTGTGCGTATTGATGAAAAAAGCAGAACAGGAAACTAGATGTTATCTTTTTTACTTTGAACACAGACTTTCTCCTTTTCTTTTGCAACTAATAAATGTGGATCTTTTTCCAGTCAGCCAGTAGAGATTGGTTTTATTTGATCAAGCAGATTAATAATACATGCACACTCCATATGAGGCCATCCAAAAACACAAACACATTATATAGCCAAGTCTGGGATGGGATGATAGATTCATGTAGGCAGTGGCTGCTATTTGCTAACAAGCGCTGTTTTTAATGAGGTGTTATAAAACAAAACAAACAAAAAAATTAAAGCTCCGCGGAGCCTCAAGCGGCCCTCGCAGCCAAGCGCCGCTCAAGCCTATAGCCACCGCGGATGTTCCAGCACCGCCTCCCGCCGGCCACCGCCGACGCTCGCGCGCCGTCCTCCATGCGATCCGCTTCGATGTCTTCGGCAGCGTTCACTGGCCATGCACCCAAAATCTGGAGCAGATTGGGCCATGTGGCAAGGAGATACAGCTGTTTGATTAACCTAGGGGGCGCAGTGGAGTCAAATTGCAATTAAACTGTATTGGGCTCCTCAGAGGTTCACAAGTTTCACTCATAAAAAGTCTGGTGCAAATAGGATGATGCGTTTGTGAATAAGAGACGATCGTATGCATATGGCGAGGGACAGCCATTTTGCCACTCCCCCACGGGTCTGTAGGCATTGACAGAGTTCATCATCATCTCATGTTATGTCAGTGTGCACAGGGTTGGAATCCATGACACACCAACATGTTTTAGAGTGTAAAAGTAAGACATACAGTATAAAAAACAGGTGACTTCCTGTCGGAAGTGGGCGGGGCTAAGGTGATGTCATCAATCGACCACCTAACTGTGATGAGGGCTGGTCTATAATGAGACATAGAAAGTCTGATGCATCTGTGACCTGGCATTAGGAAGTAATTTCACATTCATGTTTCATGATGTATATTCAAAGTTTGGGACTTAGCCACGCCCCCACGGGTCAGTAGAGTTCATCACGGCAGAGTTCATCATCATTTCATTTCATGTCAGTCTGCAGAGGATGAAACCCATAAGAATTAGAGAGAAAAAGTAAGAAATACAGTAGAAAAAACAGGTCACTTCCTGTCGGAAGTGGGCGGGGCAAGGGTGATGTCATCAATCGACCACATAACTGTGATGAGGGCTTATCTATAATGAGACATAGAAAGTCTGATGCAGCTCTGACCTGGCATTTGGAAGTTATTTCACATTCATGTTTCATGGTGTATAGTCAAAGTTTGGGACTTAGCCACGCCCCCACGGGTCAGTAGAGTTCATCATGGGAGAGTTCATCATCATTTAATTTCATGTCAGTCAGGACAGGATGAAACCCATAAGAATTAGAGAGAAAAAGTAAGACATACAGTAGAAAAAACAGGTGACTTCCTGTCGGAAGTGGGCGGGGCTAATGTTATGTCATCAATCGACCACCTAACTGTCATGATGGCTGGTCTATAATGACACATAGAAAGTCTGATGCATCTGTGACCTGGCATTCGGAAGTAATTTCACATTCATGTTTCATGATGTATATTCAAAGTTTGGGACTTAGCCACGCCCCCACGGGTCAGTAGAGTTCATCACGGCAGAGTTCATCATCATTTCATTTCATGTCAGTCTGCACAGGATGAAACCCATAAGAATTAGAGAGTAAAAGTAAGACATACAATTGAAGAAAGAGGTTACTTCCTGTCGGAAGTGGGCGGGGCTAGGGTGATGTCATCAATCGACCACCTAACTATGATGAAGGCTGGTCTATAATGAGACATAGAAAGTCTGATGCAGCTGTGACCTGGCATTTGGAAGTTATTTCACATTCATGTTTCATGCTGTATAGTCAAAGTTTGGGACTTAGCCACGCCACCACGGGTCAGTCGAGTTCATCATGGGAGAGTTCATCATCATATCATGTCATGTCAGCCTACACCGGATGAAACCCATATGACTTAGAGAGTAAAAGTAAGACATCCAATAGAAAAAACAGGTGACTTCCTGTCGGAAGTGGGCGGGGTTAAGGTGATGTCATCAACTGACCATCTCAATGTGATGAGGGGTGGTCTGTAGTCAGATATAGGAAGTCTGATGCAGCTGTGACCTTCTATGTGGAAGTTATTGCATCTTGATGTTTCATGGCGAATAGTCAAAGTTTGGGACTTAGCCACGCCCACATGCTTTGACATAGAAAAATTCCTACGATAACTTTTCATCTTTAATGTCTCAAGTCTCTGCTGACTGAGTTTGAAGTCTCTATCTCAAAAGCTGCAGGAGGAGATAGATCAGATGCGATGTCTATGAAAAAGAGGAAATGGCTGATTTTGATCCAAAATGGCCGACTTCCTGTTGGGTTTGCACCATGGCTCCAAGAGACTTTTTTGTAGGTCCTGACATGATACACATGTGTACCAAGTTTCATAATTCTAGGTTAAAGCATGGCTTGGGGCTGATCATTTAAAAATTTCTAGGGGGCGCTGTAGAGAAATTAGGCCACGCCCATCAACGACTGTTATGGATTCCTGTTCGGGGATGGATAAGGATGCATCCTAGTGAGTTTGGTGCAGCTGGGCTGAACGATGTGGAATCTAGAGCCAAACGTATGGCGGCGGCGTTACCTCTGCTTCGCCGCGGTCCCACGGCCACGCCCTCTACAGAAGACTCTTGGCGCTTTAAAGCAAGTGAGACTAACATGTTATCTGTCATCCAACACAGAATCATGTTGATTAGGTGCAGTGAGCCAGAAAGGCAGCTTTCCATGGAAAAAAAAGCACTTCCTGTTCTGAGGGGGCGGGGCTTAGATGACGTCAGACTATGACAACATAGGATCGTAGGGGACCCTACCAGGATCACTCATGTAAAGTTTGGTGCAGCTGGCCTCAAAATTGTGGAATCCACAGCCAAACGTAAGGACACGGCGTTTAGGGTCACTTCGCCACGCCGCCACGCCCACCTGCTGGATTCAAATGAGCTTGGCTTGGAATCCTCAACACACCAACATGTTTTCTGTCTGTGGACACAGTTTCACCTCGATTAGGTCAAAGGGGTCAGATAGCGACCGTTCAGCGTAAAAAATGACACTTCCTGTTCTCAGGGGGCGTGGCCTAAGTGACGTCATCATTTGACCGTTGGGTATTGTAGAGCATCCCATGATGATCAATCACTGAAAGTTTGGTGCTTCTATGAGTTTTTTTCAAAGAGTTATAACAGTTTGATGTTTCATGGCGAATCGGTGACCTTTGACCCCCGGAAAGACCCCTTCAGCAAGCCCGAAAACGCAAACCTACGATAACTTTGGATCGGCCATGCCTTATGAACGATCTGACCGAGTTTGAAGCCGATCGATCGAAATCCCTAGGACAAGTTCGATCAAATGCGAACCCTGCAAACGCCCAAAATCGGATCAAAATCGGAACTTTAATCCAAAATGGCCGACAATCTGTGATACTTGCACTATGACATTAATTGTAAATTCTGAGTGTCTTGGGGAGCTCTACAAGTGTACCAAATTTCAAGTCTCTACTATAAAGTAAGTGAATAGGAAAGGGTCTTTCGAAAGTTGCTAGGTGGCGCCCTTGAGCCGTTTCTTGTGCGATTTTTGCAGGTACCTTAAAATACGTAAATTTTACACGGGCTCTATGCCCCCGCCAAGTTTGGTGAGTTTTTGAATATGATAAAGCCCCCAAAAAGCCAATTCATTTGGCTGAAGAACTATAATTAAAGCTCCGCGGAGCCTCAAGCGGCCCTCGCAGCCATCGCCGCTCGAGCCTATAGCCACCGCGGATGTTCCAGCACCGCCTCCCGCCGGCCACCGCTGACGCTCGCGCGCCGTCCTCCACGCGATCTGCTTTTATGCCTTCGGTAGAGCTCCCTGGCGATGCACCCAAAATCTGGAGCAGATTGGACCATGTAGAGAGGAGATACAGCTGTTTTATTAACCTATGGGGCGCAGTGGAGTCAAATTGCAATAAACTCTATTGGGCTCCTTAGAGGTTCACAAGTGTCACTCATAAAAAGTCTGGTGTAAATTGGATGATGCATGTGTGATAAGAGATGATCGTATGCATATGGCGAGGGCCAGCCATTTTGCCACGCCCCCACGGGTCAGTAGAGTTCATCATGACAGAGGTCATTATATTCTCATTTTCTGTCAGTCTGCACAGGGTTGGAATCCATGACACACCAACATGTTTTAGAGTGTAAAAGTAAGACATACAGTAGAAAAAACAGGTGACTTCCTGTCGGAAGTGGGCGGGGCTAAGATGATGTCATCAATCGACCACATAACTGTTATGAGGTCTGGTCTATAATGAGACATAGAAAGTCTGATGCAGCTGTGACCTCATATCTCCATGTTATCTCACTTTCATGATTTATGGCGAATAGTAAAAGTTTGGGACGATCATATGCATATGACGAGGGACAGCCATTTTGCCACGCCCCCACGGGTCAGTAGACTTCATCATGACAGAGGTCATTATCATCTCCTTTTATGTCAGTCTGCAAAGGATGAAACCCATGTCAATTAGAGAGTAAAAGCAAGACATACAGTAGACAAAAACAGGTGACTTCCTGTCGGAAGTGGGCGGGGCTAAGCTGATGTCATCAATCGACCACCTAACTGTGATGAGGGCTTATCTATAATGAGACATAGAAAGTCTGATGCATCTGTGACCTGGCATTTGGAAGTTATTTCACATTCATGTTTCATGGTGTATAGTCAAAGTTTGGGACTTAGCCACGCCCCCACGGGTCAGTAGAGTTCATCATGGGAGAGTTCATCATCATTTAATTTCATGTCAGTCAGGACAGGATGAAACCCATAAGAATTAGAGAGAAAAAGTAAGACATACAGTAGAAAAAACAGGTGACTTCCTGTCGGAAGTGGGCGGGGCTAATGTTATGTCATCAATCGACCACCTAACTGTGATGAGGGGTGGTCTGTAGTCAGACATAGGAAGTCTGATGCAGCTGTGACCTTCTATGTGGAAGTTATTGCATCTTGATGTTTCATGGCGAATAGTCAAAGTTTGGGACTTAGCCACGCCCACATGCTTTGACATAGAAAAATTCCTACGATAACTTTTCATCTTTAATGTCTCAAGTCTCTGCTGACTGAGTTTGAAGTCTCTATCTCAAAAGCTGTAGGAGGAGATAGATCAGATGCGACGTCTATGAAAAAGAGGAAATGGCGGATTTTGATCCAAAATGGCCGACTTCCTGTTGGGTTTGCACCATGGCTCCAAGAGACTTTTTTGTAGGTCCTGACATCATACACATGTGTACCAAGTTTCATAATTGTAGGTTAAAGCATGGCTTGGGGCTGATCATTTAAAAAATTGTAGGGGGCGCTGTAGAGAAATTAGGCCACGCCCATCAACGACTGTTATGGATTCCTGTTCGGGGATGGATAAGGATGCATCCTAGTGAGTTTGGTGCAGCTGGGCTCAACGATGTGGAATCTAGAGCCAAACGTATGGCGGCGGCGTTACGTCTGCTTTGCCGCGATCCCACGGCCACGCCCTGTACAGCAGACTCTTGGCGCTTTAAAGCAAGTGAGACTAACATGTTATCTGTCATCCAACATAGAATCATGTTGATTAGGTGCAGTGAGCCAGAAAGGCAGCTTTCCATGGAAAAAAAAGCACTTCCTGTTCTGAGGGGGCGGGGCTTAGATGACGTCAGACTATGACAACATAAGATCGTAGGGGACCCTACCAGGATCACTCATGTCAAGTTTGGTGCAGCTGGGCTCAAAATTGTGGAATCCACAGCCAAACGTAAGGACACGGCGTTTAGGGTCACTTCGCCACGCCGCCACGCCCACCTGCTGGATTCAAATGAGCTGGGCTTGGAATCCTCAACACACCAACATGTTTTTTGTCTGTTGACACAGTTTCACCTCGATTAGGTCAAAGGGGTCAGATAGCGACCGTTCAGCGTAAAAAATGACACTTCCTGTTCTCAGGGGGCGTGGCCTAAGTGACGTCATCATTTGACCGTTGCGTATTGTAGAGCATCCCATGATGATCAATCACTGAAAGTTTGGTGCTTCTATGAGTTTTTTTCAAAGAGTTATAACAGTTTGATGTTTCATTGCGAATCGGTGAACTTTGACCCCCGGAAAGACCCCTTCAGCAAGCCCGAAAACGCAAACCTACGATAACTTTGGATCGGCCATGCCTTATGAACGATCTGACCGAGTTTGAAGCCGATCGATCGAAATCCCTAGGACAAGTTCGATCAAATGCGAACCCTGCAAACGCCCAAAATCGGGTCAAAATCGGAACTTTAATCCAAAATGGCCGACAATCTGTGATACTTGCACTATGACATTAATTGTAAATTCTGAGTGTTTTGGGGAGCTGTACAAGTGTACCAAGTTTCAAGTCTGTACGATAAAGCAAGTGAATAGGAAAGGGTCTTTTGAAAGTTGCTAGGTGGCGCCCTTGAGCCGTTTCTGTTGCGATTTTTGCAACGACCATAAAATACAAAATTTCGCACCGGGCTCTATGCCCCCGCCAAGTTTGGTGAGTTTTTGAATATGATAAAGCCCCCAAAAAGCCAATTCATTTGGCACAAGAACTATAATTAAAGCTCCGCGGAGCCTCAAGCGGCCCTCGCAGCCAAGCGCCGCTCAAGCCTATAGCCACCGCGGATGTTCCAGCACCGCCTCCCGCCGGCCACCGCCGACGCTCGCACGCCGTCCTCCATGCGATCCGCTTCGATGTCTTCGGCAGCGTTCACTGGCCATGCACCCAAAATCTGGAGCAGATTGGGCCATGTGGCAAGGAGATACAGCTGTTTGATTAACCTAGGGGGCGCAGTGGAGTCAAATTGCAATTAAAGCTCCGCGGAGCCTCAAGCGGCCCTCGCAGCTAGCGCTGCTCCGGCCTATAGCCACCGCGGGGGTACCAGCACCGCCCCCCGCCCGCCACCGCCGACGCTCGCGCGCCCTCATCCACGCTATCCGCTTTTACGGCTTCGGCAGAGCTCCCTGGCGATGAACCAAAAATCTGGAGCACATCGGGCCATGTAGAGAGGAGATACAGCTGTTTGATTAACCTAGGGGGCGCAGTGGAGTCAAATCACAATTAAACTCTATTGGGCTCCTTAGAGGTTCACAAGTGTCACTCATACAATGTCTGGTGCAAATCGGATGATGCGTTTGTGAATACGAGACGAACGTATGCATATTACGAGGGACAGCCATTTTGCCACGCCCCCACGGGTCAGTAGAGTTCATCATCAATGAGTTCATCATCAATAAGTTCATCATCATTTCATTTTATGTCAGTCTGCACAGGATGAAACCCATAAGAATTAGAGAGAAAAAGTAAGACATACAGTAGAAAAAACAGGTGACTTCCTGTCGGAAGTGTGCGGGGCTAATGTTATGTCATCAATCGACCACCTAACTGTCATGATGGCTGGTCTATAATGACACATAGAAAGTCTGATGCATCTGTGACCTGGCATTAGGAAGTAATTTCACATTCATGTTTCATGCTGTATAGTCAAAGTTTGGGACTTAGCCACGCCCCCACGGGTCAGTAGAGTTCATCACGGCAGAGTTCATCATCATTTCATTTCATGTCAGTCTGCACAGGATGAAACCCATAAGAATTAGAGAGAAAAAGTAAGACATACAGTAGAAAAAACAGGTCACTTCCTGTCGGAAGTGGGCGGGGCAAGGGTGATGTCATCAATCGACCACATAACTGTGATGAGGGCTTATCTATAATGAGACATAGAAAGTCTGATGCAGCTCTGACCTGGCATTTGGAAGTTATTTCACATTCATGTTTCATGGTGTATAGTCAAAGTTTGGGACTTAGCCACGCCCCCACGGGTCAGTAGAGTTCATCATGGGAGAGTTCATCATCATGTCATTTCATGTCAGCCTGCACAGGATGAAACCCATAAGAATTAGAGAGTAAAAGTAAGACATACAATTGAAGAAAGAGGTTACTTCCTGTCGGAAGTGGGCGGGGCTAGGGTGATGTCATCAATCGACCACCTAACTATGATGAAGGCTGGTCTATAATGAGACATAGAAAGTCTGATGCAGCTGTGACCTGGCATTTGGAAGTTATTTCACATTCATGTTTCATGCTGTATAGTCAAAGTTTGGGACTTAGCCACGCCCCCACGGGTCAGTCGAGTTCATCATGGGAGAGTTCATCATCATGTAATTTCATGTCAGCCTGCACAGGATGAATCCCATATGATTTAGAGAGTAAAAGTAAGACATACAATAGAAAAAACAGGTGATTTCCTGTCGGAAGTGGGCGGGGTTAAGGTGATGTCATCAACTGACCATCTCAATGTGATGAGGGGTGGTCTGTAGTCAGATATAGGAAGTCTGATGCAGCTGTGACCTTCTATGTGGAAGTTATTGTATCTTGATGTTTCATGGCGAATAGTCAAAGTTTGGGACTTAGCCACGCCCACATGCTTTGACATAGAAAAATTCCTACGATAACTTTTCATCTTTAATGTCTCAAGTCTCTGCTGACTGAGTTTGAAGTCTCTATCTCAAAAGCTGCAGGAGGAGATAGATCAGATGCGATGTCTATGAAAAAGAGGAAATGGCTGATTTTGATCCAAAATGGCCGACTTCCTGTTGGGTTTGCACCATGGCTCCAAGAGACTTTTTTGTAGGTCCTGACATGATACACATGTGTACCAAGTTTCATAATTCTAGGTTAAAGAATGGCTTGGGGCTGATCATTTAAAAAATTCTAGGGGGCGCTGTAGAGAAATTAGGCCACGCCCATCAACGACTGTTATGGATTCCTGTTCGGGGATGGATAAGGATGCATCCTAGTGAGTTTGGTGCAGCTGGGCTGAACGATGTGGAATCTAGAGCCAAACGTATGGCGGCGGCGTTACCTCTGCTTCGCCGCGGTCCCACGGCCACGCCCTCTACAGAAGACTCTTGGCGCTTTAAAGCAAGTGACACTAACATGTTATCTGTCATCCAACACAGAATCATGTTGATTAGGTGCAGTGAGCCAGAAAGGCAGCTTTCCATGGAAAAAAAAGCACTTCCTGTTCTGAGGGGCGGGGCTTAGATGACGTCAGACTATGACAACATAGGTTCGTAGGGGACCCTACCAGGATCAGTCATGTCAAGTTTGGTGCAGCTGGCCTCAAAATTGTGGAATCCACAGCCAAACGTAAGGACACGGCGTTTAGGGTCACTTCGCCACGCCGCCACGCCCACCTGCTGGATTCAAATGAGCTTGGCTTGGAATCCTCAACACACCAACATGTTTTCTGTCTGTGGACACAGTTTCACCTCGATTAGGTCAAAGGGGTCAGATAGCGACCGTTCAGCGTAAAAAATGACACTTCCTGTTCTCAGGGGGCGTGGCCTAAGTGACGTCATCATTTGACCGTTGGGTATTGTAGAGCATCCCATGATGATCAATCACTGAAAGTTTGGTGCTTCTATGAGTTTTTTTCAAAGAGTTATAACAGTTTGATGTTTCATGGCGAATCGGTGACCTTTGACCCCCGGAAAGACCCCTTCAGCAAGCCCGAAAACACAAACGTACGATAACTTTGGATCGGCCATGCCTTTTGAACGATCTGACCGAGTTTGAAGCCGATCGATCGAAATCCCTAGGACAAGTTCGATCAAATGCGAACCCTGCAAACGCCCAAAATCGGTTCAAAATCGGAACTTTAATCCAAAATGGCCGACAATCTGTGATACTTGCACTATGACATTAATTGTAAATTCAGAGTGTTTTGGGGAGCTCTACAAGTGTACCAAATTTCAAGTCTCTACGATAAAGTAAGTGAATAGGAAAGGGTCTTTTGAAAGTTGCTAGGTGGCGCCCTTGAGCCGTTTCTTGTGCGATTTTTCTGAGGACCTTAAAATACGTAATTTTCACACAGACCTGACGCGTCCGCCAAGTTTGGTGAGTTTTTGAATATGATAAAGCCCCCTAAAAGCCAATTTATTTGGCGGAAGCATAATAATAATAATAATAATTAAAGCTCCGCGGAGCCTCAAGCGGCCCTCGCAGCTAGCGCTGCTCCGGCCTATAGCCACCGCGGGGGTACCAGCACCGCCCCCCGCCCGCCACCGCCGACGCTCGCGCGCCCTCATCCACGCTATCCGCTTTTACGGCTTCGGCAGAGCTCCCTGGCGATGAACCAAAAATCTGGAGCACATCGGGCCATGTAGAGAGGAGATACAGCTGTTTGATTAACCTAGGGGGCGCAGTGGAGTCAAATCACAATTAAACTCTATTGGGCTCCTTAGAGGTTCACAAGTGTCACTCATACAATGTCTGGTGCAAATCGGATGATGCGTTTGTGAATACGAGACGAACGTATGCATATTACGAGGGACAGCCATTTTGCCATGCCCCCACGGGTCAGTAGAGTTCATCATCAATGAGTTCATCATCAATAAGTTCATCATCATTTCATTTTATGTCAGTCTGCACAGGATGAAACCCATAAGAATTAGAGAGAAAAAGTAAGACATACAGTAGAAAAAACAGGTGACTTCCTGTCGGAAGTGTGCGGGGCTAATGTTATGTCATCAATCGACCACCTAACTGTCATGATGGCTGGTCTATAATGACACATAGAAAGTCTGATGCATCTGTGACCTGGCATTAGGAAGTAATTTCACATTCATGTTTCATGATGTATAATCAAAGTTTGGGACTTAGCCACGCCCCCACGGGTCAGTAGAGTTCATCACGGCAGAGTTCATCATCATTTCATTTCATGTCAGTCTGCACAGGATGAAACCCATAAGAATTAGAGAGAAAAAGTAAGACATACAGTAGAAAAAACAGGTCACTTCCTGTCGGAAGTGGGCGGGGCAAGGGTGATGTCATCAATCGACCACATAACTGTGATGAGGGCTTATCTATAATGAGACATAGAAAGTCTGATGCAGCTCTGACCTGGCATTTGGAAGTTATTTCACATTCATGTTTCATGGTGTATAGTCAAAGTTTGGGACTTAGCCACGCCCCCACGGGTCAGTAGAGTTCATCATGGGAGAGTTCATCATCATGTCATTTCATGTCAGCCTGCACAGGATGAAACCCATAAGAATTAGAGAGTAAAAGTAAGACATACAATTGAAGAAAGAGGTTACTTCCTGTCGGAAGTGGGCGGGGCTAGGGTGATGTCATCAATCGACCACCTAACTATGATGAAGGCTGGTCTATAATGAGACATAGAAAGTCTGATGCAGCTGTGACCTGGCATTTGGAAGTTATTTCACATTCATGTTTCATGCTGTATAGTCAAAGTTTGGGACTTAGCCACGCCCCCACGGGTCAGTCGAGTTCATCATGGGAGAGTTCATCATCATGTAATTTCATGTCAGCCTGCACAGGATGAATCCCATATGATTTAGAGAGTAAAAGTAAGACATACAATAGAAAAAACAGGTGATTTCCTGTCGGAAGTGGGCGGGGTTAAGGTGATGTCATCAACTGACCATCTCAATGTGATGAGGGGTGGTCTGTAGTCAGATATAGGAAGTCTGATGCAGCTGTGACCTTCTATGTGGAAGTTATTGTATCTTGATGTTTCATGGCGAATAGTCAAAGTTTGGGACTTAGCCACGCCCACATGCTTTGACATAGAAAAATTCCTACGATAACTTTTCATCTTTAATGTCTCAAGTCTCTGCTGACTGAGTTTGAAGTCTCTATCTCAAAAGCTGCAGGAGGAGATAGATCAGATGCGATGTCTATGAAAAAGAGGAAATGGCTGATTTTGATCCAAAATGGCCGACTTCCTGTTGGGTTTGCACCATGGCTCCAAGAGACTTTTTTGTAGGTCCTGACATGATACACATGTGTACCAAGTTTCATAATTCTAGGTTAAAGAATGGCTTGGGGCTGATCATTTAAAAAATTCTAGGGGGCGCTGTAGAGAAATTAGGCCACGCCCATCAACGACTGTTATGGATTCCTGTTCGGGGATGGATAAGGATGCATCCTAGTGAGTTTGGTGCAGCTGGGCTGAACGATGTGGAATCTAGAGCCAAACGTATGGCGGCGGCGTTACCTCTGCTTCGCCGCGGTCCCACGGCCACGCCCTCTACAGAAGACTCTTGGCGCTTTAAAGCAAGTGACACTAACATGTTATCTGTCATCCAACACAGAATCATGTTGATTAGGTGCAGTGAGCCAGAAAGGCAGCTTTCCATGGAAAAAAAAGCACTTCCTGTTCTGAGGGGCGGGGCTTAGATGACGTCAGACTATGACAACATAGGTTCGTAGGGGACCCTACCAGGATCAGTCATGTCAAGTTTGGTGCAGCTGGCCTCAAAATTGTGGAATCCACAGCCAAACGTAAGGACACGGCGTTTAGGGTCACTTCGCCACGCCGCCACGCCCACCTGCTGGATTCAAATGAGCTTGGCTTGGAATCCTCAACACACCAACATGTTTTCTGTCTGTGGACACAGTTTCACCTCGATTAGGTCAAAGGGGTCAGATAGCGACCGTTCAGCGTAAAAAATGACACTTCCTGTTCTCAGGGGGCGTGGCCTAAGTGACGTCATCATTTGACCGTTGGGTATTGTAGAGCATCCCATGATGATCAATCACTGAAAGTTTGGTGCTTCTATGAGTTTTTTTCAAAGAGTTATAACAGTTTGATGTTTCATGGCGAATCGGTGACCTTTGACCCCCGGAAAGACCCCTTCAGCAAGCCCGAAAACACAAACGTACGATAACTTTGGATCGGCCATGCCTTTTGAACGATCTGACCGAGTTTGAAGCCGATCGATCGAAATCCCTAGGACAAGTTCGATCAAATGCGAACCCTGCAAACGCCCAAAATCGGTTCAAAATCGGAACTTTAATCCAAAATGGCCGACAATCTGTGATACTTGCACTATGACATTAATTGTAAATTCAGAGTGTTTTGGGGAGCTCTACAAGTGTACCAAATTTCAAGTCTCTACGATAAAGTAAGTGAATAGGAAAGGGTCTTTTGAAAGTTGCTAGGTGGCGCCCTTGAGCCGTTTCTTGTGCGATTTTTCTGAGGACCTTAAAATACGTAATTTTCACACAGACCTGACGCGTCCGCCAAGTTTGGTGAGTTTTTGAATATGATAAAGCCCCCTAAAAGCCAATTTATTTGGCGGAAGCATAATAATAATAATAATAATAATAAGAAGAATAATAAACAGCGCGATTACAATAGGCCTTCGCAGCGCTTAGCTGCTCGGGCCTAATTAAAGCTCCGCGGAGCCTCAAGCGGCCCTCGCAGCCAAGCGCCGCTCAAGCCTATAGCCACCGCGGATGTTCCAGCACCGCCTCCCGCCGGCCACCGCCGACGCTCGCGCGCCGTCCTCCACGCGATCCGCTTCGATGCCTTCGGCAGCGTTCCCTGGCCATGCACCCCCAATCTGGAGCAGATTGGGCCATGTGGCAAGGAGATACAGCTGTTTGATTAACCTAGGGGGCGCAGTGGAGTGAAATTGCAATTAAACTCTATTGGGCTCCTTAGAGGTTAACAAGTGTCACTCATAAAAAGTCTGGTGCAAATCGGATGATGCGTCTGTGAATAAGACGATCGTATGCATATGGCGAGGGACAGCCATTTTGTCACGCCCCCACGGGTCAGCAGGCCTTTACAGAGTTCATCATCATCTCATTTTATGTCAGTCTGCACAGGGTTGGAATCCATGACACACCAACATTTTTTAGAGTGTAAAAGTAAGACATACAGTAGAAAAAACAGGTCACTTCCTGTCGGAAGTGGGCGGGGCAAGGGTGATGTCATCAATCGACCACCTAACTGTGATGAGGGCTTATCTATAATGAGACATAGAAAGTCTGATGCAGCTCTGACCTGGCATTTGGAAGTTATTTCACATTCATGTTTCATGGTGTATAGTCAAAGTTTGGGACTTAGCCACGCCCCCACGGGTCAGTAGAGTTCATCATGGGAGAGTTCATCATCATGTCATTTCATGTCAGCCTGCACAGGATGAAACCCATAAGAATTAGAGAGTAAAAGTAAGACATACAATTGAAGAAAGAGGTTACTTCTTGTCGGAAGTGGGCGGGGCTAAGGTGATGTCATCAATCGACCACCTAACTGTGATGAGGGCTGGTCTATAATGAGACATAGAAAGTCTGATGCATCTGTGACCTGGCATTAGGAAGTAATTTCACATTCATGTTTCATGATGTATATTCAAAGTTTGGGACTTAGCCACGCCCCCACGGGTCAGTAGAGTTCATCACGGCAGAGTTCATCATCATGTCATTTCATGTCAGCCTGCACAGGATGAAACCCATAAGAATTAGAGAGTAAAAGTAAGACATACAATTGAAGAAAGAGGTTACTTCCTGTCGGAAGTGGGCGGGGCTAGGGTGATGTCATCAATCGACCACCTAACTATGATGAAGGCTGGTCTATAATGAGACATAGAAAGTCTGATGCAGCTGTGACCTGGCATTTGGAAGTTATTTCACATTCATGTTTCATGGTGTATAGTCAAAGTTTGGGACTTAGCCACGCCCCCACGGGTCAGTCGAGTTCATCATGGGAGAGTTCATCATCATATCATGTCATGTCAGCCTACACCGGATGAAACCCATATGACTTAGAGAGTAAAAGTAAGACATACAATAGAAAAAACAGGTGACTTCCTGTCGGAAGTGGGCGGGGTTAAGGTGATGTCATCAACTGACCATCTCAATGTGATGAGGGGTGGTCTGTAGTCAGATATAGGAAGTCTGATGCAGCTGTGACCTTCTATGTGGAAGTTATTGCATCTTGATGTTTCATGGCGAATAGTCAAAGTTTGGGACTTAGCCACGCCCACATGCTTTGACGTAGAAAAATTCCTACGATAACTTTTCATCTTTAATGTCTCAAGTCTCTGCTGACTGAGTTTGAAGTCTCTATCTCAAAAGCTGCAGGAGGAGATAGATCAGATGCGATGTCTATGAAAAAGAGGAAATGGCTGATTTTGATCCAAAATGGCCGACTTCCTGTTGGGTTTGCACCATGGCTCCAAGAGACTTTTTTGTAGGTCCTGACATGATACACATGTGTACCAAGTTTCATAATTCTAGGTTAAAGCATGGCTTGGGGCTGATCATTTAAAAATTTCTAGGGGGCGCTGTAGAGAAATTAGGCCACGCCCATCAACGACTGTTATGGATTCCTGTTCGGGGATGGATAAGGATGCATCCTAGTGAGTTTGGTGCAGCTGGGCTGAACGATGTGGAATCTAGAGCCAAACGTATGGCGGCGGCGTTACCTCTGCTTCGCCGCGGTCCCACGGCCACGCCCTCTACAGAAGACTCTTGGCGCTTTAAAGCAAGTGAGACTAACATGTTATCTGTCATCCAACACAGAATTATGTTGATTAGGTGCAGTGAGCCAGAAAGGCAGCTTTCCATGGAAAAAAAAGCACTTCCTGTTCTGAGGGGGCGGGGCTTAGATTACGTCAGACTATGACAACATAGGATCGTAGGGGACCCTACCAGGATCACTCATGTCAAGTTTGGTGCAGCTGGCCTCAAAATTGTGGAATCCACAGCCAAACGTAAGGACACGGCGTTTAGGGTCACTTCGCCACGCCGCCACGCCCACCTGCTGGATTCAAATGAGCTTGGCTTGGAATCCTCAACACACCAACATGTTTTCTGTCTGTGGACACAGTTTCACCTCGATTAGGTCAAAGGGGTCAGATAGCGACCGTTCAGCGTAAAAAATGACACTTCCTGTTCTCAGGGGGCGTGGCCTAAGTGACGTCATCATTTGACCGTTGGGTATTGTAGAGCATCCCATGATGATCAATCACTGAAAGTTTGGTGCTTCTATGAGTTTTTTTCAAAGAGTTATAACAGTTTGATGTTTCATGGCGAATCGGTGACCTTTGACCCCCGGAAAGACCCCTTCAGCAAGCCCGAAAACGCAAACCTACGATAACTTTGGATCGGCCATGCCTTATGAACGATCTGACCGAGTTTCAAGCCGATCGATCGAAATCCCTAGGACAAGTTCGATCAAATGCGAACCCTGCAAACGCCCAAAATCGGTTCAAAATCGGAACTTTAATCCAAAATGGCCGACAATCTGTGATACTTGCACTATGACATTAATTGTAAATTCTCAGTGTTTTGGGGAGCTGTACAAGTGTACCAAGTTTCAAGTCTCTACGATGAAGCAAGTGAATAGGAAAGGGTCTTTTGAAAGTTGCTAGGTGGCGCCCTTTAGCCGTTTCTTGTGCGATTTTTCCGAGGACCTTAAAATACGTAAATTTTCACCGGGCTCTATGCCCCCGCCAAGTTTGGTGAGTTTTTGAATATGATAAAGCCCCCAAAAAGCCAATTCATTTGGCACAAGAACTATAATAATAATTAAAGCTCCGCGGAGCCTCAAGCGGCCCTCGCAGCCAAGCGCCGCTCAAGCCTAGCCACCGCGGATGTTCCAGCACCGCCTCCCCCCAGCCACCGCCTCCCCTCAGCACCACCTCCCCCCAGCCACTGCCTCCCCTCAGCACCATGTCACCCCAGCCACCGCCTACCCCCAGCCACTTCCTTGCTCTCACGGAGCTGCCAAACCCGCCCTGAAGATAGTCACCCTGTCATGTTCGACATTGCTCCCAGACAATGCACAAAAATCTGGTGTAGATCAGCTAATATCGCAAGGAGACACAGGTGTTTGATTAACCTTGGTGCGCAGTGGAGTCAAATCGCAATTAAACTCTATTGGGCTCCTTAGAGGTTCACAAGTGTCACTCATACAATGTCTGGTGCAAATCGGATGATGCGTTTGTGAATACGAGACGAACGTATGCATATTACGAGGGACAGCCATTTTGCCACGCCCCCACGGGTCAGTAGAGTACATCATCAATGAGTTCATCATCAATAAGTTCATCATCATTTCATTTTATGTCAGTCAGGACAGGATGAAACCCATAAGAATTAGAGAGAAAAAGTAAGACATACAGTAGAAAAAACAGGTGACTTCCTGTCGGAAGTGGGCGGGGCTAATGTTATGTCATCAATCGACCACCTAACTGTCATGATGGCTGGTCTATAATGACACATAGAAAGTCTGATGCAGCTGTGACCTGGCATTAGGAAGTAATTTCACATTCATGTTTCATGATGTATATTCAAAGTTTGGGACTTAGCCACGCCCCCACGGGTCAGTAGAGTTCATCACGGCAGAGTTCATCATCATTTCATTTCATGTCAGCCTGCACAGGATGAAACCCATAAGAATTAGAGAGTAAAAGTAAGACATACAATTGAAGAAAGAGGTTAGTTCCTGTCGGAAGTGGGCGGGGCTAGGGTGATGTCATCAATCGACCACCTAACTATGATGAAGGCTGGTCTATAATGAGACATAGGAAGTCTGATGCAGCTGTGACCTTCTATGTGGAAGTTATTGCATCTTGATGTTTCATGGCGAATAGTCAAAGTTTGGGACTTAGCCACGCCCACATGCTTTGACATAGAAAAATTCCTACGATAACTTTTCATCTTTAATGTCTCAAGTCTCTGCTGACTGAGTTTGAAGTCTCTATCTCAAAAGCTGCAGGAGGAGATAGATCAGATGCGATGTCTATGAAAAAGAGGAAATGGCTGATTTTGATCCAAAATGGCCGACTTCCTGTTGGGTTTGCACCATGGCTCCAAGAGACTTTTTTGTAGGTCCTGATATGATACACATGTGTACCAAGTTTCATAATTCTAGGTTAAAGCATGGCTTGGGGCTGATCATTTAAAAATTTCTAGGGGGCGCTGTAGAGAAATTAGGCCACGCCCATCAACGACTGTTATGGATTCCTGTTCGGGGATGGATAAGGATGCATCCTAGTGAGTTTGGTGCAGCTGGGCTGAACGATGTGGAATCTAGAGCCAAACGTATGGCGGCGGCGTTACCTCTGCTTCGCCGCGGTCCCACGGCCACGCCCTCTACAGAAGACTCTTGGCGCTTTAAAGCAAGTGAGACTAACATGTTATCTGTCATCCAACACAGAATCATGTTGATTAGGTGCAGTGAGCCAGAAAGGCAGCTTTCCATGGAAAAAAAAGCACTTCCTGTTCTGAGGGGGCGGGGCTTAGATGACGTCAGACTATGACAACATAGGATCGTAGGGGACCCTACCAGGATCACTCATGTCAAGTTTGGTGCAGCTGGCCTCAAAATTGTGGAATCCACAGCCAAACGTAAGGACACGGCGTTTAGGGTCACTTCGCCACGCCGCCACGCCCACCTGCTGGATTCAAATGAGCTTGGCTTGGAATCCTCAACACACCAACATGTTTTCTGTCTGTGGACACAGTTTCACCTCGATTAGGTCAAAGGGGTCAGATAGCGACCGTTCAGCGTAAAAAATGACACTTCCTGTTCTCAGGGGGCGTGGCCTAAGTGACGTCATCATTTGACCGTTGGGTATTGTAGAGCATCCCATGATGATCAATCACTGAAAGTTTGGTGCTTCTATGAGTTTTTTTCAAAGAGTTATAACAGTTTGATGTTTCATGGCGAATCGGTGACCTTTGACCCCCGGAAAGACCCCTTCAGCAAGCCCGAAAACGCA
This sequence comes from Poecilia mexicana, assembly GCF_051168715.1. Lineage (NCBI taxonomy): Eukaryota > Metazoa > Chordata > Actinopteri > Cyprinodontiformes > Poeciliidae > Poecilia > Poecilia mexicana. Next base: position 16,996,113 of record NW_028263388.1, read on the forward strand.
AACCTACGATAACTTTGGATCGGCCATGCCTTTTGAACGATCTGACCGAGTTTCAAGCCGATCGATCGAAATCCCTAGGTCAAGTTCGATCAAATGCGAACCCTGTAAACGCCCAAAATCGGGTCAAAATCGGAACTTTAATCCAAAATGGCCGACAATCTGTGATACTTGCACTATGACATTAATTGTAAATTCAGAGTGTTTTGGGGAGCTGTACAAGTGTACCAAGTTTCAAGTCTCTACGATAAAGTAAGTGAATAGGAAAGGGTCTTTTGAAAGTTGCTAGGTGGCGCCCTTGAGCCGTTTCTTTTGCGATTTTTTCAACGACCATAAAATACGAAATTTTTCACCGGGCTCTATGCCCCCGCCACGTTTGGTGAGTTTTTGAATATGATAAAGCCCCCAAAAAGCCCCCTAAAAAGGGTGGCAGAATCGTAATAATAATAAGAAACAGTACAGGAACAATAGGCTCTCGCAGCGCTTAGCTGCTCGGGCCTAATTAAAGCTCCGCGGAGCCTCAAGCGGCCCTCGCAGCCAAGCGCCGCTCAAGCCTATAGCCACCGCGGATGTTCCAGCACCGCCTCCCGCCGGCCACCGCCGACGCTCGCGCGCCGTCCTCCATGCGATCCGCTTCGATGTCTTCGGCAGCGTTCACTGGCCATGCACCCAAAATCTGGAGCAGATTGGGCCATGTGGCAAGGAGATACAGCTGTTTGATTAACCTAGGGGGCGCAGTGGAGTCAAATTGCAATTAAACTGTATTGGGCTCCTCAGAGGTTCACAAGTGTCACTCATAAAAAGTCTGGTGCAAATAGGATGATGCGTTTGTGAATAAGAGACGATCGTATGCATATGGCGAGGGACAGCCATTTTGCCACTCCCCCACGGGTCAGTAGGCATTGACAGAGTTCATCATCATCTCATGTTATGTCAGTCTGCACAGGGTTGGAATCCATGACACACCAACATGTTTTAGAGTGTAAAAGTAAGACATACAGTAGAAAAAACAGGTGACTTCCTGTCGTAAGTGGGCGGGGCTAAGGTGATGTCATCAATCGACCACATAACTGTGATGAGGGCTTATCTATAATGAGACATAGAAAGTCTGATGCAGCTGTGACCTGGCATTTGGAAGTTATTTCACATTCATGTTTCATGATGTATATTCAAAGTTTGGGACTTAGCCACGCCCCCACGGGTCAGTAGAGTTCATCACGGCAGAGTTCATCATCATTTCATTTCATGTCAGTCTGCACAGGATGAAACCCATAAGAATTAGAGAGAAAAAGTAAGACATACAGTAGAAAAAACAGGTCACTTCCTGTCGGAAGTGGGCGGGGCAAGGGTGATGTCATCAATCGACCACATAACTGTGATGAGGGCTTATCTATAATGAGACATAGAAAGTCTGATGCAGCTCTGACCTGGCATTTGGAAGTTATTTCACATTCATGTTTCATGGTGTATAGTCAAAGTTTGGGACTTAGCCACGCCCCCACGGGTCAGTAGAGTTCATCATGGGAGAGTTCATCATCATGTCATTTCATGTCAGCCTGCACAGGATGAAACCCATAAGAATTAGAGAGTAAAAGTAAGACATACAATAGAAAAAACAGGTGACTTCCTGTCGGAAGTGGGCGGGGTTAAGGTGATGTCATCAACTGACCATCTCAATGTGATGAGGGGTGGTCTGTAGTCAGATATAGGAAGTCTGATGCAGCTGTGACCTTCTATGTGGAAGTTATTGCATCTTGATGTTTCATGGCGAATAGTCAAAGTTTGGGACTTAGCCACGCCCACATGCTTTGACATAGAAAAATTCCTACGATAACTTTTCATCTTTAATGTCTGAAGTCTCTGCTGACTGAGTTTGAAGTCTCTATCTCAAAAGCTGCAGGAGGAGATAGATCAGATGCGATGTCTATGAAAAAGAGGAAATGGCTGATTTTGATCCAAAATGGCCGACTTCCTGTTGGGTTTGCACCATGGCTCCAAGAGACTTTTTTGTAGGTCCTGACATGATACACATGTGTACCAAGTTTCATAATTCTAGGTTAAAGCATGGCTTGGGGCTGATCATTTAAAAATTTCTAGGGGGCGCTGTAGAGAAATTAGGCCACGCCCATCAACGACTGTTATGGATTCCTGTTCGGGGATGGATAAGGATGCATCCTAGTGAGTTTGGTGGAGCTGGGCTGAACGATGTGGAATCTAGAGCCAAACGTATGGCGGCGGCGTTACCTCTGCTTCGCCGCGGTCCCACGGCCACGCCCTCTACAGAAGACTCTTGGCGCTTTAAAGCAAGTGAGACTAACATGTTATCTGTCATCCAACACAGAATCATGTTGATTAGGTGCAGTGAGCCAGAAAGGCAGCTTTCCATGGAAAAAAAAGCACTTCCTGTTCTGATGGGGCGGGGCTTAGATGACGTCAGACTATGACAACATAGGATCGTAGGGGACCCTACCAGGATCACTCATGTCAAGTTTGGTGCAGCTGGCCTCAAAATTGTGGAATCCACAGCCAAACGTAAGGACACGGCGTTTAGGGTCACTTCGCCACGCCGCCACGCCCACCTGCTGGATTCAAATGAGCTTGGCTTGGAATCCTCAACACACCAACATGTTTTCTGTCTGTGGACACAGTTTCACCTCGATTAGGTCAAAGGGGTCAGATAGCGACCGTTCAGCGTAAAAAATGACACTTCCTGTTCTCAGGGGGCGTGGCCTAAGTGACGTCATCATTTGACCGTTGGGTATTGTAGAGCATCCCATGATGATCAATCACTGAAAGTTTGGTGCTTCTATGAGTTTTTTTCAAAGAGTTATAACAGTTTGATGTTTCATGGCGAATCGGTGACCTTTGACCCCCGGAAAGACCCCTTCAGCAAGCCCGAAAACGCAAACCTACGATAACTTTGGATCGGCCATGCCTTATGAACGATCTGACCGAGTTTCAAGCCGATCGATCGAAATCCCTAGGACAAGTTCGATCAAATGCGAACCCTGCAAACGCCCAAAATCGGGTCAAAATCGGAACTTTAATCCAAAATGGCCGACAATCTGTGATACTTGCACTATGACATTAATTGTAAATTCAGAGTGTTTTGGGGAGCTCTACAAGTGTACCAAGTTTCAAGTCTCTACGATAAAGTAAGTGAATAGGAAAGGGTCTTTTGAAAGTTGCTAGGTGGCGCCCTTGAGCCGTTTCTTGTGCGATTTTTCTGGGGACCTTAAAATACGAAATTTTTCACCGGGCTCTATGCCCCCGCCACGTTTGGTGAGTTTTTGAATATGATAAAGCCCCCAAAAAGCCCCCTAAAAAGGGTGGCAGAATCGTAATTAAAGCTCCGCGGAGCCTCAAGCGGCCCTCGCAGCTAGCGCTGCTCCGGCCTATAGCCACCGCGGGGGTACCAGCACCGCCACCCGCCCGCCACCGCCGACGCTCGCGCGCCCTCATCCACGCTATCCGCTTTTACGGCTTCGACAGAGCTCCCTGGCGATGAACCAAAAATCTGGAGCACATCGGGCCATGTAGAGAGGAGATACAGCTGTTTGATTAACATAGGGGGCGCAGTGGAGTCAAATTGCAATTAAACTCCACTGGGCTCCTTAGAGGTTCACAAGTGTCACTCATAAAAAGTCTGGTGTAAATCGGATGATGTGTCTGTGAATAAGAGATGATCGTATGCATATGGCGAGGGACAGCCATTTTGCGACGCCCCCACGCATCAGTAGGCATTGACAGAGTTCATCTTCATGTCATTTTATGTCAGTCTGCACAGGATGAATCCCATATGACTTAGAGTGTAAAAGTAAGACATACAGTAGAAAAAACAGGTGACTTCCTGTCGGAAGTGGGCGGGGCTAAGGTGATGTCATCAATCGACCACCTAACCGTGATGAGGACTGGTCTATAATGAGACATAGAAAGTCTGATGCAGCTGTGACCTTGTATGTGCATGTTATGTCACTTTGATGCTTAATGGTGAATAGTCAAAGTTTGGGACTTTACCACGCCCACACGCTTTGACACACAAAAATTCCTGTGATAACTTCAGACCTTTATTGTCTCAACTCTCTGCTGACTGAGTTTGAAGTCTGTATCTCGAAAGCTGTAGGAGGAGATGGATCAGATGTGACGTCTATGAAAAACAGTAAATGGCGGATTTTGATCCAAAATGGCCGACTTCCTGTTGGGTTTGCACCATGGCTCCAAGAGACTTTTTTGTAGGTCCTGACATCATACACATGTGTACCAAGTTTCATAATTCTAGGTTAAAGCATGGCTTGGGGCTGATTATTTAAATAATTCTAGGGGGCGCTGTAGAGAAATTAGGCCACGCCCATCAACGACTGTTATGGATTCCTGTTCGGGGATAAATAAGGATGCATCCTAGTGAGTTTGGTGCAGCTGGGCTGAACGATGTGGAATCTAGAGCCAAACGTATGGCGGCGGCGTTCCCTCTGCTTCGCCGCGCTGCCACGGCCACGCCCTCTACTGAAGACTCTTGGCGCTTTAAAGCAAGTGAGACCAACATGTTATCTGTCATCCAACACAGAATCATCTTGATTAGGTTGAGAGAACCATAGATGGAGCTTTACAAGTCAAAAAAAGGCACTTCCTGTTCTGAGGGGGCGGGGCTTAGATGACGTCAGACTATGACGACATAGGATCGTAAGGCATCCCACCAGGATCACTCATGTGAAGTTTGGTGCAGCTGGGCTTAAAATTGTGGAATCTACAGCCAAACGTATGGCGACGGCGTTACAGGTCAGTTCGCCACGCTGCCACGCCCACCTGCTCCATCAAAGCGAAACAGGGTTGGAATCCATGACACACCAACATGTTTTCTGTCTGTGGACACAGTTTCATGTTGATTAGGTCAAAGGGGTCAGATAGCGACCATTCACAGTAAAAAATGACACTTCCTGTTCTAAGGGGGCGTGGCCTAAGTGATGTCATCATTTGACCATTGGGTATTGTAGGGGACCCGATGATGATCAATCACTGACAGTTTGGTGCTGCTGTGAGTTTTTTTGTAAAAGTTATAACCGTTTTATTTTTCATGGCGACTAGGTGAACTTTGACCCCAGGTAACCCCCCTTCAGGAAGGTCGAAAACGCAAACCTACGATAACTTTGGATCGGCCATGCCTTATGAACGATCTGACCGAGTTTGAAGCCGATCGATCGAAATCCCTAGGACAAGTTCGAAAAAATGCGAACCCTGTAAACGGCCAAAATCGGGTCAAAATCGGAACTTCAATCCAAAATGGCCGACATTCTGTGATACTTGCACTATGACATTAATTGTAAATTCTGAGTGTCTTGGGGAGCTCTACAAGTGTACCAAGTTTCAAGTCTCTACGATAAAGTAAGTGAATAGGAAAGGGTCCTTTGAAATATGCCAGGTGGCGCCCTTGAGCCGTTTCTTGTGCGATTTTTCAGAGGACCTTAAAATACGTAAATTTTACACGGGCTCTATGCCCCCGCCACGTTTGGTGAGTTTTTGAATATGATAAAGCCCCCAAAAAGCCAATTCATTTGGCACAAGAACTATAATAATAATAATAATAATAATAAGAAACAGCGCGATTACAATAGGCCTTCGCAGCGCTTAGCTGCTCGGGCCTAATTAAACTGTATTGGGCTCCTCAGAGGTTCACAAGTTTCACTCATAAAAAGTCTGGTGCAAATAGGATGATTCGTTTGTGAATAAGAGACGATCGTATGCATATGGCGAGGGACAGCCATTTTGCCACTCCCCCACGGGTCTGTAGGCATTGACAGAGTTCATCATCATCTAATGTTATGTCAGTGTGCACAGGGTTGGAATCCATGACACACCAACATGTTTTAGAGTGTAAAAGTAAGACATACAGTATAAAAAACAGGTGACTTCCTGTCGGAAGTGGGCGGGGCTAAGGTGATGTCATCAATCGACCACCTAACTGTGATGAGGGGTGGTCTGTAGTCAGATATAGGAAGTCTGATGCAGCTGTGACCTTCTATGTGGAAGTTATTGCATCTTGATGTTTCATGGCGAATAGTCAAAGTTTGGGACTTAGCCACGCCCACATGCTTTGACATAGAAAAATTCCTACGATAACTTTTCATCTTTAATGTCTCAAGTCTCTGCTGACTGAGTTTGAAGTCTCTATCTCAAAAGCTGCAGGAGGAGATAGATCAGATGCGATGTCTATGAAAAAGAGGAAATGGCTGATTTTGATCCAAAATGGCCGACTTCCTGTTGGGTTTGCACCATGGCTCCAAGAGACTTTTTTGTAGGTCCTGACATGATACACATGTGTACTAAGTTTCATAATTGTAGGTTAAAGCATGGCTTGGGGCTGATCATTTAAAAATTTCTAGGGGGCGCTGTAGAGAAATTAGGCCACGCCCATCAACGACTGTTATGGATTCCTGTTCGGGGATGGATAAGGATGCATCCTAGTGAGTTTGGTGCAGCTGGGCTGAACGATGTGGAATCTAGAGCCAAACGTATGGCGGCGGCGTTACCTCTGCTTCGCCGCGGTCCCACGGCCACGCCCTCTACAGAAGACTGTTGGCGCTTTAAAGCAAGTGAGACTAACATGTTATCTGTCATCCAACACAGAATCATGTTGATTAGGTGCAGTGAGCCAGAAAGGCAGCTTTCCATGGAAAAAAAAGCACTTCCTGTTCTGAGGGGGCGGGGCTTAGATGACGTCAGACTATGACAACATAGGATCGTAGGGGACCCTACCAGGATCACTCATGTCAAGTTTGGTGCAGCTGGCCTCAAAATTGTGGAATCCACAGCCAAACGTAAGGACACGGCGTTTAGGGTCACTTCGCCACGCCGCCACGCCCACCTGCTGGATTCAAATGAGCTTGGCTTGGAATCCTCAACACACCAACATGTTTTCTGTCTGTGGACACAGTTTCACCTCGATTAGGTCAAAGGGGTCAGATAGCGACCGTTCAGCGTAAAAAATGACACTTCCTGTTCTCAGGGGGCGTGGCCTAAGTGACGTCATCATTTGACCGTTGGGTATTGTAGAGCATCCCATGATGATCAATCACTGAAAGTTTGGTGCTTCTATGAGTTTTTTTCAAAGAGTTATAACAGTTTGATGTTTCATGGCGAATCGGTGACCTTTGACCCCCGGAAAGACCCCTTCAGCAAGCCCGAAAACGCAAACCTACGATAACTTTGGATCGGCCATGCCTTTTGAACGATCTGACCGAGTTTCAAGCCGATCGATCGAAATCCCTAGGACAAGTTCGATCAAATGCGAACCCTGTAAACGCCCAAAATCGGGTCAAAATCGGAACTTTAATCCAAAATGGCCGACAATCTGTGATACTTGCACTATGACATTAATTGTAAATTCAGAGTGTTTTGGGGAGCTCTACAAGTGTACCAAGTTTCAAGTCTCTACGATAAAGTAAGTGAATAGGAAAGGGTCTTTTGAAAGTTGCTAGGTGGCGCCCTTGAGCCGTTTCTTTTGCGATTTTTGCAACCACCATAAAATACAAAATTTTTCACCGGGCTCTATGCCCCCGCCACGTTTGGTGAGTTTTTGAATATGATAAAGCCCCCAAAAAGCCCCCCAAAGAAGGTGGCAGAAAAATAATTAAAGCTCCGCGGAGCCTCAAGCGGCCCTCGCAGCCAAGCGCCGCTCAAGCCTATAGCCACCGCGTATGTTCCAGCACCGCCTCCCGCCGGCCACCGCCGACGTTCGCGCTCCGTCCTCCACGCGATCCACTTCGATGCCTTCGGCAGCGTTCCCTGGCGATGCACCCAAAATCTGGAGCAGATCGGGCCATGTGGGAAGGAGATACAGCTGTTTGATTAACCTAGGGGGCGCAGTTGAGTCAAATTGCAATTAAACTGTATTGGGCTCTTTAGAGGTTCACAAGTGTCACTCATAAAAAGTCTGGTGCAAATCGGATGATGCATTTGTGAATAAGAGACGATCGTATTCATATGGCGAGGGACAGCCATTTTTGCCACACCCACACGGGTCAGTCGAGTTCATCATGGGAGAGTTCATCATCATATCATGTCATGTCAGCCTACACCGGATGAAACCCATATGACTTAGAGAGTAAAAGTAAGACATACAATAGAAAAAACAGGTGACTTCCTGTCGGAAGTGGGCGGGGTTAAGGTGATGTCATCAACTGACCATCTCAATGTGATGAGGGGTGGTCTGTAGTCAGATATAGGAAGTCTGATGCAGCTGTGACCTTCTATGTGGAAGTTATTGCATCTTGATGTTTCATGGCGAATAGTCAAAGTTTGGGACTTAGCCACGCCCACATGCTTTGACATAGAAAAATTCCTACGATAACTTTTCATCTTTAATGTCTCAAGTCTCTGCTGACTGAGTTTGAAGTCTCTATCTCAAAAGCTGCAGGAGGAGATAGATCAGATGCGATGTCTATGAAAAAGAGGAAATGGCTGATTTTGATCCAAAATGGCCGACTTCCTGTTGGGTTTGCACCATGGCTCCAAGAGACTTTTTTGTAGGTCCTGACATGATACACATGTGTACCAAGTTTCATAATTCTAGGTTAAAGCATGGCTTGGGGCTGATCATTTAAAAATTTCTAGGGGGCGCTGTAGAGAAATTAGGCCACGCCCATCAACGACTGTTATGGATTCCTGTTCGGGGATGGATAAGGATGCATCCTAGTGAGTTTGGTGCAGCTGGGCCGAACGATGTGGAATCTAGAGCCAAACGTATGGCGGCGGCGTTACCTCTGCTTCGCCGCGGTCCCACGGCCACGCCCTCTACAGAAGAGTCTTGGCGCTTTAAAGCAAGTGAGACTAACATGTTATCTGTCATCCAACACAGAATCATGTTGATTAGGTGCAGTGAGCCAGAAAGGCAGCTTTCCATGGAAAAAAAAGCACTTCCTGTTCTGAGGGGGCGGGGCTTAGATGACGTCAGACTATGACAACATAGGATCGTAGGGGACCCTACCAGGATCACTCATGTCAAGTTTGGTGCAGCTGGCCTCAAAATTGTGGAATCCACAGCCAAACGTAAGGACACGGCGTTTAGGGTCACTTCGCCACGCCGCCACGCCCACCTGCTGGATTCAAATGAGCTTGGCTTGGAATCCTCAACACACCAACATGTTTTCTGTCTGTGGACACAGTTTCACCTCGATTAGGTCAAAGGGGTCAGATAGCGACCGTTCAGCGTAAAAAATGACACTTCCTGTTCTCAGGGGGCGTGGCCTAAGTGACGTCATCATTTGACCGTTGGGTATTGTAGAGCATCCCATGATGATCAATCACTGAAAGTTTGGTGCTTCTATGAGTTTTTTTCAAAGAGTTATAACAGTTTGATGTTTCATGGCGAATCGGTGACCTTTGACCCCCGGAAAGACCCCTTCAGCAAGCCCGAAAACGCAAACCTACGATAACTTTGGATCGGCCATGCCTTTTGAACGATCTGACCGAGTTTCAAGCCGATCGATCGAAATCCCTAGGACAAGTTCGATCAAATGCGAACCCTGTAAACGCCCAAAATCGGGTCAAAATCGGAACTTTAATCCAAAATGGCCGACAATCTGTGATACTTGCACTATGACATTAATTGTAAATTCAGAGTGTTTTGGGGAGCTCTACAAGTGTACCAAGTTTCAAGTCTCTACGATAAAGTAAGTGAATAGGAAAGGGTCTTTTGAAAGTTGCTAGGTGGCGCCCTTGAGCCGTTTCTTTTGCGATTTTTGCAACCACCATAAAATACAAAATTTTTCACCGGGCTCTATGCCCCCGCCACGTTTGGTGAGTTTTTGAATATGATAAAGCCCCCAAAAAGCCCCCCAAAGAAGGTGGCAGAAAAATAATAATAATTAAAGCTCCGCGGAGCCTCAAGCGGCCCTCGCAGCCAAGCGCCGCTCAAGCCTAGCCACCGCGGATGTTCCAGCACCGCCTCCCCCCAGCCACCGCCTCCCCTCAGCACCACCTCCCCCCAGCCACTGCCTCCCCTCAGCACCATGTCACCCCAGCCACCGCCTACCCCCAGCCACTTCCTTGCTCTCACGGAGCTGCCAAACCCGCCCTGAAGATAGTCACCCTGTCATGTTCGACATTGCTCCCAGACAATGCACAAAAATCTGGTGTAGATCAGCTAATATCGCAAGGAGACACAGGTGTTTGATTAACCTTGGTGCGCAGTGGAGTCAAATCGCAATTAAACTCTATTGGGCTCCTTAGAGGTTCACAAGTGTCACTCATACAATGTCTGGTGCAAATCGGATGATGCGTTTGTGAATACGAGACGAACGTATGCATATTACGAGGGACAGCCATTTTGCCACGCCCCCACGGGTCAGTAGAGTACATCATCAATGAGTTCATCATCAATAAGTTCATCATCATTTCATTTTATGTCAGTCAGGACAGGATGAAACCCATAAGAATTAGAGAGAAAAAGTAAGACATACAGTAGAAAAAACAGGTGACTTCCTGTCGGAAGTGGGCGGGGCTAATGTTATGTCATCAATCGACCACCTAACTGTCATGATGGCTGGTCTATAATGACACATAGAAAGTCTGATGCAGCTGTGACCTGGCATTAGGAAGTAATTTCACATTCATGTTTCATGATGTATATTCAAAGTTTGGGACTTAGCCACGCCCCCACGGGTCAGTCGAGTTCATCATGGGAGAGTTCATCATCATTTCATTTCATGTCAGCCTGCACAGGATGAAACCCATAAGAATTAGAGAGTAAAAGTAAGACATACAATTGAAGAAAGAGGTTAGTTCCTGTCGGAAGTGGGCGGGGCTAGGGTGATGTCATCAATCGACCACCTAACTATGATGAAGGCTGGTCTATAATGAGACATAGGAAGTCTGATGCAGCTGTGACCTTCTATGTGGAAGTTATTGCATCTTGATGTTTCATGGAGAATAGTCAAAGTTTGGGACTTAGCCACGCCCACATGCTTTGACATAGAAAAATTCCTACGATAACTTTTCATCTTTAATGTCTCAAGTCTCTGCTGACTGAGTTTGAAGTCTCTATCTCAAAAGCTGCAGGAGGAGATAGATCAGATGCGATGTCTATGAAAAAGAGGAAATGGCTGATTTTGATCCAAAATGGCCGACTTCCTGTTGGGTTTGCACCATGGCTCCAAGAGACTTTTTTGTAGGTCCTGATATGATACACATGTGTACCAAGTTTCATAATTCTAGGTTAAAGCATGGCTTGGGGCTGATCATTTAAAAATTTCTAGGGGGCGCTGTAGAGAAATTAGGCCACGCCCATCAACGACTGTTATGGATTCCTGTTCGGGGATGGATAAGGATGCATCCTAGTGAGTTTGGTGCAGCTGGGCTGAACGATGTGGAATCTAGAGCCAAACGTATGGCGGCGGCGTTACCTCTGCTTCGCCGCGGTCCCACGGCCACGCCCTCTACAGAAGACTCTTGGCGCTTTAAAGCAAGTGAGACTAACATGTTATCTGTCATCCAACACAGAATCATGTTGATTAGGTGCAGTGAGCCAGAAAGGCAGCTTTCCATGGAAAAAAAAGCACTTCCTGTTCTGAGGGGGCGGGGCTTAGATGACGTCAGACTATGACAACATAGGATCGTAGGGGACCCTACCAGGATCACTCATGTCAAGTTTGGTGCAGCTGGCCTCAAAATTGTGGAATCCACAGCCAAACGTAAGGACACGGCGTTTAGGGTCACTTCGCCACGCCGCCACGCCCACCTGCTGGATTCAAATGAGCTTGGCTTGGAATCCTCAACACACCAACATGTTTTCTGTCTGTGGACACAGTTTCACCTCGATTAGGTCAAAGGGGTCAGATAGCGACCGTTCAGCGTAAAAAATGACACTTCCTGTTCTCAGGGGGCGTGGCCTAAGTGACGTCATCATTTGACCGTTGGGTATTGTAGAGCATCCCATGATGATCAATCACTGAAAGTTTGGTGCTTCTATTAGTTTTTTTCAAAGAGTTATAACAGTTTGATGTTTCATGGCGAATCGGTGACCTTTGACCCCCGGAAAGACCCCTTCAGCAAGCCCGAAAACGCAAACCTACGATAACTTTGGATCGGCCATGCCTTTTGAACGATCTGACCGAGTTTCAAGCCGATCGATCGAAATCCCTAGGTCAAGTTCGATCAAATGCGAACCCTGTAAACGCCCAAAATCGGGTCAAAATCGGAACTTTAATCCAAAATGGCCGACAATCTGTGATACTTGCACTATGACATTAATTGTAAATTCAGAGTGTTTTGGGGAGCTGTACAAGTGTACCAAGTTTCAAGTCTCTACGATAAAGTAAGTGAATAGGAAAGGGTCTTTTGAAAGTTGCTAGGTGGCGCCCTTGAGCCGTTTCTTTTGCGATTTTTTCAACGACCATAAAATACGAAATTTTTCACCGGGCTCTATGCCCCCGCCACGTTTGGTGAGTTTTTGAATATGATAAAGCCCCCAAAAAGCCCCCTAAAAAGGGTGGCAGAATCGTAATAATAATTAAAGCTCCGCGGAGCCTCAAGCGGCCCTCGCAGCCAAGCGCCGCTCAAGCCTAGCCACCGCGGATGTTCCAGCACCGCCTCCCCCCAGCCACCGCCTCCCCTCAGCACCACCTCCCCCCAGCCACTGCCTCCCCTCAGCACCATGTCACCCCAGCCACCGCCTACCCCCAGCCACTTCCTTGCTCTCACGGAGCTGCCAAACCCGCCCTGAAGATAGTCACCCTGTCATGTTCGACATTGCTCCCAGACAATGCACAAAAATCTGGTGTAGATCAGCTAATATCGCAAGGAGACACAGGTGTTTGATTAACCTAGGGGGCGCAGTGGAGTCAAATCACAATTAAAGTCTATTGGGCTCCTTAGAGGTTCACAAGTGTCACTCATACAATGTCTGGTGCAAATCGGATGATGCGTTTGTGAATATGAGACGAACGTATGCATATGGCGAGGGACCGCCATTTTGCCACGACCCCACGGGTCAGTAGAGTACATCATCAATGAGTTCATCATCAATAAGTTCAACATCATTTCATTTTATGTCAGTCAGGACAGGATGAAACCCATAAGAATTAGAGAGAAAAAGTAAGACATACAGTAGAAAAAACAGGTGACTTCCTGTCGGAAGTGGGCGGGGCTAATGTTATGTCATCAATCGACCACCTAACTGTCATGATGGCTGGTCTATAATGACACATAGAAAGTCTGATGCATCTGTGACCTGGCATTAGGAAGTAATTTCACATTCATGTTTCATGATGTATATTCAAAGTTTGGGACTTAGCCACGCCCCCACGGGTCAGTAGAGTTCATCACGGCAGAGTTCATCATCATTTCATTTCATGTCAGTCAGCACAGGATGAAACCCATAAGAATTAGAGAGAAAAAGTAAGACATACAGTAGAAAAAACAGGTCACTTCCTGTCGGAAGTGGGCGGGGCAAGGGTGATGTCATCAATCGACCACATAACTGTGATGAGGGCTTATCTATAATGAGACATAGAAAGTCTGATGCAGCTCTGACCTGGCATTTGGAAGTTATTTCACATTCATGTTTCATGGTGTATAGTCAAAGTTTGGGACTTAGCCACGCCCCCACGGGTCAGTAGAGTTCATCATGGGAGAGTTCATCATCATGTCATTTCATGTCAGCCTGCACAGGATGAAACCCATAAGAATTAGAGAGTAAAAGTAAGACATACAATTGAAGAAAGAGGTTACTTCCTGTCGGAAGTGGGCGGGGCTAGGGTGATGTCATCAATCGACCACCTAACTATGATGAAGGCTGGTCTATAATGAGACATAGAAAGTCTGATGCAGCTGTGACCTGGCATTTGGAAGTTATTTCACATTCATGTTTCATGCTGTATAGTCAAAGTTTGGGACTTAGCCACGCCCCCACGGGTCAGTCGAGTTCATCATGGGAGAGTTCATCATCATATCATGTCATGTCAGCCTACACCGGATGAAACCCATATGACTTAGAGAGTAAAAGTAAGACATACAATAGAAAAAACAGGTGACTTCCTGTCGGAAGTGGGCGGGGTTAAGGTGATGTCATCAACTGACCATCTCAATGTGATGAGGGGTGGTCTGTAGTCAGATATAGGAAGTCTGATGCAGCTGTGACCTTCTATGTGGAAGTTATTGCATCTTGATGTTTCATGGCGAATAGTCAAAGTTTGGGACTTAGCCACGCCCACATGCTTTGACATAGAAAAATTCCTACGATAACTTTTCATCTTTAATGTCTCAAGTCTCTGCTGACTGAGTTTGAAGTCTCTATCTCAAAAGCTGCAGGAGGAGATAGATCAGATGCGATGTCTATGAAAAAGAGGAAATGGCTGATTTTGATCCAAAATGGCCGACTTCCTGTTGGGTTTGCACCATGGCTCCAAGAGACTTTTTTGTAGGTCCTGACATGATACACATGTGTACCAAGTTTCATAATTCTAGGTTAAAGCATGGCTTGGGGCTGATCATTTAAAAATTTCTAGGGGGCGCTGTAGAGAAATTAGGCCACGCCCATCAACGACTGTTATGGATTCCTGTTCGTGGATGAATAAGGATGCATCCTAGTGAGTTTGGTGCAGCTGGTCTGAATGATGTGGAATCTAGAGCCAAACGTATGGCGGCGGCGTTCCCTCTGCTTCGCCGCGCTGCCACGGCCACGCCCTCTACTGAAAACTCTTGGCGCTTTAAAGCAAGTGAGACCAACATGTTATCTGTCATCCAACACAGAATCATCTTGATTAGGTCGAGAGAGCCAGAGATGGAGCTGTACAAGTCAATAAAAGGCACTTCCTGTTCTGAGGGGGCGGGGCTTAGATGACGTCAGACTATGACGACATAGGATCGTCAGGCATCCCACCAGGATCACTCATGTCAAGTTTGGTGCAGCTGGGCACAAGATTGAGGAATCTACAGCCAAACGTATGGCGACGGCGTTACAGGTCACTTCGCCATGCCGCCACGCCCACCTGGTCCATCAAAGCCAAACAGGGTTGGAATCCATGACACACCAACATGTTTTCTGTCTGTGGACACAGTTTCATGTTTATTAGGTCAAAGGGGTCAGATAAGGACCGTTCACAGTAAAACATGACACTTCCTGTTGTCAGGGGGCGTGGCCTAAGTGATGTCATCATTTGACCATTGGGTGTTGTAGGGGACCCGTTGATGATCAATCACTGAAAGTTTGGTGCTGCTGTGAGTTTTGTTGTAAAAGTTATAACCCTTTTATTTTTCATGGCGACAAGGTGAACTTTGACCCCAGGTAACTCCATTTAGAAGAAAAAAAAACGCAAAACTCTGATAACTTTGGATCGGCCATGCCTTATGAACGATCTGACTGAGTTTGAAGCCGATCGATCGAAGTCCCTAGGACTAGTTCGAAAAAATGCGAACCCTGTGAACGGCCAAAATCGGAACTTCAATCCAAAATGGCCGACATTCTGTGATACTTGCACTATGACATTAATTGTAAATTCTGAGTGTCTTGGGGAGCTGTACAAGTGTACCAAGTTTCAAGTCTGTACGATAAAGTAAGTGAATAGGAAAGGGTCTTTTGAAATTTGCTAGGTGGCGCCCTTGAGCCGTTTCTTGTGCGATTTTTCTGGGGACCTTAAAATACGTAAATTTTCACCGGGCTCTATGCCCCCGCCAAGTTTGGTGAGTTTTTGAATATGATAAAGCCCCCAAAAAGCCAATTTATTTTACGGAAGAATAAGAATAATAATAATAATAATAATTTACAGCACAGTTTCAATAGGCTCTCGCAGCGCTTAGCTGCTCGGGCCTAATAAACAGCAAGGTTTCAATAGGCTCTCGCAGCGATAGCTGCTCGGGCCTAATAATAAACAGTACAGTTTCAATAGGCTCTCGCAGCGATAGCTGCTCGGGCCTAATTAAAGCTCCGCGGAGCCTCAAGCGGCCCTCGCAGCCAAGCGCCGCTCAAGCCTATAGCCACCGCGGATGTTCCAGCACCGCCTCCCGCCGGCCACCGCCGACGCTCGCGCGCCGTCCTCCATGCGATCCGCTTCGATGTCTTCGGCAGCGTTCACTGGCCATGCACCCAAAATCTGGAGCAGATTGGGCCATGTGGCAAGGAGATACAGCTGTTTGATTAACCTAGGGGGCGCAGTGGAGTCAAATTGCAATTAAACTGTATTGGGCTCCTCAGAGGTTCACAAGTTTCACTCATAAAACGTCTGGTGCAAATAGGATGATGCGTTTGTGAATAAGAGACGATCATATGCATATGGCGAGGGACAGCCATTTTGCCACTCCCCCACGGGTCAGTAGGCATTGACAGAGTTCATCATCATGTCATGTTATGTCAGTCTGCACAGGGTTGGAATCCATGACACACCAACATGTTTTACAGTGTAAAAGTAAGACATACAGTATAAAAAACAGGTGACTTCCTGTCGGAAGTGGGCGGGGCTAAGGTGATGTCATCAATCGACCACCTAACTGTGATGAGGGCTGGTCTATAATGACACATAGAAAGTCTGATGCATCTGTGACCTGGCATTAGGAAGTAATTTCACATTCATGTTTCATGATGTATATTCAAAGTTTGGGACTTAGCCACGCCCCCACGGGTCAGTAGAGTTCATCACGGCAGAGTTCATCATCATTTCATTTCATGTCAGTCTGCACAGGATGAAACCCATAAGAATTAGAGAGAAAAAGTAAGACATACAGTAGAAAAAACAGGTCACTTCCTGTCGGAAGTGGGCGGGGCAAGGGTGATGTCATCAATCGACCACATAACTGTGATGAGGGCTTATCTATAATGAGACATAGAAAGTCTGATGCAGCTCTGACCTGGCATTTGGAAGTTATTTCACATTCATGTTTCATGGTGTATAGTCAAAGTTTGGGACTTAGCCACGCCCCCACGGGTCAGTAGAGTTCATCATGGGAGAGTTCATCATCATGTCATTTCATGTCAGCCTGCACAGGATGAAACCCATAAGAATTAGAGAGTAAAAGTAAGACATACAATTGAAGAAAGAGGTTACTTCCTGTCGGAAGTGGGCGGGGCTAGGGTGATGTCATCAATCGACCACCTAACTATGATGAAGGCTGGTCTATAATGAGACATAGAAAGTCTGATGCAGCTGTGACCTGGCATTTGGAAGTTATTTTACATTCATGTTTCATGCTGTATAGTCAAAGTTTGGGACTTAGCCACGCCCCCACGGGTCAGTCGAGTTCATCATGGGAGAGTTCATCATCATATCATGTCATGTCAGCCTACACCGGATGAAACCCATATGACTTAGAGAGTAAAAGTAAGACATACAATAGAAAAAACAGGTGACTTCCTGTCGGAAGTGGGCGGGGTTAAGGTGATGTCATCAACTGACCATCTCAATGTGATGAGGGGTGGTCTGTAGTCAGATATAGGAAGTCTGATGCAGCTGTGACCTTCTATGTGGAAGTTATTGCATCTTGATGTTTCATGGCGAATAGTCAAAGTTTGGGACTTAGCCACGCCCACATGCTTTGACATAGAAAAATTCCTACGATAACTTTTCATCTTTAATGTCTCAAGTCTCTGCTGACTGAGTTTGAAGTCTCTATCTGAAAAGCTGCAGGAGGAGATAGATCAGATGCGATGTCTATGAAAAAGAGGAAATGGCTGATTTTGATCCAAAATGGCCGACTTCCTGTTGGGTTTGCACCATGGCTCCAAGAGACTTTTTTGTAGGTCCTGACATGATACACATGTGTACCAAGTTTCATAATTCTAGGTTAAAGCATGGCTTGGGGCTGATCATTTAAAAATTTCTAGGGGGCGCTGTAGAGAAATTAGGCCACGCCCATCAACGACTGTTATGGATTCCTGTTCGGGGATGGATAAGGATGCATCCTAGTGAGTTTGGTGCAGCTGGGCTGAACGATGTGGAATCTAGAGGCAAACGTATGGCGGCGGCGTTACCTCTGCTTCGCCGCGGTCCCACGGCCACGCCCTCTACAGAAGACTCTTGGCGCTTTAAAGCAAGTGAGACTAACATGTTATCTGTCATCCAACACAGAATCATGTTGATTAGGTGCAGTGAGCCAGAAAGGCAGCTTTCCATGGAAAAAAAAGCACTTCCTGTTCTGAGGGGGCGGGGCTTAGATGACGTCAGACTATGACAACATAGGATCGTAGGGGACCCTACCAGGATCACTCATGTCAAGTTTGGTGCAGCTGGCCTCAAAATTGTGGAATCCACAGCCAAACGTAAGGACACGGCGTTTAGGGTCACTTCGCCACGCCGCCACGCCCACCTGCTGGATTCAAATGAGCTTGGCTTGGAATCCTCAACACACCAACATGTTTTCTGTCTGTGGACACAGTTTCACCTCGATTAGGTCAAAGGGGTCAGATAGCGACCGTTCAGCGTAAAAAATGACACTTCCTGTTCTCAGGGGGCGTGGCCTAAGTGACGTCATCATTTGACCGTTGGGTATTGTAGAGCATCCCATGATGATCAATCACTGAAAGTTTGGTGCTTCTATGAGTTTTTTTCAAAGAGTTATAACAGTTTGATGTTTCATGGCGAATCGGTGACCTTTGACCCCCGGAAAGACCCCTTCAGCAAGCCCGAAAACGCAAACCTACGATAACTTTGGATCGGCCATGCCTTATGAACGATCTGACCGAGTTTGAAGCCGATCGATCGAAATCCCTAGGACAAGTTTGATCAAATGCGAACCCTGCAAACGCCCAAAATCGGGTCAAAATCGGAACTTTAATCCAAAATGGCCGACAATCTGTGATACTTGCACTATGACATTAATTGTAAATTCTGAGTGTTTTGGGGAGCTCTACAAGTGTACCAAGTTTCAAGTCTCTACGATAAAGTAAGTGAATAGGAAAGGGTCCTTTGAAAGTTGCTAGGTGGCGCCCTTGAGCCGTTTCTTTAGCGATTTTTCTGGGGACCTTAAAATACGTAAATTTTACACGGGCTCTATGCCCCCGCCACGTTTGGTGAGTTTTTGAGTATGATAAAGCCCCCAAAAAGCCAATTCATTTGGCTGAAGAACTATAATAATAAGAAACAGCAAGGTTTCAATAGGCTCTCGCAGCGCTTAGCTGCTCGGGCCTAATAAGAAACAGTACAGGAACAATAGGCTCTCGCAGCGCTTAGCTGCTCGGGCCTAATAAACAGCAAGGTTTCAATAGGCTCTCGCAGCGATAGCTGCTCGGGCCTAATTAAAGCTCCGCGGAGCCTCAAGCGGCCCTCGCAGCCAAGCGCCGCTCAAGCCTATAGCCACCGCGGATGTTCCAGCACCGCCTCCCGCCGGCCACCGCCGACGCTCGCACGCCGTCCTCCATGCGATCCGCTTCGATGTCTTCGGCAGCGTTCACTGGCCATGCACCCAAAATCTGGAGCAGATTGGGCCATGTGGCAAGGAGATACAGCTGTTTGATTAACCTAGGGGGCGCAGTGGAGTCAAATTGCAATTAAACTGTATTGGGCTCCTCAGAGGTTCACAAGTTTCACTCATAAAAAGTCTGGTGCAAATAGGATGATTCGTTTGTGAATAAGAGACGATCGTATGCATATGGCGAGGGACAGCCATTTTGCCACTCCCCCACGGGTCTGTAGGCATTGACAGAGTTCATCATCATCTAATGTTATGTCAGTGTGCACAGGGTTGGAATCCATGACACACCAACATGTTTTAGAGTGTAAAAGTAAGACATACAGTATAAAAAACAGGTGACTTCCTGTCGGAAGTGGGCGGGGCTAAGGTGATGTCATCAATCGACCACCTAACTGTGATGAGGGGTGGTCTGTAGTCAGATATAGGAAGTCTGATGCAGCTGTGACCTTCTATGTGGAAGTTATTGCATCTTGATGTTTCATGGCGAATAGTCAAAGTTTGGGACTTAGCCACGCCCACATGCTTTGACATAGAAAAATTCCTACGATAACTTTTCATCTTTAATGTCTCAAGTCTCTGCTGACTGAGTTTGAAGTCTCTATCTCAAAAGCTGCAGGAGGAGATAGATCAGATGCGATGTCTATGAAAAAGAGGAAATGGCTGATTTTGATCCAAAATGGCCGACTTCCTGTTGGGTTTGCACCATGGCTCCAAGAGACTTTTTTGTAGGTCCTGACATGATACACATGTGTACTAAGTTTCATAATTGTAGGTTAAAGCATGGCTTGGGGCTGATCATTTAAAAATTTCTAGGGGGCGCTGTAGAGAAATTAGGCCACGCCCATCAACGACTGTTATGGATTCCTGTTCGGGGATGGATAAGGATGCATCCTAGTGAGTTTGGTGCAGCTGGGCTGAACGATGTGGAATCTAGAGCCAAACGTATGGCGGCGGCGTTACCTCTGCTTCGCCGCGGTCCCACGGCCACGCCCTCTACAGAAGACTGTTGGCGCTTTAAAGCAAGTGAGACTAACATGTTATCTGTCATCCAACACAGAATCATGTTGATTAGGTGCAGTGAGCCAGAAAGGCAGCTTTCCATGGAAAAAAAAGCACTTCCTGTTCTGAGGGGGCGGGGCTTAGATGACGTCAGACTATGACAACATAGGATCGTAGGGGACCCTACCAGGATCACTCATGTCAAGTTTGGTGCAGCTGGCCTCAAAATTGTGGAATCCACAGCCAAACGTAAGGACACGGCGTTTAGGGTCACTTCGCCACGCCGCCACGCCCACCTGCTGGATTCAAATGAGCTTGGCTTGGAATCCTCAACACACCAACATGTTTTCTGTCTGTGGACACAGTTTCACCTCGATTAGGTCAAAGGGGTCAGATAGCGACCGTTCAGCGTAAAAAATGACACTTCCTGTTCTCAGGGGGCGTGGCCTAAGTGACGTCATCATTTGACCGTTGGGTATTGTAGAGCATCCCATGATGATCAATCACTGAAAGTTTGGTGCTTCTATGAGTTTTTTTCAAAGAGTTATAACAGTTTGATGTTTCATGGCGAATCGGTGACCTTTGACCCCCGGAAAGACCCCTTCAGCAAGCCCGAAAACGCAAACCTACGATAACTTTGGATCGGCCATGCCTTTTGAACGATCTGACCGAGTTTCAAGCCGATCGATCGAAATCCCTAGGACAAGTTCGATCAAATGCGAACCCTGTAAACGCCCAAAATCGGGTCAAAATCGGAACTTTAATCCAAAATGGCCGACAATCTGTGATACTTGCACTATGACATTAATTGTAAATTCAGAGTGTTTTGGGGAGCTCTACAAGTGTACCAAGTTTCAAGTCTCTACGATAAAGTAAGTGAATAGGAAAGGGTCTTTTGAAAGTTGCTAGGTGGCGCCCTTGAGCCGTTTCTTTTGCGATTTTTGCAACCACCATAAAATACAAAATTTTTCACCGGGCTCTATGCCCCCGCCACGTTTGGTGAGTTTTTGAATATGATAAAGCCCCCAAAAAGCCCCCCAAAGAAGGTGGCAGAAAAATAATTAAAGCTCCGCGGAGCCTCAAGCGGCCCTCGCAGCCAAGCGCCGCTCAAGCCTATAGCCACCGCGTATGTTCCAGCACCGCCTCCCGCCGGCCACCGCCGACGTTCGCGCTCCGTCCTCCACGCGATCCACTTCGATGCCTTCGGCAGCGTTCCCTGGCGATGCACCCAAAATCTGGAGCAGATCGGGCCATGTGGGAAGGAGATACAGCTGTTTGATTAACCTAGGGGGCGCAGTTGAGTCAAATTGCAATTAAACTGTATTGGGCTCTTTAGAGGTTCACAAGTGTCACTCATAAAAAGTCTGGTGCAAATCGGATGATGCATTTGTGAATAAGAGACGATCGTATTCATATGGCGAGGGACAGCCATTTTTGCCACACCCACACGGGTCAGTCGAGTTCATCATGGGAGAGTTCATCATCATATCATGTCATGTCAGCCTACACCGGATGAAACCCATATGACTTAGAGAGTAAAAGTAAGACATACAATAGAAAAAACAGGTGACTTCCTGTCGGAAGTGGGCGGGGTTAAGGTGATGTCATCAACTGACCATCTCAATGTGATGAGGGGTGGTCTGTAGTCAGATATAGGAAGTCTGATGCAGCTGTGACCTTCTATGTGGAAGTTATTGCATCTTGATGTTTCATGGCGAATAGTCAAAGTTTGGGACTTAGCCACGCCCACATGCTTTGACATAGAAAAATTCCTACGATAACTTTTCATCTTTAATGTCTCAAGTCTCTGCTGACTGAGTTTGAAGTCTCTATCTCAAAAGCTGCAGGAGGAGATAGATCAGATGCGATGTCTATGAAAAAGAGGAAATGGCTGATTTTGATCCAAAATGGCCGACTTCCTGTTGGGTTTGCACCATGGCTCCAAGAGACTTTTTTGTAGGTCCTGACATGATACACATGTGTACCAAGTTTCATAATTCTAGGTTAAAGCATGGCTTGGGGCTGATCATTTAAAAATTTCTAGGGGGCGCTGTAGAGAAATTAGGCCACGCCCATCAACGACTGTTATGGATTCCTGTTCGGGGATGGATAAGGATGCATCCTAGTGAGTTTGGTGCAGCTGGGCCGAACGATGTGGAATCTAGAGCCAAACGTATGGCGGCGGCGTTACCTCTGCTTCGCCGCGGTCCCACGGCCACGCCCTCTACAGAAGAGTCTTGGCGCTTTAAAGCAAGTGAGACTAACATGTTATCTGTCATCCAACACAGAATCATGTTGATTAGGTGCAGTGAGCCAGAAAGGCAGCTTTCCATGGAAAAAAAAGCACTTCCTGTTCTGAGGGGGCGGGGCTTAGATGACGTCAGACTATGACAACATAGGATCGTAGGGGACCCTACCAGGATCACTCATGTCAAGTTTGGTGCAGCTGGCCTCAAAATTGTGGAATCCACAGCCAAACGTAAGGACACGGCGTTTAGGGTCACTTCGCCACGCCGCCACGCCCACCTGCTGGATTCAAATGAGCTTGGCTTGGAATCCTCAACACACCAACATGTTTTCTGTCTGTGGACACAGTTTCACCTCGATTAGGTCAAAGGGGTCAGATAGCGACCGTTCAGCGTAAAAAATGACACTTCCTGTTCTCAGGGGGCGTGGCCTAAGTGACGTCATCATTTGACCGTTGGGTATTGTAGAGCATCCCATGATGATCAATCACTGAAAGTTTGGTGCTTCTATGAGTTTTTTTCAAAGAGTTATAACAGTTTGATGTTTCATGGCGAATCGGTGACCTTTGACCCCCGGAAAGACCCCTTCAGCAAGCCCGAAAACGCAAACCTACGATAACTTTGGATCGGCCATGCCTTTTGAACGATCTGACCGAGTTTCAAGCCGATCGATCGAAATCCCTAGGACAAGTTCGATCAAATGCGAACCCTGTAAACGCCCAAAATCGGGTCAAAATCGGAACTTTAATCCAAAATGGCCGACAATCTGTGATACTTGCACTATGACATTAATTGTAAATTCAGAGTGTTTTGGGGAGCTCTACAAGTGTACCAAGTTTCAAGTCTCTACGATAAAGTAAGTGAATAGGAAAGGGTCTTTTGAAAGTTGCTAGGTGGCGCCCTTGAGCCGTTTCTTTTGCGATTTTTGCAACCACCATAAAATACAAAATTTTTCACCGGGCTCTATGCCCCCGCCACGTTTGGTGAGTTTTTGAATATGATAAAGCCCCCAAAAAGCCCCCCAAAGAAGGTGGCAGAAAAATAATAATAATTAAAGCTCCGCGGAGCCTCAAGCGGCCCTCGCAGCCAAGCGCCGCTCAAGCCTAGCCACCGCGGATGTTCCAGCACCGCCTCCCCCCAGCCACCGCCTCCCCTCAGCACCACCTCCCCCCAGCCACTGCCTCCCCTCAGCACCATGTCACCCCAGCCACCGCCTACCCCCAGCCACTTCCTTGCTCTCACGGAGCTGCCAAACCCGCCCTGAAGATAGTCACCCTGTCATGTTCGACATTGCTCCCAGACAATGCACAAAAATCTGGTGTAGATCAGCTAATATCGCAAGGAGACACAGGTGTTTGATTAACCTTGGTGCGCAGTGGAGTCAAATCGCAATTAAACTCTATTGGGCTCCTTAGAGGTTCACAAGTGTCACTCATACAATGTCTGGTGCAAATCGGATGATGCGTTTGTGAATACGAGACGAACGTATGCATATTACGAGGGACAGCCATTTTGCCACGCCCCCACGGGTCAGTAGAGTACATCATCAATGAGTTCATCATCAATAAGTTCATCATCATTTCATTTTATGTCAGTCAGGACAGGATGAAACCCATAAGAATTAGAGAGAAAAAGTAAGACATACAGTAGAAAAAACAGGTGACTTCCTGTCGGAAGTGGGCGGGGCTAATGTTATGTCATCAATCGACCACCTAACTGTCATGATGGCTGGTCTATAATGACACATAGAAAGTCTGATGCAGCTGTGACCTGGCATTAGGAAGTAATTTCACATTCATGTTTCATGATGTATATTCAAAGTTTGGGACTTAGCCACGCCCCCACGGGTCAGTCGAGTTCATCATGGGAGAGTTCATCATCATTTCATTTCATGTCAGCCTGCACAGGATGAAACCCATAAGAATTAGAGAGTAAA
Source organism: Poecilia mexicana (assembly GCF_051168715.1). Classification (NCBI taxonomy): domain Eukaryota; kingdom Metazoa; phylum Chordata; class Actinopteri; order Cyprinodontiformes; family Poeciliidae; genus Poecilia; species Poecilia mexicana. The sequence goes on from NW_028263388.1 coordinate 17,020,683, forward strand.
AGTAAGACATACAATTGAAGAAAGAGGTTAGTTCCTGTCGGAAGTGGGCGGGGCTAGGGTGATGTCATCAATCGACCACCTAACTATGATGAAGGCTGGTCTATAATGAGACATAGGAAGTCTGATGCAGCTGTGACCTTCTATGTGGAAGTTATTGCATCTTGATGTTTCATGGAGAATAGTCAAAGTTTGGGACTTAGCCACGCCCACATGCTTTGACATAGAAAAATTCCTACGATAACTTTTCATCTTTAATGTCTCAAGTCTCTGCTGACTGAGTTTGAAGTCTCTATCTCAAAAGCTGCAGGAGGAGATAGATCAGATGCGATGTCTATGAAAAAGAGGAAATGGCTGATTTTGATCCAAAATGGCCGACTTCCTGTTGGGTTTGCACCATGGCTCCAAGAGACTTTTTTGTAGGTCCTGATATGATACACATGTGTACCAAGTTTCATAATTCTAGGTTAAAGCATGGCTTGGGGCTGATCATTTAAAAATTTCTAGGGGGCGCTGTAGAGAAATTAGGCCACGCCCATCAACGACTGTTATGGATTCCTGTTCGGGGATGGATAAGGATGCATCCTAGTGAGTTTGGTGCAGCTGGGCTGAACGATGTGGAATCTAGAGCCAAACGTATGGCGGCGGCGTTACCTCTGCTTCGCCGCGGTCCCACGGCCACGCCCTCTACAGAAGACTCTTGGCGCTTTAAAGCAAGTGAGACTAACATGTTATCTGTCATCCAACACAGAATCATGTTGATTAGGTGCAGTGAGCCAGAAAGGCAGCTTTCCATGGAAAAAAAAGCACTTCCTGTTCTGAGGGGGCGGGGCTTAGATGACGTCAGACTATGACAACATAGGATCGTAGGGGACCCTACCAGGATCACTCATGTCAAGTTTGGTGCAGCTGGCCTCAAAATTGTGGAATCCACAGCCAAACGTAAGGACACGGCGTTTAGGGTCACTTCGCCACGCCGCCACGCCCACCTGCTGGATTCAAATGAGCTTGGCTTGGAATCCTCAACACACCAACATGTTTTCTGTCTGTGGACACAGTTTCACCTCGATTAGGTCAAAGGGGTCAGATAGCGACCGTTCAGCGTAAAAAATGACACTTCCTGTTCTCAGGGGGCGTGGCCTAAGTGACGTCATCATTTGACCGTTGGGTATTGTAGAGCATCCCATGATGATCAATCACTGAAAGTTTGGTGCTTCTATTAGTTTTTTTCAAAGAGTTATAACAGTTTGATGTTTCATGGCGAATCGGTGACCTTTGACCCCCGGAAAGACCCCTTCAGCAAGCCCGAAAACGCAAACCTACGATAACTTTGGATCGGCCATGCCTTTTGAACGATCTGACCGAGTTTCAAGCCGATCGATCGAAATCCCTAGGTCAAGTTCGATCAAATGCGAACCCTGTAAACGCCCAAAATCGGGTCAAAATCGGAACTTTAATCCAAAATGGCCGACAATCTGTGATACTTGCACTATGACATTAATTGTAAATTCAGAGTGTTTTGGGGAGCTGTACAAGTGTACCAAGTTTCAAGTCTCTACGATAAAGTAAGTGAATAGGAAAGGGTCTTTTGAAAGTTGCTAGGTGGCGCCCTTGAGCCGTTTCTTTTGCGATTTTTTCAACGACCATAAAATACGAAATTTTTCACCGGGCTCTATGCCCCCGCCACGTTTGGTGAGTTTTTGAATATGATAAAGCCCCCAAAAAGCCCCCTAAAAAGGGTGGCAGAATCGTAATAATAATTAAAGCTCCGCGGAGCCTCAAGCGGCCCTCGCAGCCAAGCGCCGCTCAAGCCTAGCCACCGCGGATGTTCCAGCACCGCCTCCCCCGAGCCACCGCCTCCCCTCAGCACCACCTCCCCCCAGCCACTGCCTCCCCTCAGCACCATGTCACCCCAGCCACCGCCTACCCCCAGCCACCGCCTTGCTCTCACGGAGCTGCCAAACCCGCCCTGAAGATAGTCACCCTGTCATGTTCGACATTGCTCCCAGTCAATGCACAAAAATCTGGTGTAGATCAGCTGATATCGCAAGGAGACACAGGTGTTTGATTAACCTGGGTGCGCAGTAGAGTCAAATTGCAATTAAACTCTATTGGGCTCCTTAGAGGTTCACAAGTGTCACTCATAAAAAGTCTGGAGCAAATGGGATGATGCGTTTGTCAATAAGAGACGATCGTATGCATATGGCGAGGGACAGCCATTTTTGCCACACCCACAAGGGTCAGATGCCATTGACAGAGTTCATCTTCATGGCATTTTATGTCAGTCTGCACAGGATGAAACCCATATGACTTAGAGAGTAAAAGTCAGACATACAGTAGAAAAAACAGGTGACTTCCTGTCGGAAGTGTGCGGGGCTAAGGTGATGTCATCAATCGACCACCTAACTGTGATGAGGACTGGTCTATAATGAGACATAGAAAGTCTGATGCAGCTGTGACCTGGCATTAGGAAGTTATTTCACATTCATGTTTCATGGTGAATAGTCAAAGTTTGGGACTAAGCCACGCTTAGTCCCAAACTTAGCAGTAGGCATTTACAGAGTTCATCATCATCTCATTTTATGTCAGCCTGCACAGGGTTGGAATCCATGACACACCAACATTACTTAGAGAGTAAAAGTCAGACATACAGTAGAAAATAGAGGTGACTTCCTGTCGGAAGTGGGCGGGGCAAGGGTGATGTCATCAATCGACCACATAACTGTGATGAGGGCTTATCTATAATGAGACATAGAAAGTCTGATGAAGCTCTGACCTGGCATTTGGAAGTTATTTCACATTCATGTTTCATGGTGTATAGTCAAAGTTTGGGACTTAGCCACGCCCCCACGGGTCAGTAGAGTTCATCATGGGAGAGTTCATCATCATGTCATTTCATGTCAGCCTGCACAGGATGAAAGCCATAAGAATTAGAGAGTAAAAGTAAGACATACAATTGAAGAAAGAGGTTACTTCCTGTCGGAAGTGGGCGGGGCTAGGGTGATGTCATCAATCGACCACCTAACTATGATGAAGGCTGGTCTATAATGAGACATAGAAAGTCTGATGCAGCTGTGACCTGGCATTTGGAAGTTATTTCACATTCATGTTTCATGCTGTATAGTCAAAGTTTGGGACTTAGCCACGCCCCCACGGGTCAGTCGAGTTCATCATGGGAGAGTTCATCATCATATCATGTCATGTCAGCCTACACCGGATGAAACCCATATGACTTAGAGAGTAAAAGTAAGACATACAATAGAAAAAACAGGTGACTTCCTGTCGGAAGTGGGCGGGGTTAAGGTGACGTCATCAACTGACCATCTCAATGTGATGAGGGGTGGTCTGTAGTCAGATATAGGAAGTCTGATGCAGCTGTGACCTTCTATGTGGAAGTTATTGCATCTTGATGTTTCATGGCGAATAGTCAAAGTTTGGGACTTAGCCACGCCCACATGCTTTGACATAGAAAAATTCCTACGATAACTTTTCATCTTTAATGTCTGAAGTCTCTGCTGACTGAGTTTGAAGTCTCTATCTCAAAAGCTGCAGGAGGAGATAGATCAGATGCGATGTCTATGAAAAAGAGGAAATGGCTGATTTTGATCCAAAATGGCCGACTTCCTGTTGGGTTTGCACCATGGCTCCAAGAGACTTTTTTGTAGGTCCTGACATGATACACATGTGTACCAAGTTTCATAATTCTAGGTTAAAGCATGGCTTGGGGCTGATCATTTAAAAATTTCTAGGGGGCGCTGTAGAGAAATTAGGCCACGCCCATCAACGACTGTTATGGATTCCTGTTCGGGGATGGATAAGGATGCATCCTAGTGAGTTTGGTGCAGCTGGGCTGAACGATGTGGAATCTAGAGCCAAACGTATGGCGGCGGCGTTACCTCTGCTTCGCCGCGGTCCCACGGCCACGTCCTCTACAGAAGACTCTTGGCGCTTTAAAGCAAGTGACACTAACATGTTATCTGTCATCCAACACAGAATCATGTTGATTAGGTGCAGTGAGCCAGAAAGGCAGCTTTCCATGGAAAAAAAAGCACTTCCTGTTCTGAGGGGGCGGGGCTTAGATGACGTCAGACTATGACAACATAGGATCGTAGGGGACCCTACCAGGATCACTCATGTCAAGTTTGGTGCAGCTGGCCTCAAAATTGTGGAATCCACAGCCAAACGTAAGGACACGGCGTTTAGGGTCACTTCGCCACGCCGCCACGCCCACCTGCTGGATTCAAATGAGCTTGGCTTGGAATCCTCAACACACCAACATGTTTTCTGTCTGTGGACACAGTTTCACCTCGATTAGGTCAAAGGGGTCAGATAGCGACCGTTCAGCGTAAAAAATGACACTTCCTGTTCTCAGGGGGCGTGGCCTAAGTGACGTCATCATTTGACCGTTGGGTATTGTAGAGCATCCCATGATGATCAATCACTGAAAGTTTGGTGCTTCTATGAGTTTTTTTCAAAGAGTTATAACAGTTTGATGTTTCATGGCGAATCGGTGACCTTTGACCCCCGGAAAGACCCCTTCAGCAAGCCCGAAAACGCAAACCTACGATAACTTTGGATCGGCCATGCCTTATGAACGATCTGACCGAGTTTGAAGCCGATCGATCGAAATCCCTAGGACAAGTTCGATCAAATGCGAACCCTGTAAACGCCCAAAATCGGGTCAAAATCGGAACTTTAATCCAAAATGGCCGACAATCTGTGATACTTGCACTATGACATTAATTGTAAATTCAGAGTGTCTTGGGGAGCTCTACAAGTGTACCGAGTTTCAAGTCTCTACGATAAAGTAAGTGAATAGGAAAGGGTCTTTTGAATGTTGCTAGGTGGCGCCACTGAGCCGTTTCTTTTGCGATTTTTCCGGGGACCTTAAAATACGTAAATTTTACACGGGCTCTATGCCCCCGCCAAGTTTGTTGAGTTTTTGAATATGATAAAGCCCCCAAAAAGCCAATTCTTTTGGCACAAGAACTATAATAAACAGTACAGTTTCAATAGGCTCTCGCAGCGCTTAGCTGCTCGGGCCTAATAAGAAACAGTACAGGAACAATAGGCTCTCGCAGCGCTTAGCTGCTCGGGCCTAATAAACAGCAAGGTTTCAATAGGCTCTCGCAGCGATAGCTGCTCGGGCCTAATTAAAGCTCCGCGGAGCCTCAAGCGGCCCTCGCAGCCAAGCGCCGCTCAAGCCTATAGCCACCGCGGATGTTCCAGCACCGCCTCCCGCCGGCCACCGCCGACGCTCGCACGCCGTCCTCCATGCGATCCGCTTCGATGTCTTCGGCAGCGTTCACTGGCCATGCACCCAAAATCTGGAGCAGATTGGGCCATGTGGCAAGGAGATACAGCTGTTTGATTAACCTAGGGGGCGCAGTGGAGTCAAATTGCAATTAAACTGTATTGGGCTCCTCAGAGGTTCACAAGTTTCACTCATAAAAAGTCTGGTGCAAATAGGATGATTCGTTTGTGAATAAGAGACGATCGTATGCATATGGCGAGGGACAGCCATTTTGCCACTCCCCCACGGGTCTGTAGGCATTGACAGAGTTCATCATCATCTAATGTTATGTCAGTGTGCACAGGGTTGGAATCCATGACACACCAACATGTTTTAGAGTGTAAAAGTAAGACATACAGTATAAAAAACAGGTGACTTCCTGTCGGAAGTGGGCGGGGCTAAGGTGATGTCATCAATCGACCACCTAACTGTGATGAGGGGTGGTCTGTAGTCAGATATAGGAAGTCTGATGCAGCTGTGACCTTCTATGTGGAAGTTATTGCATCTTGATGTTTCATGGCGAATAGTCAAAGTTTGGGACTTAGCCACGCCCACATGCTTTGACATAGAAAAATTCCTACGATAACTTTTCATCTTTAATGTCTCAAGTCTCTGCTGACTGAGTTTGAAGTCTCTATCTCAAAAGCTGCAGGAGGAGATAGATCAGATGCGATGTCTATGAAAAAGAGGAAATGGCTGATTTTGATCCAAAATGGCCGACTTCCTGTTGGGTTTGCACCATGGCTCCAAGAGACTTTTTTGTAGGTCCTGACATGATACACATGTGTACTAAGTTTCATAATTGTAGGTTAAAGCATGGCTTGGGGCTGATCATTTAAAAATTTCTAGGGGGCGCTGTAGAGAAATTAGGCCACGCCCATCAACGACTGTTATGGATTCCTGTTCGGGGATGGATAAGGATGCATCCTAGTGAGTTTGGTGCAGCTGGGCTGAACGATGTGGAATCTAGAGCCAAACGTATGGCGGCGGCGTTACCTCTGCTTCGCCGCGGTCCCACGGCCACGCCCTCTACAGAAGACTGTTGGCGCTTTAAAGCAAGTGAGACTAACATGTTATCTGTCATCCAACACAGAATCATGTTGATTAGGTGCAGTGAGCCAGAAAGGCAGCTTTCCATGGAAAAAAAAGCACTTCCTGTTCTGAGGGGGCGGGGCTTAGATGACGTCAGACTATGACAACATAGGATCGTAGGGGACCCTACCAGGATCACTCATGTCAAGTTTGGTGCAGCTGGCCTCAAAATTGTGGAATCCACAGCCAAACGTAAGGACACGGCGTTTAGGGTCACTTCGCCACGCCGCCACGCCCACCTGCTGGATTCAAATGAGCTTGGCTTGGAATCCTCAACACACCAACATGTTTTCTGTCTGTGGACACAGTTTCACCTCGATTAGGTCAAAGGGGTCAGATAGCGACCGTTCAGCGTAAAAAATGACACTTCCTGTTCTCAGGGGGCGTGGCCTAAGTGACGTCATCATTTGACCGTTGGGTATTGTAGAGCATCCCATGATGATCAATCACTGAAAGTTTGGTGCTTCTATGAGTTTTTTTCAAAGAGTTATAACAGTTTGATGTTTCATGGCGAATCGGTGACCTTTGACCCCCGGAAAGACCCCTTCAGCAAGCCCGAAAACGCAAACCTACGATAACTTTGGATCGGCCATGCCTTTTGAACGATCTGACCGAGTTTCAAGCCGATCGATCGAAATCCCTAGGACAAGTTCGATCAAATGCGAACCCTGTAAACGCCCAAAATCGGGTCAAAATCGGAACTTTAATCCAAAATGGCCGACAATCTGTGATACTTGCACTATGACATTAATTGTAAATTCAGAGTGTTTTGGGGAGCTCTACAAGTGTACCAAGTTTCAAGTCTCTACGATAAAGTAAGTGAATAGGAAAGGGTCTTTTGAAAGTTGCTAGGTGGCGCCCTTGAGCCGTTTCTTTTGCGATTTTTGCAACCACCATAAAATACAAAATTTTTCACCGGGCTCTATGCCCCCGCCACGTTTGGTGAGTTTTTGAATATGATAAAGCCCCCAAAAAGCCCCCCAAAGAAGGTGGCAGAAAAATAATTAAAGCTCCGCGGAGCCTCAAGCGGCCCTCGCAGCCAAGCGCCGCTCAAGCCTATAGCCACCGCGGATGTTCCAGCACCGCCTCCCGCCGGCCACCGCCGACGCTCGCACGCCGTCCTCCATGCGATCCGCTTCGATGTCTTCGGCAGCGTTCACTGGCCATGCACCCAAAATCTGGAGCAGATTGGGCCATGTGGCAAGGAGATACAGCTGTTTGATTAACCTAGGGGGCGCAGTGGAGTCAAATTGCAATTAAACTGTATTGGGCTCCTCAGAGGTTCACAAGTTTCACTCATAAAAAGTCTGGTGCAAATAGGATGATTCGTTTGTGAATAAGAGACGATCGTATGCATATGGCGAGGGACAGCCATTTTGCCACTCCCCCACGGGTCTGTAGGCATTGACAGAGTTCATCATCATCTAATGTTATGTCAGTGTGCACAGGGTTGGAATCCATGACACACCAACATGTTTTAGAGTGTAAAAGTAAGACATACAGTATAAAAAACAGGTGACTTCCTGTCGGAAGTGGGCGGGGCTAAGGTGATGTCATCAATCGACCACCTAACTGTGATGAGGGGTGGTCTGTAGTCAGATATAGGAAGTCTGATGCAGCTGTGACCTTCTATGTGGAAGTTATTGCATCTTGATGTTTCATGGCGAATAGTCAAAGTTTGGGACTTAGCCACGCCCACATGCTTTGACATAGAAAAATTCCTACGATAACTTTTCATCTTTAATGTCTCAAGTCTCTGCTGACTGAGTTTGAAGTCTCTATCTCAAAAGCTGCAGGAGGAGATAGATCAGATGCGATGTCTATGAAAAAGAGGAAATGGCTGATTTTGATCCAAAATGGCCGACTTCCTGTTGGGTTTGCACCATGGCTCCAAGAGACTTTTTTGTAGGTCCTGACATGATACACATGTGTACTAAGTTTCATAATTGTAGGTTAAAGCATGGCTTGGGGCTGATCATTTAAAAATTTCTAGGGGGCGCTGTAGAGAAATTAGGCCACGCCCATCAACGACTGTTATGGATTCCTGTTCGGGGATGGATAAGGATGCATCCTAGTGAGTTTGGTGCAGCTGGGCTGAACGATGTGGAATCTAGAGCCAAACGTATGGCGGCGGCGTTACCTCTGCTTCGCCGCGGTCCCACGGCCACGCCCTCTACAGAAGACTGTTGGCGCTTTAAAGCAAGTGAGACTAACATGTTATCTGTCATCCAACACAGAATCATGTTGATTAGGTGCAGTGAGCCAGAAAGGCAGCTTTCCATGGAAAAAAAAGCACTTCCTGTTCTGAGGGGGCGGGGCTTAGATGACGTCAGACTATGACAACATAGGATCGTAGGGGACCCTACCAGGATCACTCATGTCAAGTTTGGTGCAGCTGGCCTCAAAATTGTGGAATCCACAGCCAAACGTAAGGACACGGCGTTTAGGGTCACTTCGCCACGCCGCCACGCCCACCTGCTGGATTCAAATGAGCTTGGCTTGGAATCCTCAACACACCAACATGTTTTCTGTCTGTGGACACAGTTTCACCTCGATTAGGTCAAAGGGGTCAGATAGCGACCGTTCAGCGTAAAAAATGACACTTCCTGTTCTCAGGGGGCGTGGCCTAAGTGACGTCATCATTTGACCGTTGGGTATTGTAGAGCATCCCATGATGATCAATCACTGAAAGTTTGGTGCTTCTATGAGTTTTTTTCAAAGAGTTATAACAGTTTGATGTTTCATGGCGAATCGGTGACCTTTGACCCCCGGAAAGACCCCTTCAGCAAGCCCGAAAACGCAAACCTACGATAACTTTGGATCGGCCATGCCTTTTGAACGATCTGACCGAGTTTCAAGCCGATCGATCGAAATCCCTAGGACAAGTTCGAAAAAATGCGAACCCTGTAAACGCCCAAAATCGGGTCAAAATCGGAACTTTAATCCAAAATGGCCGACAATCTGTGATACTTGCACTATGACATTAATTGTAAATTCAGAGTGTTTTGGGGAGCTCTACAAGTGTACCAAGTTTCAAGTCTCTACGATAAAGTAAGTGAATAGGAAAGGGTCTTTTGAAAGTTGCTAGGTGGCGCCCTTGAGCCGTTTCTTTTGCGATTTTTGCAACCACCATAAAATACAAAATTTTTCACCGGGCTCTATGCCCCCGCCACGTTTGGTGAGTTTTTGAATATGATAAAGCCCCCAAAAAGCCCCCCAAAGAAGGTGGCAGAAAAATAATAATAATAAACAGCAAGGTTTCAATAGGCTCTCGCAGCGATAGCTGCTCGGGCCTAATAATAATAAACAGCAAGGTTTCAATAGGCTCTCGCAGCGATAGCTGCTCGGGCCTAATAATAATAAGAAACAGCATGAAAACAATAGGCTCTCGCAGCGATAGCTGCTCGGGCCTAATAATAAGAAACAGTAAGGTTTCAATAGGCTCTCGCAGCGCTTAGCTGCTCGGGCCTAAAAACATTTCGGGATGGCCTGGAACAAACCAGGCCCTCGGGGAAACGTCACGAAACTCCCGACTGCCAAACCGTCCGCCCCGTGATTTCATGGAGGGAAATCCCCGGTCATCCTCCTCAGTGGCGCCGACCGTTGGGCTAAAGACGAGGGTGAGTGGACTGCAGCTTTGTTCTGTTTTAAATCTGTATTTGTGTGTAGTTGGATGAATGTAGTGTATGTAAAATACTTCTCAGTGCCACAGTACAGTGTATATCTTTATTTGTAAATACTCTGTTCGAGTGAAACCCCCTAAGATATTTACTTCTATTTGAGCGGTCGACAACAACAAACGTCTTCATCACCCTTTTAGGAATATAAATAAACTTTTTTTTAAATGAAGCTATTATTTTTTCTTAGAGCATAAAAAAGTTTTTGAATTAATAAAAAAAATTATATATATATATATATATATATATATATATATATATATATATATATATATATATATATATATATATATATATATTTTTTTTTTTTTTTTTTTTTTTTTTTTTGTCTTCTCTTTCATAATGTGTTTGACTAGCCAGGATTTGGAGGGTTATCCTCTCCTCACTTTGAGATGGAAACATTTTAATTCATTTATTAATAAACATTTATTCTCCATTCTAAGTAGCAGAAATTACAATTGAAGTTGTAAATAAGTGTTAAACTTCAGAATGGAACGGGAAGTTGTTGTATTTGTAATTACTTATTTCCAATCAGTGTCTTTGTTATGTTGAAATTAGTTTATTATTACAAAGATGCAGCTAACAAGAGCAGATTATTACTAGTCATTAGCATCCTATAGTAATTCACAGAAGTCACAATATAGCATGCAAAGAAGCTGCAGTCTGCAGCCAACATGCCAGCTTTCCTTCACACTTCATAGCAGAGGATAAAATCTTTTACTAAGAGTCAAGTCCCAAAATAGGAGTTCAAGTCAAGTCTGAAACCTGTGAGTCTCAGTTGAGTCCTGCAAAATACTTTCAGCTGTGATTACAAAGTTGGTTCCAGTGCTGATTTAGGTGGTGGGAATCAAATGCACACATTTCAGATTTTTGTACAAAAAAGTGTGTTAAAAAAAAAAAACTATTTTCCTTTGTCTTTACATATATGCAGTTTGTGTTGCTCCATCACATTACGTCCCAGTTTAAGTGGCGAGAATCTTTTTACACGGTACTGTTTATGTACGAAGTCACAGGAAGTTCAGATTAATAAATGTTTGCTTGGAACTGATTTGTCACTAATCTTTTTCCAATGATAAGAAACCCAAACAGTTGTAAACTGTGCATCGCTGTCACATTGTACTTCTGAAGCTCAAACAGCTTCATGGTGTTTGTTTTTTTTCACACTTGCAACATAACAAAAACTAGTGAAACCAGATTTCTGGTGAGGCTAGAGCGCTCGAGCAAAGTGCAAAATCTCTGCCGCATGCCTTGTTGTGGTATTTTGTAGACACTACACACAGAAGACACATATGCACAGATCCAAGAAGGGACCTCCTACAGTCTCATCCACCCTTGAAGTTTTTCACACACCCCCGGCATTCACCGCTGCAAGAAAACATCAAAACGCCTCACATTTCTTCCTCTCCTCCAACCTGTGTAGAAAGACAAACGAACGAGCAGAAAACTTTTCACATCAGCCTGGAGTGTTGGTTCTGAGGGCCTGCGTACATGTAGGTTTACATGAGATAAAGACACAAAGGATTATCTTTTTTTTTTTTAAAAACAGATCAGTTTGAAAGGATGGTGGCAAACGCACTGATCATGCTGATGATAAAGATGGCAGCAGCTTCCATGCCTGGCTCTGAGATGGACCTTAAACGCGGATATGGAGCTGGTTCTCCAGAACTGATCCAGAACTCGTGCCACTCGGTGGGATTTGGAGTCAGAGCGATTCCTCCCAATATTTCCAGCAACACCTGGTGCCTGTGAGTAAACATACGCACACTCTTAAGAGCACACATGGATGCAACTACTAATTTTGGACATAATCTGTTGTCTGCGTGTCGTAATGGAGCTAAAAGGCTTCATTTTCAAGAACAGCAATGCAAAAAAGAAAAAAAAAAAGATTTAGGGTATTGAGTAGCTCTTTGCTCCCTTGGCTCTGATTTAAGGTGTTAATGAGTTTTCCTCTTTGGAAACATCAATGTGATTGATCAACATCTGTCTCAGCTCAATTAGTTTTCTAAAATAAAGCAGCATCCATTTCCAGTTTTCATCTTTAGTTCTTTTTTTTTCTTGCAATAACTGCCAGAAAACATCTTCATGTTGTGCAGTGTTAGGATTTTTTTTTAAGCATCTGCTTTAAATATTCATTGTTGGTTTCAGTGAAAAACATTGTCACACTTCAAGTGTTTCTAAAGCTTCTCAACCAACATTTGGAGAAGACACCCTACAACAAATTCTGCTTGCAGTTTATTCGATAAACCAAACTAAAGCGGAGTGTGACTGGATGGAAAAAAGAAGAGTTTCTCAAAATTAAAATATGGTACACGTGACATGTATTTGTATCTATCCATCCTCCTTGTGAATCAACACTTTGCAGAACCACTTTCTCTGCAATTACAGATGCAACTCTATTGGAATATGTTTCCATCACCTTTGCACATCTACAGACTGAATACAGCAAAATAGCTCAAACTCAGCCAGGCTGGATGGAGTGTTTAGGCATCAGCTTTCAACTATTGCCACAGATTCCAAGTTGGACTTTACACTACAAGAACACAAAATCTTAGCTTTAGAAACCAGACCAAAAATATGTTTATTTACTTGACATAAGACAAAACTAATTTACAAGTAACTTTTCGGCAAGACATATGAGTTATAAGTAAATTAATGTTCTAAAAACATACTTGTTCCACTGACAAATTATTTCTCTTATTACATTGAAAAAATGTCACCTTATAAGTGAAATAATCAGCTAGAGGAGCTATTACTTTTCATCAATATTAAGGAATTATTTACTTAAAAGAAGTTCCTACATCTTGCTGAAAAGTTACTGAACAGATTTAGTGCAGGTCTGAATCATTCCGACACGGATATGCATAAATATAAACCATTTCTTTCTCTTAAGTCTTTCACAAACTTGAGCAAGTTTTCTTCCAGGATTGTATATACAGGATTATATTTACTAATTAATCTTCCCATCAAGCTAGAAATTGAGCTTCTTATATCTTACTAAAGGATTGTTTATGTTGTTCTTACAGAAATGTCTGATTTGGATTTTCCCACCTGAGCTGTGAATCTCTGCAGCTCCTCCAGTGTTAACACGTCTGCACAAATCTCGGAGGCCTTTACAGATTAGATTTATCCATATGAATCTTTAATTGTATTTATTTTATTTAGGTTTTAAAAAGTTAACAGCAACAGTTTTCAGGTTTTTATTTACAAAAAAAAAAATTTAAACCATACATAATTTTCCTTCTGCTCCAGATCTATCACATATAATAAAATCTCATCAAAATACAGTGAAGTTGGTGATTGTAATGCGACATGTAAAAAAAGAATGTATGTAATGCAATAAACTCATAAGGTATTTTCAACAGACATATGAAAAGTTTGCCCTCAAGCTGCACAATGATCAAAACTCCAGTTGCTTTTTATATCGACTAAAACTCATATTGTTCTTTTGAACAAGTGAAAACCTCTCGAGACACTTTGTATAAAACGACACACTCCCTTCACCATCGTCTCATCATTAAATATTGAAGGATTATGCAATATTTACACACGCCCATCTTTTCTACGTGCATATTCATTTAGATTCATCCAAACCTCACCGCTTTCCTTTGGCTAAATCTTGTACTGAACGTTCCAGAGCTGGTCTAATTAAACATTAACTGAATCAAGGATTACATGCAACACTTGTTTGACCTGCTACAGCACCGCTGTGCAGCATTCACCGCAAATAAACACTTAAGTCTAAAACCATTGTGTCACTGCGTTTGCTGCTTTACCTCCTGGCGTTTCTCACTGCATGCCTGGATGCAATGCGACTTTGTATGTTTCAGCTATCAGAGATCAGGCAGCAAAAACCATGCGATGTTGGTACAACGAGGAGGAGGATGACGATGAGGGAGGTCTGCTTATTATCTGCTTCCTTGCACCTGTGTCCAGACAACTACATTTTTAACGATGCCTGCCAAAATACTTCGAGAGGACGGCAACATTTAGCTTACCTTGTCATGTGGTTTTAAAGAGAGACAACAATTAACTGGCCATACATCTCAATATTTATCAGATTTATCCCTCTCTGTTTTAAAGAACTTCCACTATTTTGGTTGTTTTTAGTTTATAGCCAAGCCTTTTTTCTCACCTAGTAGTCCGGTAGACTCAGTTTTATTGGGAACCAAAACTGCAACATCCGTTACATTTTCCGCTGGTGTGGTTCGCTTTCACACTGACTCATGTCAAATGGACCAAACCTTTTCAAAAACCTGTTCTCCTCCTCGCCTGTGGTGGCGCTGCACCAAGAACCACTGAAGTAAAATACATGTAAACCTCAGAAGACGACATGAGCGCAACTTCCTTCTTTGAAAATAACAAAAATGTCAGATATTGGCAAGTGCGCTTCTCTTTTTTTTTTTTTTTTGGTTCCATTTACTCAGAATGCCCTGCACTGAAGTCCGCTTCCTGTTTTTGGAGCGGTCTCTGGCTCTGTTTGGCATTTACATGCGTTCGGGCTGCACCAGAGTTCACTTCAACCGAACTGAGACCTGGGATTTCAGGTGAACAAGAGTTCACTTTGTGGTCCGCGTCAGAGTTTGTGCAAAAAAAAAAAAAAAAAATCAGAAACATTTATTATAAATAAAGTTCAAGGGGTGTGAATGATTTTCTAAATCACTAGTAGCAGTTCTAGCTAAAACAGACAACAGACAATTAGAATAGAGAAAGCAGGATTACATTGAACATTTATCCAAATGTTAATACGGATGTTTGTGTTTAAATTTGAGCTTTTTTGTACAATTCTATCCTTGTTAAGATTAACGTAACAACATTTCAAACTTACTGTATCTGTAAGGACACAGATACAGTTGTCCTTACAGACAATTATCTGTCTATAAGGACAGATAATTGGTATCTGTGTCCTTACAGATACCAATTATCTGTAAGGGCAGATAATTGGTATCCACCTCATATCTCAGTCCTCAGGCTCCTCTCATGCAACTATTACTACACTCTTTGTTGGATCATGGTAATGTATATTGATTTTATCTTGTTTGAACTATAGGGCCTCAATAAGGAGGAGAGATACTGATGTGGCATACTGAGCACTTCTTCTGCACATCATGACAGAAGTCATTGTTTAGGTCAGGTTTCGTTGTCATGCAGCAAATGATGGAGAGCAGAACATCCATCCATCCATCCAGACTGCAAAAATACAGGGGTTTTTTTGTCTAGTTTTTAGTGCAAATATCCTAGCACACTTGAAATTAGGCCTGCAACTAATGATTTTAGCAATTGACTAATCTATTAATTGGATCAAGAAATTGGCACATTTTGCTGATTTTTCATTTATGCCTTTCTTATACAATATTAGAAATATATTAAGACATGCAAATAAAGAATTCCGATCATTTTTAAAGTAAGAAAATAAACATTTAGTGCTTAAAAAGCAATAAGATAGCATTCCTTAAGTGAATCTGAATCAGGTGAAGCTTGATGCCACATGAGGGTTTTGTCTAAAACATATTTATAGATAAAGGATGCTTTTATACAAAAACTAGCTTAATTACTGCTCTGAATATATTGTTTTTTTCAGTAGGCAGCATTTTCTTTTGAGTCTGAATACTTCAGTCACCAATTAATCAACTGCTAAATTAATCATTTCATAAATGTAATTAATCATTTCAGCCCTACTTAAAAAAAAAAAAAATCAAAATTCCCGATAACTTTTCAGCAAGCTATAGGAGCTTAAGTCCATAATTCCCTGATATTGATGGAAAAGTACAAGATCCACCTGCAGATTATTTCACTTATGGGAAAAAATGCCTTGTTATAAGTGAAGTCACATGCAAGTAGAACTAGTACGTCCTAATTAATGTTAAGGAATTATTGACTTAAAACAAGCTCCTATTTCTAGAGAGATATTTGCACAAGAAACTAGGCCAAAAATACAAAGTCCATCTTTATGAAATAGATTTAATAAATAAATAAAAAAACAAACATAAAATAAATCTCACTTTGATTTCTCTCATTATTTTGATGGAAAAAAGTCAGAGTATTTTTTTCCAGTGGTGTGGCTAAAGGAAACAAAAAGTTTCGTTAGCAGAATTGAAACCACAAGCCTCTTACATCAAAACGATGCAGTCTTGTGTTTCACCCTTATAAAGAGAAAAAGTTAGGTTTTTTTGACAGGGCAAGTCGAAGCTCGATCTAAAGGTTTGGAAAAAAAACAAAAAACATCTGAAGCACATGTATACACATGAAATAATTCGACTGCACCTCATCCCACACACAGAAATACTGCTGACACGTACACATTCACATCACAAGGACATTCTTGTCTGCCAAAAGTAGCAACTAATCCCTGGAGAAGTGAAGTCCCAGCCTCCGGGGTGTGTGTGTGTGTGTGTGTGTGTGTGTGTGTGTGTGTGTGTGTGTGTGTGTGTGTGTGTGTGTGTGTGTGCGTGCGTGCGTGCGTGTGTTTGTAATACCTTCTGGGGACGATTTTCCTGACATATACTACGTTGTGGGGACCAATTGCTCCTCGTGGGGAACGAAGCCTGGTCCCCACAAGGGGAAACCCTGTTTATGGGTCAGGGGTCAGATTTAGGGCTAAGGTATGAATTGAGTTTTGGTTAGGGTTAGGTATGTGATGGTTAGGGTTAGGAAAAGGGTAAGGGTAAGGTTTAGGCTGTAGAAATGAATGGAAGTCAATGGAAAGTCCCCACAAAGATAGCCATGCAAACGTGTGTGTGTGTGTGTGTGCGCGTGTGTGTGTGTGTGGGGGTGTGTGTGTGCGTGTGTGTGTGTGTGTTTTCTTGTCTGGTCAAAGGTCAAGGCTCAGGAAGAGTTGTGATATTCACAGTTATGCAGCTACTAATGGCCATTTCAGTAGGGAAATCCAGATAAAACCTGCTCCGCTTCTCCCACACATCATTAGTGCAAAGACCTTTGTTTCTCAAAATGAGTCGCTCATTATTTTCCTCCTTCATTGTTTCATCTTAAATTATACTTAAAAATCTCCAAGCTGACAAATTTGCTCCGTTTCATTTCACAGAATTTTACTGTAAACTGTAAAATACACACATTTAAGAATTTAAGTGTTTAAATACTTACTTTGAAAAATGATGAAAGCCCCGTGAATGTACCTCATGTTTTTTTACATTTTCAGAGAGAATTTGAGTTACATGTTTCTTCATATTTCACATGCCCCTGACCTGCAACTTTCTTCTTCTTCTTTTTGTTTTTAATGGCGGTTGGCAAACAACTTAATGGTGTGCATTACCGCCACCTACTGGTATGGAGTGTGGATCAAAACGCAACTAAAAAAAAAATAAAATAAAAAAAAACACTAAATCCTCTCTATCAGTTTAGTTTTCTTAAGAAATTTTATTAAATAACGTAAATATTCAGAGGAAGAGGAATATCCCAAAATGACCTGCAACTTTCAGACGCATCCCTGAATAAAAAGTCTGGTTAATAACCAGGTTTTTGTGAAACCTGCCAACATGCCTAGGCGGTAATTCAGCCTTTTGACTCAGGTGTGTTGGAGCAGAAATTTGGAACAGTTGTGAAGGAAAGCAAAGCAGGGAGACAGAGGGAAGGTGAATAATTAACAGAAAGGGAGCTGTGTTCATCAGTGAAACAAACCAAAGTGGAGACATGAAAACAGGACACAAGAAAAAAAGACAGAAATTAAATCTAAAGGAATTAACCTATTTGGCAGCAGTTTTCTAACAATGTGTTCCACATTAATAGAGTATGGCAAGCCCTTCCAAACATAAATAAACAAACCCACAACAATATGTCTCACTAACTTAAGTCATTTAACTTTTTAAAATATGTTTACAGTTTAGTGACATTCGACGATTAATGCATTTGTACTTTACTGCTGTCACTTTGGCCAAGATGCTCCTGTAAAGCTCATTCATGTTTTTTGTGCGTGTTCCGTTTACTGTAAGAAAGATAAATGTACTCAACTGCATTTCACTATAATTTCCCAGATGTTTACATTTTTTATTTTAATGCTGTTGTAGGGAAGTGAAGCAGACGCAGATCACAGAGATTCAGCAGCGTTCCTTCGCCAGCCTGCATCGCCTCACAAAGCTGTGAGTTTGATGCTCATGATTTTCATTTGATGCTCTGCATAGTTACCTGAGGAAGACCAAAAAATAATTATTTAAATGTTAAAAGACAGAAAACTACTGCACTACACAGAAATGAAGAAAATAAAAAAATGATTCAAAAAGGCTCAGAAAAATAGAAGAAAATAAAACGAAGAAAAACAATCACAGGATAAATGTGATGCATTTGTTGGTGACGGTGGTTGGATAAGGGGAGTGTCAGGAGGCGTAACATATTTTTTCATTTTGGCTAGTATCGTTCATCACCTTTAGTCTTTGCTTCATAATTATGTCATATCGTCACCTTCCTAAAATAATGGCTTTATGTCATGATCCGTGTTTCTGTGTATTTATTTTAAGGTTTTTCTGTGTTCAGTTTCTGTCCTGAGTCTCTGTTTCTGTGTCTTCCCATTTATTGCTTCCCAGCTGTGTCTCATTCCTTGATTACCCTCCCTGTGTATTTAGTCCCACCTGTTGTCTTTGTCACTTGTCGGATCCTCTCGTTTGTCATTTGTTGCCAGCCAGCCAGCCAGCCAGCCAGCCAGCCAGCCAGCCAGCCAGCCAGCCAGCCCAGTCGTACTGTAAAGTCCTGTGTTGGTTAGCTCTCTTATTCAGTTTTTCAGTTGCTACCAGTAATTAGCTATGTGCTAAACTCTCTGCCGTGCCGCCTGTGTTGGACTGTTTGAGCTCTCTTTATTAAATCATCATCACCACCATCCTCTGGGTCTCAGCATTCGTTCTCACCACCACCTCCCAACACCACCCCATGACACTTTAGTCATTTTTCCCAAAAGTTTTTTTTTTTTTTTAATCATCTTTTGGTTAAAAAAAAGACTTGTGTCATTATTCCAGGAAGGTGACGATATGTGAATGGACAGTCTGTGTTGCCATGGTAATCACTGATCTGTTTATTCAGATTTTTTTTTCATGAACCATCAGAATCTGTATTTTTTTATTATAGAGGATTATTGTTTTCTTTGTACTTTACTTTTTTAGCAGTTTAAATCACCTCAGACTGTGTTATTTTAACTTGCCTGTTGTTTTGCTTTATAAAGGAAATAGATTTTATTTTGTGGACCATCTAAAGGTCCACAAAAACCTAACAAATTTGTTTTATTTATGATATTATATGAGGTTATAATCCAAAACATAATAAATTAGATCTTTATATCATATTGTAATTAAGTGAAATGCATTTTTAAACTTGTGGATTATGTTAATAGAACCAGACTGGGAAGCCATCCCCCAAATATCCATTAAAAAAATCAGTTCTTTTACTTTCTATCAATGTTGGACAGTTTTTGCAGAGAATACCAGTGAGTTCTGCTTTATTAATATATTTATTTCCTTTCTGTCACTTCCCATCTTAGTTTCATCCTGCAGAACAACATCCTGCAGAGCATCGGTGCATCTGCCTTTGCCGGTCTGCCTCAGCTCTCCGACGTGTGAGTATTCGCATCTCAACCCTAACCCTGCGCATCCTGTTTCCTCCCAAACAGCCGCGTGTTTAGTCTTTGTCCTGGAACAAGAAGAACCAGAAACTCTGAGGAGTCTCCTCATGTCAGAATAATGCAAACAAAATATGCTTAACAATAAGTGCAAATGAGGCCCAAAGAGGCTTATTTTTAAACACGTGTCATGTTCTTCTGCTTCTTTCAGCTACATTTCTGAAAATCTCTCTTTAGAGACGATAAAAGCTTTCGCTTTCTCCGATCTCCCAGAGCTCGCTGAAATGTGGGTACAACAGGCAGTTAGTTTTGATATATTAGATTTTTTATGTTTTTAAAGTGTGCAACTGACAAATTGCTTCTTTCAGAGAGATAACCAAATCCAAACACCTGAGATCCATTCATCCAGATGCTTTCAGGAACATTGTGAGCCTTCGCCGTCTGTGAGTGCTCTCACACTTTGTTTTTTTAATTTTTTGAACTAATTGTGAGTTCAAAGTAGGTCATGGTTGACGAGCCTACTTCTGAGGACCCACACAACCAAATCCATGATTATTTAATTAGCTCGGATCCCCCTGATGGCAGATCAAGCGTCAAACATCCAACCACCAATTTAGATTTTCCCACAGTTTTATTCACCCCGAACTCCATAGTTGTAACACTAATAGTTTCCAAGTAATTGAATTGTTTTTATATTTGTGAAACAATCTCCAAGTAGCCAATTATGTGATTCATTGCTCACTGCTTTAGTCTCTCAGGGATTCTATCATCTGTATCGTTCAGCGTGGCCCATTTTGTTAAAACTGGGACACAAAAACTCGGCTCTGTGTGGTGACAAAAATATATTTTTAAACTGTTTGTCTAAACAAGGGCACCTTAGTGCAGCATCGAGACATAAATCAGCGTCTGGAACATTTTTTTTTTCTTAATTTAAGCTTGTTTGTTGCTCAGATATCAGAAAATATGCAATGGTTGCTCGGTGCCTAAATTTATCCTCCATTCGTCTTCCATTTGTGTCAGACTGAGTTTGTTGGAGAAATGGGTAAAAATGAGTTGTAAATATGCATTGTAAAGGAACTTGAACGCCTTTAAAACACTGGAATGCTGACGTTATTAGAAAAACAAGCCTGCACTGCTTGTTTAGTCATTTAACTTTTTAAAATATGTTTACAGTTTGGTGACATTTGACGATTATTGTCACCAAACTTAAAGTCTCTGCTTACTGTCAGAGACTTTAAGCAGAGTCTCTGACATCTCGGCTCACACAGATATTCATGGAACGAGCCTCAAAAGGGTCAAGCATTTTTGGAGAAACGACTCGTAATATTGTCCAACTGTCATGATTTCAGTGTTACACGCTGCTCTCCTGCTCTGCCCCTCCCACCCCTGTTGGCTGCCTGATTGCTGCCACCTGTGCTGCTGTTGCTGCTTTGTGAGTTTCTCTGCCTTTGCTCTGACTTCTGCTACATGTACCTGGATTCTGGATTTGTTCTGGCTTTCTGACCCTGAACTTTTCGCCTGAGCGCTGAGTTTTGGATCAAAGGAAAATGACTCGCTCACCTCCTCAAGGTGAAACCTGATCGTTGGATTGGGGCATGTGAACCAGCTTACGATGCTTCCAGAGTTTCCTCACTCTGTGATGTCATAATCCCAGGTTTAAAGAGCATAGAGTCCACCTCTCCATGGTCCTGCGGGTGAAACAATCCCCGCAAAATGACTTTTCCCTTTACATAAGTCACATCTCTGAGGAGCTGAGATATCCAGGAAAGCAATCTCTACTGGAGTCTGACGTGAAAGCTGATCCCAAGAAGAGGCTGTCAATCGTCGTATACCTTTTCGTAATTGCAAATAAAACCTTTCTGTGGTCGGGTTCTGATTCGTACGTAACTTATTATGCCCAACATTTGTGTACATTTGCCTGGTGTCTTAAACATTTTCAAACTTTGTCCCTTATAACCACAAACATCAAATGCCACACATGGAGTTTTGTGTGAAGGCAGCTTGTTTATTGTGACGCCCATTTGGCTTGAGGCAAACTGGACTTTTGGTTTATCCTCCATTCAGACCAGATTTGTGGCGAGCAAAACTAACATTTGGCCTGTTTTCAGATTCTCCAACCTGAAGTTAGCTGCATCTCCTCCAGAGCAACTTTGAGCATCTCAGCTGCTTCTTTGAGCTAAAGCTCTCCATCTTCTGCCAGCTGTGCCTTATTTATTTCATTCTTAGATGATGGATTAAGCTGTACTGAAAAAGAGAACGAAGCTCCAACTTAAAGAAATTGATTTAATCTATTACATGTAATCACATTTGTCTAATGCGACAACTAATAAAAGTAACATATTTACTTGGATAAACTTAATTGGATCACCTGTTTTCTTTTTTCAGCGTGTGTTTGTATTAATTACGAGACTTTTAAGGACAGTTTGTTGCACTATACTTTATTTAGGAGAACATTGTGAAGAGAACAGAATGAAGAGATCATCATCATGTCAAATATAAAAAAGTGGATAAGAGTTTGTGAAAACCTCTGCAGGTTTCCTTACTTGTGCTTTGTGTTGTAGTGGTTCGGATTTGACTGGTTCTCCAAACTTTGTACTAGATCTGTTTTTATATTTTAGCTCTCTTTTCTCCCCTTTAGACCATCCTGACTGGTGTATTTTGTTTTTGCTTCATGTACTTCAGTATTTCTGCTGTCTGTTCCCCAGTTTGCATCAGATCATCTTGCCCTGTTTTCTTTGCACATCAGACCTTTGTCAATCCTCACACCTGGCCTGTGTTGCTTCAATAACTTATAACTTTTCTCGTTGTGTTTCCGGTTTCATCATTTCTGCTGTGTTTTAGGGTTTGATTCATACATATTAAAACTACATCTGTTTAATTTTTTTCTGCAAAGGCATCAAAAGTAATTTAATATTTCTGAGAGTTTGCACAAGAATTGCACAACATTAGAAAAACCTATGAGATTCAGTAATGTAGGTTATTGTCACAAAATGTCCTGGTGAGCATCTTCTCTTGCACAAGTAGCATCAATACCTCCATGAGCTGTTTAGATGTTTAACTTAAGCTTGACTCTACAAAGCACTATTTTCAAAAAAATCAAACAGCAAATAAAGACACATTTTTTCCCAGAGGCTGTCTCTCTAATGAACACAATAAACACCTTATTGCCTAAGCAATCAGCTCCTCTGCTTTGAAACAGAATAAGCATATTTGCACAACAATCCTCTAAAGAAAAACTGGCTGCAAATACTTGTGCATACTGTTCATTTATTCCCTCTACAGTACATGTGTCAAACTCAAGGCCCGCGGGCCATATGTGGCCCGCCATGTCATTTTATGTGGCCCGCCCCAGCATTTTATAGGCCGATGATTGAGTTAAAATGGGTTTTGAGCACGAATTGACTACAAACTACATCTCCCACAATGCATTCCGATTACCAGCCAACATTACGGCTTCTCGCCACTAGAGAGCAGCAGAGTCACCTCAAGCTGCTGGTTGATTTTCCCAGCGAATAAAACTGAGACATCAACAAGCTAACATCAAAACGTCCAAGAAAAGAAAAATCGATTTACAAGTAAGACTGTGAATGAAGATGTGTGTGAGTTGGTGTCAGGGCGGCAGGTCGCGCTAGACTTTTTTAGTTATCCGTTATCTTGACCGACAACATAAAAAAAAAAATCGGTCATGTACTATTTTTATCCATGAAATTACAATCATATTTAGTCGCATTTTATGCGGTTTATTTAATATTCACCGTGAATCCATATCCCATGACAGATTAAGCAGTTAAATGTATCTACATTTTTCTTGTAGTGGCAAAAACCACCCCAATAACTTTTAATAAATTAAATTAAGTGACTTCACTTAAATTAGCATCACTTCACCCGCTGGGGTCTGAACGCACTTCCTCCTGGTCCCCATCTGCAGAAAAATCTGCGCTAATTCATCAGTCAGTTGGATCTGTCTGATCCAAACAGATCAACTGAACTCTGTGAGTATTTTACCCTGCGCGGTCCGGTGTGTGCTTTTACCAGGATTTTTATTTTATTTATTTATTTATTTATTTGCGTGGTTTCCCTTCTCTGAAACGGACAGATGTTAGGTCTGCAGCTCCTCCAGAGCGCCGCTCTCCTGGGTAACGAGCACCAAGAAGGCTCCGTTTGTTAAAGCCGCTGGATGAGTTACTTCCAGCGGTTTCTAATTCTTCGCAGTCCGCAGTGGTTGAGCAGCGGACTGCGCATGTTACAGTCTAATTAACTTTTGCATCGTCATTTATTTCTACAAGATAAACTGCTGGCTCCTCAAGTGGATTAACACAACGTTGCATTCTCTTTAGTTTTCTCTGCTCTGTAATGGAGACTTGAATTTAACGCACCATTTCAACCAAAGGTTTGTAATGCGCTTCCTAACCATTTTTTATTTGTAAGTATTGATTTTATTTTTTTAGCCAAGTCTCTGTAGAACCTGCTGAAGATGTCTCTGCTAATGACATCTTCAATACATTTTTTCATCCCAGGCTTAGTTTATGGACTGAACAGACACCATTATACAGTTTGAGTGGTTGATTTTATTTTTGAACCATTTTTAATTTTAAGATGTTGATTTTAAACCATTGTTTTTTATTTTAAAGTGTTGATTTTATTTTTGAACCCTTATTTATTGTAAAGTGTTGATTGTATTTTTGAACCCTTATTTATTTTGAAGTGTTGATTGTCTGAAGGACCTTACACACATGAATTGCCCCGTGCGGGGTTTGAACTGATGACCTTAGCATTACCAGCACCGTGCTCTAACCTGCTGAGCTAACTCACCTACCTTATAAACTGTTGAGTTTCCATGGATTTAAGAAGAACTTACATGATATTACCACAATGAAGATTTGATAAAAGTGCTTATATTCTGTTTTTCAAAACAACATACATAATATTTTATTTTCCAGAGATTTTGTATTTTTAAGTGTTGATTGTATTTTTGAACCATTATTTATTTTGAAGTGTTGATATTATTTTTGAACCATTTTTAATTTTCAAGTGTTGATTGTATTTCACAGATATTTTTTATTTTAATGTGTTAATTGTATTTTTGAACCATTTTTTATTTGTAAGTATTGATTTTATTTTATAGCCATTTAGGCAAGTCTCTGTAGAACCATTTGTCTCTGCTAATGACATCTTCAATACAATTTTTTGATCCCAGGCTTAGTTTATGGACTGTAATGTGAAATTAGGCACAAGTCTGACAGTTTGTTCACCAAGTTACTGTGCTCTCTGAGAGGATCTGTGGTATAAGTATTTGACATTGTTCCATGCCCATCGTTGACGTTAGTCTCTAACAAAATGTGGATCATCTACCAGGAACACTGCAGACAGCATGAGTTTCTGTAGTGTAGTGGTTATCATGTTTGCTTTACATCCAAAAGGTTTCTGGTTCAAAACCAGACAGAAACAGATTTTGCATGTTCTATTCATCACAGGTGTTTACTAAAGGTCAACAAGGGCTCTGTGGTGTCATGGTCTGTACTCAGAATCCAGGCATCTGAGTGCAAGCCTCAGTTGAAATTTTTATGCGTTGCATCTCACATCATCAACTTTGGAACCTCAAACTGAAACAAAGCAGAGAAGTTCAGTTCCTGTAGTGTAGTGGTTATCATGTTTGCTTTACACGCAAAAGGTCTCTGGTTCGAAACCAGACAGAAACAGTTTTTGTAGGTTATACATCTCTTGGGGTGCAATGAGACAACAAGAGCCTTCCTCTTTTGTGATGGTTCATTTGCCAATCAACTTCAATGTAGGCTTCTTTGAAATCCAAGCTACTTTACTTCAATTACCAATTGGCAGTTCTATGGCGTAATGCACATGTGTCAAACTCAAGGCCCGTGTGCCACATGTGGCCCCCGAGCATTTTATAGGCCATGGAAACTCAAATGTAATATTTAAAACTTCAATACATAAAATCAGTTATTTAACAATATGAGGTGGTGTTTAATTTATTTTTAACATTGTATTTTTATACATTTATGCTAGAGGTGCCCAAGTCTAGTTTTCCAGAGCTACTATCTGCAACTTTAGATGGATTCCTTCTCTAACACACCTGGACCATTGAATCATTATAAGCCTCTACAGAACTGAATGAGGGAAGTCAACCTTTTGTCTGCGGTGTGTTTTAGCAGGGATGCACTCCTGATTTGTACCGTCAATGTGGCCCGTTGAGGGTGGCCAATATGCTGAAGTCGCCCTCGGTGAAATTGAGTTTGACACCCCTGCTCTAAAGTTTATGTATTTACACATTGTGTCTATGCGCTGTGAGCACTTGAAGCTGAAGTCAAATTTGTTGTGTCCAGCTACAGGACAGAACTAAACTAACAAAGTAAAACTGACTATTTCCATCTTAATTAAAAAAAAAAGTTTCATTAAGATAAAAATTGGTCTAGAAAATTTCTTCTGTTCTGATAATGAAAGAGTTTAGCTGTAGTTTCTTAATGAATTTATCACATTGCAACTACTTTGTTTGTGCTGCACTGAAAAAAAAAATACTACTTAGTGTTAAAATTTTATTTAATATTTATTGCAGTCCATGCAGCTCTTTGCAAAACGCACATTAACAGTAACAGTGCATTTATAAGCGTTAAAATTTCTGTCAACGCTAATAGTTTTAGACTGCAGCCGCGTTTATTTCCCTTTCACCTTGACATACTCTTGAAGGATCTCCATTGTTCGTCTGTTTGCTACGTTGTGCCCGGTTTCATTCTCACGTGGTGCCTGCTTGCCTGTTGGTTACAAAATGAAGGAAGTAACATTTGGCTGTCGTATTTCCACAGAACTATCTCCAACACCGGGCTGCGAATTTTTCCAGACCTCTCCAAGATCCAGTCTGCAGCCCGAGGTTTTCTGTTGTAGGTGTCAGCGTATGATGGAAATGACCCGCAAGAGCGCACTCGCTAAAACACCCACACACCATCCTTTCCACATGGATCTGAATTTATAGGCACACTGAATTAAAGCACATGGCCTGAGGACATCACACACATTTACCGCCTTTAAGATGGACACACACAGACTCATTGCAGATCAGTTTGTGCTAAACACACATGACTTTTTTTTTCTCCATATATCTTTTGCCCACAGTGACCTCCAGGACAACATCAACATAGAAACTGTCCCTGCCAATGCCTTCAGAGGCCTCTGCACAAAACCAATTGAGGAAATGTAAGATAATCATCTTCTTTCCCTCCGGCTACTTCCATTTTCCTTTTGTATTCATGCGCCTCTTAGGGACGGCTCTACTAAACGACTGCACATGTTTAGTTCTTGCAAAATGGGAGCAAGCTAAACTTGGAGCATCTGTTTGTAAATTAAAAGAAACAGGTCGGTTTTACAAGCAATAGCATCCAATGCTCTAACACGTTTAAATGAGGAATTATTCATGCATTTAGAGGACAAGCCATCCATATTCATGTGTGTTTCTGTGAATTACAAATAAGGGGAAATATATCGACAGAACCTCAAACACCAGAGTTGTTTGTGACAGTTAGGGTGAAATATAATATATATTACATTTATCTTCTAAAAGCAGGTGACAGTTTTGATTCAGAAGAAGAAACAGGAAAGAAGGCAACTTGCTGCATTTGTGGTTTTTTCAAAACAAATGCAGAAATTTCATGAAAATGATGTGTGCTGTCTTCCATTGGAGAGTTTTCTACAAATATTTCCAGTAATTTGTATTTAAATTCAATCAAAGCTGTTTTAAAGCACATTGCAAAGGTTTTCACAACCGCTTGATTTTTTTAAATTTTTAGTTTTGTCACATCACAACCAAAGACCAACGTATTTTGCAGAGTCTTTATATGAAAAATAACAAACATTGTAGTCACAATTGTAAAGTGGAACAGTCTTACACATAAATATATGGGAAATGTGGCATCAATGTATGTCAATACTTTGTAGAATCACATTAGCTGCAGGTGGTTTTAGTGAATCTCTCCACCAGCTTTGCACATCAAAACACTGAAATACTTTCCAGTTATTCCCTGTCTAAAAAAAAGCTGAAGCTCAGATTAGATGGACACATGAAAGCATTAGTTTTCAAGTCTGAAAAAAGATTTTTAATTGGGCGTAGATATGAACTTTGACTGGTCCATTCTAACACATAAATATACTTTGACTTCTCGTGGCAGGTTTGCATGTCTGTCATAGTCTTTAGGTAAAAGACAGAACAATAGATGTTTGGATTTAGCGTTTCTGTGTATCATGCATACAACAGAATAAAAAGTGTTAAAATTACACAAATGAGAAATGTGACGTTTTTCTGGCTCCAAATAGCTGCAGGAACATCAGCGAGCCTCTGCAGCCAATAAACACTCTGGCACTTAATTTGCCGCTTCTGTAAAAGCCAAAAGTGGTTATAAAATGTTCAGAAGCAGCCATGGTAGTCGTCTTGGTGCAGTTGGAATGGAAACAAGGATTACAAAAAGATGCAGAGTGGTTCCGAAGACATGCAGCATTTCTAAAATTCAATTCAGAAACCAGGAAAATCAATCAAATTTTATTTGTATAGCACATTTCAGCAGCAAGACATTTCAAAGTGCTTTACATCATAAACAAAAACACAAAGTCATGCAACTTAGAATCAACAATCAAAACATTACATTAAGTCAAGTGCCATCGTTAAATTCATAATTGATTACATTTCAAATACAACTCTAAACAGGTGGGTGTTTAGTCGAAATTTAAAGGAAGTCATTGTTTCAGCTGTTTTACAGTTTTCTGGAAGTTTGTTCCAGATTTGAGCTGAAATGCTGCTTCTCCTTGTTTGGTTCAGGTTGTGGGGATGCAGAGCAGAAAAAGTATATGGTCATTAAAAAAATCAACCCGAAAAGGGCCATGAAATGACCACAGCATTATAAAAAGGACCAGAGAGAAGAAAAAACATAAAATAATTCAGAATGGTTATGAAGCAATACAAAATATGGTAGGTGCATGCACAGAACAATCACAAATTACACGTTTGTGTTTGCTTTGAGCTTCCTTCCTGTTGCTCTTCAGTAGGATGAGTGGGGTGCTTTCAGAGTGCTTGTCTGTGCCCCTGGGACCCAGGTTTCATAATCTCGCCAACGACTTTATCAGCGATTCTGTTGAACAGAAGAAAAGAAAAGAGGAGGAAAGAGCAGCTGAGGCAGTAGTCACTTACTAACTGTTTAGCTGAAAGTCTGCGGCCGCGCAGCTTTAGTTTGTTGGAACAAAGGAAGTGCAAACAGCAAGTTTGGCATCAGCAGCTCAGATAAATTTTCGCCGCCTGAGCCATGTGACTGAGATTTTGGCTTCTCTCTCTGATGACAGACGGCTCACCAGAAATGGCATCAAGGAGGTGGCGAGTGACGCCTTCAACGGAACAAAGATGTACAGATTGTGAGTCACGGACAGACGCACAGCTACAAGCACGCAGTTTCAACTTCCTCGTTTAATTTCTCTGCTTTTAACTCGTTTTCCAGGCTTCTGAGTGGAAACAAGCAGCTTGCTCACATCAGCCCCGATGCCTTTGTGGGTTCCAGTGAGTTGGTGGTGCTGTAAGCATGACATCCCCTCTTATCTCGTGCCTTCATCGTTCGCCCTCTTCAGCGCCACCTTTTAAAGTCAGAGCAGGCTGACAGTCTGTCAGCATTCTATTTAAAACAGAAATCTGGATGAAGGTTAAAATTGGAGGTTAAAGAAAATAGATTGTGAGCGAATGCAGGCAGCGAATTTCAATGCGCGAGATTTTCCCACCTCCAAAGAAGAGACACGTCCTCTACTGTCCAGCATGTCAATCAAACGGGAGCAGCTTGACAGTTTTACAAGTTGTTCTGGTTGATTCCTGCATTTATTTAATCTCTAAAATTAGAATAATTCCTGTGGTATGAAAATATTTATTTCAAATTGATAATTATCTAATATTCAATAGAGTCCATTTAATAGATTTTAAATAAAATGGCTTCAATTTTAAGTTTTTTTCCTCGCTTTCCTTTCTAAAACATAAAGAAAATATTTCCAGAAAGTGGCTTTTATTTCAACGTGAGTTGTGCAAGTATTGTGGGGTATTAGGCTACAACAACTTCATAATATTAGCAGAATAAAGATGCAATTTTACCAGATGAACCTCATAAAACTCTGAGAAAAAAGCGTCAACAGTGATTTTTGTTCTTCGAAACAGACCCAGTCGTTTGTATGATTGTTTCGAAGTTCTGCTGATGATAATTTGATGCTGATGCGTTGAAACATGAAGTATTTCCTTATCTACGAAAATGATACCAAAGTATAATTTCATAAAATGCTCAGTATTCCTCATTCTAATTTATTTGTAGTTTTCATGTTGAAGTTCTCATAAAATAACTTCTTCTTTGTCCTAATATTACAACTTTATTCTGCTAAAATTGTGACATTATTCTCATATTATTTCGACTGTACAGCTTTATTCTCAGTATTGTTATGACTGTATTCTTGTAATATTATAACTTTATTCTCATAATTTCAAAATAGAGAAACTTAGTCTGGTCTTTATATTCCATCTGAGAGTTGATCTAAATTCAGCGTTCAAATAAACAGAAACATGCTTGTTAAACAAGATGGCCGCCCTGCGTGTGATGACATCACACTGAACTATGGAAACCCAATGAATGTACTGCTGGGAAAAAAATTACAGATTTTCCAAAACTTAAACCTCCAAAAACCAAAAATTGTTTATTACCCAGCTCTATTAGTCATCTGAATATTTTTCTTAAATGTATGTATGTTTACTTTTAAATGTAAAAACAAAAAAAAAACAAATCAAGAGAATACCAAAAGTACCCAGACCAGAAAATTAACTGAAATGCAAAGATGAAACCAAAAATATTTAGAAAGTCCCATAATTTAAGAAAAGGATGTTTTCACCATGTCTGGTGATAACTTTTAACTTTTGGTGAAAATATCTATATTTCTGTAATTGATTGGAATTTATTCTCTTGATGTTTATTAAAATCTTACCAGCTATTTTTGCTCTAATTTCTACTGCAAATACCTCAGTTCACTTGAAATAATACAAAAATACCTTGCAACTATTCAGCAAGATATATATAAGATTATTTTTAGTAAATAATTCCTTAATATTGAAGAAACGTTCTGGTTGAATTTTCAGATTTTTTCAATTATAACAATCCACTTTTCCTGTTATGAGTTAAATAATCTGCAAGTGGAACTAGTAACTTTTCATATATTAAGGAATTATTGTTCTAAAACAAGCTTCTATTTTTTTTCTGAAAGTTACTTATAATTTAGTTTTGTCTTATTTCAAGTGCACAAAGATATGTGCAGTAGAAACAAGAGCAGAAATACCTGGTAAGATTGTGTGTTTTTGCAGCCATGTCATTTTGTTGCTTTTAAGTGTACTTTATGTAAATTGGATCGGATACGTTTAGTAAATAATTGACAGCATTTACTGGCAGATCTAACACTATGGCAAGCAATTCAGAACAGGATTATTGGTGAAAATGACCTGAAAACCTGGTTGTGTTTCTCTGCGTTTGCAGGGACGTCTCTCAGACGGCTGTCAGCTCTCTGCCGGACTCCATCCTCGGCGGTCTGAAGAAGCTGTTAGCAGAATCTGCCTATCACCTCAAGAAGCTTCCTATTGTACAGCGCTACACAAAACTCCACATAGCCAAACTGACGTACTCCTCACACTGCTGCGCCTTCAAAAACATGCACAGAAACAGGTAGAGGTCACATCAGAATGATACTTTATCCAACCGGTGCTGCACGTTTTTCCTTACTTTGTTGCCCGACAGATCGAGGTGGACCCCTCTGTGTAACCACCCCGAGGCGAAAACCATCCCGGCCTTCTTCAGGGAGCACTGCTCCAACTCCACCTCCGTCTCCTGCAGCCCGACGCCTGACAGCTTTAATCCGTGTGAGGACATAATGTCCCCCGTCGTCCTGCGGATCCTCATCTGGATCATCTCTGTTCTCGCACTGCTTGGCAATGCGGTGGTTCTACTGGTGCTGTTAGGTAAAAGTGTAGCAAACTATGTGTGCAACTACATTAAATTTGCCCTGCGGGGTCATTTTCTGGCTCTTAAATGAGGTTTTGAAAGAGAAGATTTTCTTTTATCATTCATTTTGTACAATTTTAGCAGTTTAAGATGTGCATACTGATGATAAAGTCACTAAAAGACATTTA
The DNA here is from genome assembly GCF_051168715.1 of Poecilia mexicana. Lineage (NCBI taxonomy): Eukaryota > Metazoa > Chordata > Actinopteri > Cyprinodontiformes > Poeciliidae > Poecilia > Poecilia mexicana. Next base: position 17,052,485 of record NW_028263388.1, read on the forward strand.
AGAATATAGCACAGAGTAATAATTTCATAAAATCATTTAGCTTACACAAAAAACTTACAACATTATCAGGTTAATTACTCAGTTGTAATTAACTTGATAAAGACTGTCTACCAAGAACATTAATGGTAGTTTTTAAGTGTTTGTGCCAAAATATTTTGACTTTTTACTGTCCTGGTAACAGTGTTATCTTAAAAAGAGCAATAGGAAGATTGTATTTTCTAAAATGACCACACAAACCAAATTTCATCACTTCTTCACTCCCTGTAGCCTGGACCAGCGGTCTGCAAGCTTTACAACCCAAAGAGCCACTTTTGCTCTCCTGAATAAAAACTGATTTAGAGCCGCAAATATTACCTGGCCTTTTGAAAAATTACATCTTACCATATTTGATAAATATCAACTACAGAAAATATGTTGTAATTTTTAAATAGTAATTATTCTATCCCTATTTTTGAGTTTTTATTACAAAGGAAAACGTCAAAAAGATAACAGTTTTTTGTATCGGATGTTGATATTTGCACATAGTTTTCCCCTTCATGAAGAGAAAAATAGACATAAAAATAAAATTGATTGGTATTTTTAGTGGCAATTATCCAAGAGCAACGTATTCCAGAAAAAAAAAACTGAAAAATAACAAAATCCTTCATCTGTTCTATCTATTTTCAAAGTTATGTCGTTATCATTTTTAGTCAAAGATATTAAGAGCCATTGTGTAAAGTCCAAAGAGCCACTTGTACCTCTGGAGCTGCAGGTTGCTCACTGAAAAAAGAGAACAACCAATCCCTCTTAATTAAATATATCGTGTTAATAGGTCACCAGGGATCACATCAAGTCTACCCAAGTTAATTTATTAAGTTTATTAAGTTGTCAAGTTAAACAAACGTAAATAAATTAAGTTTAACAAACTTCATTCAATTACTTGTCACCAATCAGTAAAATTTTTTTCACTTTGGTGCTCCAGTCTCCTTTTTCAGTGCAGTTTGCCTCTATGCAACGCAGCTGGTGCAGCGCTGAAACTACAATATATTTATTTTTTTTTTATTCAAGCTGAAGTATTTGTTTCTCCCGCTGCCCTGGATGTAGGCAGTCGCTCCAAGCTGACGGTTCCTCGTTTTCTCATGTGCCACTTGGCCTTCGCTGACCTCTGCATGGGCATTTACCTGCTAGTGATCGCCACCGTGGACATGTTCACTCACGGCCGCTACTACAACCACGCCATTGACTGGCAGACGGGCTTCGGCTGCAAAGCTGCAGGCTTTTTTACGGTGTGTGTGTGTGTGTGTGTGTGTGTGTGTGTGTGTGTGTGTGTGTGTGTGTGTGTGTGTGTGTGTGCACATCATGTTGCCTGAATACATTAATGTCGTGTCTCATCAGTGTCTGTGTTCAGATACTAAATTACTGTGATTTACAGGTGTTTGCCAGTGAGCTGTCAGTTTTCACACTAACAGCCATTACTATGGAGCGCTGGCACACCATCACCAACGCCATGCGGCTCGACCGCAAACTTCGCCTGAGGCACGCCTGCATCATCATGACAACTGGATGGAGCTTCTCCCTGCTGGCTGCCTTGCTGCCCACAGTGGGTGTCAGCAGCTACAGCAAAGTAGGTAGCTCGTTGTTGAACACCTTTTAAGATGCAAGAGCTGAACGTAAAATGTTGCTCTGATGCAACCACGAACTCCACAGTAGTGTATAAATGGAAAAGGATAGACATTGTTCTGATATTTTCTGAATTTGCAATCCAAATCGGACCTTTCAGGGCTTTCCTCTTCGCATTTTTCCATACGAGTCACATTTGTGTAGCAGATTCTTTCACCTGACCTGTGGTTCTCTGCAGCTCCTCCAGGGTTACTGATGTGCCTCTTGGCTGCTTCTCCGATTAATGCGTTGCTTGTCCAGTCTGTGAGATTTGGTTGACGATCATGTCTGACGTGCTCCTTGGCCTTCACAACGCTGTTTGTTCATAAAACAGCTGGATATTTGTTTAAATTATATGATTGGCAGATAGAATTTGAATTGTATGTGCCTAATGAAGGCAAATGTTTGAGCAGCTTTTTATTTTTATCTTTTTTATTTTTAGTAAATGAGGAACCAGGTGCTTCCAGTCACATGTGTTTCCACAAACCCCAGCTGTATCAGACATTCATAAGACAAACAGGACAGGGTAATAAACCTCTTCCATTAAAGGGCTACAGTGACTCAATGGGTACTGTGCCGTTACCTAGCAACCCCACCGGAGCTTAGCCCATTGCCTAGCAACCCGAGCAGAACTCCAGCACCTTTGGCCAGCTGGGTTTACCTCTGTACAATGGCTGCTGGAAAATACAAATGTTTTGTTGTTGACTTACAATTCAGAGACCACTTCTACATTCTTATTGGTTGTTCAGGAGGCTCCACTTCTGCTTTTCCATGATGTACGGTTGTATAATTGCACATGTATTTGCAACACGTGTGCGTGTAAACATCGAGGTGGAGGCGTGGCCAGTAGTGGCTTATTTGGATTTAAAGTGAGAAGAGGCCCTAAAATGTCTCATTATCTGAAAATGATTTTGTGTAAAAAATAAATAAATAAATAAAAAATGTAATGAACATGTTTTATAGCCCATCCTAACCTGTTCAAGGAGACATGCTAGGTCAACTTTAAGTTTATTTCCTTCAATAGTTTCCAAATAACCTCGCATATTGCATGATATAAGTTACAGAATCAAGTCCACTGAGACGTTTAATCCTTTAGATATCTGAATATCTCTGTACAGGTGAGTATCTGCCTGCCGATGGATGTGGAGTCCGTGGTCTCCCAGGTCTACGTTGTCTTTCTACTGGCTCTCAACATCCTGGCCTTCTTCTGCGTTTGCGGTTGTTACCTCAGCATCTACTTGACCTACCGCAAACCCTCGTCGGCGCCTGCTCACGCCGACACCCGAGTGGCTCAACGCATGGCTGTCCTCATCTTCACCGACTTTGTCTGCATGGCGCCCATCTCCTTCTTCGCTGTCTCCGCCGCCCTCAAGCTCCCGCTGATCACCGTCTCAGACGCCAAGCTCCTGCTGGTTCTTTTCTACCCCATCAACTCATGCTCAAACCCCTTCCTGTACGCCTTCTTCACCCACACCTTCCGACGGGATTTCTTCCTCCTCGCCGCTCGCTTCGGCCTGTTTAAGACCCAAGCCCAAATTTACCGGACAGAGACTTCGTCCTGCCAGCAGCCAACGTGGACCTCGCCGAAGAGCAGCCGCGTCATTTACTCCTTGGCCAACACGTTGAGTCTGGATGGGAAACAGGAGTTCTGATTGTCACCAAAGTAATCGCAGTTAAAGGCTTTCGATTGATGGTCCTTTTTCTCCCCTCGCAGAAGCCAAAGACCGTTTGATAAAGAAATGTTTAAAAGCAATGTGGCACTTTATAATGGAAGAAAATTTAAATGTAAGAGAAATTAAACAGTTTGACATTTTGGATATTCTTAAATGAATGAGTTAATCCAACCTTCTGGTTGGCCTTCATTTGGTCCCTCCAAACATTAGACATCTGTGGACGCCTTTAGTGGCTGTTTAAGGTTGACCTGTTTTCGTCTTTATGCTGTTAGCCCAGAAAATGTGTTGAAAGTTACATTTTATAGCCCCTAAACTCTGTTTCATTTACCAAAGACAAAGACATAGAAAGTCAGGTTTGGTTGGTACATTTAGATGTCGGTAGATGTCTTCAAGTTGACATCAATTTGTAGACGAAGCAAAGACAAAGTCCTTTATTTTTTAAATCTATTCAACAATAGTTTGATGTCGGGGGGGAGGGATTGAACTCAACTAGAACTCCTGCTGAATTTCCTTCTTGAAAGGTCCAAGGACTTCTTGGTTGATTCAAGTTGCACTTGTGACGTTTTAGTTAATTTCAGAGTGAAAAAATATACTAATGTGCCACATAGTATTATAACAATTCAAAGCTGGTTTTGAAATATTGCCCCAGAAATTGAAATCTGATTATCAAATTAACCCCATAACCAAATGATTAATTGGTTATGGAGTTGAACTCCTGGGATTAGCTGACAGTTTTTGCTCATTAAGGCTAAAGTCACTTAGCAACACCGTAGAAAATAATGTATTTCTTTATATAACCTGGACTCAAGCATTATAGAAACAAATTTACAGTATGGGACCATGGTGCTCTGCTCAAACTTTGTAAGAAAACAGTGTTAAAATGCATATAAGAATATAAATCTCTTTGTTTTTATCGATTAGTTTTAGTCTTCTTGCCTACTAACATATGTCAAGTAGAGAGTTAATCAGAGAAACATCCAAGAGGCCAATTGTGTCTCTGAAGAAGCTGCAGAAATACCACATATCTCACCACAAAAGCCATCATGGCCGCTATGTGGTCAAAACACACATGACAGATGCTGTAATAAACCGTTTATTTGCCCCTTTTACGACTTTTATCCCACTAACGCCGCCACATGTACGGTACTGCACAAGGTGCAAAACATGAGCATGTTGCTTTTCTTCCTGGTTTCTTGACATGGAGGTAGGATGTGGTTAAGTTGGGTTTGATGAATTCTGCTCCATGTAGCTCTACAAATAATTTCAGCCCAACACTTTGGACGCCAGGGTCCAGTTTGCTGCTCGGACCAAATGATCGATTTGTCTCTGACCTTGGAGATGTATGTGCTGTTTATGAGCTGAGCACTTCTTTCTGGTTGAGAGTAAAAAAAGAAAAAAAAAAGCTGGATTTGCTAATCGCTAATTGTTGTGGCGCTATGATTTTGCAAAACAAGATTGTAAGAAACAAATTTTGCGCATTTAATTCATTAAGCAAGGTGTTCACAAACAGATGATGTGCATTAGATGCACTTTGAAGAAGAATTCATATTGCATTTGACTGGAAACTCATAATATCTGATCCTGGAGAACAAACAGAGCTCACCAGGAATCACCTCCTCATTTGAAAGCACAGTGTAAAACGTATGAACTGAAGGAATCTATGCAAACACAGAACTGAAGATTAGTTTTGCTTGAATCTGGGTCAGAAACGCTGTCCTACATACAGTTGTTTTTGTTACAACTAGATTTCACCTGCAGATGGGTAAAGTTTCCAACAACTCAACCGTATAAAAGTAAAAGTAAACACATGACCTCATCTGTCTTATCGCCTAGCAAACATCGTCCTTCTGGTGCGACAAGATGTCGCTGCAAACTGAGATAGCTTGTAATAAATTAGACCAAAGTTTTACACGTGGGACAGCATCAAAAATTCAACATTTGTTCAATGTTTAATGTTATGAGTGAGGGATGTTTATTGAAAAGAACACTGCAGGGATCTGCTGATTAATAATCTGCTCATACTCTGTCTGCTGTAGCTCTTCATACCTCCAATTCTCCTCCAGCCTATGAGCATGTATTCTGCTCAAAACGAAGGTCATGTAATCGTCTTTGAGATGTAATTATGCTGCGGCTTTTTTTTGTGTGCAAAATGTGTAGATGGATTGTTGTCCCTTTTTTTTGATAAAGTTGTTTGTAAATCTTTCTATCTGAGTATTTTTTTAAATTTTCTTTAGAGTATTTTCTGTGTGATGAAGTGGTATTTTCTTTATTTTGCAATGATGTCCTTCAGCTTATCCAAAGCTTTCAAGGACAAAGAGACCCTAGTAACCTCTGCTTTGCGATTGGGTGGGTGGGTGTTTCTTGGAGGAAAGACAGCTGCGTTTTCTGCTCATTACAGGTGGATGGAAATGGCAGCGAGATAAAGCCCTGCACAAACACCAGAGAGAAACCCTGAGTTTCAAGGCTGCAGCTGCAGCAAGGAATCCATCTCATTGATATGGAAGCACTGCCTCCTACATGCTAAACGTGTTGATGCATTTTTACCACCAGGTTATTCAAGTCAGTCTAGATTTAAGACGATTTCTGCGCTAGCGTTGTTGTTCTCGGATGGCCTCGTTAATTTGAAGGTGAAATATTAATCCAGGAGGTGCATATTTGAGTTTTTAATTCATATTCTGAAAAAATAAAAGATTAAAAAGTATGCCGAGGGTGATTTAAAACTTGAAAAAACAGAATTCATGCATAAAAATTAGCATGACACTATACAACGGAAAGTGTTCTTGCACAATTCCAAATACTTCTTCACATTGAGATAAATTATACTTTATAAAAAAAAATTTAAAAATTGAAAACTGGTCACATTCACGGATGTAACTAAACAAAACTGAGTCCGCCCAGCCTCGTCTGAGCTCAGCACGGTTCTGACTGCTGCGGGTTTCAAACAGTACTGCAGCTAAACAGCTCCCCCTAGTGTTTATACAATGACCTACATCAAAGCGGGTTTTCTAGACGGTATTTTTCATATATATAAATAAATTAATTAAGGGATAGAGGTTGAATGTCTTCAAAACTGACTCATTTCTTCATACCACAGATCCAACAAGATGTTAGAAACATTTGGTCCATGACAACATCACAGCAGCAACAGATTTGTCTACAGTGCATCCACAATTCGCACCTCCTGTTCAATCAAATCCCAACATGCGTTGCTGGATTGACAGAATACATTACAATAGTTCAGCGTTGTTATGAATGCATATATGAGTCTCCTTCAATATTCTTTCTTAACATACTCAGATTTATTTTTGCTAGCTGTCTGCAGTGAAGGAAACTGGACCTGGAAACTGGATTATTTGTTTGTTGGCCCAATTTCACCTCTAATTCTAACTTTACTTCCCTGACTTGAAATTTTGGGTCTAACAATGTGTGGAAATCAATCTGGTACAGCAGGAAAAGCAGTCAAAACGCCAGTGGCCTCAAGCAAAATCAACTGAGTCTAATTTTCACTAAAAAGTAAGAAACAAACTGCAAGACTACTAGATATTGATTTGGGAATATTTCAAATGCAATGGACACTGAGACAGAAAAGAAAGGGAAGACGAGAGAAAAGACAATAAGAGAGGTTGGACAAAGGTTAAAAGTTAAAAGATAAGAATTGAGGAACGAAAGAAAGACAAAGAAAAAACAAGAAACCACCCAATAAGTCTGCATCTACACCTGCAGAAAGAGAGAGAGAGAAAATATATAGAACTGAGAAAACAGTGGAAACCTACAGAATGTGGAAAGCTTTGCCTTCAACTTTGGACTGTCATAATTTAAGAAGCTGTTGAAGACTCGTCTATTTTAACTAACACTATTGCTGTATATGTATTTTGTTTTTATATTTTCTTGTATGCTTTTATCTCCAGCGTTTGTTTGTTTTTAATTGAAAAGCACTTTATTTTTGACCAGTGGAAGGTGCCATATAAGTAAAGTTGACTCAAAGGTTTAAGTCTTCTATTTGGTTTGATAACTCCTTTGTATGGCATTTCATCTATTCAAATTTTTATTGTTTATATGATAGGGACAGATACAAAAAACATAAAATGATGCCCGCATTAGTGTTTCTAGTCATAGCTAAATTGCAACACCCATCATTAGAGGGATCTTTAACATTTATTTTAAAAGAAAATAAGATCAACAGTAATTACAAATGATTATCAAAAAGAGTTATAAAGCAATCTACATAAAACTACTGACCCAAAAAGATGACAATATTTAAAATGCGGACAGTTTGGTTTGTCTTTAGCAAATTCCTAAGCCTTAAAGTAAACATTTTAATGCAAGTTGTGGTCTTAAAAGGAAATGGTAGTGAGTTCAAAAGCTTACAAGTCTTAACAGGGAAGGCCTTTTGTCCAAAGGTTGTCCTGAAAAGTGTCATTATTTATGATATCAGGTGCGTCTAGTCGCTACTGCTGTTCCTCTCAAATGTAAGCAATTGCTCAGGTGCTTCATGAAACAGTTTAAGAAAATAAAGAACTAATAAAGCTTTCAAAGTTCATCATATTATATTTCTTAATTTGGCATTTTATCCTTAAATTTTACAGCAGAAAGAGTCAATGTGTTTAGTTACAAGATGCAGGTAAAGTCAGAGGTAAGAGGTAAAATGAAAAAAAAATAAAAACTTACAGGTGACACAAAGGGATTCTGGGAAAAGATAGAACCATGGAGTGCAAGAGCTAACAAGAGACTCATGCTACAAGGTAACGTAATGGGAATAAGCAAGAGAATCCAGCAAAGAAAGAACAAGAATGAGGATCTTATATACTGAAGAGTTTGATTACTTAGGTGGCTGATTGGGAACCGGGTGCAGCTGTGAAAGGAGACCAAACGTCTCCTCATGTTTACATGGCGGGGATGTAAACAATAACCAAGTGGATGAAGCCAAAACACTAATCCAAAGGAAACTAAACTCAAATGCAAAAAGCACAAAATTGTAAGATTAAGCAAAGAAACTAAATACAAAAGGATTAGCTGATAAGGCAAGATTTAAACTGATATGAATAAACAAGGAAACCAAAACAAAAAGCGAAAATGTATGTGATTCACTTCTGGCGCTGCAATTACATTATATCTGGCTTGTACATTTATGTCAAAATGTCTTTAACAGTTCAAATCAGATGATTTTTAGAGTACAAACACATCCAAATCAATTAGACTGTCATCAAAATGTTCATTTATTTCAGCAATTCAAAAAGTGGATCTTTTGTATTATACAGATTATACACATGTCCATGTATTTTAGTCTATAATAATTATAGACCTCATGCCAATCTAATTGTTTTTTTTTTGTTTTTTTTTTGCATTTTCATTCTGTGTAAACCATAATCATCAGACTTATAGTAAACCAGCAGAAATAAATATAATTATCTATGTGTGACACATCTACAATTAAGCACAAAATTCAAATTTGAAAGTACTTCATTTAAATGTTTTTGTTGTAACTCATATTAATTAAAATTCTTCAAAGAGTTGTTGTAGGCAGAGATGGCAGTTGGCAGGAAAGATTTCTTGTAGCTGTCAGTATTACAGCAAATTTGAAAAAGCCTCTGACTGAAGACGTAGTCTCAAGGTCAGGGTTATCTGTAATTTTCTTGATTTTATAAAGAATCCTACTTTACACCATCATTTAGTGGTTCTGCAGTAGTCCCCGCAACAGAACCGTCCTTCTGTTGTTGAGCTTTTTAAATCCCTTATTCTGATGCTGCTACCCCAACAGATGATGGCAGAAGAAATTACACTCTCCACTGCAGATGTATTGAATGTATGTAGCATCTTGCAGCAAACCTTAACCCAATCTCATTAATTCACAAATAAAAATCCCAAAATTCATTTTTGGGTTTAGATTTGGCGTGTCAACCCAAAATTACTGGCGGTCCCACACACCTGGATACCTCTTTCAAAACAGGCGCCCCTGGTTTAAACTCCTGCTGCTTGACCGATTCCGAATCGCAACAGAAAGGCTTCTTGAAGTCGTTTGATACGAGCCTTCTGATTGGTCTACTGAAACCGACTATCTGAAACACATAGTGTGATTGGTTAAGATGACGTTGTGTTTTATTTTTTTCCATTCGATTGTTTCCCGTGTGAGTTAATGGCTCCTCCTGCTACGGAGAGAGACGGAGCTGGCACAGAGCAGTGAAACGGGGGTTAGCTGAAATACCACGGAGCGGGGTGAAAAAACAGCAATTACACCCCAAAAACAGGGAGGTTTAGGTCGCTATTGGAGGGGATATTTGGGGGAAAGGTCGTCTGGGTGGCTGTTCCAGTCGAGGGGCAACATTTTATCAGTGGGCAGTCGAGGATAGCGGCGTATTTTTCGACAACCAACTCCCCAGATGAACTCCCTCAGAGCCACCAACAGGAGACCCAGGCGAGTATCGAGGCCGCGCCCGGTGCAACCCGAACGAATCAACGGGGATAGAGGTAAGCTAGGCCACGGCCAGCTAATGGTATTAAACAAAGGTTTTTTAGGTGAAACCATTCTTTTATGTAACCCTCTTTGTCACTACCGAGCTACTTAGCAGGCCTGGAGGCGGCGGGGTTTTTTTCTTTAGGAAAACCCGAGGCTTCTCGCTCTGTGGCTCAGGCCAGGCCGCGCTTTGTTTGGCTTGAGTGATCGGGGCTATAGCTAGCTCACCAGGTTAGGAGGAGGAGGAGGTTGTGGGGGTTGTCTTCGCTTAATGCGTATGTAGCTAAGCGGACATCATAAATGGCTCATATATTCCCCAGCTTGAAGCTTAAGGGGCGGCCTAACCCTCCGTAATCACAAGCTTCGTGGCCGCTCGGCTGCTGCATTCCCAGCTGTCACAGCAATTTGTGCGAGTGCAAACCTTTAGGACTGCCATTTTTGGGGTGTAACGTTAACAAAAACATTAGCAGCGGCTCCAGGGGCAATGCTAGCTGGTTGCTCTTGCCTCGAGAGGACACGCACATCAGCTGTGACAGAGGATACTGTGTGATTTGGGCTAATTACTCGGGGTCAGCCGAATAGCCTCAGATTTGCTACTTTGAAGCTCGTTTTGTTATCGGATTGTCGGTCTATGCTAGTGGCGGCTTGATTTGTTTACACCGCGGATTTGCCAGCTACGCAGTTCAGTTTTTAGCTGTTAGCAGTCGACATCGACTGCTGTCCCTGATTTGACAGCACCACAAAAGACCAGTGTGGTTGTGGCTCGGACAACGACAAATGCATACAGATCAGGATCTTTTCAGGGTAACTAACTACACATGAAAAGAGGTAGTTTATCTGCAGAAAGCGCATCTTCCGTTATCAATCACCAACCTTTGTCTGCTTTAACACCGAATGTGGGTCATACAATAACTATTAAACGATCGTATGTGGAGGCTAAATATTAAACAGTGTGTTTTATTAGCTGATATTTTTTACGAAGCTTCAATTTAGATTGAATCATGAGAAAGAGCCAAAATTACAAAACACGTTGCCATAAAATGTTCAGCACACCGACCGTGGTGTTCTGCTTTTTTTGTACTCATAATAAATGTCAGTTAATTTACTTTTTTATTGTCCCCTTATTCACCACTATTGATAGCAACATAAAATATTCGTACATTATTTTCCCAGAAGCATTTTACATTTAAAGCCTGAAATTAAATACAATAAAAATAAACATTTTATGGAATAAAAGCATGTATTTATGTATCAAGTCAGACTTTTTTATTCAAAACATAGCTACATAAAAACATTAGCTAACTGAACACAGTTTTGTTGGACCAAATGTTAATTTTTTAAAAAATTATAATGTGCAATATTGTTGGTATTAGAGCAGTGGAAGTCCTCCCCACTGGTCTAATGTATTATCAATTTTTAGCATGACAGTAAAAGTATAATACATCAATGTGCAACCTCTGATAGTAACTTTCCTAGTTATATTTATACTCCATGTAGCTTATGAGATGTTTTTAACAAGTGAGTGTGTTAATAAAATTTTCTAAATAGTTTTATATAATTTTCATCTAAAAAGCAAGTAAAGATGTTTCAGAGACTTGAGACTTTTTAGTGTATAAACTTGAGATGGTTACAGTATTTTGAAATCTGGATTATTTTGTCCCTTAATTACAATCAAAATATTTTCAAATCCGATAGAACTAAAATATTCACCACAAATATTGGCAAAATTTCTAAAAGACAGTTTTCTTTTTTTGTTTTTGTTTTTTTCATATTGCCATACTTTGTGTTTGACATTGTGACGAATTGAATGAAATATAATTTTATTTGTAAGGAAATAATCCAAAGGCAATTACACATAAGCGATCAAAGAACAAGTTTATAAAAATACAGGAAAGCATGACTGTCATTCTACACTGACATTATACTCAATTTGAATGTTCAAAATTTGAGGTATTTCCATTATTTCCATTTTTTACATATTACTTTTCAAGTAGTCGCAATAAAAAGGCCTGAAGATTTTCTAACATATACATATGACTGTATGCTTCAGTTTAGCGATGCATCGATGGAGCTTTTCCTGACTGATTTCTGATATCTGAACTTGTGACCCTGATTTTGATCATTTTGTTGTTTTTCTTAGGGTTATAACATAATAGAGAGAAAATGTGCTGCAAGCTTTAGTTTTGAATCTGACAACAAAAAAAAGGGGATTTAGAAGATTATTTCAATTATTCTTCAAAGCATAACCTTTATCTGATTTTTTTTTTAATTCAGAAATGTGCATTAAAAGTACATTCTATCAGTTGACTTTGGGTGCATTCACACCAGCCTTGTTTGGTCCGATTTAATCAAATTCTAGTTTGTTTGTCTAGAAGGTCCGGTTCGTTGGAGAGGTGTGAGTAAATAATCGAACTCTGATGGAAACTCTGGTTCGCCTAAAAACCTAGATTTCGGTTTGTTTAAGAGGATTGTGGTGCTGTTTGAATAGGTATGTGGATACCAAGTGGACCGGATACTGCTTTAACAGAAAAAAGCAAGCTGTAGTGCAACAGCATTCTGGGTAAATGCAACCTAAACAAACGCACAAGTTTATTGCTAGTGAGAGAAATGGCTCAGCTCTTTAGCCAAAGACAAAACAAAAATCCTACAACCACTAAAATCTGACGCTACGCCATTTGTTTACATTTTGCGAAGAAGAATGTTGCACTAATGTCTTCGTCAGAGGTTTTTGTGTCGTTTTCTTCAGTGGTTCTTGGTGTAGCACCACCACAGGCGAGGGGTTGAACAGGTTTTTCAAACGCTTTGGTTTGTTTGACACAGTGCAGTGTTAAAGCAAACCACCCCAGCTGAAAATGTAAAAAATGTTGCAATTTTGGTTCCCAGTCTAACTGAGTCTTCCGGACTACAAGGTGTGAAAACACTGAAAATGGTGGAAGTTCTATAAAGCATAGAGGGGGGAAATCTGACACTTTTAAGTACTGAGATGTCTTTCCAGTCGATTGTTGCATCTCTACTTAACACCCACAATGCTTTTCTGTTTAGATGAGGAGGCTCCTGCGGCCGCTGCAGCAGAAATGGCTATCGAGGAGTCCGGCCCCGGCGCTCAGAACAGTCCCTACCAGCTTCGACGCAAGACCCTGCTTCCTAAGAGAACCACCGCTGCCTCTGCCACCGCCTCTGCCACCGCCTCTGCCTGCCCCAGCAAGGGCCCGATGGAGGTGAGCGTGAAAGCTGTTGCGCCTGTGCTTTGCTGCAGATTGCATTTTTGCTGCGTGAAGAGGGGCGAGATACCGATTTGTTGTCGTATTCACTTTTGAATCCCTCTGAGCTTTAAATCTCTGCTGCATTTTCAGGGAGCTTCCACTTCATCAACAGATGCCTTCGGTCATCGAGCCAAGCGGGCACGAGTGTCCGGTAAGACCCACGACCTTCCAGGTGTGTTTAAGCTCTTCAGCATGATGGGCAGCGTTTACTAGTTTGATTTAGTCTTTCTTTCTTTTTTCTTTTTGCTGAGTTCCACTCTTGCACTGTTGCATTACAGTCCATCTGTACTGTAATGTTGACCTTTTCTTCAGACTTACACTGCCTTTTTTTGTGTGTGTGTATTTGTATATTTTTAGCAGCCCCAGCAGAGCAGTATCTGCAGCAGAAGCTTCCAGATGAGGTGGTTTTGAAGATTTTCTCCTACTTGCTGGAGCAGGACCTTTGCCAGGCGGCCTGCGTGTGCAAGAGATTCAGCCAGCTAGCAAACGACCCCATCCTATGGTAAGATGATTTGTTCTTACTTTATATCCTAATCAATAAGCAAAATAGACCTATAAGAGTCTGTACTTTTCCTTTCCCTATTTCAAGGAAACGGCTATACATGGAGGTTTTTGAGTACACGCGTCCCATGATGCATCCTGAGCCAGGCCGGTTTTACCAGGTCAGCCCTGAGGAGCACGAGCATCCAAACCCGTGGAAAGACAGTTTTCAGCAACTGGTTAGTACAACTTTGTTAATTAATTTATAAATTTCTCTTCATTTAATGCTTTGTTCAGTTTAGACACCCCAACAACAAGATGCTGTTGTTCAGACTTCTTATAATCTGTTTGTTTTTTGTTAAAAAAATATTTTGTATAAGCTTCTGTAATGCCTTTTATTATTTAAACTGGTTTAACCCCTAGAACCCGACGGACCCACCGGTGGGTCCAGCTGCCACGACCTCGGCTCACTCTGTAAACAAAGGCTCCACGTGCCTTTAAATTTTTTTTATTTTTTATTATCCGCTAAAAGAGGCTTTGATCTTTCAAAAACTATTCCGCATAAAGGTTTTCCCCAAAATGTTAAGTTTAAATTTATTTGTTGTGTTTTTATCAGTAATATTTGGTCATGTTGTGTAAAAATAAACTCAACTATTGATATTGAATAGATTTGTAATTAGTGTTTCAACTTCCTTTCGTTTGTCGATGGTTTTAGTTTATTACGTCTGGATCAGGCGTTGGACAGAATGAGATTGTCACTGTATGAAACCTTCCAGCTAAAACAACGTTTTTACTCTATTGCTACAAGTTTTGCATAAGTTTCAAATATAAATCTTATTTAATATTGAATTAAAACTGAAAAGCACTAATCATAAATATAGAACAAACGCTGGGAATGTTTAGCTTCGGTTTTCAGCTGCTTAACACGTTTGTGTAACACATTTGCCATCTTGCTCTGTATAACAAGCTGATGTTTGCTGGATACTTAGCTGGGCTATCTGCTCTGGTAGCCAGCCTGCAGATTGGCTGTACCTCTTGAGGCTCGTTTATTGTCATTTGAAGGCAGCATTATTTTAATAACAGTAGTTTGGTGCTTCTCTTGTTTTAAGAAATATATTAAAGGACTAAATTGGTTTTTCATTATTAAAAAAAACGACAACAAAAAAACAAATAGTAGCAACAATGGAAGGAGCAGTGTTGCGCTACTCTTTTCCTCATAGATAAAAAAAAAAAAAACAGGTCGCTCTGGTTTTTTCTAGCATCTCATCAATATGACTTTAAACCAGAGGAGCAATATGACTGCAGATGTTAACAGTGTTGTAGTAGGTTCATAACTAGTCAGGATATTTAGTTTTGAGGAATCTACAGCTGAGTACCCTGCCATCTTTGTGAAAATTGTTACCTCTCATTATACAGTCCGGGTTTGAAGCGATTGTATATCAGCATTGGTGGTGTTTTCACTTTTAACAAGCAAAATTACCTACAGAAGCTGATGTCCAACTTACATTCACTAGTTTTGATGTTTTTGCGTTGTGTTTTTGTGTTGCAGTACAAAGGTGCACACGTAAAGCCTGGCTTTGCTGAACATTTCTACAGTAACCCCGGCCGATACAAAGGCAGAGAGAATATGCTGGTAAGTCCAAACCCTCAGCTGGAAGACAAAATGGTTGATTACCGTCGATCATCACTTCTCTAAATTGTGGAAGGATGCGCTAGTTTTGCCTGAAAGTGTTTGTGTCTCTCCTCTCGCAGTATTACGACACCATTGAGGACGCTCTCGGCGGTGTCCAAGAAGCCCATTTTGACGGTCTCATCTTTGTTCATTCTGGCATCTATACCGATGAGTGGATTTATATAGAGTCTCCCATCACCATGATTGGTGCAGGTATGTGGCCATCATAAAGAGATGCTGAAGATTTGCTAATTCTTCTATAGGCAGTCTGTATGCTTACCAACCTCTCTGTTTGATGGATGGTCTCCGCTTCCCTCTCAGCACCTGGTAAAGTAGCAGATAAAGTCGTCATAGAGAATACTAGAGATTCAACGTTTGTCTTCATGGAGGGTTCAGAGGATGCATATGTGGGATACATGACCATTAAGGTAAACAAATACCCTCTTGTCATATTTTTCTTAATGTCATAATAAATAAAAATATTTTTAGTACTAATTCATAATAAGGAATATAATTATTAGTTTAGAACATGGGATTTTTCTGTTTAACTAAAAGAAAATGTATAGTTCATCTACAAAAATTGCAGATTTGGATGTTTTCAGGTTTCTGATATTACTAAGAAATCCAGTTTTGTTTTTTGTTTTTCTCCCATCAGAAAAAGCTCGTTACATGAATTTTGAAATGTTGAAAGCCTTTTGGAAAGTTTTGCATAAATAACAGGCTGTGCATTCTCTCCAGTATTCACACAGACTGCTGTTTTGGTAAAGCTAGCCATGCTAATTGCTAATATAAGATGTTAAACCAGGTTCTCGCTGCTCAATTACCTTCTGTCTCAGACAAAATCTTTTTTTCATGAAGAAATTGTAAGCAGATCTCTGTCAGCGTGTGTGAATTGTAGATTTGTGGTCATTCAGTGTGAGTGTTGCGTCCAGTAGTGGGACATTTTCTGGGAGGATCTTACAGAGTGTCTGCTGCAACGTACATCTGATGATTGTCTTATTTTGAAAAGCTGTAACTGCATCCACATCTTTCTTCCTTTGCACTTCCTTTTCTCACCCTTCTTGGGGTTCGACTCCAGTAATAAACAAGTCAAGCACTCTGACATGAGTTACATCTAAGGTTTTATTGATATCAAGCTTTCAGTACGACATGTTCAAGTTCTGTATGTTTTTTTTTTTTTAATCTGTGTGGAGGGTCTAAGACGTCAATCTCAATTATTTTGAAATGCATAAAAACCTTGTTTAACAGAGACCGCTCTCTCACGACACTGTAGCCTCTGCACTAAAACAAATGACTGCAAATGACAGAAAGTGTAGAATAATATACAGTGCTGTGAAAAGTAGATATGTTGCTTTCTCAGTTTTTTTTAGCCATTAGAAGTTATATTTTAGTCATTTATTATATCTGCAGGTTACATAATAATCAGGAGTGGGTTTATGAAACTGAGCTCACAATGCAAGACCGCAACTTCCTACTTCATAAAATGTAAACAAAAATGGAGTGGCGTGAGATTTTGCCCTTTGGAGGATTTCTCTTTTGTTTTGATAAAAGACCATGAGCCATTTCTCCCTCTTATAGTGCAACACTTGCATGTTTTTAAGTGTATCAGAGTTTGCTTTTTTGGTCAGCATCAGTTCGATTGAACATTCATACCTGCGCAAACGAACCAGATTTCTAGACAAATGAACTAGAGTTTAATTAAAACGGGTCCGTCTAAAATGTTGTGCTATTAATACAGTGGAATAACTTGGGATTTTAATGAGATCTGCAATGATTGAAGTATCTATAAAAACTGATTCAAAGACTTTGAACCAGTTTTTATAGATAAGATATTAAAATGACTGTAGAAAGGGGGAGTTAGACCGGCCTCTGCACTCTCTCTGACTATAAGGTCCAAAAGTAATTTAGTATTATAATAATGTATCTTTGTGAATATGTTGTTTGCTTTGGGTTTTATTTCTCTCCGATTTCCCCAAGGCAAAATAATAGCAGTGTGTGCTCTCTATTAAGCAAGGTTACGTAAATGGTGCGAACCATAATCATCCTATTTCTTCATTTTATTATAACTCTGAGCTGTTCGCGGCTCCAACACCTACAGAGTGCAGTGTGGATGTGGTGGGCAGACAGAAGTGCTGTCTGCACTCCTGTCCTCTGTCTGACCTCGGCTTCTGTTCCCTCTTCAGTTTAATCCAGATGATAAATCGGCGCAGCATCACAACGCCCACCACTGTCTGGAGATCACAGTCAACTGCAGCCCCAACATCGACCACTGCATCATCCGCTCCACATGCACAGGTAACCACACACACACACACCAACGCCTCCTGTTCCAGTCAGAGGACGCTTCATCACATTTCCTTATAATCTGATAAACCCACACTTTGCAGCAGTAGTGTGTACTGAAAGGATTTTAGTTTGTGATAAGTAGAAATGATCCCTATATTTGGTATAATAAACCGACATTTAATACTGGACATTTCAAACTTGCTTATTTTGGTTTAGCAGGTAATAAAAATGGAAAAGTAAAGTGCAAACATTTGTTTTTTGGTCACATGTCTGAACTGGTGTTTGATCAAGTTATTTTATTTTTCAAGTAGCATTTTTTTAATTGGTTCTCAGTTTGGATTATAGTCTGGATTGATGGTTGATTGAAGAACATTCCTGGTTTAATATTTGTACACTTTAACTCTTTGAGACCTACGTTTAAAATCTCCGCCTGGATATTTTTGCTTATTTTAATTGTACGCAGTTCTTTAAATGTCCTGTGAGTAAACATATATTTGCCCATTTCTCCATAACAACTAGAACTTTCAATATCTAGCAAGTTATCTTTGTAATTTACCATCCATTAACAGAGTTCCCTTCAGATTAATTTCCATAATAACCCAATATTGGCTGGAAAGCAAAACGTTTCCCCTTTTAGAAAACATTGGAATTTTTCAGATAGCGCCAAATGTGAAGCAAACTCTTTTTGCGTTTTAATGTAGAAATATCCGGGTTGAAAAAGTCAAATCATCCTGCTGAGAAATAGACCCAGTAACTCACAAAAATGAAATGAAAGAATTACATGTCGATACCCGTTACTGCTGGTTGATGGGTTTATAGATCAAAAACGGTGGGAAGTCTTAGATTTGATCCATTTATTTATCCCAAAGGGAAATTTAATATTGTCTTAACTCAGATCATCCAAGTATCCTTGTGATGCTGTTAGTAATAAGTCTTACATTGAATTTGAAGAGGCCTCTTTATGTCTTGTATCTTTAATGATGCACAAACTTAATAAAAATATGTTTATTGTTGAGCAAGAAAAAAAAATACAATAAACTAATTTTTGCATTTTTTTTTAATGTAATGAATTTTGTGGCCAGTTGTTTAAATTTGCCAGTTTTGGCCTACAGGGTAAAAGGTTTTGGACAGCACTGCTCTAGTCTATACAAACACCTTTCAAATACACTCTAGATGCTTTCCATGAATATATTGTTAAAGTTTTAAAATCTGTATATTTATACAGAAAAAGATGCCTTTTTTTTTTTAGGTTTTTATGTTTTGTGCAGGGATTTGAGGTTTATTATTATATACGTAAAAACAGTATTGAACTCACTTGAAATGTTTTTTTGAACACAGACATAAATGTAGTAAATTGCAAATTCCTTTGATAACTCTGCACCAGTACAGCACATTTAAACACACCAAAAGGATGTCTGCCTTTTGCAAAATAATCTGCAATAAACTTTCTTTCAAATGATTCAGAAAGTGCAATTAGGAATTATAAATAATAAAGTATGATGTAGCTCAAAACACAAAGCATAGGGTTAGACTGAATAGATCACATTGTAACAGAAACCTGATCTAGAATTTTATTTTATACCGATACAGATATGAGTATCGGATCGGTGCATCTCCAGTTTTGTAAGACCTTTATTTTCGTCTTTGTGTCCAGTGGGTTCAGCCGTGTGTGTGAGTGGACAGGGCGCCTGTCCAACCATCAAACACTGCAACATCAGCGACTGTGAGAACGTGGGTCTGTACATCACAGACCACGCACAGGTAAAATCAAGCGGCACGTTTTAACCAGCGACATGCAACACAAGAGTCTCGCCGACCGAAAGCTTTTTGTCTTTGCAGGGCATTTATGAGGACAATGAAATCAGCAACAACGCGCTGGCGGGAATTTGGGTGAAGAACCACGGTAACCCCATCATTAGGCGTAACCACATTCATCACGGACGAGATGTAGGAGTGTTCACGTTCGATCACGGCATGGTGAATGGAGCTACGACACGTCTTACCCCGAGCGACTCCTTCACACAACCTCACCTGTGTGTGTCTTTTTTCCCCATTTGTTTTAGGGTTACTTTGAGAACTGTAACATCCATAGAAATCGCATAGCTGGCTTTGAGGTGAAGGCGTACGCCAACCCCACGGTGGTCCGCTGCGAGATCCACCACGGCCAAACGGGAGGCATCTACGTCCACGAAAAGGGGCGGGGCCAATTTATAGAAAACAAAATCTATGCCAATAACTTCGCTGGTGTTTGGATCACGTCCAACAGCGACCCGACGATACGGTAAGACATCCCAGAAGCAGAGTTCGTATAAGTGCTTGAAATCCTTGAAAATCCTTTAAGTTCAGTTTGGTGTCTCCAGGGTTTTGGAAAGTGCTTGATTTCTGTATAACGTCCTTGAAAGTGTTTAATATTCAAACAGCACAGTTTTGTAATAAAGTGAAATCTGTCATGTGGTTAAATTTGGAAAACTGTTCTTACAGTTGAAACTTGATATTTTTCTACACCAAATAAAAAAAAACTTCTTTTCTTGCTTTAGTTAAAATTACCTAAATTATTTATATACGCTTAATGCCAGAAAACTTTGCAAGAGCATCTTTTAACATATGTTTGGATTGTTTCAGTGTAATAAATATTATTCGTAACGGCTCAGTGACTTATTAAAATAAAGGTTGGCTTATATTTTACACCTTAAACAACTTTATTGAAATTGTTGTTAAATTAGTGTTTTGTTCTTGGACCAATCAGGCGTACAGGGTGTGTGAAAGAGACGCATTTCAAAACATAATTTTTTGTTATATTTTAGTGGATTACTATTACAAGTCATTATTAATAACAGTAATAAATATCATTTAGAATTGAAGCTTTTATTTTAGCTCATTTGTGTTGTTTTTATCTCTTTGGTGCTGCAAAAGTTTGCAAACTGACCTTGAAAGTTCCTGAAAAGTGTACAAATTTGTTTCACCTTATTCCTTCTTCTTGTTTTCAGTGGAAATGCTATATTCAACGGTAACCAAGGTGGAGTGTACATATTTGGAGACGGCCGTGGGTTAATAGAAAGTAACGACATCTATGGTAACGCCTTGGCTGGGATTCAGATCCGAACAAACAGCTGCCCCATTGTAAGGCACAACAAAATCCACGATGGGCAGCATGGAGGCATCTACGTGGTAAATGCCTCCTCCTTAAATCTTTGTCCAAATCCACTGTAGCAGGGGGAGAAATGTGATCCTATGATGAGCGGTCCTGTGTTTTATTTCAGCATGAGAAAGGCCAGGGAGTGATTGAGGAGAACGAGGTTTACAGCAACACGCTGGCTGGAGTCTGGGTGACCACAGGGAGCACTCCTGTCCTCCGCAAGAACCGCATCCACAGCGGCAAACAGGTACACAAAAATCACCTTGCTTATGATTTATTTACTTATCTGTTACTGCATGTCAGGATTTTCCTGTGTTTCAAAGAAAACAAATAATGAGGTTTTAGCAAATGTATACATTTTCTTTCGCCAGCCACAGAAAATTAAGAACATTATCATTTCTACCAACAACTTGACAAAACATCATTTTCTTCTTAAAGACATGAGCATTTAGGCCTGTCACAATAAATCAATTAATCGCATATTAATTAAAAACAGCTAATTAATTTCTTATTATTTTTCTAATTTCTCTCTCTTCCTACAGTTTTGTTTTCAGAGACTTCATAATTAATTTTGTCTGTTTTTGTTTAGTATTTAGGATAGTTAGAATGTCTTCCATTTCCATTGTTAAATGTTCATTAGAGTTTAAATATTTTTATCTTTGAAAGTATGTTATTGCATTATTATGACATTATATTACATCAAAACTGTCTCAAAGCAACAATATTATCATTTATAGCAATAACGTCTAGACAATTTATCGTCTAGCGAAAATTTGTTATTGTGACAGGCCTGTGTGTGATATTTGTCTTAAATTCAAAAACCTTATTATTATGGAGAAAATGCTGTACTATTAAAAAAATAAAATCAAAAAGTTAACAGTAAACTGTGGTAGTTTCCCTAAATATTCAGATGGATGCATGAGCTGCCAATTTACACCCACATACCCATCTGTTTCATAAAACTTTATTTTCCTAATGTATTCTTTCTGAATTACAGAAGTTGATAATCATAAAAATGCTCAAGTGTGGTGTAAATGTTAATTTAACTGCTTATTATTTTGCAGAAATTTAATATTGAACCAAATATCCTTTGATAATTTTTGGTTATCTCATTGTGAATTATATTTTTAGTATCACCATTAAACACTGTATTTCTAGCTTTAAGAAATATGCAAAAGGTAAACTGGCCATTTTTCCTTTTTGCCACTAATTTAATGTTTTTTGTCCTTTAGGTTGGCGTGTATTTCTATGACAATGGCCACGGCGTGTTGGAAGACAATGACATCTACAATCACATGTACTCTGGTGTACAGATAAGGTAACAACTCTGAATACCTGCGTATTCAAAGAACACACTGAATGAGATGAAGATATTTTTCTTTCAGTCCAAAATTTCAAATGAAATCATTTAGTTTGTTGCCAAAACATAATCCTAGTCCCATGCTACAGTAATCCTGTTGAAATCAATGCTATGTATGTAATTTACACCCAAGTATTTCTGCAGTGCAGTAAAATTAACCTGGAGAATAAATTAGTATTTTTATGGGAACTAAAACACAATAGCTTACAATTTTTTTCTCATTAAAACACATTTTTTCTTGGAATTTTAGGACATTCGTCTGGTAAATGATGTTCATTGTGTCTATATTGTTGTAATTAGACAAACAATCTAGTATAATGGTCCTAAAACTCCATCGTAAGGGATGATTGGGGTAAAAGCCACTTTTTAAAATATTTTCTGTCATTTGTAAATTCTTTTTTTTTTTAGAAAAGAAAACCATTAAAAAATGATTAAAATCAAATTTGGTTTGAAAAAAATCAGATGTTATTTTTAAACCGTACTACTCAGACCTACTGTCAAGGGATTTTTGAGGCGAGTGAGGGTATCTGAAAGCCATTAATCAGAAAGTATCCATACTTTGAAATTGATAAAACCAGATTGTTTTACTTAATCATGTATTGAAACTCATCTTCCTTTGAAATCAGCAGAAAATAATTGAGTCTGTTTTAATTGGCAGGACGGGAAGCAACCCAAAGATACGGCGCAATAAGATCTGGGGAGGGCAGAATGGAGGGATTTTGGTCTACAACTCAGGTTTGTATTTATGTCTCTCACGGCACCAGTGGGACGTCCAACGTGGAGTCAATGCTTCATCTAACGCTGCTGTTATGTCGCAGGGTTGGGCTTCATCGAGGACAATGAAATCTTTGACAATGCCATGGCGGGAGTGTGGATCAAGACAGACAGCAATCCTACATTGCGGAGGAACAAGATCCATGACGGCAGAGATGGAGGCATCTGCATCTTCAACGGAGGCCGAGGTACAGAAACTCAGCTGTCACAAGATCGAGTGCACTCACATATCTTGACAAATGTTAATTAAATAAATGGTTTATTAGACTTAAATTAGCCCCATAAACTAATAACGTCAGCTCAGATCTTCTTTAAATGTTGTAGTTTAGCCACCATCCAGCAGAGGGCGCCACTGGCCAGCCTTAAGCCAGTTGATACAGAAACAAGCATGGAGGAGTCATACTAGAATGGGAAAGAGAAACGGTTCCAACATAGTGTGGGTTTGAAAATGGGCTTTATGCGGTTCTGTTTTTAAATAAAAATACTCGACAAGCTCCATAACGGCGCCCATTCAGCCGAAGCGGCGCCAACTTCTCGATCAAAAATTACAGATTTACTAACAGGAAATAATTGTAACATGATGGAAAAAAAGCATCTTGCCAATAAACACGGTTGATTTTGATGACTGTCGTGAGTTAATGAACTTCATGGAGTGAAGTTTTATCATTTCTTCAAGAGCAAAT
The DNA here is from genome assembly GCF_051168715.1 of Poecilia mexicana. NCBI lineage: Eukaryota > Metazoa > Chordata > Actinopteri > Cyprinodontiformes > Poeciliidae > Poecilia > Poecilia mexicana. The sequence continues at coordinate 17,075,901 of NW_028263388.1, forward strand.
TATGCACCTCTGAATTAAGAGCTTCATATATTCTTTTCATCTTTAGTTTTTATATTCAGTAACCTAAGAGGCTCCTGTTTTATGTTTTATAAATATGTTAGTTAATAATATGAGAAGCACAATTTTATTTTTATTCAGTTAGTCTTTAACAAGGGTGACAAAATGTTTTGTTTTTTTAATCCAGCATATTATGAAAACTTTAGCCCATTATGTTACGGAAAGACAGTCAGCCCTCTTGATGCAAAATGATCATTAAGATCAATCAACTTTAAATGAACTCCTCAACCGATAACTCGCAGCCCTATTTTTAGTGCAGCTCGCCTTCTGTTTCAATCCAGATGTAATTTATTGAGATCCAGATGTTCCCAACTTGTTCTGTTGAAGCGTATGAAGAAACATCTTCCCTGCAGGTTTGCTAGAAGAGAACGACATCTTCAGGAACGCGCAGGCCGGCGTGCTCATCAGCACCAACAGCCATCCCACGCTCCGCAAGAACCGCATTTTTGACGGCTTTGCTGCAGGTTGGCATCACAGACTCTTCTAGAGCAAAAACTACATCATTTGGTCTCCTTTTGGCTTACAGTTGACGTGTCATTCACTAAACCAGGTATTGAAATCACTAACCACGCAACGGCAACGTTGGAGGGCAACCAGATCTTCAACAACCGCTTCGGGGGGCTTTTTCTGGCCTCAGGAGTTAATGTCACCATGAAAGGTAAGAGGTTGTTTATGTCCGTTACAGCTGGGCATGTTGTGGTTGTGCTACACTGCAAAAACACAAAGTTTAAAAGAATATTTTAACATTTTCTACTGCAAATATCTTTGTATACTTGAAACGAGGCAAAACTAACTTAGAAGTAACTTTTCAGCAAATATTGGAGCTTGTTTAAGTAAATATCTACTTAATATTGATCAAAAATATACCAGCTCCAATGGCTGATTATTTCGCTTATAACAAGACATTTTTTTTGCCAGTGTGACTAGTAATTTCTTATCAATATTAAGGATTTATTGACTTAAACAAGCTCCTGTATTTTGCTAAAAGTTGTAGATTTTGTCTTATTTCAAGTGTACAAAGAAACTCAACCAAAAATACTTTCTTATGTCTTCACAGTTTATATCTGCTTACTAACTATTAAATGTTCCCCATCAGATAATAAAATTCAGAATAATCAGGATGCCATTGAGAAGGCGGTGAGCAGAGGACAGTGTCTGTACAAGATCTCCAGCTACACCAGTTACCCCATGCACGACTTCTATCGGTAAAAAAACTGAAATGGGTCCGATTTATCATTTTTATTGCCGTTTTAAGTTTTTATTTAAAGGATTTATTTGGTTTTCTAGGTGTCACACCTGTAATACAACAGATAGGAATGCCATCTGTGTTAACTGCATCAAAAAGTGTCACCAAGGACACGACGTAGAGTTTATACGACACGATCGGTGAGCTTCTTTCGTTCTTTATTTTTAAATTTCGTCAGTTAAATTCATATTTGCTTCCTTTTTTTTGTTTCCAAAGCTCTTTAGAAAAATGCCTCCAGACTTTGAGAAAATCTTCCAGTTGACGTTTCTTTAGAGGACAGGCGTGTTGATTTAAAACTTTTATTAAAAACGTGATTAAACCATAAGTTTCATGGTTTTCCTCAAGTTTTACAGAGCACAATCGTTCACCTACAGATGTTAATTTTATTGATTCACGCTCTCCTCCAGGTTTTTCTGCGACTGTGGCGCAGGAACGTTGTCCAACCCGTGTACGCTGGCCGGAGAGCCCACACATGACACGGACACTCTGTACGACTCGGCGCCGCCCATCGAGTCCAACACGCTACAACATAACTGAAGGCGGCGGCTCGAGTTAATGCCCTCATATAAGCAAACAAACACATTGCATTACACACAGCTACACACACAGTTACACACACACTCACACACACCCAGTTCTAAACGTGCATCCGCCTGCAGCTATAAGGACCCAGAGAGACTCTGAGCTCAGCGCTCTCAGTGGAAGAGGCTGCAGAGGAAGCGTCAGCCGCACTCGCTGCAGCGGGTCACTAGAGGGAGCCGTGGAGCTTCCTGAAGCGATTCTTTGCTGCAGACTGTAAACAAAGAAGACTGGGAAGGGTGGGTCGCTCTGAGGGGCTTTCAAGGTCCACCTGGTGGCACTTAAAGCATGAAGATCTCCACACAGCTAATCCTCTTATGAACCGTGGTTAAAAAGACTTCCTGCTTCCTTGCAGCTGCCATCCCCATTGGATTAAAAAAAAAAAAGGAAAAGGTTGATCGTGCGTGTGTGTATGTGTGTGTGTATGAGAGCGAGAGAGAGAAATGGAGCACTTGGGCTTTTTTTTAAAAAAAAAAAAATATATATATATATATATGTTCTGATGAATGGATTTTATTTCAATGCTTTCTCATGTAGTTTTGTATTTTCAAGCAAAAAGCTGACTGTATTTGAATGTCTTTTATTTTATTATATATTATTATAATTATTATTTTTGTTTTTTCCTTTGGTTAGCGTCCCTTCCCCTCCCCGCCTCCCGCCACGTCGGACTGCAGAAGCTGAAAGGTTCCAGTGGTGAATTTCTTTCTGTGAAAGAGAAGCTTGTTAACACTAAACCCTCTCCTGTGAGTTAGTTTAAATGGCCGGTGGAGGAGCTCCACACTTGTATAAAGAGGTGTGTGTAAATGTGTGTCATGTACAGTGCAAACTTTGTGTGTGTGTGTGTGTGTGTATGCGTGTGTGTTTATATGTTGATGCAGTCAGTGTTTTGTGGAGAGGGTTTCAATAGGGGGCGCCACAGCCCCCTTTTAACTGGAACCTGGTCAGTCTGCAGTGCCCTGTATCCCTTCCCCTCCCCCACCCGTTTCTGCCCTCTTCCCAGTGTATCGTGGTGACTTTGGCTCCTCATGCAGCCTGAATCGTATGCATGTACCATAACATCTAGACTTAATATATTGTGAAGTATTCAATAACCATTAGTAGATGCTAGTTGAAATTCAAAAAGGGGTATACTTTCTTAGAAAGACAAAAGAAAACTGAAAACTTGCCATTTCTAAGAAAATAAAACTTTATTAGATCAAACATGTCTGGGTTTTCATTCGCTTGGCTCTGATTTAAAATGTCCAGTGGAGCTAAATAGGCATCTCTAAGTTAAAATAAAGTTTTCTGGGGGGGGGAACTGAAAAAGAAAAACTGCAAAAACAGCATAGAGTGGTCTAGTTTGTAGTGGAAATATCTTAATAAATTAGAAATAAAACTAAAATGATCTTACAAGTAACTTTTCAGCAAAATATAGGAGCTTGTTTTAAGTCAATAACTGGTTAATATTGAATTTTTTTTTAAGTATAGTTAAGATTATTTAACTTGTAAGATGCTTTTCCCTTGTCATAAGTAAAATATTCTGATTGAACCAGAACATTTTCATCAATACTGAGGAATTTACTTAAAAACAAGCTCTTACATCTTTCTGAAAAGTTACTTCTAACTTTATTTTATTTCTAGTTTACATTATTTACATTACTTTCTTTAACTTTGTATTTTTGCATTATACAGTTGTTTACATTCAGATGTCAGAATTACCATTTTCTAAATGCCCAAAATAGAGAAATAATGTTAGAAATGTCTTCAAAGTCAATCTGACATATTTCCACCATGTTTGGAAGCCTTTCTTTTCCTGGATTTATGGTAAACATGTCCTATAAATTAATTAATCTGACAGTATTTTTTCCATCAATATCAAGGAATTATTTACTTAATACAAGCTCTTATATCTTTCTGCAAAGTTACTTTTGATCTTATTTTAAATGTAAAAAGATATTTACACTGGAAAGTAAACCAAAAACACTTGGTAAGATTTTGTTTTTGCAGTGTATAGTGTAAATCCAAAGTTTGATGCCTGTCATTATTCCTGTCTTTTCCTCATCAACTCTGACAGTTTAGGGGGAGATGAGATTTGTTAGAAGAAGAGAACATTTTTTTAAAATCCACTTTACTTCTATTATTGGTCTGGAGTAATATTTTATCCTTAAAAGTCATGTTTTCATTAGCTGGAAGCAGGAAAAAAGGTTTTCAAAACATCAGTCTGTAATCAGCATAATGTTTCACTTAGTGATCTCTAATTGATTGAACATGACTGTATAAAAGAAAACCATGGACAGCCAAACATAATGCGAGAAGAAGGTCAAAACATCGTGGTTTGCTGTCTTGCTGTGCTTTGCAGATGGAACTAAACCGCCTCTGTTCTGTGCGTCGAGTCACAGGTCTTTGGGTTGTCACTTCAATTACACGCAGTGAAACTCGTGTTGTAATTTTATAAAACGTGACCAACAGTGGAAAAATGCAGAACACAAGGTTGACACTGGAAAAGCGTGAAGCGTGACAGGAATGAGCCGGTGGGACCAGATATGCGACCACCACCGACATTTTACATGTGCAAATGCCTGCAGGGTCGCCATCACACCTCGTTATTCCAGGCAGAATTTGAATTATGACCAGCTTCTTGGAAATGTCGATCCGCTGAACATGCTTGTTTTGACACAGAGACCTGCTCCGGAGCGGCACACCGCAGGGATTTTATTCCCCGGTGGCGAAACAAAATGTGCCATGAAAACCCAAAACCTCATAATTCTCAGAAACTCTCGGTTTGTCTTCCTCATTTAGATTGGTACAAAGACGATGCAGAGAGGTTTTTTCTCCTCAACATTTGCTACAGCCAATCTGAACTTAAACGAGACAAAATCGCTCCTGTTTTAGGTGAGTTATAAAGAAAATTTAGCAAAATCATTGCTTTTTCTTAACATTTTGTGACCTATATTTCACATCTCCGCCTGGATATTTGTTTTACTTATTTTAATTGTACGTAGTTCTTTAAATGTCTTCTGAGTAAATATATTTGCCCATTTATCGATAACTGGAACTTTTGATATCTAGGAAGTAATTTTATTTATTTATCGTCCATTAAAAGAGCGCCCCTCAGATTAATTTCAATCCCTGCTACGGCGGTGGTGAAAATACCGTAATAACCCGATATTGGCGACAAAGCGCAACGACTCTTCTTTTTGAAGCCGTTGGAAATTTTCAGAAAGCGCAACGTGTGGAGGAATTACGGTACTGCAAAATTGGCTGGCTCGTCTGCGCTCCGTTCGGTCTGATTAAACAATGAACTTTGGTAACTTCTGGTTAACCGCCACATTTTAGTTAATTGGAGTCAAACCTGTGGATGTTTTTTAGGGCCACACCTGAATCACAATGCTTCCTTGTTAGACACGATGGAAAAGTACAAAACATAAAAATAAACAGGAAGTGAATTGTGGTTCTGCATAAGTCAAGTTCATCTTTGAAAACCATGTACTGTTCAACTATTCAAACTATTATAAACAAGCATAGACATGATGGGAAAGGTCAACCATCCCAATATAGTAACACATGTACTGGCTGAAAGGCCACTCAGTGAGGAGGAAGGCATTACTCCAAAAAAAACAAAAAGACAGACCACCGTTGGCAAATACACACATGGACAAAGAACTTTGTTTTTTGGAGAAATGTCGTGATCTGATGAAACTAAAGTGGAAGTTTGGCTGTAATGAACATTGTCTTACAAATGGACAATAACTCTAAACATCTAGTCATTACAACCAAAATTAATCAATCTTTCGGTGTGGAGTAAAACACACTCACTTTTCCCACAAATTATTTACTCAAATATTATGCAACACAAATCTGAGCATGCAGAGAAACCGATTAGTCTGCATACACCTATGTCAACAAATAATGCGTGATGTGCACGATTTGATTTTCAGCTGCTTGCTAAATACATTGTGGCATGTGATCAACCCTGGTTGCTTCAACTACCCGTTGCTTCGGCTTTGTCGCTCTAAATTTAAAGGAAAACGTGCTTGTAAACTAATCTTTTTCCAAACGGAGATGAGAATTGAGTGTAATGTTGTAAAAAGTAATGGTCAGTTTAGTAATAGAGACTTTTAGACCCAGAAACTCTACAAACCCCACAATATAAACTGTTGAGGAAAAAAAAAAAAAACAATTTCAGAAGGGCACTTTTTTGTCCAAAGGAAATACAGCAGGTCTAGCACCACCTACTGGCTGCCTGTGCATGTCCCTTAATAAATCCGATAAATGCAACCTAACACTCCACATTGTTGTGGATCAAATTGAATGAGTCAGTTCCTTTTTTTAGCATGTAAGTAAACTGTTTTTTCTGTTAGAAAGGAATAAAACATAGATTATATGACAAACTGGCTTGCCAAAGCCTCTGCTTTGAGAATGGAGGATTATTTAAGGAAAAAAATAATAGATATGCTTAAAGTTCAGCTCAAATGTAACCTTCGCTTGTATCTTCTCACCGAGGGTACGTCGAAGAAACTGAACCATGTCTCTCCTGCGCATGAAATCAAAGCTCTTTAGGGTTCTCAGGGGGTAATCTCAATTCCACACGCATAAAACCCGTGCTGCAGTTTTACTGAATGTGATCAACAGAGGAACACAGAGCTATACATGAAGCCTTCACACATGCCTCTTCCTTATCTGCCCTATATGACGCTCAGCTTCCTGGAAACCCAGATCAGATAAAGACAAGCTCGTGCAGCAATAGTCAGGTCAGGGCAATGCAACATCTTAACCCCACAAAGCTCTGGTTTTCTTTCTGCGAACCAAAAATCAGCTTCAAATTCAAAGAAACGTGTAAACAAATTAGGAGAAATTCTTTATTGAAAAACGTACAGATTATAGGCACTCTAGTGTTGTTCCTACATGAGCTTTAGGTGAAGCGTGGAGCCGAACATGAGCATTTAAGAAAAAAAAAAGGACTAAAAAAAAAAAAAGTCAGGCAGTTTTTACAGGAGCACAGCGGGCAAGTATCTCACTGATGTACGTGTTATTTTTGGCCACCAAATCTTGCTTTATCCTCCTGAGCTCTGCCTTCACCTCCTCCTCAGTCATGGTGGCAACAGGAAGTGCCTTCACCTTCTCCAGGAAGTCCTGGATCAGGTTTTCTCCCACCTGAAGGTGATACAGGACGGACACCATTAGGTGTAGAATGCAAGGACCCTGGAAAAGGCAAAAACCTGGATATCTAGATTAGTATTTACAAATTTTTGTGAGGTTTTCATGAATGTTTGAGAAATCTTTTAATCTCCATGGCAACCATTCAGCTGTGCAAAACGCCTGGTTGGACTTGGCTCCGCCTTCAAGGCATAGCTCCTCCTCTGAGCTGTAGTTTTCAAGCTTCTGACTCACGGACCAGCCCACCCATGTTTCTCCTGCACTCAGCTCCTTCAGACTAGCCAGCAGCAATTAGCAAACACCTGGTGGAGCTACGCTCCTGCTGAGCTCATTAAACGAGCCACTTCTCAGTGAAACTCTGGTAAAATCGTTGTTAAAGACTTAATAAAGGAGCCATGTTGTGATGACTTCCTGAAGGCGGAGTTTCAGAAAGAGGCCCAAATTCAAAGCGTTAAATGACAAAGTAAAAATATTTTAAGTCATATTTGATACATACATACCACCACTGAAAACCTCCTGGTTATTCCACCAATTATTGACTCGTGAACTGAGTTAAAACATTAGCATTGTTTCTAAATGATTATGAACTTCTTTTCTTTGCATTATTTGAGGTCTGATAGAGATGCATTTGTCGTTATTTTGACCATTTTTCATTTTCTGCAAATAAATACCACGATGTTCATTTTACACAAACTTATTCCAACATATCAGAGAAACTGAAACTTTTATGATTTCTTAATCTTTCCAGAACTGTAGAGCACTTTTTAACTGAAAGTAACACAGTTACTTGATTGTGCTATAAAATGGCACTATGTGCCAGGAAAGTACATAACAATGCCCCTTTAGAGGAAATACTTTTCAAGGAGGTGTAAATACTTTTCCTGGAAAACAATTGTATTTTCTCAGTAATTCTTATCAGCTGCCTCCAAAGTGCTCGGTTTACTACACACAAGGAAAAGAGAGCAACACTGACAGTTTGCATCAGAATGACAGCAGAAGAACTGTGGTAAATCGAGCCTTACTTGCTTATCTGTCCGCCGTCTCTTGACCTCGGGCTCTTCATCCTGCTTCGAATCGTCGCCCACAGGTTCCTGGAACTCTTCCAGCTCCTCCGCCTTCTCCCTCGCCACTTCCAGCACCGACGGGGGGAAGCAGGCCAGCTCGGCGACGTGGATCCCAAAACTCTGGTCACACACACCTGAGGAGGCAGGTCAGGTGTTTGAGTTCATTCAGTTGAGAAATTGCAGTTTTTTTAAAACTCAAAAAACATCTTGAGAGTGTAAAGAGGCCAACCTCAGGGAAGTACATTAATTATTCTGTTGATATTAGGATTGATTAATCAGTTATTGAAATAATCATCAACTAATTTAGTAACCGATTAATCGTTAACTTGGATGTAAAACAGCCAATTGCTGAAGGAACAACATATTCAGAGCAGTAATTAAGTCAAAATTGTATAAAAAATATATACAAAAAAAACCTCCTATTAAGCAGATTTTGCTATACAATTAATTCATCCAAAAACCAAACAGATTATCCTGTATATACTGTAAACGAAAAATCTGCAGAATGTGCCAATCTGATTAATCGTCGGAATAATCGATAACTAAATTAATCAATAACTAAATATTTGCCACCTTAATTGATACTTACTATCAATTAAGGTGAAAACTTATGTAAAAACTTTCAGCTTTAAAAGAAAGATCAGAAACGAACAATCATCGGAAAAACTAAATACACCGTTACTGTTTCCATTAGGGATGCACAGACATGAAAATTAGAGCCGATATTAATATCTGATATGAAAATAGCTCTCATAGTCGATAACTGATATTTTCTAATATTACAAATCATGTTTGTACCAACAACAAAAAAACAACAGGAAGTGACAGCTAACAGTTTTAGCATCTCTTCTTTCTGTTTTAAAGCAACACCTCCATCACATTTCCTCATGTGAAAGCCAAAACGACTTAAAAGGAATAGTTTATTTTGCTCTGATATTTGCATGCCGGACTTCAAACTGTTTTTTAAAATTATTTTTTACATGGAGGGACAACTTGCTTTGCTTTATTTTGGACATTAGACGTTTTGTCTCTCCTTGCATTTTCTTCTCTCTTTGCTCTAAAAAGCAAAAAGCTTAAAGGAAATAAATCAGATTTCTACCATAAAACTAACATATATTTGATAAATTATATTCGTTGTAAAGGTCCAGACCTCATTCTGATATTAACATTTCCTCTGCAACAATTTGGGAAGTCTGATGAAGTCATAAATAAATAGAAATTGTTTCTGAAGGAGGCTCTAAAATCAATAGGGTGTACTTAGTTCTTCACAGTTTCATTGAGGCTAATGTGAACTTTCTTTTCCAGATGGCCGTGTCAAACTATCGACATGTACCAATAAGTTGTAATAAAATCTAATGTTAACATCAACTACCTACATTGTAGGTCCAGAAAATCGAGAATCAGTTCACGTATTGAAAATTAGAATGGAAAAATGTCTTGGCTCAAGGATGGAGCCGGGTGATTTTCAGCTTGACCAGGGGAAAAAAAATCTAATTTTTTCTGGTCCATGAATGCACCACAGTGACGAAGTTAAAAGGTTTGACTTTTCTGGCAAATAAACAAGTTACAGAAAAGTGGATTAATAGCATTAGCAACAGTTTGTTGTGTTATTTATGTTTTAAATGTGTGGTGAAACCAACAAATCCATTGTGAATAAACAACAAAACTCTTTATCTTTATCTGTTTAAAGTCCTTGCAAAAGATTTTCACATCCTGGCAAATTTTGGGGGGGGATTTCACATGACAGATCAACACAAACTGGAGTAAAACTGTAATGAAGAAAGAAAGAAAAGACACGTTTTGTCAACCCCAGCCAAGCTTTTGGTGCGTCTGCTGCAGATGTGTAGATCTGGAGACGGAAATGTTTCTTCATGCTCCTTTAAATAAAAGGTCAGATTCAGTCAGATTGGATGAAGAATGTTTTTAGAGTCGTCGTCGTCTTGCTGGAAGGTGAACCTCCGCCGCAGTCTCAAGTCTTGCTGCTTCTAACAAGATCTATTCCAGCAACTAAGCTCCTTCCATCTTCCTTTCAACTCTGAAGAGATCCTCTATCCCTACTGAAGAAAAGCATCCGCGCAGCTAGGGCTGAAACGATTCCTCGAATGATTCGAGTACCTCGATTACTAAAATTCCTCGAGGAAAATTTACCTGCCTCGAAGCTTCGTTAATTTATGTTTTATTAGTTAGCGCACCGTGTTCCGGCCGGGACTTCATTTGCGTTGCGCGGAGCTCTCACTTCCGCCTCTGAGTTGTTGACAAAAGCTAAGTCTCAGCGGCATAAAGTCCAATCTTCAAGATTGGCCCGTGGGGATTTTATTGATTGATGATAATGCCCGACTTTTTATCGTTTTTTGGGGAACCAATAAGCATCCTTAAAATGACTGGGGGAATGCCTGGAGTACGGCAGCATTTCTCCTCCGGGGCTGCTGGTTGAAAGCGAACGGCGGGAAGAGCGCTGAGGTGAGCGGATAGCCTGAACAGGGCGGGCGGCTGAGTAGCTGATGCTTACCGTGTAAATGTAGCTTTACCGACGAACCGCACAATAAATTTCATATCCCGGTCTGAAGAAACGGGTGGCAGAGCGCATCGTACATGGCTGGTAGATGAGTTTCTGAGTGTGACCAGTGAAGGTGTTGTAAATATCCCGTATTGCTTCCCCCCGTGTTCGTCCCCCGGTCTAACGGTTCGTCAGTCCGCTGGTCTATTTCCTCCCCTCCACCCCATCTTACGTTCGTTCATTCGCCCTCTCCTCCCACTCCAGGCGGCATTTCCCGTATTTGCAAACCCAAAGCGTGACAGGTTAGGTGGCAAGGTGAGTTTAATTAATCTATTAAACTCACTGAAGATGAATACATAAACTAAAAGCTGGATTGTAGACATTTTTTATAAGCATATTTGTGAGCCTGCCTCTTTGTTATTAAATTCAATATAATTTCATATTTTTCTATAACTTTTCTTCTGGTTAACTTAGAAAGTGAGCTATTATTGTTACAGGTTAGTTTTCTAAACTACAAAAAAGCAACTGTTAGGGATGCTCAAATATGAAAAATTGGACTGATATTGATATCTGATAGTAACACCGGTATTATGCCAGATTTACCAATATTTCATTTTATAATTTTTTTTTATCCGATTACTCGATTAATCGTAAGAATAATCGATAGATTACTCGATTACTAAAATATTCGTTTACAACAGCCCTACGCGCAGCACAACGCTGCTGCCACTATGGCAGCAACTTAAATTAGTTACTTTTGATTTCCCTTCAGAATCAATAAGGTATTTTTGAATTTGAAAATGTGAATCACAAATCTGCCACAAACCCTGTGTAGGGTATGAAACAATCACAACAACAGAGATCCATTCATCCACCAATTTAATGGCTCCACTACTGACCTGGTTTGACTCGGTACAGCATTGTGAGCGTGTTGTGGGTCGTCAGGGCGGTGACATGCAGGTTGTGGACGGACGGCTGCTGTGCCGCCAAGGCGGTCAGCTCGTGGAAGTGCGTGGCGAAGAGGCAGAAGCAGCCGATTTTGGAGGAGATGTGTTCGCTGATGGCCCAGGCCAGCCCGAAGCCGTCGTACGTAGAGGTTCCCCTGCCGAGCTCGTCGATGATGATGAGGGAGTTTTCCGTGGCAGAGCTGCAAGGGGGCGGCACAGAGGTTAAGAGGAAACATTCGTTCCCCCCCCCCATCGTGTTCCGAGGTTTGCTTGTCTCACCGGAGGATGGCGGCGGTTTCCAACATCTCAGACATGAAGGTGGACACTCCCTTCACCTGGCTGTCTCCTGCTCCCACTCGGGCCAGAACGCTGTCGATCACGCTGAGCTCCGCCTTCTCGCATGGCACGAAACAGCCGATCTGAGCCATCAGCGCGATCAGACCCACCTGACGGATAAACGTGGACTTCCCTCCCATGTTTGGTCCTGCAAACACAACGGCATACAAAACCAGAGTCAAACTCAAATTTAAAACTTTTAAATTTGTTGTGGCAGAAGTGCACAACAAAAAAAAAGAATATTTTATATTGCAGTGGCTTTTTTGTTCAGGTTTGTAACATAGATGAGCCAGTGGCAAAGACAAATGTCATCCAGCAAACTGCTAGCTAGTTTTTTTTGAGCCCATCAAAAAAAGCTTGCTAGCTTTCTTCAAGTCCTCCTTAAAATATGACTGCTGGACATCTCCACTCTGTTTATATTTGTGCATGAAAGCTTGAACAGATGAACATGACACCCTCAATCATCTTGAAACTGCCCTTGAGGATGACTCTGACTTGTGGAGAGGCCTGTAGTTCGTTTTCAGATATCCCTATTTTTCATAAAGTCCCACAAGAACTTAACTTAAAATACATCTACAGGTGTGCCTCCATTTAACTCAGATGTTTTGTTTTAATCTACATGAAGTTTATAAAGCCATGGCATCATTAGCCATTGCAAACTTATGAATTGCCATTGAAAATTCTCTAATTATTCCAGCATTAAATAAACTTGACCTATTATTATTCTTCCTTGAACAAGTTAGAATAGCTTAATGGGATTTACAAAGCATTTTTTTGTAGAAAATAATTCTTAAATAATGAGTGTTTAGTCTGGTCAGTTCAGATTGTTTTAGGGTCTCCTGTCACTTTAAATGCTAATAAGCTGCTGCTGGCCACGCCCCCCCTTTCCCAAACATCTGGGAGTTCCACTTGGGTTGCTAGGTGATGGGCTGGGGTTGCTAGGTAACGGCATAGTGCCCATGGATTGTGACTTAACTGGGAAGTTCTTGAAACAGCTCAGTTTCCAGACACCACAAAATGTTAATTTATTGCCAAAATATGACTGGGTATTTTTTTTTTAAGTGCTCAGGCTGTTTCTGGAAGAAGTTGAGACCAAAATGGAAGAATAAAAACACGCAAAATATAAATACAGACCACTAAAGGAGATCTTTCCTGGTCCGCAGCAATCAGCATCTATAATAACCCTTTAATTAAATGAGTTACTTTTGATTTCCCTTTAGAATCAATAAAGTATTTTTGAATTTGAAAATGTGAAGCTTACATAACAGGTTTAAGCAGATAGGATCATTGTGGTGACTGAAAGCAACCAGTCACATGACACATTTTAGACTAATGTCCCAAAAACATGGCGTCTCCCACCTGTTATAATATAGAAGCTCTTCTCCCCCTGGACGAAGCTGATGTCGTTGGGTATGAAGGCGGTGTCCGCGTCCGTCTCCATGCAGGGATGTCTGGCCTGCAGCAGCTCCAGACGCCTGCTGCCGTCGTCCAGCAGTCGGGGCCGGACGTACGGAACCGGAGCGGACACCGACGCCACAGCGAAGCTGGCCACCGCGTCGAGCTGCGCGATGACGTCACTCAGCGTCTGAAGGGGATCCACATAACCTGGCGGCACGTGAGCAACAAAACTTTGAACAAGCGGTCACAGATGAAGGATTGGAGCATGCGCAGCCTCAAAAATGAGATCCGTTTGATTTGTAAAGTGCCAGCGAACCAATACCTCACCCACAGAAATGGCAATTAGGACTTAAAAGGAGTGCGGAGTTCAGTGCCCTTTGGAGGAAATGTGACTGAAATCAATTAGTGAAAATTCGCTGAAGGCAGTTTGCAGGCATTCATCGTTTCCACGTAGCAAAGACACCAGAGATTACTCTGCTGGAGAAATCGATGCCATGCTGACAGGCCACCATGCGCAGCATGTGATGGGAGGCCACACCTGAGGCGATGTTGATGATCTCTTTGACGATGGCGTTCTGGGCCTCCTCGTACTCCTCCCTGCTCCTGGTGTACTCCTCGTTCAGAGAGCTCAGCTTGCTGCGGAGACGTAATGGAAAGAGTTCAGGCAGTTCAAGCGCAGCGGCTGACAAGAAGCGAGGCTGGGGGTTATGGGTCAGCTCGCCCCGAGGCGTACAGACACGGTGAAAACACGCACCCGTTTGTGAAGCGAACGCCGTTCTTCTGAACGTCCAGTGTGGTGAACTTCTTGTTGTTCCTCAGACTCTTCTCCTCCTTGCACGTGACCCGCAGGTAGAAGCCCAGCACGGCGTTGGACTCCAGCTTCACCGTCTTACCGGCTTCCAGACCTGCAACAGGACAGATTGGATTATCTGTTAAAGAAGAGTATCAAATAAATACCTCTTATATATCTTTTCATAGTAAAACTCCATACTTAACTTATAAAGCTGTCTGTCCATTTTAAAACATCTAATGCTAAACCTGACTCTGAATTTGGTTATGATGCACTGCAAAAACAAAATCTTACCAGGTATTTTTGGTCTAGTTTCTAATGCAAATATCTTAGTTTTGTCTTGAAATTACACAAAATGAACTAACAAGTAAATATTAGCTTGTTTTAAGTCAATAATTCCTTAAAATTGATGAAAAGTATTAATTCCGGTGGCAGATTATTTCACTTATAACATGGGAGAAATGTCTTGTTATAAGTAAAATAATCTGCCACTGAAACTAACACTTCCTTATCAATTATTGACTTAAAACAAGCTAATATTTCATGCTGAAAAGTTGCTTGTGAGTTAATTTTGTGTAATTTCAAGACAAAACTAACATCTCGAAAGTACATTAAGGTATTTACACTAGAAACGAGATAAAAATTTTGTACACACAAAAAGAACAAACTAAAAAAGAGATCAGGAGGCTGCAACCTGCAGCTGTAGAACTGCTCAGAGTAAAAAATTAAAACGAACCAGTTATTTTTTCAAGGTTTTAAACTCAAGTTTTTAACAGTTTTCCAGTTTATTCCCACAAGGGATTACACTAAAAGTACTAGGAATATGCTTTTGGATCTGGGTTTTTTTTGTCATTAGGTAGGAATCTATACGTTTTTTATTTTTTTATATCATTTTCCATCCCACAGAAAAATGACAAAAAAATTTCTTCAAAAATGACAACAAATTTAGTATAGTAGATATTTATCTAAAAGTATGAGTTGTCCTTTTTCAAAAGATCTTGTGGCATTTACGTCTCTAAATTATTTGGCCAGCCTGAGAGCAAAATGGCTTGTTAGGTTGTAAAGGCTGCAAGGTGCCTATGACAGATGGATGGACAGATGATGAAAGGATAAAAAACAACTTAAGGGATGACTGAGTGGAAGAAATGAAGGAATGGATGCGGATGGATTCAGGGATGGTTGGACAGACGGACTGAAACAGACTGGGTAGAAACCCAGGATGAGGTCACACAATTAATTCAACTTGAACTCAGTCTGGTTCACAAAGCTGTTAAATTGTGGGGCGCATCACGTTTTTCACTCTGTAGTACAAAAAACATTACTGTTCATCTGTTCTTAGAAAACACAGATTTTAAATTCGATAGGAAACATGAATGGTTTCACCGTTTCATTTAAATAATTTCTTTCTTGTTTAATTTTTTTAATTATTCCACTAATCAAATGGAAAAACCGTCGCTGATGGGTGCGCCTTTCAGCACCAGTTTAATTTAGTTCGCATTTGTTAAATATCGACATTTTGCACATACACAAGAACATCTCCAGACCTTTCATCCGAATCTCACACTGAGGAAGTTGGAAGCCAGATCTACAGCTTCAATAGACTGCAGCACATGACGACCATGTGGCGAGATTGATTTGCAGAGGCTTTTTGTCACAGCAAACCTAAAAGAGGCTCTTCAGACAACCGAAACCGTTTAAAAACACAGCGTCTGATTTTAACTGTAAATTTCCACCTTTTGTTAAGCTGGATGTAATAATTTATGTGGTCACCCACCTAGTTCTCTGGCTGCACTGCTCAGCACAGCCTGCATGCTTTTCTCCAGGGCGTCCATCTTCTCCCTGAGCTCACTCAGAACGGGATCGAACGACGCCTTCACCAGGAACTCGTGGTGTTCGATCTACGCGCACGGCACAACATGTGGGGAGGAAAATAAATGTGAAGATGAAAGTATAACACAGAACATCATATTTCGTATTCACAGAAAGCCGGACCTGATTCATGTCCAGAGTGGTTTCAATCATCTCCTGGTACTTGATGAAATCTGTCTGCAGGTCAGCGAGAGGCGAGGTGAACACCGCGTGCAGCAACACCTTGTAGCTGCCTGCAAGCAACGAGTTTCAGGGTCAAACTCGGGGGGTTCGATGGTCCTGGATGGTCCAGGATCCGGCGCGTACCCGAGTAGCTCTCCAGAGCCGTGATGAGAGCGGGGATGTGGCTCACGGCCTGGTAGACGCGGTGGCAGTCCTGCAGTGTCGCCGTGTGACGGTGAAACTTTTTGGCCAGGCGGTGGAGATCTGGAAAGCGTCGCAGCAGATCCTCCTGACAAGTCTGCCTCAGCTCCGAGTCGCACACGAAACTCTCCACAAGGTCCAGTCTAATTACACAAACGGCAAAAATGAAGCGTAAGCCTACAAAAAGACTGACTTTAAAGGTGACTCGTTATGGTAATGTTTGCTATATTTATTTATTGTTTTTACAAAAATCATATTGAGATGTTCTGTAGGATTGTTCAGTTCATGTTAACTTGAATGACCAACTATTCTTTTGCACTTTGACAACTTCGTACATCATGATTTTATTTGTATTAATGGCGCTACTTCAAGAAGGTATTTGTTCTTTACACTTTAGGACGGTTATATGCGTCAATTTAAACTTTTTTGTGTGGCCGTCTCATAGCAATTAAAAGTTTAAAATATATGGAACTTTGACCAACACTTTAGTCTTCAACAATCACAACAAAACTGCAAAATCCCTGAGAGACTGATTATATATATATATATATATATATATATATATATATATATATATATAAATAATCAGTCTCTATATATATATATATATATATATATAAAAACATCAAACTTCAATGATTGATGTTAGATGAAGATCTGAGAGGTGTGGCTTTTTGTACCTTTCCTCTATTTTGGTTTTCTCCATAAGTGGCTGTTTGATCCACTGGTTGACCAGCCGCTGACCCTGCGGAGTGCGGCACTTGTTCAACAAACCGGCCAATGAATGAGCTCCACTGGTGTCGTCGGGCGAACCCTGGAGGGAAAAGCGTCAAAACGTAAAATATGATTCACTGAATCTGACGTAATAAAAACTCAGCTGTACCCAACATGGTAACCACAAATCACATGTTTCTGCTGATTTATGTTTATCCACATTATTGAAAAAAAAAAAAGCCTGAACAACAGTTTTCTTATTTTACCTTCACAAACTCTCTCCAAGTTCACAGAGGTTCAGCAATCATACATGTATTGCTCTCGGTTTGCTCGTTATGAAATCTTTTGAGAAGATTATAAAAGCTGAGATCATGAGGTGCGCTGCTACGTCTGGTTTTGGGTTGTTAGATGGTGCAAAACGTTTCATTTACTTGTTCTCCATTATTTTTTCAACACAGTCACCACCACATTGACTGGGATCAAGTTTGAAAAATGGTGTTATGTCCGATATGCTTTTATCTGCCTGGGTTACCCTCAAGGCTCTCTCCTTTCACCCCTTTAGTTCATATTATACGCTACTAAATACCAGACTAGAAATGAGGACACATAAGATTTGATGACGATTCTGTGATTGTGTCTCTGATCATGGCTCTGGGTTGAAGGTTTTTTTTAGTCGGCTGCTCCGACTGCTCATCTCTGAAGATTACTGTCTCAAAAAGTCTCCATCTTGTCCACCAGCTTAATCCATGAAAAACTGAGAAGCTTTAATGTTGACAGTGTATGAAAATGTTTTACTGAGTCAGTTTAGAGTTTTATTTGTTGGTTTGAGTCGCTTACCCTGAAAAAGAAGACATAATTTACAAGAAGTGAACCAAAACTGTGCAGAGAACAGCAGGAATGGCATTTAAAATGAGAAAAAACATGTCCAGTCTCTTCAATTTCCACATAAAAAAAGCCCAAAGATTTCCCAGCTGTAAGTACGTCATTAGGGTAAATCAATCAAATCCTAAAAACTCTGCTCATGGTGACTGACCTGGAAGAGGTTGAGAGCCCTGACGGCGGCGTTGTCCAGCCTCATGTACTGACCCAGCTGCAGCGTAGTGAGGCTGAAAGAGTTGAAGTTGGACTCGTCGGAGAGAAGCTCGAGGAATCGAACCACAGCAGCCAAACATGACATGGCCACCTGAAAAAGACATTTACGAAATTCATCAAATAGTTTATGACTGGAAGGAAATGAGTCTCTCGTTTATATAAAGTATCAGAAATGAATTTCCTTAAGATTTTCCATTTTATCTCAAGTATCTGCCCTGTGGGAATAGTTAATACTCTTGTTATGCACTACTGCAGCTGGAAGCACATGCAAGTTTTATCTGTATCGCTTTGGTTAGATAAAACTTCCTACAGATATTTTTGGAAAATCCCTTACTCAGATTAATTGTCAGGGATCATCCGAGTTCAAACACATCCGAGTCAGTTTGATTGAAAAACTCCCCGAGTTCATGTAAGAATCACCAGTCCGAACAGGAGCAGTTCTGTTCTTTCTGTCTTTTAAAGGTAGTTTGGTAAGGAGGATACAAATTTAGTGGCTTATTAGAAAAAGTGCTTCAGAGACAGAGATCTTTACAGGACCGGGACAGTCGGGGCAAACCGACTGGAGTCGCTGCATAGCTTTCAACGAGTCTGAGTTTGCCCGAAAATCACCAACCCTGAGATGGATGCAAACAACTGTGACAGAAAATGTGGAAAAAGATTCTTCCAACAGAACAACGGTCAGACGGAGACAGCAGTCTGATGTCAGGAAGGGGACATGGTTTCTTTTACAAGCAGCAAGGAATCATCAAGACTTCACATAATGCCAGAAAAATAATGCTGCTTTCATGGTTTCAGTGATGGAAATGCTGCATCTGTGTTTGTACTCCCAGATGAACTTAACATGAGCCTGGAGTTTGAATCTAACCTAGGGATTGAATAACAGGGTTCCTGTGGAACAGTTGGGAGCCTTGCAGCAAGAAGGCTTTGGGTTCGAATCCCAGCCTGCGGTCTTTCTGCTTGGAGTTTGCACAATGTTTACCCTGTGCATGTCTGGGTTCTACTCCAGCTTCCTTATACAGTACAAAACTATGACAGGTAGTTTACTGTCACTGTGGCTCTTAGAAAACCAGAAAGGAACTGTTCTTGATAACGGATGCAATAAGAACAGTCAAACTTTTCTCCTTTGTCACCTGCTTGTCCAGTTCAGGCAGCGTGTTGCTCGCCACTGTCTCTCCTCTCTTGGATCGCAGTAGCCTGTTGAGATCCTGGACGATGTCCTTGCTGCTGAACTCTGCTCTCTTCCTGTCAGAGACCAGAACACCGCCACGTTGCACCACCTGCACAAACGCAGCAAAACCAATCAGTGACCTCACTCAGAAATCGAGCCCTACCTCCACCTTTTCTTTAACAATAAACAAGGACAAGCGCTATTTGGTAGGAATGAATGAATGTGAATGTTCACCTGGGTTCAATTTGAAGATAAATAAAACAGGTTTTATGTGATAGTAAATAACAGAAGGTGCATCCGAGTCAGAGTTTCAATAAAAACCCATAACTGAACCTAAAGTTACTTCTCTAAAACAGTGAACTTGAATGAGGGAACTCACCTCCCGGAGCTTGGTCCCCTCAGCGCTGCATTCTCCCTGAGTCAGCAGACACTCTTTGGGGCTGATCTGGACGAGCAGAGACTCCAGGTTGGAGAAGATCTCGTTGTCCGGAAACTCACACACCCCCATGGTCCTCTGGGCCGCGTCCACGTAGCCGACCCCGACCACTCGCTGCCCGTCGGCTCCCGTCGCAAACCGCACGGCGACCACTCCCGCGCATCCCTCGCCTCCGGTTCCTCCGCCGAACAGAATGTCCTCGAACTGGGTCAGGTTTCCTGGAGAGGCCTGAGTTAAGGACCAAGGAACACGAACAATAAACCCAACTGGACATCTGGTCTATTAATTGTTTATTTCATTTTGTTCCTTCTTGTGGTTTTAAAATAAATACAGTAATCACATTTAACACCATCTCTGGAAAAGATGTAGAAAAAAGGTATATTTGTATTAATTTTCAAAGGAATTTTTTTTAGGTTTCTTTCAGTTTCACCAATAATCTTGTAAACTTCTATTATTTTTCAGTCAGATCATCGATTTTTAAAAAGCTTGACCTGCCAAATCCAAATATTTTTCTATAACTGACACTTTAAGGTGTTATTAGGTCACAATACACTTTCAATGTAGGAGTAGGTGATGTGGACTTAAAACACATCACAATCCCCTTTGAAT
This sequence comes from Poecilia mexicana, assembly GCF_051168715.1. Taxonomy (NCBI): domain Eukaryota; kingdom Metazoa; phylum Chordata; class Actinopteri; order Cyprinodontiformes; family Poeciliidae; genus Poecilia; species Poecilia mexicana. The sequence continues at coordinate 17,096,202 of NW_028263388.1, forward strand.
GTTTTCATTTTAGGAAAGCAGGGATGTAATTTATATCCCCAACCTTCACACAGTTACAGCATTTAATTATATTTTCGAATATAGTGATATTTAATATGTCTCTTGTGAAACAAATAGTGGAGAATATAATGATAAGCACTCGTATGACAATTTTTTAAGGTTAGCTCATGTTCTTTATATGTTGGGACTTAATTATTCTGGAAAAGCTAATTTTGACAGTCATATTAGTCATTTTTGGCACCTTGTACTCGATCCTCCAGTCGTGTTCCTTGCTGCTCTTGCTGTGGTTCCTGTATACCTCCACTCGGTACTGCTTCACCAGCAACAGATCCTTCACAAAGGCCTCGAAGTTCAGCTTGCTCAGGATCACGCTCTCCAGCTTACGGCTCCCTGTTGACCCACAAGCAAACATTTCCCATTCCAAAAACAACCTCAGATGCATTTTTTTAAACTAGTGAACATAATAAATACATGGTTCCTCCAATTTTTGAATTGTACATTTTATTTTTCAGATTCACCTTTCCAAATCTCAGTTTAAAGTATTAAAATGTAAGGCAGGTAAGATACTGTAGTTCACCATGAAATTACTGCAGATATTTGTACAGTTGACGGATGTTCAATAAGGAACCATGAAAAAAAGAGCTCCCTGTTACTTGTGCTGTTTTCCCACCACCACACTTTTTCCTTCCACTAAACCTTGCATTGTTATACTTGGATACAGCAATCTGTGAACCGCTAACTTAAACTTTGTGGTTTTATAGATGACTAACTTAATTTTAGGTTTTTATTAGCTGTAGTAATCAAAATTAACAGGAAAAACGTGTATGGGTTAATTTAATTTATGTATTTGTAACTTTTTAAAATAGCTTTTCAGTGTTTTCTGATTTATGTAGTCGAACTTCTAGAAATAGTGCCTGATAACTAATAAATTCTGAAAGCAACAAATTATCTTATATTCAATGCCCGCAAACTGTATAGGAGTGAGTGTAATTCAAGCTAACCTTAACTTAGATGCTGCTAATGTTTTAGCCACCTGCAGCTACATCTTACTGCATCATAATGAATCAAAATTAACAAGCTAATAACTGACTTTAACCCTAAAACATCTTCATTTAGTAGGTGCACAGAAAAGCCGTAGTTAAACCCAGCTACCTGAGCCCAGATATTTGATGACTCCGTTAGTCTTAAAAACCTCCTTGGCAGCAAATATGGCGTCCTTCCCGTGGACGGTGTAGTAGTCGTTCCGGTCGAATATTCTGAAGGTTGTGTTCGGTTTCTCCGGCATAGAGAATATGAAGTTCAGAAAGCCGTGTTCGGCCGCGCTGTCCAGGGACAGGTTTTGGTTCTGCTTCGGTTGCACCGCCATGCTGCGATCTCCCGCCACGGACGGAGCCAAACAGGAAGCTACGTCATCCGTTAGGGTGCGTTGTCATGGAAACGGCTCTCCTCTTATTTAAAGGGACGGAAGAAGGCCGCCTACAAGCAGGTGAAAATTTTGATACTTGGAGAAGCGTCAGGTTTCAACATTTTTGTATTCTGTTCTAAAGCTGAAAATTTGTCACAATGGTAAGGTCAAGTAAAAAATAGTCAATAGCATGTATCATTATTATATTGACTAACATGGACTAACGTGGACTAACTCCATCAGGAATGCTAGCATTAGTGTATAAACTAAAATTAGCTAAAATGCTAAGGTTAGCTTGAATGCTGTCAGTAGCACGCCAGGTATCACCAGCATGTTTACTTACATTGACTTGCTTCATTTAGTATGATAAACATAGCTAATAAATAAAAAATGAGCAAAAATGCTTATTTTAGTTGCTAGGCTAATGTTAGCATGAGGGCTATTATTAGAATATTGAGTTAATAGATTGTTGATACCACCAGTAGGATGAGGGTTATCGCTAGCATGTTGACTAACTCAAAATTTTAGGTACAAAGCTAATGTTAGCATGACAGCAATCACTAGCATGTAGAGCGAATAGCATGTTGACTCTAGCGGTAGGATGTGGGTTATTAGCAGCATGTTGACTAACAAAAAATCCATTGTGTGCTAACATTGGTGTAAACCATAATTAGCCAAAATGCTAAGGCTAGCTTAAATGTTGCCAGTAGCATGTGTGATGTCACCAGCATATTGATTAACATTGACTTAATCCATTCAATATGATAAACATAATTAGTAGATCAAAAATTATGTAAAATGCTTGTTTTGGATACAATCACTTGCAGGATTTTTCAAAACTTTACTTGTATTTCTAATATATGACAATTATTTCATTACTACGGAAGAGGATTAGGGTCATGGAAAAAATATATATTTTGACTTCAATCTCAGAATTCTAAGTTTTTTCTCAGAATTCTGACTTTTTTCTCATAAATCTGACTTTTTGTATGTAGATATTCTCTACATATTATATTGACTAACATAATATGTAGAGAGGAATGCTAGCATTAGTGTATAAACTAAAATTAGCTAAAATGCTAAGGTTAACTTGCATTTTAGCTGATTTAAGATTTAAGGTTACCTTGAGTATATTTACATTTTTACAATATAAATATGCTATATTTATATTATATAGCATACTATATATGCTATATATATTATGCTAAATATAATCATGCTATATTATATATAGCATAATTACTATGTGTATATATATATATATATATGTGTGTGTATTGTAAAAATTTAAATATGCTCAAAGTAATAAAAATGATCAAAGTGATAATGGATATTAAATGTCAAATAATGAAACTGCAATAAAAGAAATTGATTTTACCAGGAGTAATTCCGTAGCATGCTATCAAACTTAAAGTCAGACTTTATTCTCATGTCTATTGGTTTTGTGTCTCATTTGCTGGATGCACAATACAAAAAATAAGGTAATATGTGTGACTGAGAGAATGGATTCTGTAAGTTGCAAAACACTAATCAACTTTTCCAGAAACAGGCAGAACCTTTATTATGCCATTAGATATGGCAAGTTAAAAATATGGTGTCTTCAGGAAAAGTAGGCTACTTTCTCTATTGATCACAAAATAATTGTGTGCAAAACACTTGCGAATGACAGGATTATAAGAGTAATATATGATTTACAGTAATGAGCCGCTTTGAAAGAGTAGCTGGTATAGTGACCGTGTTTTTATCTTAACTCTAGCATGTCGAGAAACTAATCAGAAAACATTGCAGCTAAAATTAAAACAAGAACATATTAACAGCTGTCTCTGCTTTCATTTTGTATGAACCTCATGATTTTAATGACTTTTTAATCCCTCCACCCAAACTCATTTACAACCCGTCATAGGTTTCCTTTACTTTCACTGCAATGTAATGTTTTTGCTTGTTTGTTTTGTACTTTCCTTTCTATCAATGCACTTTGAATTGCCCTGTAGCTGTAAAGGTGATATACTAAATTGGTTCGCTTTGCCTTAAAATGCAGTATTCATAACCACATTGTGGATTTTGAACATTATGAGAAATCTCTTTGAAAACTTGGAAAATTGTTAGCTAGTAGGCACTGATTAAATACCAGATTGTTATTATTACTATTTTCCAGAATTAGTATATAGTAGAATAGTATCTCCAAGAGCTCAATGAGCTGCTGACAACATCATGTGATGAACCAGACCCTCCTTTTTTGCCAAACCACCCACCTCGTTCAAGAAAGAGTACATCTACAAACATCGATTTTCTGCAGATTTTCATCTGGATTTAGCTGTGAACTTTGACTGGGGCATTCCAACAGATGCTTTGATCTAAATCGTAGTTCTGGCTGTATGCTTAGCATTATTGTCTCAATGGAAGGTGATCCTCCAGTCATGTCTTTAATTCCCTATACCAGTTTTTCTTCTAGAACCTCCCAGTATTTAGTTCCATCCATTTTATCATGAAGTTTAACTGGTGCTTGCTGAAGAAAACCATCCTCACAATAGTAAGTTGTAGTCTCATTTGCATAATGGTGCATAAAATTCAAGATTGAAAAATGTAAAAACACATGGAAATGAAAAGACTTGAAACAAGATAAGAAACTTATATAACAAAATCTAAATAGACAGAAATACATCTGTGTAAAAGGGAAAACAAAAATTTGTATCCCTTTACACATTAAATTTTTAAGCATATTTCATGTGCTTGAATATATAATTTGTTGGAAATAAGCTAAAAAATCTGGAAATTAAATTATAAACATGAGGGAAAGTTCTTTTTTAAAGTAAGAGGTTCATTTTAAGTGTATTGATTTATTTGAGCCATTTATTCATCACCAATTTTATTCATTTTATTTTATTCAACAATTTTAACAGCCTGATGTGATGCAATATTGGCTGCTTATTTTTGCAGAAAGTATTTCCCACCTGAACAGAGGAAGAGGTTGCACTCTCCACAGCAGATCTTGCTTCTAACACAAATGGCCTCCTCAGGAAGTAAAGTGTGCTCAAGGCCCCATACAATCTTTGACCAGCCCTGGTGTTCAGAATGATGTGCAGTGTTAGTTTTGCAAGATGGCAAGGAAGTTCAGTTTTGCTCATATTTGACCAGCACTCTTTGGTCCACATATTGGGGCCTTTATACCTTGCAGCACACTCTAATCAGGTCTTCTTATAGATTTGTTTTTTGCTGGTTCTCTTTGGCAGATTTGGAGATTAGTTCGAATCTGACCTATTTCAGATGATGGATGTTCACATGCCGAGTGAGAAGTTGCTTGAGATAATCCTTTACAATATATTCCTACTTTAGATGTTTCAGATGCTTCATTATTAACCTGCATTTTATTCACTAATGTTCCCTAACAAACCTCTGATACCTTCACAGAATAGTATGGAAACAGACTGATTAGGTGTCTGGAGTGACAGATTAAAAGTGTCTGAACACAAACACACTACATGCTACACTTTTACACTTTAATCAGTTAACGTAGATCATTTCCTGAACTGTTCAGTTATTTTGTATTGATTAATGACATAAAACCCAAGTGAAATACAATAAAGTTTGTGGTTGTAACGTGACAAAATTGTGGAAAAGTTCAAGGGATAAAACGCTTGTGTAAGGCACTGCATGGGCATGAAAGTGCTCTTTAAGTTCATACCGTTACATCTTTAGTGCATTCATGTACCACCTTATAATTTAATTTATAAGGAGAAATCTGCAAATCTAAACCTAATTCAAAGGTTGGTTGGATGCTGAAAGGTTAATCCCTGAGGGAGATCGTTTCATGTACCATTTCTAATTAGTTACAGAAGTTGGATGTTGGTCAGGAGTGCCTGCCACTGTGAAACCAGTCATCATAATCTTAACTTTGAACCCCCTCCGGCCCTCCCCCTCACAAAACCTGGAAAATAAAAAGTATCATGAGGCTCATGAGTCTTTAAGGGAATGAGTGTTGTAAAATATATTTTAACCGGAACAAATCAGTTGGAAATACGCCTAATGCATTTTGTGTCAAGTGATGCCAGATGCAGAAAATGTCCTGCATGTTTAACCTCACGATTCAAAGCGGGGAGGGGGAGGGGAGAGGGGTCTGTGATGACCCTGCTGCTGGTTTTGACGTAGGAGCCGCAGACCTGGCGAATAGTCAGCTGTGTCCGCTCCTGGCAGGCTTTATAAAAGCAGAGCGCACCGAGAGCGCTCCCAGTCAAGCAGCCCAGCCGGGTCACCTCAGCTTCTACTCTTCTTCTGCTGCTCTTTATTCTGCTTTTTCTTCTTGATTTCCAAAAAAGAAAAAATATATATATTTTTTTTAAATCAAAACCAACATGAATTCTCACTGCAACGGGAAAGTCGGGGAAACCGCGGTGGAGGAGTTCCACTGCAACAATGGCTTCAGCGACCTCATCATCGACACCAAGAAGTCCGCCGTGGTCCACCGCAAGCATGAGACGTCCCGCAAGGAGGCCGAGGACGAGTCCCGCTTACCCGCGCTGGAGGCCGCCTACACCAGCATCCTGCGGAACCTGGGAGAGGACACGGACCGGGATGGTCTGTTGCGCACGCCGCTGCGCGCCGCCAAGGCCATCCAGTTCCTCATCAAGGGCTACCATGAGACCATCGATGGTGAGTTTGACACCTGGGACCTCAGATAGGATAGGTGTTGGGTTTGTGTCGTTGCTATAAAGGGAACAGTAGCATAAAATATTGGAGAAGGTGAATGTATGGGAAGCCGAACGTGACAAAATTATCTACACTGAAAAAATTAAAATGAGTTCTAACTTTAAAAAAGTGTTAATTGGTCACAAGTAACTGAATGACATTTATCAAATTTATTTTTGTTATGTTTGCTTAATTTGACTTTCTATCTATCTATCTATCTATCTATCTATCTATCTATCTATCTATCTATCTATCTATCTATCTATCTATCTATCTATCTATCTATCTATCTATCTATCTATCTATCATTCAAATCTAAATTATATGATAGAAATCATCCAAACCAATTTATTGCCATCTCCTTCTTCTGTTTCTTTATGACGTTTAATTTGGCTAAAAAGTGAACCTGCCATGTGAACTTGACCCCAACGATGTTGTAATCAAAGTTTTGCGTTGAATGGATATTTAGTTTAACCAGTGAGGATCTATATTAGCAGGATGACCTGTAGTGCAAAAACCACAAAAAATTTTAAATCATGACTGAAATTATTTTATAAAAGTTTAGATTTCAATTTCTTTCTTTTTTTTTTTTTTTACATTGAAACAATTATTTATTTAGAGAATTATGTTATTGTCAGTTATGTTTGGCTTAATATATATTTATTTGATAAGTTTTTTAAAACATTTGTACTGGAAACAAGTGGAACTGTGGGTCCCAAAGCAATTTTTTTTAAAGCTAATTGCAAATGGGGGTTCCAGGCATATCAAGTGGATATGCCTGAAACCAGTTATCTCCAATTAAGTGATAAATGGTGCAATTTAAACACCCATTTCTGGCCCAGCAACCAGTGGATATTAAATTGACTGGTGGATTTAGTACCTTACCAATTCAGACTAAGCAACATCTACATTGTGCTGCTCCCACACACAAGTTGGATGGAATGCAATACACAATAATGGATTCATGTAGATCAGAGATGAGGAGTTCCAGCAAACATCCACTCTTTTTGTATTTCCACAATTATAATTAAAGATTCACCAGCTGAAGATTTCGGTTGGGGATGGGGGTTACGATTCTGTGCAGAATATCTTTTATTTAAATAGTCCACATTTTTAAGTAGAGTTAATCAAGAATTGCATACATTGAAAATCAACAAAACTGACCTTGATTTTACTACCAGCCATAGAAAACAGCTGTTGTGATGCCCAACGTTGAGAGAGAGAGAGAGAGAGAGCCATATTAGCCAGATCAAAAACCCTTCACTGGTGACTAATGCAAGATTTCTGCATTTCTTAAGAATATTCTCTTTTTTTTATTACCCTGCAGACATCCTGAATAACGCCATATTTGACGAGGACCACGATGAGATGGTGATTGTGAAGGACATAGATGTGTTTTCCCTGTGCGAACATCATTTGGTACCATTTTTTGGAAAGGTGACGCCTTCATTCGTGTTTCAAACACCCATCAGCGATCTGGTAGGTCCTCTGGTGACCTCTGCTCCTCTGCTCTCTCTCCAGGTTCACATTGGCTACATCCCAAACAAAAAAGTGGTGGGACTCAGCAAGCTGGCAAGGTAACACAGCTCCCATCATAACCGCCTGCTGCCACTGTATGCGCCTGCTGTTAGTGCTGGGTGACTGCATTCTTCTGTTATCTCAGTGCTTTGACCTGGAGGCTTAGAGTCTGAGCCCGCTGGCCATCAGATAGTCTCTTCCTCTGGCAGAATGACAGGCACAAGTCTAGATGCTATCCGCTTAGAGCCATGAGAAAATCCTTTCAGACCTGTGGGAATCATACTTATTATCACAGCCTCTTTTGTTTCCTCCTTCCCCCTTGAAAATCAGAAACCCGGGATAACTGCAAAAGAGCTTGCCCTCGAGTCGCTCTGAGAACTCTGTATGGTGAATTATTCACAGATAAAGAAGCTGTACAGTTCGGAGGCCCGCTGGCCAAAGGATCGATGCGAGTTTGTGTTTATCTGAAAGATTAATCATTATTACACCTGATCTGTAAGCAGCCTTCTCTGTTTTGTGTGTGTTTCTCTTTCTGTAGGATTGTGGAGATCTTCAGCCGCCGACTTCAGGGTAGGTAAAATACTGTGAAACTGCAATGTTCACTTCAAACAATGTTTGCAACATTTTCCCACAACAAAAGGGTCCTCTGTTTAAATCTTGCAGGAAGTTTGTGTGTTTTCCCTGTGTGCTCCTTAGACGTATTTTATGCAACTAGCCCCCTTAAATTGACTTTACGCATGAGCCTGTGTTCAGAGTGTACACGCCTTGAGATAAACCCCATCCTATAATGAGTAAGGATGCATTCACACCAGTCCTGCTTAGTCCACTTTAACCCAAATCTAAGCCATTTGACAAGAAAGTTCAGTTTAATTGGGACGGTGTGAATGTGCGATCAAACTCCGGTGCGCCTAAAAACCTCTGTCTCAGTTCGGTTGAAGCAAACTCTGTTATTGCGGTTCGGATGCGTATATGGATGAAAGCAGACAGGAGATCACATCAAAAGCAGGAAGTGGACTATACCACTGGGCATTCTGGGTAAATACAACCAAAACAAACACTACAGTATAGCACTACAATGAGAAATGGCTTTCGGTCTTTACCAAACACAAAAGAGAAATTCTACAACTGCTAAAATCTGACCATTTTGGTTTAAAATTTATGAGGAAAGAAGTTGCGCTCAGAGTTTTCTTCTGAGGTCTTTGTGTTGTTTTGTTTAGTAGTTCTTGGTGCAGCGCCACCACAGGCGAGGAGGGGAACATGTTTCTCGACGCAATGCAATGTGAAAGCAACCCACACCGACTGAAGATCTAACAAATGTTGCAATTTTGGTCCCCAATTTGACTGTCAAGTGTGAAAAACCCTAAACAGATTTTGAAAATGGATTAATAGATGTTTCCGACTGTAAAGCACATTGGAGGTTTCATCTTGATTTAGTATTTTTTCCTTAAAGCCGGTGAGGGAAGAATATTTTTTTTGTTTAATCTGTGATAGTACAATCATAAAATACTTATCAAAAAATTAATGTTCTGACTCATTTTTCTTTTTTAGTTCAAGAGCGTCTGACGAAGCAGATCGCCATGGGAATATGTGAAGCGCTGCAGCCGAAAGGTGTGGCTGTAGTTGTAGAAGCAGCGTAAGTTCACACACAGAGTTTCCCCAAGAATAAAACAAAAAATATTTTGTCAGGGGTAATAAAGCTGCCTGTATAAATTTGTCCTGCTTTTCGAAGTGGAAAATTCTGCGGCATTCCCCTTTAACTGCACCACCCTCAGGCATGAGGGATTCTCTTATTCTGCAGCTGTAAGTCCGACCGTTCACTCCCTTGGTCTGTGTGTGTTTGTGTTGCCAGTCACATGTGCATGGTGATGCGCGGTGTCCAGAAGATGAACAGCCGCACTGTGACGAGCACCATGCTGGGAGTTTACCTCGAGGACCCCAAGACCCGGGAGGAGTTCCTGGCTCTGGCGATGCACGCCTAACGGACCTCAAGCCACTCTAAATTCCCCAGCCACTGCAGCGGATGGAAAGCCATGGATTCACTGTGGGTTCTGCTTGTGACACCAGATGGGAAAGAGACATGAAGTTGCTGCATGACCTCCAGCCTGTTGAGTTAACCTCAAAACATTGAAGCCTGAGAGATTTCCGTTGAAATCACTGTGAACCCAACAAGCATATTCTTAGTGCCTTTATTACTTATTATACAGTCTTGCACGGCAATATTGTTATGAAATATGTAACCTGAGTGCAATACTGTAACATGGCAACTTAAGATACGTAACAGTTAGTATTTGTCTTATTTTTTTCTTCTTTCCGATGGGAATTTCATTGGTGCTTTTCCAAAGTGTTATTTACGTAATCCAAACTTATTTGTCATTTATATACATTTTTAAAACCTTTGAATTTTAGTGACATTTTGCGATATGAATCAAATATCGAAAGATGAAAGAGTCCAGCCAATCGATGTAAATCTGTGATCAAAGATAATATTGTCTTCTGAAATCTGAAATAAAGCTTTCTAAACATCAAGAATATCATTGACAGTTTTTTGTCCTGTAATATATAAATATCACACCATACTTTTATAAATTGGCTTTTTAAAGATAACACATGGCTTACCAAAGTGTTCAATATCAGAAATATAAAAGACACAAGAACAATAAATAATGTCAGTTACACATTGAATTAGAAGCTATTGAATTTAAAAAATTTAACTTGGATTTGAGGTTTATATGTAAAATAGAAATTTTGAGCTCTATAATATGTTGTAATGTTATTCCCTCATCATAAAAATATCTGGAGTGTTCATTTGATTTTTTTTTCTTGCATGTTTAAAGGGGCAGTATTGTGTTTTCCAGGCACATAGTGCCATTTTATAGCTCAATCTAGTCACCGTTACCTTATAAACATTATAAAAATAATGCATATATCAAACATGAGTTAAAAGAAACTTGATTTTGCAATTCGATTTCTTGAAATTGACCTCTGTTAAAGCTCCTTCTCTCTCTGACACTCCACCTTCAGCAAGTCTTCACAATGTTTCTCCATAATTCTCTGTACGGACGTTCTTTGGAGCGTTTCACTGAGAAGTGGTTCATATTTCCATTAATTAAATCTATTAGATTCTTCATGTTCATCAAATAAGTAAAGCATTTCCTGCAAAAGCTGTTAACTGTGGTTTCAGATCCCTTCAAAAATTATTTATCCCAAAGAGAAATTAAATGCAATTTACATAAGTTCAGCATCCTTGAAGAGTCACCAGTAGCAGTCAATCACACAGTAAATCTGAACAGGCCTCTGGCTTAAGTGTGTTGTAAATAGCAGCCTTCTGACTGTGAAAACATGCTAGCAGCTCAATTTACAGGCAGTAGAGGTTCTAGGAGACTCCATCAGTTGTTGAAAAACTCTGCTAATCCACCTCATTTGCTTTTGCCACTCCTCTTTAAATCTCAGTTTGTTGGAAAGTTAAAAAGCAAAAACAACAAAAATCTTCCAGCAGTACAGCATCCAGAACCAAGGGCAATAATTGTCCAAACATTCGATCACTCAACCCGAAAAAAGGAACTAGGATCTCTTGGTAGAAAATGTAAAGCTAACTCATAGTAAAAGATACAACAACATGTCAATGGATACGAGGAAGATGTATTTGAAATCAAGTGATATTTGTGGATGAACTTTACCCACCATTGCATTTTAGTTAGCAATTAATTGGGTTTTTGCTGCAAATGAATCACAGCCTCCAGTGCAGTACATTATAGACCCTGTCTGAACAGGAGATTTGATCCTGCTTTAGTCTTTTCAATAAAACACAACCGTGCTCACGTATCCACAGGCCTGAGGCAGAACAAGCCCTTTAAATATCAAAGAGGGAGACCTGTGAACTACAACCTCCACACAGGGATTGGGGAGGGTCACTGCTGACAGTAAAGCAGACAGTTTCCAAATATGATTATATCAGAATAAACCAATTATTGCAACACAAAGAGGAAATAAGTCCATGTTGTGCGTAAGAGGCTAAAATTATAACCCGTTATAGCTGTAGGCGTATAAATCGTTTTGACAAATATCAAACTTGCAGCTTTATTTCACTCAAATTCAACACGGCAAATATTACATGCATACATTTTCAAAGAAGCAGATACACTTAGTTTTGGGACTAATGACAAAAACACCTCTGGAAGCGGTCACTTTACGGACAGATGATCTATTTGGAGACGACGCCGTTTGCTTGAGAATGGAACAGATCCAGTGGTGTGATACAATAGTCTAAAATAAAGAAAACGCCTCAGGACGTCTCTTTCACAGTCTATGTTTAACACTCGTGAAGATGCTCTCTGACCACAGCTACATCACACAGACGTCTGCCTGTAGTTCTTGGTGTCCAGAACCTTCTTTCCGCACATGGCACAGATTCCTGAAGAGACAAATGGACAAAAGAAGGAAAAAAGAATCAGGAGATGCACTTATATTCATAGCTTTGGAATATTTAAACATATTATCACATCACAGCCCCAAACTCCAACATGATTATTAGGATTTTATGTGATAGATCAACAGAAAGTGTTGCGTAAATCTGAACTGGAAGGGAAATTATTGTTTCAAGTAATAGTCTAAAGATGGAAAAAGTAAAGCACATCTGCAAACATACCAACCGTGGTTGTTCACATTTAATCTGACAACTGTTGCAAAAAATTTGACTTGCAGTTGTAACTGGAGCAAAATGTGACTCTAAAGGTACCAACTTAGGGGCCTGAATATAAATGCAGAAGACACCGCTTAGATTTTTCATTTTATTTGCCATCTATCCCTTTTCTTCCACTTAGCAATGATGCGCTACTCTGTGTTAGCCTTGCAAAAACAAACCAAAGCATGTGGTTGACAAAATGGAAAGACAAAGAATATGTTTGTAGCTTAGTGTACTTTCTGAACTTTATTGAGTTATAGAGCCATGAATAGTTTTGTAAATGTTTAATGTGATATAGCTGAAGCCTTTAGAGTGCTTCTGCTAAACTTTAGGTCATTTCCATTGCTTGGTATCTTTACTGCAAAGCAGGTAGAGTGGACATACTTGTTGAAGATGAAAGCTTCCAATTTAAGTTGGAGACAAAAAACATTTTAGCTTTTTGTGCAGTGAGAAAAAATAGCTGTGAAAAATTTTCTTGGAAAATCATGTTGCATCACAAATTAGGGACCAAAGTCATTGCCGTGTTTTCATGAACCCTCTGGAAACGTGGCTTGTTAATGATATACTTAGACCTACTCTTTATTTGTATACATTGTTTGTTATATGGAGAAACCGCAGCTTTATTTTGAGAAACAACTGTTTGCATTTCCTCATTCAGTTCAAATACTCTACAGAGATGGCAGCAGCAAACACACCTCATTCAAACAGACCAATCAGAGTAGCCCTGGATTCAGTCTGAGCATACTTTGTTTACTTACAATATAGGATTTGACCCTTTAACAACATGACCTACAGCTGTCGCAATCGTGGTATTGTAGCCACTTCTGAGTCAGACATGTCAGAAACATTACCTGAACTACCTGGCTGTAGTGTAATCTCAGAATTTAAGCCTCACTTTCTATTTTAAATGAAAGAAATAAGTGAAAAAAGAGTTATCTATTTTGGGTAAAATGTAAACTACTCTCTGTAATACTCTTTGAAAAAAAAAGTAATTAAATAAAGTCTCTAATCAGAGCAAAATAAAGTTGTTGTGTGTGTAAATTTCTGCCCAAATTGACACAAAACTGAGTTTTTCCTTCCTTTAAACCAAACAGAAAACTTACAAAAAATGAAAATAATCTTTGGGCAACTATCTCATTCAAACAATACAAAATGCCAAACTCCAGAGTTATAATGTGGCTATTACTCTTTAGCCAGCTTAAACATGACAGTCATTTGAAATAGGGCTTAATGAATTAGAAATGATACCTTACCTTTCTTGTAAGCGCAGCCCTGGCAGTAATGAGACCCAGGTTGATGAACCGAGCTCTTGCAGATCCTGCAGACAGCAAACCCCGTCTTGCTGTAAGGGTCAAACCTGAGAAAAACAATTAAGCAGTTATAATTACAAATGCAGTAATTACAAATGCTTGGAAGTTTAGGAGCTGTTCATTTTAATATTTCTTTCATGAGAATACCAACCTTGCTTTTTTAGATGTCAGCATTTTGTTTTCATTCAACTTGCGCCCTCCACTTTCTAAGTAAAAATGTAAGCGAGAGAAACCCATTAATCACTACATTGAGTGAGACAATACAAATGATAGCCAACCTGGATAAGTCAGAGCAAACAGAGCAGATGACCATCAAAAGCTAAAAATTTTAAACACAAAACTCACAACTATAGTGTTTCATCTATCCTCCTCTCAACTCTAACCAACTTCACAGTACGAAAAGCAGTCCATCAGCATGATGCTGACACTACCATGCTTATTAATCGGAATCTACCTACTTTAAGGTAGTTAATATATAAAGCTTTTACCACTGACACTTGTTTAATGAGTGAGTCTAATGGGAATATAACATGTAAGCTTACTCTATTTTGTTGAAACACATCCTATAAATTAAGCATAGACTTCGTCCTCCCGTATCAAACATGTTTTTCTTTTGAAACCATCACCTGTTGTATTCCGAGCTCCATCCTTCCAAGTGTCCGGAGTGATAACTCTGCCAAGCTTCTTCTCACCTGAAACAACCGAAGTTTATATTTACTGCAAGGAAAATGTGTAAAACCGAATGTTAACTTCACGTAACCTTCATCAGCGTTCGGAGAGGCTTCGTTGACACAAACAACTTCCATTAGCTTCAAACTTTTATAACAAGATTAAAGAGAGAAATGTCATACGTACATTTTTCACAAACCATGTTTCCGATGTGTTTTTAATTAGGGTGCAAAGAGAAGAAAAACAACGTATAGCTTTAGCTTCCTTTGCTAGCGTAAACTTCCGGTGAAGTGTGACCTTTCAAATAACAAATTTCATTGGTTTACTATGGTGACGTCAGCCAAAGAGCCAACTAGAATGCTGTTGATTGGTTAGATCAAGCACGTTACGTATGAACAGAGGAACAAATTTGACATTTGGAATCGTACGTCAATATTGCCGCCATATTGTGAGTGATATTTAGTTTTTTTTTTTTAGAGACGGGAATCCAACATGAAGCTGCGTTTGACAGTTTTGATCAAGTACCAGACATTTTCTAATTGATATGCCCAGTAATCAGGCTATTGAGAAATAATCTGACTGTGTTTATATCTGTGTTTTAGTCTGGTGTAGCGTCATTCTTTGAGTTCAAACTTTTGAGAAGTCATAGTGTACTTTTACTTTGAAAGTCAAGCGGAAATCAACGTCTCTCCATGTTTACGGAAGCGTGGTAGACATCCATTCATGGCTTCACCCCACTGTCCTCATCCGATGTTCCGCTAATTTTATAAGCTTTTTAATTTGATTTATTTTAATTGTGTCGCCGTTCGTCCGTAGTCAGCTGAAGCCGCCATCATGTGGGACCACGAAATCAGAGCCATGGCGTCCACTCACGCCATCATCGCTGCCTCAGTGTTCATGGCCACCATTCTCCCTGCTGTTCTTGTCCCAGGCTTTTCGGTGTACGGAACTCACCTGCTGTGGCTCTATTCGGTGTCAGCTGCAGTGGCCGCGGTCAGTGTCTCCGTCTTCTGGCTGCTCGGCATCTCACCGCCCACTAAGAAGCACACACTGGGATACAAGGTAACTCAGAGTATGTGTGGGTCAAATGTTCAATTTAAGTGTGTATATGAAAAATGACTTGCAAATGTAATTCTTTTAAGCACTTTTGTTTAATTTACAATGCAAACATCGATGTGTTAATTTTATACAAAGGGTCACATATTTGTTGAGAAAATCTGAAAACATTGGTATGAATTTGTGAGCAGCTCTTAAACTATAATAAAGTTCAAGAGGTATGCAGACTTTTGCAATGCTTGCCATATGACAAAAAAGCTGCTTAGTTTTTTTTCAATGTATTTTTTTTATCTGATCTTTTTTCCTTTCTTTCCTCAGCTGTCCAGGTTGTTTCGTTCATGTCTTTACTTCTTCCTGTCTTGCCTGTTCTTCCACACTGTCGTCATCCTCTACGGAGCGCCACTGATTGAGTGAGTAACTGCTGTTGGAAATGGGGAACACAAACCAATGCACCATGAAGAAACTGATGCAGTTATTTCCAAATGTTTTTGTTATATTCCATTGTTACACCTTGTGCGTTAACTGCCACACTGTGCATTTGATTGGCTTCGTTTTTCCAGATCTGCTTTGGAGACATTTTCACTCGCTGTGCTGCTGACCTCACTGACCACACTGAGGTGTCTCTGTGTTCTCGGCCCCAACGTCCAGGCCTGGATACGAGTGTTCAGTCGACATGGGTGGGCTCTCAAACCTGTTTTTTCCTCCTCTTGGACTCTCTTTATTAAACCAATAACACTATTTTTCATCTGCTCTGTGTCCCTCTTCAGAGCTATGTCTGTTTGGGACACTTGTTTGCAGATTACAGTGGCCTTCACCCTGATTGGAGCCTGGCTGGGAGCATTCCCAATACCGCTGGACTGGGACAGACCGTGGCAGGTCAGGAGCTTACACAGAAAAAAACAAATTTCATACAAACTGTGTATGATTTACATTCTTCCTGGTAACTTTTCATATTTTATTAATGTTTACCTTCAGTACAAATTGATCCATCCTAGTCTCCAAGGTGCTCACACTTTTTATAACCAAGATAAAATACTTTAGATCCATGTGATGCAGAAAAATATTTAGAAAAAGAGTGAACAAGCACAGACCTTTTTGGGAGCGTTATCATTAGAAATCCTATTGTCTTAAAAAGGAGTTGACTTAACATTTTAAATGTGTGATTTGAATTGGGATGGCTTAGTCAAAGTATGCACTTAAATCCAATTTTGACTTTCCAGAATTAAAAAGCTGATATTGACAAACATTTTTTATCCAGTATGATTGAGCTTGAGCTATTTTTCTTCCACTTGTACTACTTTGTGTTGGTCCATTTCATAAAATCTTTGTGATTTAAATGCATCTCCCTTTATTTAATCTTTAAGCAGGTAAGTTTATTTAGAACAAATTCTCTGTTCAAGCTGTTCAGAAGACATTAAAACATCATACAACAGAATATCATACAGCAGAAGACAGAAAAATATTATAAAACAGAAAAACAATAATAAAATGTGACAATGCTTAAGGGGTGTGGATACTTTAGCACAACTCTGTAAATAATATTGTTATGGATACAGAAAATAATATTTATCAGTAGCAGAGAAATATGTGGTATAAACTTAAGTAGTGTTTAGTTAATGAAATAACATGTAGAAGGTTCTCACTGGTCAGTGTTCACATTTCTAATGTTTTAAAAACACCACATTTTTATACTTTAACCCTTGTTTTTACCATGTCTACTATCATGGTTTCTTTTTAATATGTTTTTATTTTTATTTTAATACAAAGGAATCAACTAAACTGTACCTGTTATAAGCACAAAAGGGAAAAAATAACTTCACAGTTAAAATAACGAGATGCACTCTCGTTTCGGCATGCATCTCAGAGCAACATCAGGGTGTTTTTAGCGCTTTATATGATTGTCAAGTTTCCTGCCTTCCTTTTTTCCAGGTTTGGCCTGTTTCCTGCAGTCTGGGCGCTATGATCGGCTACCTGACTGGACTTGTTGTTGCTCCTGCGTGGATCCACTACCATCGCAAACAGCTCACATACAAATGCAAGTGATTGTGGATATCTGCCTGGGTTGATGCGAATGTGTCTGGCGTTTGTTTACTTTCTACCGGTTATTTATTGGCAGCCTGCTAATGATTTTGTAACAACACATTGTTTTGTACATATGCAAGGTGAGCCTGAGGATTTTTGACATGAATAAAGAATTACTCGACTAATGCTGTGCACTGAATTATTTTTGATTTGACCATTTTGTTGCTCAGAATTAAAGTTCTTATATTTTATTACCTAATCATGTACAATCACTCATGTTGTTTTATGGCATTCATAATTTTTGATTGTATATTTACTGATATCTACAGCCATATCTTGAAAAATAGCAGTATATAATCAGGGTGTCTGTGAATTCTTAAAAATCCTTAATCTTACAAATCTAAAATTAAAGACCTTAAAATGTCTAATAAAAAAAGAAATTGAGCTGGCCTCAAATATATTAATCACTGGTTTTTAATCTCGTATATTCTATGTAATTTCTTTTCTTGCGGTACTTTTCTGTCAGGCAACGGTTTGAGTTGTTTTAAGCTAAGCTAACTAGCTGCTAGCTTTCCGTTACTAGCTAGCTAACTCGTTTTATTGCTTCTAGTATGGGTAAGTACAAATGTATCGCCTGTTGGATGAACAAATTTTGTTTTCGTGGAGGAAAAGGCCTTAAATTCCCTCCATAATGATCTTAAACAGGTCTTTAAAAAGTATTATGTTTGCGTTGGTGAAACCTTCAGAAATAAAATAAAAAAAAAAAAAAATACACTTCAGTAGTAAAGTTCAAAAATTCTAACTCATAGATCCACTACATTCAGTGTTTTAATCAGTTAATTTTGATGTTTGATGATGGCTTGTAAATGATTACATGCATAGCACCATTTAAAATGTTTTAATAGAGAAACGTCGCCCTAATTAAAAGTGTCAGAATATGTCTTCTGTGTGTGGTTAGAGCTCCTTTTGCATGAATTACCGCATCAGCTATAACACCTTCCACAAGAAGGGAAAGCCAAAAAAATAACTAAAAACCTGTTCCCAGAGTGCTGTATCCAAGCATACTGGAAAATTAGTATTTCAATTATAACAACTTGAAAGTGGTAATTTTACCTTTTCACATTTTCACCTTGGTATAACTTCACAGAAGTTAGCTATTTTTTGTTTTGCCGGACCTAAAATACTATTTAAACAGGATAAATGAGGATGTGCCTGATACCTTCATAATCTGGAAACAACAGTGTTTAATGTCGCCACAAAAACTGGGTCCGACTGCAGGTGGTGCTGTTGGATCACCTCTTGGATGCTCATTCACAGTGCTGGCCATATTTATTATTGGCACCTCAAGTAAATTTGGAGAATTTTAAGAAACCTGGCCTTTAATTTGAAGAAATGTATTTAGTCGAGAAACAATTATCTTTTTAATCTCGGGTGGCTCAATATCTGGTTTGTCATTCTAAGACTGTACATCCTAAAAGATGCAAATAACACTCAAGTAAACAATCGGAGGTGGATGGATAGAGTACCTAAAGATTTAACTCAAGTAAGAGTAGCACTACTTCAGCATATTTTTATTCAAGTAACAGTAAAAAGTAGCCATTTAAGAAATTCCTCAAGTAAGAAGAATAAAAAGCATTTAGCAATAAGGGTTAGGGTTAAACATCAATCATTTAAAATTGAAAAATTTCATCATCAGACGAATCAAAATATAAAGTTATGTGGAAAGGTTGGTATTTTAGAGACCAAAATGAAAACAATTCATATAAATAAAATTACAAAATAACAAAATCAGGCAACAAAACAATTTTTCCAAATTAATTACATTCAATATTAAACTCATGAAACTTTAACAAAAACTGCAGGTGTGTTGGTTAAAACAAGTTTATTCTTCATATAGGGAAATTACTAGAGTATCCATGAATTGTACTCAAGTAAGAGTTGTAATACTTCATAATAAGATTACTCAAGTAAAAGTAAAAAATACTAATAAAAATAAATTTTTCCAAAAAGTTGCTCAAGCAAATGTAATTGAGTAAATGTAACTAGTTACTACACAACTCTGCTGATTATGCAACTGTAGTGATATGTCAATACCTATACTTACATTGTTATTTACGGTAAGACTTGTTACACTTAATGTGGTCAGCACTGCATGAGAACAACTGTTGTATGTTAACTTTCCTTGAAGCAACCACTCCCCCCACCCACCGCTCTTAAAACCCAGTGATGCCGCGCCGCACCTGAAGCTGATGGCTGATGAATAGGCTTCCTGTTTAAATATCCATGAATCTCCATCAAACTCCATCTCAGCATTTCCCCGACTCACATTCTCATTCCACCTTTCCCCGTCCCCGGGGCTGTGCCGCATTGATTCACTTTCATTTTGGGGCGGAGGGGTATTAATTTTCCTCCTTTCCAACTCTTACTCTCCCTCACAGCCGTCAGCCAGGAAAGGGATTACATTTTCTGTGCCTCAGTCTCGGGTTAGAAAGTAAATGAAGGATACTGCTTGCAGACAGTGAAGAGGGGACATAAGTGATTTTATCTAAAGAAGGGGGAAAATAAAGCGCATTATTGTTGCAATCCATTATCCGGTTTTTATTGAGATTGTTGGGTAATGTCAGTGCAGAGCGAAGGGGGAGCTCTCTATTTGCCCTCTGCTTGAACTCTTATAAGATTGGAAAACTAACCCACAGGAAAAAAGGCATATGTTAAGAAGCCTACATATGCTTGCAACACCAATCAACACCTTCAGTCTCTTCCTTATGTGTTGTGAAATTCATGCTGCTAATTCCATTTTTTTCTGGTCTTTCTTCGTATTTTCCACCTCTGCTCTGGTACGTCATCACCTCTGCAGAGGAAAAGTGTGACTTTTGTTGATACTGAGCTGGTTCCATTGTGACCTGAGCCAGATCTCACCCTGATCCTCACCTCCAGCAGAGCTGGTGCATGAATGTATATTTTTAGGGGGAGCAAAGATGAGTCACAGTCTTCACACCAGACGATATCTGTCAGCCTCTTGCATGTAGTCGTTGTTCTTTGTTTTCAGAAAACCGGCTGCGGTTGCTTTTGTTTGTGCGCTCAGCTCAACTCCTGCTTGTTTAGTCTTCCAGAGCTGCTCAAACACACATAGAGAAGAAAAAAAGCTGCTGCTTCACAAATTGCTCTCCTCTTTCAATCTCAGAACTTTATTTATTCATTATTTGTTCTCAGGCTGTGCCATTGTGGCGAGGGCTTTGTGATGGAAGGCGATTTGTCACTCCCTTCCCTTTTCCTCTGCTTTTTCTGCAAGGCAGTTGGTGCATTCATTTTATCTGCAGAGGAGAGAATCAGAACTAACATCTGTCGCAGATTCTGTTTATAAACCAGCCGCTATATTCAGTCTATTTCCAAAAATATTCACTTGTCTGCCTTCACACACACACAGGAACTCGAGGGTTTTCTGAAGTATGTGTTTAGAATAACATACCCAAATCTAACTTGTTTTTTCTCAGCGATGACAAACTCTATTTGTGTAAGTATCACAGCAGCTGCTATAGTTTAAGAGAAAAACAGGATGGAACATAGAATAGTTTCGATTTTTTTTGTCCATTATACGGTACATAAGTCTTTTAGAAATATCATAAATAAAAAACGCTCCATACTTTTGGAAACCACATATCCACCTGTGGACATTACCTGCGTAAAGACTGATGCATCTGAAGTAAACTAAAGAAAATTAAAATGGAGGTTTTAGTGAAGAAATACTTGCTGTTTTGCCTTTGGCTCAGTTTAGCACCAGCTACAAAATTGCTTATGTTTTTCCTACAAAACATACTAAACTTATTTTCACAACTTATTTTGTGGAAATGTTCACATTTATTTTTTATCCAGTTCTAATAAAACAATAAGATATTGCTTTTTTGATTCCAATTGAAGTGTTTTGTTTTTGGAAATCCAATGTCAAAAAGTAAAAAAATTACAACAAATTTAGGCACATTTTACAGATTTTTTTTTAAGCCAACAAACTACATACTCTAATTTCTTTTGGAAGTAGCACTTGACATTACACCTGTCATGAACATAAAGAAGTTTCTATGAATGTTTATGACAGTTGTCATGAAGTGTCATTCGGTAAATAATGACACTTTTAATGCAAAGTTGCTCTAAAAGTTGCATTAAAAGTCCATTAAAAGTGCCAACTTTGCATGATTTTGTAAATTATGATAATTTAAGATCCTTGCTAAGGCTGTGGCTTGTATAGGAAGGTATAGTACCAACTATTGTTTCACATGAGCAAACTGGATTTGTTAAGGGTAGGCAACTATTTTTTAATATCCGTACACTCCTGAACATTATTTACTCTAAAACCACCACTGAAATACCTGAAGTCGTGATTTCGTTCGACGCTGAGAAAGCGTTCGACAGAGTTGAATGGGATTACTTATTTGCAGTTTTAAGGAAATTTGGACTGGGTGATGCATTCATTTCTTGGATACGTCTCTTCTGTATTTCTCCTCATGCTAGTGTCTCCTCCAATAGTATTCAATCCAGTTTTTTCAGACTTTTCCGTGGCACTAGACAGGGATGCCTGTTATCCCCTCTATTGTTTGCTCTGGCCATAGAGCCTCTCTATTTTTTTCAATTTTTTTTTTTTTGCTCTATTTTTCTGAAATGAGTTTTCAGACAGATCTGTCCCCGGCTGGGGAAGTTTGCGGTGAAAAGGAGACCGTTGAGTCTAAAAGCTCAACCTCTGCGCTGACAAAAGCAGCATTGTATTTGGAGAAAATTACAATTGATCACCTAAAAAAAAAATGTAAAAAAAATTTTTTTTCTACCTTTTTTAATGCCTTAAGAAAATAAAAAAAAATTGGGAAAAATCCTGACACAAAGGATCATAATTCATGCGTGAAAAGGTTAATAATAACAATATTAGTTGCTGACAACACAAAGGAATTTATAATCTGTTTGAAAATCTCCAAGCATTTGACAGATTTCATGTTTAATGTTCAGTCTCAGCTTTCTTAGGAGTCACATTCAGCTGCAGCGGGCGGCTAGTTACAACAAAAATATCAAGGTCCAAATGGTCGGCACAGGAACAAACTGCCAGCTCTCGCAGCTGAGGAAGGTCAAAGCAATGAAAGAGTTTTTCTCAGTATAGCTCAGGGAAATAGAGTAAATCTAAGACACAGTAACAGAGTTGGATTTATCTTTATCTGGAGATCAGAAACCTGACACTAAATAAAAAATGACTGCTTCCTGGCTGCTTGATTTAAAATGTTTTTTGCCAACTAGAAAGGACAATCAATACAGATTCACGATCAAAAGCATTTGCGAGCTAAACTAACATACTCCAAATTGGATGCTTCTGAGGTTTGTATTTCTAAGCAGCTTATTAAGCTGCACTGCAAAAACACAAAATCCTACCAAGTACTTTAGATCCAAATATCTTAGTACACATGAGTTAATACAAAACTAACCTACAAGTGAATATTCAACAAGAAATAGAAGCTTGCTTTAAGTCAATAATCCTTTAATATTGATGAAAAAGTACTGGTTATACTGCCAGATTAATTAATTTATAACAAGGGAAAATGTCTCAGTAGAAGTGAAATAATCTGACAGTGTAACTAGTATTTTTTTTAAAATCAATATTAGGGAATTGTTGT
Source organism: Poecilia mexicana (assembly GCF_051168715.1). Classification (NCBI taxonomy): domain Eukaryota; kingdom Metazoa; phylum Chordata; class Actinopteri; order Cyprinodontiformes; family Poeciliidae; genus Poecilia; species Poecilia mexicana. Next base: position 17,119,194 of record NW_028263388.1, read on the forward strand.
CTTAAAATAAGTTCCTATATCTTGCTAAGAAGTTACTTGTAATTTAGTTTTGACTTATTTCAAAAGATATTTGCACTGGAAACCAGACCAAAAATATTTGGTAGATTTTGTGTTTTCTATATACATAGAAGCTAATAACATTAAGCCAACAAATGGATATGGATTATAATGTCAGATTAATTCACTTATAACATGAAAAATCATCTTGGTACAAGTGAAATGATCTTCCAGTGTAACAAATACATTTTTATCTATATTTAAGAGTTATTGACTTAAAACAAGCTCCTTTCTTGTGCAATAGAAAAAAAATACTTGGTAAGATTTTATGTTTTTGCACCTTCACTTTCCTTGATAGCTAAAATATTCTGTTTCCATACTTTTTTCTGTGTTCAAATATGACATTTTGTTAACATATTAAAGGCCCAGCAGCCTTACATGACTCATGATAAAAACATCTCACAGATGCGACACTGAAAAGGGCTTCACTTTTAATTTTCTCATGATAACTTGCACCCATCCTCCCTTTGACAGCCTTCCTCTCACCCCAGCCCTCCACTTTTCCTCACATCCCACCTGCTTCCTGGAATTTTACCCTCCTTTACCCCAGTTTTCCTGTGATCACACACCTCACCGCGTGCTCCGACTAACAGCCGGAGTGCCGCGTTGCAGACGTGTTGAGAGAGCGTCCCATGGATCCATTGTTGCTTCAGGATGTTCAAGTTGGCAGCAATGACGCAAAGGCTTGTTGCAACAGAAGGATTTTTCCATTAAAAAAAGAAAACATATTTGTTAATGAAAAAAGAAAATTCAAAGCTTCTAATTTTTTTGGCACACATTGTGGCAACTCATGCTGTTTCAAACTCTTTAATCATTGCTCGTTGTAGAAATGTTCACGTCTGGGTGAACAATTATTTTTATCCATCCATTTTCAGACCTAACGATCAACACAGATCTGCCTTTCACTGCAAAAACACAAAATCTTACTAAGTATTTTTTGTAGTTTCTAGTCCAAATATCTTGGAACACTTGAAATAAATTCAAACTAACTTACAAGTAACTTTTCAGCAAAATATAGGAGCTTGTTTTAAGTAAATAATTCCTTAATATTGATGAAAAAGTATTAGTTCCACTTGCAGATTATTTCACTTATAACAAGACATTTTCCAATGTTGTAAGTGAAAAAATCTGCTTGTGGAACGAGCATTTTTTCATCAATATTAAGGAATTATTGACTTAAAACAAACTAATACTAATTGCTCAAAAGTTACTTGTAAGATAGTTTTGACTTATTACAAGTGTACTAAGATATTTGGACTAGAAAGTAGATTAAACTTTGCAAGATTTTTTGTTTTTACAGTGTTCTTGAATAAAAAGTTCTCTTGTCGTTCTTGTTTTGAATAATGCAGCAATGCCTTAGTCACCTGGTGACACCATAATGTAGAGTTGTGTATAATCTCTGTAATCTTATTATGTATTTTAATCTGTGATAGCAGAAACATGTGGATGTTGAATGAGAAGGGACCCAGGTTGGAGCCTTGGGGAATCCCAAGTAGGGTCTTTGTTTTTTTCTTCTGCTGCCACCTTCATGTGAATGTTGTGTTCAATTTCAGGTAAAATTTTGGATTCATCTGACTAAATAAAATTACAACCACCTGTTTGGTTAAAGTCCAGTGACTCTTCTTGCTACTCTTACATAAAAAAAAATTGTAGTAATAGTTCTGCAGTCATCAAACTCACCCATCTGAGCTGTGAAACTCTTTCGCTCCTCCGGAGTCAACATGAGTTGCAATAATTCCAGTACAAGTTATTGCTAAAACTGTTTTCCTCTCTTATATGTTGAGTTAGTGTGAGATTATGTCACTGCAATAAAATATGCATTTAATTTTTGTCTTTCTTATCAAGGGTCCTAACAGGACAGTTGGATCAAACTGGCATTTACTGCTACAATATGTCACATATTTGCTAAATTCTCACTTGTTTGCTTCTGTCTGGTCTTTATAAATGAAACAATTGCTTAGAGGAAGAATAGAAATGATTCCGTCCAGATGGACTCACGGAGTTAGCTGTGTTTGGCATTGTATTGCTTCTGAACAAGCCTTAAAAACCTTTTTTTTTTCCCTTTGAAAGGCCTAAAAAATAGATGAAAGGAGCTCCAGCAGCAGAGCATTATAAAATCCTCCATCATCACAGCGCAGTTGATATAAAAGGCACTAAACACATGAAGATATTCCAGCTTACTGCAGCCAGCGGACAATAACAGGGTCTTGAACCTGTTAAGAATCTCTCCATCACACTGGAGAAAGAAATCTCATATACACTTGAGTCAGGAAGGAACTTTATTGAAAAAAAAATCCAGATTAGTGATGTTTCACTCTGCTTTTATCGTTCTCATGGTCACTGGTATGATAAATGAACACAGAAACATCACTCTAAACCTTCCTTCCTGTTTCCACGAGGTTTACAAGATAGCAAGGCAAACCTTTAAGACCTCGCTCAATTTCCACATGAATGGCTCGTCAGTTGCATGCTGTAAATGTTTTATCTCATGCCAGAGGCACTCAGCTGGAGTGGACCGGTCTCTTGAAATCAAAATCAGAGGCTTGTTTTATGGAATCCGTATGCGACTTCTGCTGCGCAACATAATGCATCATTACAGGCGGCATCTGCCCACAGAAAAAGGTAAACTGTTGTCGTAAAGGGAGCCTGGAGTCCTCAGTTGCGCACTGAGTCATCATCATTACCCAGGCTGTTGACACAACGCAGATTGGGTCTGTGGAGTCATGCTATGGATGGATTAATATTTGACCCGACCATCTGGGCCTGTCGATATAAATGCAGATTTCTCAGACCAGGCTAAATGTGTCCAGCGTTCAGCCGGGCAGCTTGGTGAGCTTCTGCAGACTGCACCCTTTCATACTTCTGTTGGTGGCAGACGGGAAGATGAAGCCATGATGATCTGCTGCTCAACATGTTGGACGTTCTGAGCTTCCGATTCTCCAGAAAGTTTGTAACGCATGTCTGTCTAAAGTTACAGCTACAGGCTTAATCTGAACGCGATGCGTTTTATCCTATTAACTTCTGTATACAAGCTCTTCACTGCAAAAACAAATAGTTTTGGTCTAGATTAAATATCTTAGCACAACCCACAACTCTGCTTGTTTTAAATCAACAATTCTTTAATATTTATGAGAAAGTATTTGTTCCACTGGCAGATTATTTCAATTATAATATGGGAAAATGTCTTGCTATAATTTAAATAATTTGCCAGTGGAACTAGTGTTTTTTCATGATTAAGGCAAACCATATTTTGATGGAAGTTACGTATGTTAGTTTTGTCTTATTTCAAGAGTGCCAAGAAATTTGCACTAGAAACTACATCAAAAATACTTTTTTTTTGTTTCTGCAGAAAAGGAAGACAGGCATCAAGCCCATACCACCCCCCCCCACAACTCTGCAAGGCCAAGCAGGTACAGACAATAGATTGATGACATACAAATTTATTTAAAATGAATCTGCAGAAGAGGAAAAGCATCACCTAAAATGACAGTGAGGAGAATGTTGCATCCCACCAGCGCCCCCCACATGGTGGCTGTATTTACCAAGTGTGGGGGCACTTGTTAGCCAAGTGAGCGGCAGCTACGTTCCAGACGTCTCCATCAGGCTCGCTGATACACTAGTGACATGGCAGACAGACCCTGTAGAGTGTTTCATCACGGTACAGCGAGGTCGTTTCTTTGGTAGCAAAATGAAACAAACCCGAACTAAACCATTTTCTTTCTGGGATTTATTAACTTAGACATCTTTCTCAAAGAACACAAACATAATGGTCATTATTGGCTTTGTGTCCCAATATTGATGAGGCTAAAAAAACATTTATTAAACCTTTTCTTTTTCATATGTGGCGAGTAGTAATTGATACCAACTTTAAACCTGAATTATTTGAAAAACAAAAAACAAAGTCGTCATAATAATAATAATAATAATAATATTGATATTCATTTAATTTTGGTTAGTGTGACAGAAATTACGCCAGAAGGTCGTAAAGCTCTTCCTGTCCTTCAAAAACCAAAGTACAGAGGGGAGGTTTCTCATTTAAAAGGGCCAAAGAGGGTCTGGTGAAGTGAGACCCGGTGTTTGCAGCAGCAGCAACGAGTCAGTGGTGTAACACAAGATCCTGAGTTTGTGTTTGTCACTTCTTTTTGGGCTGAGCTGCAATGTAGAGAGCCACCAGGCAGTAGACGACGCCTCCGATCGTGAGAGCCATGGTGGTGCGGTACAGTAGTTGGTCGGGATATCCGCGCTTTAGATGGACTGGGATACCGTCCGATGTCTGAAGGTTGGGACAAACGGACGAGAATATGATTGTCAAAACACACAAAGTTGTTGCAGAGCGTTCAGATCACAACACTTTTTTTAAACATGACCTATTATGGTTCCTTGAACAGGTTAGCATAGGTTAATGGGTTACACAAACCATGTTCATCACATTTTTTGCACAAACTCATTCTTAGATAATGAGATTTTAGTCTGATCTCCTTTCAGAGTGAGCCGTTTAAGGGACTCTTGTCCCTTTAAATCCAAATAAGCTGCTGCTGGCCACGCCCCCTCCCAGCTAGGTTGCTAAGTAACAGGGTTGCTAGGTAACAGCACAGTGCCCATCTACTTGTGACTTACAAATCAGGAGGTTTTTGAAACTGCTCACTTTCCAGACACCAAAAAACCTGAACTTATTGCCAAAAAACACCTGGGTGTTTGTCTTTTTAAACGCTCGAGTTGTTTCTAGAAGCAGTTGACACCCAAATTGGAGTTCAAAACATGCAAAATGTGAATTTTGCGTAACAGTTTCCCCTTAAGCTCCAGCAGTCGATGTTTCATTTGACTGGTGTGTTTGTTTTCCTCTGAAGTGGTGAGCTGTGGTGGGCTGTGCGGCAGAGGTTGCTCAAGGCCATTCAGACCATGTAGAGAGTGAAATAAATATTAGTCATTACCTAAAATCTACTCTGCGCTTTGAAAACCGTACTTTAGGACTCAATGTGTCGCTCGTGTTTGACCTCGATGATAGAAGGGCTTTGAACCGGTATTGTTTAGCAAATGAAAAGGTCTGTAAAATCTCAAAACCTAGATTAATCTATCTTAAAGTTCTTGTGTAAACTCAACTCCCCAATCCTGCTGTTGGTTTACCATCTGTGATTTTGCACTCCCAGCTCACTGGTCGGCTGCACAATTTGCAGGATTTTTATTTTTTTAACTAGCAAAACTGTATGACAGGACATGAACCTCAGTTTTCTTTTAACAATTAAATTGTTTGTCACCTTTTACAATGATATTCACAGTCGGATTGCACAATATAAGAAAGATTGTACAATATTTTTAATGGTTGCAATGCTAAAGTAAAAAGGGTGTTGGAGAACTTGTGATGAAGAAAAAGTCAGAAAATGTGGGTTAATTATAATAGTGCAATTTTTAGAAATGGGATCAAAATAACTGGCAATAACTTTGGAATAATTGGCAATGTAATTGAAATATTTGGCAACTGCGCCAAAGTAATCGGCAATAGTATCAGATTATAAGTCAATAGCATCCAAATAACGATCAACAGCATCACAATAATAGTTTCAATGGCGTCGGACTACTAGGCAATAGCATCACAATAACTGTTTGAGTCAAGTACTACACAATAACAATACAAATACATATTTCATCAGAAATACATGTGATACCAAGTGTGCATTTTTTTTATACACACAAACATACTGCATTGATTTTAATTACATTGGGATAATTGACCATTTTGTAAAGGATTCTGATCCGTACCAGGAACAAAAAGAAATCCTGATCTGGCCATCACTCATTTTTCCCCCATTACATATGAAATTTTTAAAAATATTTATTACCTGGAAAAATTTCTGGAGGTCAGGAACTTTGTTTGCTCCCAAATACTCCACTGTGGACCCTGCTTCTGAGACCACCTTGGTGGGTGTGGCGAAGATCATGGTGGGAGACTCTGCAGGCAGGCTTTGCTTCAACCCCTAAATCATAACAAAACAAGATTTTTAAATACATTTAAAAGAAAATAAAAAATTACATTTTTGATGGCTTTAATTCGTTTCCATTTTCCAAAAGTCCTTGATTACATTCATGGGAAAATAAAACCAAGATATTTATTTTTAACATTCTCCGCTTATATAAGCTGCTTTTCTTCCCCGCCCACCCAAACCAAGCCTGTGGGTATGAGACCTTGACAGAGACCTTAATAAACACAAAAAGCATTGAATCAAATAAAATACACTAAAAAAAAGAAGATGAATAAAGGACATTTTACATAAAAAGAGGATGTGAGGCAATCAGCCAACATCTTCCAGCAACAAAGTCAAGGATTAATTATAAGAAGGATTTAAAATTTAATTACTTCCAGCTCAACACAAGTCAGTTTCATAGATCCAATGCTTTAAGTTCAAGGACGAGGCTTTCACTATAAAACAAGGCTCTTTTCTTTACATGCCATCATACTGAAAAACCTTTAAAAAGTCTAATTTATGTGCTAGAGAATGGTGAGTAAATACTTTTTCTCTTAGCAAAAAGTGAGTTTTATCAGGCACAAAGTTGTGAGCAGGTCTTTAATTATCTGATTTACATCACCATAAAGACTTGATAAGAAGTCTCTTCACATCGATCTTTTGTAAATTAAGCTCAAAAAGAGTCAATATTCATTTTGTAGGCTGTGTAATATCTCTGATTCTGTGAGTGTTTTATTGATTCAGAGTCATGTCTCGACTTGATTTAAATTGGTTAGGCTGTTAAGTGTAAAATATACAGCACCCTTAACGGCTGTTGGCAACCCCGGTGCAGAAAAAGCTTTAAAATAAATTACACTGTAGCAGTGTAATCTTAAATTGAAAAATCCTACCATTAATTGGCAGAAAAATCCCATTTTCATTTAAATCTTATGTATCACACTTAATGGTTGGCAACAGAGCATTTGAAATTTGCCATCTTATATTACCAGGGAAACGGGAAGTTATGAAATATGAATCAAATGTTTCATCTTAAAAAGGCATTTGAAATTCTAAAAAGTCAATTACATTCATGTTTTAAGAGTCGGTAGTGGTGCTATAAATTATGTCAATGATTTTGTTTAAAAATAAGAAAAGTTTGGACATTTTCCCACAAAAATAAAACAATTGTAGAAAATATTCCAGGGTAGATCATTTTTATTTTTGTTTTAAAGGAATTATTTGGGTTGCCACAATAAATGTTTCACTGGATTTTCTAGCAAAAAAGAAAATCAAGTGAACATTTCATCACACTATTTTGTGAGCATTAAAAAAGAAAAAAATGCAGCTAAACTGAGACTACTAATTCAAAAAAAGGTTATGAAGAGCAACATCCCCAGAAAAGACTAACCTTTCCATTCATTTGACCACGTTCCCTTTATGGATGGTTATATTTTCTTTTGGAGCAACATTTTGAAATCAAAGCCCGACCCGGTACGTTTTATAGTTACCTTCTATTTTTCTGCAGTGTGCTGAGTAACGCTGGTAAATAAAGCAGCGGTCTCCTGGGTGTCAGTATCCTTTAATTTACATAAAAGTTTCTGTCAAAGCGTGTGGAGGCAGATACGTAGGCGATGCAAATCAAAACCGGACACATAAAAAAAAGAAAAGAAAGGAGGGCAAACTTTCACATCAAGAGATCAACATATTTTTTTTCCCTTTTCTGTTATAGAAGTGTCAAAAAGCCCAAGTTAAATGTTATTTTTATTTGTAGAAGTACCATAAAATATTCCAAATCATAAATACGATTAAGGAACAAATAAAGAACTACATTTTATAAAATATATATTTTATAATCCAATCACAGTTAAGACGCAACACAATTTATAAATCAGATTTGTTCAAAAAAGTTTTTAGACATTACTACATTTGTCATATTTCAAAAGGACATTAGAAACTGGTCATTGTGTAGTAACTTCTACGGTGACAATAAAATACAACTTTACAACATAATATTTTAGATGCATAAAAGCACAAATGATATTTTAAGGTTGAACCTGGTGGCAGAAAAGCCAAGTGCACTGCAGCTCAAATTTCGTTACTGAAAAACTAAATAAACTTAACGTTTATAACCTACAATAGGACATTTTTGCCCAGCACAGCTGCCCTGCAGAAGCTTAATCCTTAATAATAAAAACTGCTGAAAGTTGTCAGCTGTAATGTGATTTTAGAGGATGTAGTCTGTGTTGCAGCTCTCTTTATATTAGTTGTCCAAAAACAAAAGAAGCTAAAAAATAAAATGAAGAGATGACGGCCTATTTAAGAGCATAACATTTGACAGTGAACTGTTAAACCTGTGGAACAAATTGGATCTGTGAGTGTGTGTTATGACCGGGTGAACAGCATTATAAACAACACACACAAACACACCGTTTCACATGAATTGTGGCTGTAATAAAATGGAAAATCTACCAGTGTGGGTTTACCCATGAGCTGTAAAAATATTAAATCAATGTTTATCACATTATCCGGGCCATCTGCTGCTGTTTCATTACAGGTGGAGACTGAGCGCTGTGCTGTGTGAATGACGCCTGCACCGGCTTTAACCAGATTTCAGCCCAGTGGCTCTTACACTGTTTACACTGTTGTATGAGACACGGTACATAAAATCTTCTCCCACTTAGTGAGGACAAAGTCTAGAAACTAAAATATTTGGCAGAGAAAATAAGAAAATTAAATATCCTTTTTTGTTCAGTTTAGAAAAGTTTGAATTATTCTGGGGAAAAAAAATAGTAAAAGAAAGCGCGCACACACACAAACAACCCCCTCCAAATGCTTGAACACAGCTCCTAATTTAAAAACAGGGAGGATAATCAATGTCAATTGCTTTGCAACTGTCTGCCTGTGGCAGCAGTGTAATGAAACAGGGCTGTGGTTCCACTACGAGTAAATCCTCCACATTGATTACCAACGAGAAGGTGCAGAAAAACTTGCTTTCTCAACCTATAACAGGTTGAGAAAGCAACCTTTTCCACTAATTTGACAGTGGAAAAGTTAAAATACAGCTTGGAGGAACAGGCCTACAACTTCCCAATGTTGTTTTTTCCATACTAAACATTGCTTTTATGCAAAAGGTACCATATCAGAGTTTTGATCTGATATGGTACCCATCTCTGACACTGAAAAATCCCAGTGTCAGAGTTGGGTGTTGTCAGTTCAAGTGGGCGATATGGCTTTTCTACTTCTACCTACTTTCATTTATAATCAATTTTGCAAATTTCTCTCTATGAACTGAGTGAAGAAGTAGCCTTCTTTATCTGTGCTATAGATCTGGTGGTGGAGAGATTTCAAGTGACGGGCATTCATTGTGTTGTCATCCAGGACATATTACTGTGGAATGTAATCTCTGCTATTGAGAAATTGAGCTGTTAGCATTGTCATGACAGCCATGAGACTGTCATTCAGTAACTGTCTTCAGTCAGAGGCCTTTTCCTAGTAGCTGCAAGACTGACTGCTACCAGAAATCCTCCCAACCAACAGAATCACCATGCATGATGAAGATACTTGAATGATACAAGTTGCAACATTTAAATTCTCTTTGGAATTTAAATAATTTTTAATTAAATAGAATTTAATTTTCTAAATCGGAAACTAAAATTGGAAGCCAACTTCAGCTTTGTATATATTATTTGACTGTTTTAAATGCCATTAATTTCAAATAAAGTCCGGATTAAAACACTGAAATATCCTTTAAGGTCAAAGCTGAAAGACTAAGACTTAAGAGGTGAAAATGGGGCACTGCACCGTGGAAAAAAGGCAAACTTTTCATAAGGTACCGAATGTCATAACAGGTGAAAACAGAAAATTACCCATACGTAAAATAACGATGAAGTTAAGCAATATAAATTTTCGTTGGGTTTAAGCGTAGCAAAGGGAACATCACCAACAAGTGTCCTTAATATACATATTTGTGAATATAATAAAAAAATCCCAGATATTTTTCAGCTGTGGTGGTCAGCTCAAAAGCTAGCTAGCAAGAGCAGGATCCGTTACCTAACAAACCCACGCCAAGGTCAGTAGAGCCATTAAAATTTCGGTTTGTGACCTACACACCGCTTCAAACTCTCACCTGAGGGTTGTAGGCCGCCGTGGGAGCAGCACCCGTCAATTTCTGGGTGAAACCGCTGAACTTATAGTACATTTTCCTGCTGAAGGACAGAACAAGGTGCTGGTGCCACAACAAACCGACCGGTTAAGGACCTTTCCCTCTCCAACCTTCACAGGAAGAAGACGCTGTGAGGTGCCCCCAGCACTGCCTGATTAAAAATAAAGGCAGAAAAGGTGAAAACAAGGTACGCCGATAATAGTTGTGTAGTTTGAAAGTTTTATTTAAATGTGTAAATCAAATTAAAATATTTAAATAGTAAAATGTACATTTATACCATAGATTGAAAAATACATATTGCAAAGTGACATCAAAAGTACCATAATCTTACTCTTCAGTACGGAAAGCAGGAAGAGACAAATGTCGAAAGAAATACGTGTGTCTGGATTTGTACCATATCGATTCTAAGGTAAGATTTGAGAAGATAACGATTCATAGGTTTACTGTTGTGTTTAAAATTTCTGATAAATTTATAATGTACTTTTGCTCATAAATGAAAATGCACTCATATTTTTTTAACCTTTAGGATAGTTAGTTTATATGGCTAATGCTAAGAAATTTGAAATGCCCCCTTTAGATGTATTTAGGAATGATTTTTCAAAGTAGGAAAAATGCATCTAATCTCTTCAGCCACAAACATTCAAGTTACATCCTCCATATTAGCATCTTGGATAAAATTGTATGAATGACTTAAACTATTTATATTTTACATCCTGCTTTTGAATTATTCAGATGGAAATGCAGTACAGCATTAAATTTGTTTCATATTCACCAGTACTTAGTTATATTAACAGTGATGTAAACAGACACATTCAACCCTGAAAAAGAATTCCTGCTTTTTTAAATGTTTCAAATTTGCCACAAACTACAATATTGAGATTTTATGTTAGACCAATATAAAGTCACACATAATTGTAGTGTACAAATACTTTTTACAACTGAACATCTGAAATGTGGCATGCATTTTTATTCAGTTTCCTAGAGTCCATTTTTTTAGTAGGTCTATGCAAGTAGAAAATGTCTCATTATTGCAATATTACACATGATATACATATCGCAAAGAAATGTGTGGACTGCTATAATGCTGGCTATTTGTTTTAAGTGCTTATAAAATATTTGGTGACCCCTATTGTTTTCTGCAGGGTTTTAAAAAATAAATTAGTTGTAACTATGTTGTTTCAATACCAAAAATGCATAGGTGTTGATGAAAATGGATGATTTTAATCAAAAGATTGTCCCACCTGAGCTGTTAATTTCTGCAGCTCCTCCAAAGGTACCACAGAGTCACCCACAATTCTCAAATAATAAATATAAATGGAAAAAAAAAATTATCTTTAGATTTTGTGCTTTTTCAGTTATGGGAGTCTATGATTATTATATTCAGTCTGATTGCTTAGGAACTTTTAATTTGAAATCCTTGGCTTTCTGTCTCCCTGGGATACAAATATAACTACAGACAAAGGCCAAATTTTTCCAAGCCACTCTTCTAAATGAGAATTACCAAGAAAGCGTGGCATTCGGATATAAAACAGTTGTGAGTGCCTACCTACACATACTTTTGATTTAGTTTGCAAATGTCTTAGTACACTTGAGATAAAACAAAACTAACTTACAAGTACCTTTTCAGAAAGATATGGAAGCTTGTTTTAATAATAATAATAATAATAATAATAATAATAATAATAATAATAATAATAATAATAATAATAATAATAATATTTAATTAATTATTGGCAAAAATGTCTTGTTATACATGAAATAATCTGTATTATTTTTTTTAAATCAACATTAAGGAACTATGGATTAAAGTAAAACAAGCTCCTATATTTTGCTGAAACATTACTTTTAAGTTAATTTAGTCATAATTCACATATACCACAATATTTGCACTAGAAACTACACAATACCGGGTAAAATTTTATGTTTTTCCTGTATACATTGAAGACAGTTGGAGCTGACAGAAAAACACCAGATGTAAATCTAAGGTTATCTTGCTGGCACAGAGTGCAGAGGACAGTAAGGGAGATAGATATAAGATCAGTATGAGATTATTGTAACGTAATAAATAAGGCTTTATTTCCTCACTTTCACTGGAGTTTCTCTTAAACTACTTCGTACAAAACACCAAAGGGAGACTTTCCTTGAACATCAAAAATCTGTTTTTATTGTATCCTAATAAAAGGGAGAAGTGAAGGAAAACCAAGTTTTCAGAAAGCTTATTGATGATGAGCATGAAATAGGTTTTTTTGAAGAGTTTGAACTCCGGGGGCATTCCCTCTGCTTCAGGCATTTCCTTCTTTTTGCTGCTTTTTGTGAGACCAGCAGTGGTGCAGCTTTCACCGCACATGTGACTCGGAGGAGAGCGCTGGCGGGCTCAGGTGTTCATCGTTCTGAATGTTAAGATTCAGTGCCTACATGAAGCAGAAATGCAGCTTATTTTTAGCCTACAGTTACATCATCATCACTTTGAAATTAGGAAGCACCAGCGACCCAAAGAAATCTGTCTCCCCTGGTGATCGAGACACGTGACTCTATGGACTGACAGTAATAAGATATGACACTTCATTTAATGAAGATGAATTTGGTTGGAGCAGCCAGCTTATGGAGTCTTGAAATATAAAGTGCCTTGTGAATGTATTAGTACCCAGTGAATCTGTTCATATTACAACTATAAGCTTCATGTTAGTTTTATTCAGATTTTATATTAGCACAAGGTGGTGGGATGAAGTGGAAAGAAACCTATCAAAGTCTTGGTCCATTTTTCTCTTATTTTAAAAATATGTGGTTTTGAAGTATAAATACACAAACAGATTTGTAGTCAATCTCCAATACCTGGATAATCCTAGATTAAAAACTCATTTGTTTCCCTTCAGAAGTCACCAAATTAACAAAAGGAAAATATACTTGTATTTAAATAATTAACTGAGCTTACTGTGCTGTTTGATAACTAGAATAAATTGGAAAGTATGTGTTTAAATTAAAATAATATTTGTTAAAATGCCCTGAGACAACATTTGTTGTGAATTTGCTCTATATAAAGAAATTGTTTTAAAGCATTTCATAAGAAGTGAAATGTAGAATGAGGGGAATTGTTCCTACCAGAATGGAAAACATGAACCTATAAAACTTTCTCTAGTGTTCAGATATTTAAAATGAAATACCTGCTATTTCTTCTTGTGTATGAAATTGCATTTTGTGTCACTTTATGGCACTGTTTGCTATAAAATTACTTGGCAAAATTGGTAAAAATCAACTGATCCAAAGTGTGGCCCGACATCGGTATTGGAAGTGAAAAAAGTGGATCGGTGCATCCCTAGCTGTAACATGATAAAATGTGGAAAAAGTCCAAGAGGCAAAGATACTTTTGCTTATTTATCTTATGATAAAGTTTGAAATAAGCAGTCAGACACTTTGGTTCTACATATCAGAGGTTTTATTAGAAAAGCTCAAACACTGATCACATTTATCATGAGTATCGATGAAAAATGTCTGATTGAAGGTTTCAATCAAAATGTTCTTTCCTGAAAACAAAAGCTAAATGATTTATGTCAGAACTCAGCTAATGAAATATTTGATTTCATTTCAAGACATCTGCTGAACTTAAAGAGCACACAAAGAACAACAAGAATATTCAATGTGACAAGCACGCTCTAAACTAATACAGACTTCTAAAACAGTGCTGGAAACACTTAGATTGACTTAGACATTTGATTTATTTGGGAAAAAAAAGTCAGTTTAATGTGTATTAAGGGGGAGGAAAAGGAGAAGAGATGTAGAGAAAGACTGTTGTGTGGGAGAGGTGTTGACTTGTTTGTTTGGATCATGTGTCTGTTCAACAAATCGCATCATCTTGGCAAAGAACGCCACAAACATGCGTGAGTTATCAATGTATCAATGTCAAAACCATCATTTTGTGGCAGCCCTGGATGCTCCTTTTTTTTTTTTTCAAACACACTTTCGTTCTTTTGCACTCAGTTTTATCTCGATTTGTGTTATGATTCTCCGCAAAAATCCCAGGACAAAGCTGTTGTGCACCATCCAAGAGGTGTGCGTGGATGCAGTCTATTTGTGTGCACAGAAATCAACCACCATAATGATTGGCATGTTGGAGGATGAGGTTGCCTTGGAGACTGAGAAACACAAAATGCCTCACATTCACTCGCAAGTAAAGAAGCAGCTTTTCATTCTTTGTGCTTCGGCTTTGTCTTTTTTCCTTTTTTTTTTTTTTGCAATATTTTTTCCATCCTCCATCTCAGACTCCATCTGTCCTGTTGTATCTGTGTCTGTTTTATTGTCTGCCACTTTGAGGTCCCTCCTGACCTAAGCCCATATTTCATTATTCTTGGCTTAAGGCTCATCTAACACTCTGAGTTCTCTGTGTAACCCCTCGCATTTGTTCGCGCCTCTCTCCTTATTTCACACCGGTCTCACAGAATGCATCTAGGTCACACATCATTCTTGTGTAACTTGCTCCATCTGGGTTTAAATTTCTGAAAAAGTGAGCGGCCAACAGCCAGACAAACAAACACACACGCGTACACACGTACACACACCGATGCAGCCATGTCTGCCTGATCTGTAACCATGGGGACACAGTGTAAACAGCAATCATAGATAAAATGGGATTGGCTTTACATGTGTGTCTCTAATAAATAATTCTCTCTCTGTGTGTGTTTATCTGCACGCTGTGCTTTTAAAGGTACACTCCAGGTGGTGAAGCGCGAGTTCTTTGAAGAAGGTATTAGTAGGCTGTAGCTTACCTGCAGAAGACAGAAATCATCAGGAGGTGAGGCTGGAGGAACACGGAGACTCTACCACAGGACTACAGGTCAGTACTGGTCAAACTGGGGCTGCTGTTTCAGCCTTTAAAAAGTCCTGACACCTACTTTTTACACCAACCATTATTGGGAGGAGATATAATTTAGGATATAACTCACACCAGAATGAGGAGGGACATTCCTCAGACACTTTCATCAGAAATGATGATATATAATCTGTTTATCAGATTATAAGATTATAACGTTTGTAAGGTGCACAGTAAAAAAATAATTAACAGCAATATTATGATGTATTTAGTCTGTCATAGAGTCAAAAATTGTGTTAATTTTTCAATCATATTTGAACCATGTCATTCATATGTTTATAAATGTTTTAGTTCCAAACTAAATATTTAATTCATAAACCAAATGCTTATCTTGAAAATGTATTTAATTAATTTATTTAGTTTACAAGCATTTACATTTAGCTCCAAATTAAATATTAATTTGTTAACTAAATATTTTAGTTTCAAAATAAATGTTTATTTTCCAAACTAAACATTTAATTTTCAAACTAAATATTTATTTCCTAATCTGAACTATTTTGCTTTGACCTAAATATTTTGGGCCAAGCTAAACATTTAGTTTGTGAATTAAATATTTAGTTTGGGATGAAACATATGGTGAACATATGACTTTGGAAAATAAACACCCAGTTTTGTTCTCTATGACAGGTTAAATAAACCAAAACTATTGCTGTTAATTTTTTTTTATTATATAACTTTACAAATACAAGTTGGAAAAACAACAATTTATGTCTTCAAACTATTTTTTAACAAAGATAAGCTGATTAAAATAAGAAATAACAAATTTATTGGGGGAAATAATCTATCAAAAAAGAAAAAAATCTGGGCAGGTGTGAAAAATGTATTTCCACTTGGTTCATCTATAGTCAGAATATGTGATTCAACAATAAGAAAGAATATATAGGAGAAAAAAAAAAGGTAAAATCACTGATGGATAAAAACAACAAAGAAAAAACAACTCTTCATGATCTCCAAACATTTTAGAAAAATAATCCAAAACATCTGGGGATTGACATGTTCAAAGAAATACTTTTAGAAAGGTGTACATTTTATTACACCTGCTGTACAACTAACAGAGAATTGAGAAAAAGAACCTCGTACTAGCAGTGAAACACGGTGGTGGCAGTGTGATGGTCTGGGGCTGCTCTTACTGATGCGACAGAAATCCTGAAGGAAAATATCAGACCATCAGTTCCTGGCCTCAAGCTCAATCCCACTTCATACAATGACACAATGATTAAAATACTCTGAAAATGAACACTTTGTAGTGGTATAGTCAAAGTTTAGACTTAAATCTGACTGAGATGCTGCACATAAACAGGAAGTTCATAATCCAAAATTCCTTCAAAGCAATATTAGATTCTCATCGTCAATTACTGTGATGGAGTTGTTGCTACCAAGGACTAAGTATTAGATTTATGGTATAGATAACTTTCTCCCCCTGTTATAAAACTTTTTTTTGTATTCAGGTTATCCTTTAAATTAAAATTATTTTATGATCTGAGAAATTTAAATGTACAAAAAAACAAAAACAGGAAAAGGGGATACCTTTTGACTTTTATTTTGAAAATTTGTCCTCTGAACCTCTCTGCTGTCCTCTGCAGGTAAGATACTGATTACTGATTACTTCATGTTGTTTGCTGGTCAGTTATAATCAGTTCTACTGGAGACAGGGACTATGTAGATAGAGGAAGGGTGTCCAAAGTGTGGCCCGGGGGCCACTTGTGGCCCTTCAAATGACTCCTCAAGAATGGTTCAGGTTTGTGAAACAAAACAGAACAGAATTGATTATCCAAAAAATAGGCAATTTTCTTTTATTAAAGCAACAGTATATGTTTTATCTTTAATGATTTAAAGATTTCCAAAAAAGAAAAAAAAATTTCAGCAGGTAAAATAAAAGTCACAGTTAACTAATTTTTGCATTTTTAATTTAATGGATTTTGTGGCCTGTGAGTGGTTTAAATTAGCCAGTTTTGGCTCCTAGAGCAAAAAGTTTGGACACCAACGATGTAAAGCAACAATATCGAATGCTGTACTGCAAAAACACAACATCTTACAAAGTATTTTTTTTGTCTAGATCCTAGTGCAAATATATTTGGACACTTGAAAACAAATGAATTGACTTACAAGTGGCTTTTTAGCAAGATATAGGAGCTTGGTTTAAGTAAATAAACAGTACTCACTCATAATAACGCAGTTTTTTCATGTTATAAATTCAATAATGTGCCAATGGAACTTGTACTTTTTAAAAAAATCAATATTAAAGAGTTATTGTCTTAAAACAAGCTCCTATATCTGGATGAACAGTTACTTGTAAGTTAGTTGTCTTCTGAGACATTTCACTAGAAACAAAACAAAAACACTTGGTAAGACTTTGTGTTTTTGCAGTGTGCCAAAGCCAGGAGACAGGGCAGTTCACACAGTTGGTTATTTCACAAGGAGATCCTCTGGTTTGCTGTGTTTGTGTCTGATTTGGTTCACTGCAGAATCTCTGAAGTCACGTTTCGTGCGTATCTAGCGGAGCGGAGCTTCAGTTCGTGGTAGCACTGAACAAAGCTGTGGTAGATGAAAGTGATGGGCAGAGCCAGGAGAACAATCCCGCTCACAACACACATCCCCCCGAGAACTCGTCCCCAAGTCGTCACTGGATACACGTCCCCGTACCCGACTGTAGTCATGGAGATGATGACCCACCAGGCGGCGGCCGGGATGCTGGCGTAGTCCTGGTTCGGGCAGTTATTGTCCAAGCCGTGCTCCAGCAACTGTGCCAGGGCGCTGTATATCGCCATGGCCACGAAGACAAACACCATGAGCATGACCATCTCCCTGTAGCAGCGCCTGAGCGTCAGCCCCAGAGTCTGCAGGCCCAGGAAGTGTCTGGCCAGCTTCATGAGCCAGAACACTCTCATCATCCTCAGCACGCGCAGTATCACTCCAGCGACCCCGAGCCCGGCACCCGGCATCCCAGCTCCGGCCATTGCCATGGTGACATAGTAGGGGGTAATGGCAATCACGTCGATGATGTTCAGCGGATGGCGGATGAAGTCGCACTTGTCTCTGGCCAACAGAAAGCGCACGATGCACTCAGTTGTAAACCAGCCGATGCACACTGCCTCCACTATCCTAAAGAAGGAAGATGGAGAGAGAAAGACTTCAACAATAAACAGGAAATGGAAGAGGAGCTCCAGAGAGATAACAGTACGCTTGATGTGAGATACTGCTTGACTTGGTCTGTCAGTGTGAGGCAGGAATAAGTCAAGCAAGAGGATTTAAATCATTGTAAATAAGGAGCACATCTGATGCAATTTAGACATACAAGTAAAGAAAAAGAGGCTGAATTAAACTCCACACAGGGAAAGAAGAAAAAGCCTTAAAGAGTAATTGTGACAAAATCAGCCACACAATTAATCCCCCAATTAACACAGCAACGGCCATAAAGCTGAATTAGAAAGCCATCCCGCTGGTATTTGACACAAACGAGATTCAAGAAAGCAAAGACCGCATGTTCCAACATTGTAGCGATTACCACAATTGAATCAAATCAAATTATGAAGCAGCTGAGAAAACTGCATCATCTACTGGCATGAAACTGGATCCCTTTGGCCCCAAGTACGAGCTACGCTTTTAGTTGATTACCTAACCCCCTGGAAAAGCTCCAAACTCAAAGCTACATCCAGCTTGAGAGAACAAAACCTAACCTTATATAGAAAATAGATTCCTCAGGACTTCTTCCTTCAGAGGACAGGCTGTAGCAAAAAAAAAAAAAAAAAAAACACAATGCAGAAATGGAAATGCAGGTTTTCATTTTGTGACCAAAAGAGTCACTCAGACCGAAACTGCCCTCTTGTGAGACCGCAAAAGGAAAAGGTAAGAGAAATGAGAGAGAGCTCCCTCTGTTATTAACACTTCAAGTTTAGTAGATAATATTGATTCATTATTGATTTTCTCTGAGGGGGCTTGTGTGACAGCCATGTGAGGATGCTAATGATTGATGGGGTTGTCTGAAACTCGTCAATGAGCATAATGTCCTCAGAGGCGCCAGTTTACCAAGCACCAGGATATATTTACCATGTTTCCACTAATACACTAACAACTGCTGGGTTATTTCTTAAATCCAAATGCTCAGTTTATGCTGCCAGGCAGAGGTTGGAAAGTTTAACCAAACACTGGATCAAAAATGACTTAATTCTAGATATATGAAACCTCATCGTTCTTCACAGGCCGCCATTTCGATGACCAGATCAGACTTTCCTATCGCTTCTTCCACCTGATCAAATAATGGTAACATTCTCATTTATGCATTTTAAATCTATCAATAAAGGGAAATAGATAGCAGTAGCTAACGCTCTGTTTCACAATTTGGACATTATTTGTTGTAATTTTCCATTATCAACTCATGCATGGAAATTTCATGAGTATAATAAATAACAGTAGATTGTTTAAGAGTTATTTTGGTTGCATTAGGGAACATAGTCTGTCATATTTCTGTCAAGTTAATGCAAAACAAAGCTGAGATAATGTGATGTGTAATTGATGTATAATTCAATTTAATTACACATGAGATTAGAGGATTTTTCTGAGGATTTTTTCATAATTGATTAAACTGATACCATGCAGGCTTAGGTGCATGGTAAATGTTTTTTTACAGGACACATAGGTAGGTGTAAAATAGGTATTTGAACTGTCAGTTATGATTTGATCTGGAGATTAAAACTTCTGTCTTGTTTTCAGTCTAACTGTTATGGGAATGGTGTTTTATTTTTAATATTAGTTGTACTGAATTAGTCATAAATTGACCCAGTTTGGGAGTTTCCATCAAGATCCAGTGATAGAAATATGATCAATGTTGGATCGCTGAAGATGAGTTATTTGTTAATAAAGGCTTTGCAAATATATGAGGGTGTTGTCTTTTTTCATCAAATTATTTTAAGGCAGAATCAAAATGTCTGTGTTTTTAATTGCTTTGTGTGAAGGCACGGCTTGCATGAGTTAATGCTACAGTGACTCTGTTGTTTTTATCAGATTCTGGCAGACTGGAGTTAAATTTACATTAATAACTTCGGGGATAATGCGTCTGGTATATCTGTCCATCTCTATGCTGATGACGCAGTTGTTTACCGCCATGGAAACTCCATTGCCTTAGTTTGCGATCTTCTACAGGCTGCTTTTGACATTATTCAGTCACATTTGTTGCATTTCAAACTAATTCTCAATACTGACAAAACTAAAGGTATTTTGTTTTCAAACTAAAAGAGAACCTCTGCTACTCTCCTTGTTATCCTGTCTGCACAAATTAAATTTTTCTTGTTAAAAATGGATATTACTAGTTGAAAATCTGTCTTTTATGTCAAATATTGATAGTATGAGAATCAAATAAGGCTCTTTTCATAGAATTAAAGCATGTAATTTTCATTTAACATTAATAAACAACCTGCGGCAGCTGACCTTTTACCTCACATTGATTATGGTTTTATTATTTATATGAATGTTCCTGTTAGCTCCTTACAGGCTAAATGCTGAGGTTCACTACAGGATGTAAAAGCCCGGCATTGTACAGTGCATTCTCTGGTTACCTGACATTTACCATTTTGTCTGACTTCCTTGGACTTCCTTGAACTGGAAAAAAAATATATATATATTTTCTTAAATTACAGCAGGACCTGAAGCTGTGCAGCTTAATTGAACTAAAAGTTTTAAACACCTTAAGGTAAATTGAGAAATCATCAGTGGGTGGCTGTTTATGCTCTTAATGCTTTTTTGGTATTTTCTTTTATTTTGTCTAAGTTTTACCTTGTCGAGACAATTGGATAGACTTTTATGACTATCAAATTGCTATGTACATATAAAGTAGATTGCTTTTAAAAATGAGGCTTCATGTTGCTGTGAGATCTACCTGTATAAAAAAGTGAAATAATAAAGAAATATGTTGCAACTTTACCTGTTTGACTCCAGTGATCCCAGGATAATGTGTGAGATGACAAAGTGAAGCAAAAGGTCACGATGACAATGATTTATATTCAGTACATAAAATACAGCTTTATATTCCTGATTCTTTTCATTTGATTATTTCTTACAACTGGAAAAAATACGTTTTTGTATCCTTTAACATTTGCCCTTACTGTACAGTTTTCCATTCTTATTTTTCTGTTTTTATGCGTTTTTGCTTTTGTGTTAATCTGGATGCATCCATTTACCTTAAACTTGCTAATTTTACCATTCTGGGACAATAAAGGATATTTATTTTCTATCATTTTCTGTACTAATAGAGTATTTTCATCAGGTTAGTTTTTGAGCAAGTTTGCCCCTCATAAAATGGCACCAGATGCAGTCTGCACTCCTGCTTCACTTCACTCCATCAGCTCCTCTTCCTGGGTGATGGGTGATTCCTTGTTTCTTTGATCACTACAATGGAACAGACTGTTCTGTACAAGCAAATTTTCCTGAACTCTATGATACTGTAACATTTCTCTGCAGCAAACTTAATACAAGTGAATACATCTGAAGAAAGAATTTGATTAAAAATATCGAAATGAACTGTATCAGGGTTTCAAACTTATTTTTAAGACATTATCACATAAGATAGTTAAGTCTCAGAGCAAAAGTCTATGTAAATTTCTTACATGAGTCTGAAACTTGAGTTTTTATTTTGAGCAACAGAATTATTTTTGCAATTTTACACCAAAAAAGCTGTTTTTGGCATTAAAATCCATCTTACAGGTCTATTTCTACTACCCTCCATCCTGGCATTTTAACAACATACTAACTATGTTGTACGTACAGAGTTTAAGTTTAGACGTAACTAAATGAAACTTAATGGTGCATGTTCAAGTTCCCTGTCTGACAAACAGGAGTTTTTTTTCCAATATGGCTGAAAAGGTGATATTTGTTATCACTTCTGACAGTTTGCATGTCATTAAAGAAGAGTCACACAAAGTACTGTAACATTTCTTTTTGTAATTTTGTGCTTAAGCCTGACTTTATAAAATAAAGAGAAATGTGCGGTTATCAGATTACATTGCTAATAATAGATCCAAAAAAGGGGACAAATCCGGTTTTTAGATTTGAATGCTCTCAAATTAGTGATATCTGAGCATATGGGTCCATCTTCCCTTCACATAAATAAGACTTTCTAAGACCTAAAATTGAGAGAAAAATACTAGTTTTCATTACTTAACAGAACCACATGAAGAACCTGCAGAGAAATGTGGAAAAATACTCTGAGGAGGTTCGATTCGTCACCTTATGCCTTATGTGATGTCATGATGAGAGGGGTGTGGTGTGGAATCCTGATAGTGGGAGTTTGTTTATCTTGATTAAACAACATTTTACCACAAAACAGCAAAACAAAGAGTGACTTGACATAGTGACAAACTATATTTAGAGTCAGTGTGGTGGATTTTACTCAATTTGAAAGATTTATTCATGAAGTGTCTCACTTTTACGCACAGGACTTAAGAGCACCATCTCATTGCGCCTCAATGTCTGACCGCATTTCACTGAGGGGAGCCCCTCAAGCACTGCAGTTTGGTCGCACACCACCGCCTACCTGTGCTCTTCCACGGTAGACTTCTTAGCGGTATCCCAATCCGGCAGCGTGCTGGCGCACAGCATGATCATAGAAACAATCACGAAAATCACGGACACCGAAGCCAGAAGCTGCGCCACCAGGGAAGAATTAGGGTCCTCGAAGGTTTTGCGCATCCTCTCGAGCCATTTGGTACGTCCGGTGAGCGCAATCTGTTGCACCGTCTCCTCCGGAGTCAGGCACTCATCCCCGGACAGTATGATGTCCCCCTCTGAGAGACTGTCCATCCCGATGTCGGACATCCTCTCGTCCAGGCGCTTCTGGCAGCAGGAGTCCAGGTGCGCGGTCTCCAGCCCCCAGTACAGCATCTCGGTGTAGAAGGACAGCTCGCAGACTCCGGGGACAAACCGGAGTTTGCCGGAGCGCACGTACAGCATGATGAACACGAAAGCTTGCGCGTGGCGGTCGAAGAAGAACTCGTTCCGGTCCCGGTCGTAGTCGTCGCACAATTCTAGGACCTCTTTCTCGGTCGCGCAGGCATGTAAGCGGCTGACGCGCCGCAGTGGGAAATCCCTGATCACCTCACGAGTGAAGGCGTACCGGGTTCCCCCCACATTCAACACGCATATGCTCTTCCCGAACTTCATCTTGGCGACCTGTACCCGACTAAAACTCTTCTTCACTGTCCATTCTTCCTTTCATCTCAGGAGTCAGGGCACCTGGGGGGAGCGGACGGTCTCCCCTGGCCCCCGGGGCGTGGCTCGCCTTTCCTGGAAGCGGACCTATAGGTTTGGTCCGTGTGTGGATGAAACTAAATCTCGTCTGTTTCTCCCACTGCCCGCTCCTTCTGCCTCTGTGGTCTGGATAAAACTCTCTCCACCCCACTCAGGGCGAGCCAGTCCCATCCGTGATGTCATATGCGCGCACGCAGCGAGAAACACAAACCCCCCACGGTAAAACCACAGCTTTTTGTTTTGTTTCCAAACTGAAAAAGCACTGTCAGAATTTAACCAATAACCCAGAGGTAATAGTATTGTATTTGGGCAGCTTTCAATTAATGATACTGAGTGGAAATAATGTAGAAAAATGCATTTTCAATCTATTTTGAGTCAAACATACTATTTACTCAAATGTATTGTTCTGTTTCATGCTATACATGTATAATTCTGGGCTTTTTAGCAATAAAAAATAGGCTGTAATGGATCATTTGAAAACTTTGTTCATCTATATCTTGTACAAATCTTTAGATCATCAGTCAGACATGATAAGTCAGTCCTACTCGCTTCAGCTACCCCACCTGTTTGGGCCAATACAAAACCTTTATTTTTAATTTATTTGCTAGCTTGTTTTTTTTAGCCTTTGGCTTGTGGGTTCATTCATTGCCCTGCTGCATAGCATAAGTAGCCTTGACCTGAGCAAAGGTCATGAACCGATTAGTTGGACAATTGGCTTCAGGATGTTCTGGTAGAGAGCAGAATTTCTAGTTTAATCAATTACAGCAAAGCAGTCCATGAGACACCACCACCATGTCTGAATGTTTACATTAAGTTCTTTTTCTGAAATTTGCTGTCAGTTTTCCACAAAAGCTGCACTTTTCTCTCGTTAGTCTGCATACTTACCCAAACATTTGCTGTATGACAAATGCGACACAAGCCTTTGTGTTTCCAGCAGTGGATTTTGCCTTAGAAATTTCCATTGGATGCAATTTTTAACGGTGTCTTTTTTTCGTCATGCATTGCTTTATATGCTGCTCTATTTTCTTTTGTGGCCTCCGGGGTGAGTCGTTAATGGGTTCTTGAAGTTAAGCTTTGGTTGGTCGGCCTCTCCTGTAGGCTTTCTTCACTGTGACATGTTTTTTTTTTACTTTTGCAGATAATGACTCTCTCAGGGGTTCACTGGAATTTTACAGATGTTTCGGCAACATGTTTAGGACTGTTTAATAACCTTGTTTCTCATCTATTCCTGAATTTATTTACATAGGGGTTTTATATGTTTCTTTTTCAGCGTGAGATAGTTTTTCCTTTTAGCAGTTTCTTTATTCTTCACATTTGGCAATCAGTGGACCTGGGTAAATGGACTGACTATATTTTTCTAGTCATGCCGATCAATCAAAGTGTTTAATACTATAGGGAAATTAGCGTTGACTATCTTGTCCAGGAGTACATCAGCAAGTGACAAGAGGAAGCACGAATTAAATCCAAAATAAATCACTAATAAAAGCAGTTACTTCTTCTACATTGAGTTAGATTACTTTGGCAAGTTTGTTTTCCCTTAACAAATGAAATCAAAAATTTTGGCTAGCACCAAAAAAGGCTAAACAACCTGATTAAGAAGGCTGGTTTCTTTCTGGATACTACTGGAATCACTAGATAATAGTGCAAAGAATGATTCTTCATAAAATAATAATAATAATAATAATAATAATAATAATAATAATAATAATTAAAAATTATGGGCAACCCTGAGGATCTTCTTTTTGAAACTGCTTCACAACAACAGTGTCTTCAGTCAGAGGCTCCCTCAGAATCACTGTAATACTGACCACTAGAGGAAATCCTTACTGCACACAGCCATCAGCATCTACAACAACTTTTAAAAGAATCTTCAATAATATGAGTCACAACAACATTTAATGCCTATTTTGGAATCAATAAAGTATTTTTAAATTTAATTTTAAACATTTAAGTGTGTCAAAATGCAAATACAGAGCGTATCTTTAATACTTCTCAATGTTTTTATCTGTAAAAAAAAACAACTTTTATTCATATCAGGTCATTTTACGGCTACTTTTTGTTGATCTATCTTATAAAATCCCATATTACATATTAGTTAGTTGTTTCGACGTGCCTGTGTTTGCGCCTGCGCAGCCCCCTCCGCCGCCTCCGAACAGTGAGTGGTTTTTCGGGTTTATCCGACTTCTGTCGGCCGCTCTGAGTTTACTGTATTGTAATAAGCTGCTGCTGCGAATCGGTAGAGGAGGAGTAGGAGGAGGAAGGGGGGTCTGAGACCGCGGTAAAGCTAGCCGGCTCTGACTCCAGCCGGCCCAGCACACAATATACAAGTGCGCGGTCGCTCAAGACATTATGGTACACCCATTTACGTGCTGCTTTCACAATAAAAGCGCACATCCGGTCCATGTTAGAGCTACTCAAATCCGGCCGCAGCATTTGCAAACAGAAAATAATATATGCTGAGAAACTAATACTATATATATATATATATATATATATATATATATATATATATATATATATATATATATATATATATATATATAGTCATTTTTATCTTTTTCCCCTAAGTTGCCGTGCACATTGCTGAGAAACTCTCTGTTTCCAAAGACTGCTACCACTTCTGGATGAAAGAGGGGCACCTCTAGAACAGAACCAGAAAGTGGCAACTAGATCTGATGTGTAATTTCAAAATAAAAGACCATTAAAGTAGTAGTTCAGATCTATTCCACCTAAGTTGCCGTGCCCATTGCTGAGAAACTCTCTGTTTCCAAAGACTCCTACCACTTCTGGGTGACAGAGGGACACCTCTAGAACAGAACCAGAAAGTGGCAACTAGATCTGATGTGTAATTTCAAAATAAAAGACCATTAAAGTAGTAGTTTAGATCTATTCCACCTAAGTTGCCGTGCCCATTGCTGAGAAACTCTCTGTTTCCAAAGACTGCTACCACTTCTGGGTGACAGAGGGACACCTCTAGAACAGAACCAGAAAGTGGCAACTAGATCTGATGTATAATTTCAAAATAAAAGCCTATCAAAAAAGTCATTTCTATCTTTTTCCCCTAAGTTGCCGTGCCCATTGCTGAGAAACTCTCTGTTTCCAAAGACTGCTACCACTTCTGGATGAAAGAGGGGCACCTCTAGAACAGAACTAGAAAGTGGCAACCAGATCTGATGTGGAATTTCAAAATAAAAGCCTATCAAAAAAGTCATTTTTTATCTTTTCCCCCTAAGTTGCCGTGCACATTGCTGAGAAACTCTCTGTTTCCAAAGACTGCTACCACTTCTGGATGAAAGAGGGGCACCTCTAGAACAGAACCAGAAAGTGGCAACTAGATCTGATGTGTAATTTCAAAATAAAAGACCATTAAAGTAGTAGTTCAGATCTATTCCACCTAAGTTGCCGTGCCCATTGCTGAGAAACTCTCTGTTTCCAAAGACTGCTACCACTTCTGGGTGACAGAGGGACACCTCTAGAACAGAACCAGAAAGTGGCAACTAGATCTGATGTATAATTTCAAAATAAAAGCCTATCAAAAAAGTCATTTCTATCTTTTTCCCCTAAGTTGCCGTGCCCATTGCTGAGAAACTCTCTGTTTCCAAAGACTGCTACCACTTCTGGATGAAAGAGGGGCACCTCTAGAACAGAACTAGAAAGTGGCAACCAGATCTGATGTGGAATTTCAAAATAAAAGCCTATCAAAAAAGTCATTTTTTATCTTTTCCCCCTAAGTTGCCGTGCACATTGCTGAGAAACTCTCTGTTTCCAAAGACTCCTACCACTTCTGGATGACTGAGGGGCACCTCTAGAACAGAACCAGAAAGTGGCAACCAGATCTGATGTGGAATTTCAAAATAAAAGCCTATCAAAATAGTATTTTTTAAAAATCTTTTCCCCCTAAGTTGCAGTGCACATTGCTGAGAAACTCTCTGTTTCCAAAGACTGCTACCACTTCTGGGTGACAGAGGGACACCTCTAGAACAAAACCAGAAAGTTGCAACTAGATCTGATGTGTAATTTCAAAATAAAAGCACTTCAAAAAAGTCATTTTTTATCTTTTCCATCTAAGTTGCCGTGCACATTGCTGAGAAACTCTCTGTTTCCAAAGACTGCTACCACTTCTGGGTGACAGAGGGACACCTCTAGAACAGAACCAGAAAGTTGCAACTAGATCTGATGTTTAATTTCAAAATAAAAGCATTTCAAAATAGTCATTTGTTATGTTTTTCCCACTAATTTGCCTTGCACATTGCTGAAAAACTTTGTGTTTCCAGTGACTTCTCTCACTTCTGGGTGACAGAGGGACACCTCTACAAGACAACCAGAAAATATCAAACACATATGATCTATAATTTCAAAATTAAATCCTTTTAATATAATACGTTTTTATTTTTATATACACAAATAAGTAGAAAATGTAAAGAGCTGCCTCACTCAATCATCTTTTTTATATACAGATTTTTCTATAATCTCCTATACATGTACTACTTATATACAAACCAGATTTCAAAACAGGTGTGACACTAAACAATTTGTGAATAAAAACTGAATGCAATGATGTGGAGGTGGCAACATATAATATTTTATTCGTAATAGAACATAGATGGCAGATCAAAAGTTTAATCTGAGTAAATGTAACATTTTACAGGAAATATATGTTGAGTCAAAATTTCACAATATCTATAAATCCCAAAAAAGTTGGAACACGGACATTTTGACCACTCTGTGGCATCTCCCCTTCTTAAAACACTCAGACGTCTGGGGACAGAGGAGACGTTACTGCACCTCAAACAGGAATGCCACTGTCAAGGAAACAACAGTATGGGCTCAGGAATACTTCCAGAAAGCATCGTCAGTGAACACAATCCACCGTGCCATCTGCCGCTGCCAGCTGAAACTCTACAGTGCAAAGAGGAAGCCATTTCTAAGCAGCTCCACAAGCTCAGCCGTTTGCACTGGGCCAGGAGTCATTTAAATGGAGTGAGGCAAAATGGACGACTGTTCTGTGGTCAGATGAGTCACGATTTGAAGTTCTTTATGGAACACTGGGACGCCATGTCATCCGGACTAGAGAGGACAAGGATAACCCAAGTTGTTATCAACGCTCCGTTCAGAAGCTGCATCGTTGATGGTATGGGGTTGCATGAGTGCTTGTGGCCTGGGCAGCTTGCATGTCTGGAAAGGCACCGTTAATGCAGAGAACTATGTTCAGGTTCTAGAACAACATATGCTACCATCTAGACTTCATCTCCTTCAGGGAAGACCCTGCATTTTTCAACAAGATAATGCCAGACCACATTCTGCAGCAATCACAACATCATGGCTACGTAGGAGAAGGATCCAGGTACTGAAATGTCCAGCCTGCAGTCCAGATCTTTCACCTATAGAGAACATTTGGCGCATCATAAAGAGGAAGATGCGACAAAGAAGGCCCAAGACGATTGAACAGTTAGAGGCCTGTATTAGACATGAATGGAGAGCATTCCTATTTCTAAACTTGAGACACTGGTCTCCTCTGTCCCCAGACGTCTGAGTGTTTTAAGAAGAAGGGGAGATGCCACAGAGTGGTCAAAATGTCCGTGTTCCAACTGTTTTGGGATTTATAGACATTGTGAAATTTTGACTCAACATATATTTCCTGTAAAATGTTCCATTTACTCAGATTAAACTTTTGATCTGCCATCTATGTTCTATTACGAATAAAATATTATATGTTGCCACCTCCACATCATTGCATTCAGTTTTTATTCACAAATTGTTTAGTGTCACACCTGTTTTGAAATCTGGTTTGTATATAAGTAGTACATGTATAGGAGATTATAGAAAAATCTGTATATAAAAAAGATGATTGAGTGAGGCAGCTCTTTACATTTTCTACTTATTTGTGTATATAAAAATAAAAACGTATTATTTTAAAGGGATTTAATTTTGAAATTATAGATCATATGTGTTTGATATTTTCTGGTTGTCTTGTAGAGGTGTCCATCTGTCACCCAGAAGTGAGAGAAGTCACTGGAAACACAAAGTTTTTCAGCAATGTGCAAGGCAAATTAGTGGGAAAAACATAACAAATGACTATTTTGAAATGCTTTTATTTTGAAATTAAACATCAGATCTAGTTGCCACTTTCTCGTTCTGTTCTAGAGGTGACCCTCTGTCATCCAGAAGTGGTAGGAATCGTTGGAAACAGAGTTTCTCAGCAATGGGCATGGCAACTTAGGTGGAATAGATCTAAACTACTACTTTAATGGTCTTTTATTTTGAAATTACACATCAGATCTAGTTGCAACTTTCTGGTTTTGTTCTAGAGGTGTCCCTCTGTCACCCAGAAGTGGTAGCAGTCTTTGGAAACAGAGAGTTTCTCAGCAAGGTGCACGGCAACTTAGTGGGAAAAGATAAAAAATGACTATTTTGATAGGCTTTTATTTTGAACTTACACATCAGAACTGGTTGCCACTTTCTAGTTCTGTTCTAGAGGTGCCCCTCTTTCATCCAGAAGTGGTAGCAGTCTTTGGAAACAGAGAGTTTCTCAGCAATGGGCACGGCAACTTAGGGGAAAAAGATAGAAATGACTTTTTTGATAGGCTTTTATTTTGAAATTATACATCAGATCTAGTTGCCACTTTCTCGTTCTGTTCTAGAGGTGACCCTCTGTCATCCAGAAGTGGTAGGAATCGTTGGAAACAGAGTTTCTCAGCAATGGGCATGGCAACTTAGGTGGAATAGATCTAAACTACTACTTTAATGGTCTTTTATTTTGAAATTACACATCAGATCTGGTTGCAACTTTCTGGCTCTGTTCTAGAGGTGTCCCTCTGTCACCCAGAAGTGGTAGCAGTCTTTGGAAACAGAGAGTTTCTCAGCAATGTGCACGGCAACTTAGATGGAAAAGATAAAAAATGACTTTTTTGAAGTGCTTTTATTTTGAAATTACACATCAGATCTAGTTGCAACTTTCTGGTTCTGTTCTAGAGGTGTCCCTCTGTCACCCAGAAGTGGTAGCAGTCTTTGGAAACAGAGAGTTTCTCAGCAATGTGCACGGCAACTTAGATGGAAAAGATAAAAAATGACTTTTTTGAAGTGCTTTTATTTTGAAATTACACATCAGATCTAGTTGCAACTTTCTGGTTTTGTTCTAGAGGTGTCCCTCTGTCACCCAGAAGTGGTAGCAGTCTTTGGAAACAGAGAGTTTCTCAGCAAGGTGCACGGCAACTTAGTGGGAAAAGATAAAAAATGACTATTTTGATAGGCTTTTATTTTGAACTTACACATCAGATCTAGTTGCAACTTTCTAGTTCTGTTCTAGAGGTGTCCCTCTGTCACCCAGAAGTGGTAGCAGTCTTTGGAAACAGAGAGTTTCTCAGCAATGTGCACGGCAACTTAGATGGAAAAGATAAAAAATGACTTTTTTGATAGGCTTTTATTTTGAAATTCCACATCAGATCTGGTTGCCACTTTCTGGTTCTGTTCTAGAGGTGCCCCTCTTTCATCCAGAAGTGGTAGCAGTCTTTGGAAACAGAGAGTTTCTCAGCAATGTGCACGGCAACTTAGGGGAAAAAGATAAAAATGACTATATATATATATATATATATATATATATATATATATATATAGTATTAGTTTCTCAGCATATATTATTTTCTGTTTGCAAATGCTGCGGCCGGATTTGAGTAGCTCTAACATGGACCGGATGTGCGCTTTTATTGTGAAAGCAGCACGTAAATGGGTGTACCATAATGTCTTGAGCGACCGCGCACTTGTATATTGTGTGCTGGGCCGGCTGGAGTCAGAGCCGGCTAGCTTTACCGCGGTTTCTCAGTAGCCAAATTTCTCCCCTGATAGTGAACACATCCGGAGTACCGACGATCGTAATTTAAAAATCACGTTGTCTTTTTAGAAAACAGAGTTTTAGATGTATATATTTTAAAATTAATTTATGTCAATTCGATTAGTTTATGCTTTACGTTAACACGCTGGGAGGGCAGAAATGGCGGCCAACATGTACCGGGTCGGAGGTATGTATGTTAGTGGATCCTTTTAAAAAAAAATCAAACAGAAACAACTAAGTTCTGGATCTCCTTTGTGTTATTTGGTGATGTGTTAGTGATTGTGCGTGTATTGGTGAGATGCGGTTGAGCTGCATGTTTAGATGTGAGTGAGGCTGGAGCCGGAAGGTGAGCTTTTCTTAATATTTGGGATCCAAAATGGGTCAGGCCTCTCAGCAGCTAGCCGCCAGCTCGCTAACTGGCTACCTGGTAATGTAAACATTTTTTTCAGCTGTCGGCACTGTTAGCCGCTACAGTGGTTGCTAAATACTTTCACGGTGGACGTGGAAGAGCCACCAGCTGTGTTAGCCCACGGCTGGAGGTGTATTTAAGCGGCTGGTGACATTTCATTTCGGTCAGTCTGAGGCTGCCTTTGTATTTGCTTCTTCTGGCATGCAGCCATTAGTCTACGAGTCCTTATTTAGCTAACGTTAGCGCAAGCCGCGGCTCACCGTCCTCTTCCTCCTTGTATTATCTCTGCATTGTAATTGGACGACCATCTTTGTGACATTAAAACCTTCTTTCCCCCGTAGCGCTTAACATTACACACACATTGACTTATAGTGTGGTTAGTGATCGGTCTGCTTGGTCGACCAGCTAGCTCGTTAGCACTCTGCTGGAATTCAGCATCAAATTATTGTCTTCATGGCGTCGGTGCGTCTGCTGGGCTGAACCCTTACACCTTCATTTGCTCTTACTCGACCTTTCCTTTACCTCAAAATGGAAAGTTATCCTAAATGCCTTGATGCATCATTTGTTTGTTGCAGCGTAAACTATATATTTTGCCATTCTGGCAACCACTTCCACATCACAATGTATCTTATCTTCATTTCTGATGCCTTCAGGTGCTCTTTGTTAACTCCACGTTGCATTCAAGTCCTCTCCTGCGTAATACACAGAGCATGTGCATCTCACTAAACCATCACATGCATTTATATGAATTATGCATTTCAAAAATTGAAACACATTTATTATATAAATGCATTTCACAGAGGGTAATAATGGATTAAGGGTTGAATTCTGTTTAATTTTTGATGATTAAAGGGTTTGAAATTCAAATGTACCTTTATATTAAATGTTGTCGTAACTCAACCAAGTATCTTTAATGAGTTGTTGTTGATGGTGATGCTGTGGGCAGGAAGGATCTACAGTAGCAGTCAGTCTTGCATTGAATCTGAAGAACCTTCTGACCAAATCTGTTGTTTATACTTTATGACATGCTAACAGCTCAATTTTCAGGCCGCAGAGATGATATTACACAGTAGCATGTCCTGGTTGACAAAATCAGTTGTTGGGAAGCACTGCTAATCCATCTCACTTGCTTTTGTCGCTCTTCTTTAAATCTGTCTGGCTGTACGGTCAGAAAGCCGGACAGAAACGTAGGAGATCCTTTCCCCCATTAGGGGGAAAGTGATGGCTTGAACCTCTTCCTTGTTTCTCTGCTCTGCATCACCTTTTCAACTTCTTTGGGATTTGTTGTCATAGTTCAGATATCATTTGAGCTTTTGGGACGCTAATCAGCTGCTCCAAGTTGTGAAAACAATACCTTATTGCCATGGTTATGCATCGATAATTGTCTAAAAGTCAAAAAGTAAGAAGAAAGATTCTTCCAGCTGCACAGCATCCAAAACCAACATCCAACTAAAAAAAATCTAGTCACTCCAGCATCGCTCCTGAATCAGAGACAAGAGTCAGTAGCACCTTACTTAGGCTAAGCAGAAAATAGGCTGGATTGTCGTCTAAATCTCTATTTTTAGATGGAATTAAATTTCATTTTGAAATTTGACTTTTGAGGAAGGGTAACAGAAATAAATTATGACAGAAGCCGCCATTTTAAACCAACTCCAGTCTCAGAAATATCACCTTTTGTTTAAAAAAAGGAAGCTTTAAGCAGCCGTCATGT
Organism: Poecilia mexicana; assembly: GCF_051168715.1. Taxonomy (NCBI): domain Eukaryota; kingdom Metazoa; phylum Chordata; class Actinopteri; order Cyprinodontiformes; family Poeciliidae; genus Poecilia; species Poecilia mexicana. The sequence continues at coordinate 17,152,402 of NW_028263388.1, forward strand.
TTCTATTGAAACCTTATTTACATAATCATCAGTTTTTATTCACAAGGAAAGCGGTAGTAGGTCTGTAACAGTGACAATCACATGTGAACTGTCTGCTGCTAATCATGTCAGAAGCATCTTGGATTTTGAGTGTGAAAATGACTAATGATGCTTTTTCACTACCGTAATATTTAAATTTATTTAAGTTGCTTCCTTGCAGAAGCTTTCAGACCTTTGGCACATTTTGTCAACTTGCAGACATAATCTTCAAGATTTTATTTTAAGAGTATATTTGACAGATCAACACACAGTAATGCATAATTCTGAAGTAAAACAAAAACAATACTTTTTTTAGAAATATAAATCATGACTTCATAGAGCCACTTTATACTCCAGTTGCAGCTGCAAGTCTCTTTTGCATGTTATATACAGAACATTTTGGTAGTTCTTCCTTGAATACTAACTCAAACTCAGTCAGATTGGATGGAGAGGATTTCTGAAAATCAGTTTTCAAGTCTTACTACAGATCAGATAGATTCCTGTCTGGACTTTGACTAGGTCCCTGTAATACATAAACAAGCTTTGATATAAACTTTTCCATTGTGGTTCTCATAGTCTGACTGTTCAATTAGATGTTTTTGGAAAATGTTGATTTAGGTCTGCATGAACAGTAGAGAACGGGTAAAAGGAAGGATAGTAATGTGAAATTGGCTAAAGTTTTGAAAGGTTACGGGATCTCTACACCCATAGTCCAACTTTTCTGGTAACTGTCTCAGAGCTACAAATCATGCTTTACAGTATTTCATAAATTTGCTTTCGGGAATTTTATTTTGGTTGTAATTCACTGGGAGTCATTTTCGTTACATCCTTACAAATAGAAATGTTCCAAGTTGAAGTTGGATTTGTTTTGTCATAAGTGTGTTTATTTTGGCTATGATGTTCTGATGACCTCTTGTTTGGCGTTGCAGATTACGTCTTCTTTGAAAATTCCTCCAGTAACCCTTACCTGATCCGTCGGATAGAAGAACTCAACAAGGTAACTGCATTGTTTGTCATTTTTGTGCCGAAGGGGGAATAACTTGGATTCCTGCCTGCAACCTCCACCTATTGCCCCTATGTCTATGTGCGCTCTGGTATTTCAAGTGTTAATTGTTTGACTGAAATTGACAGGTGTTCCTTTGTCTCCCAACTGTCGTTTTTTTATTTTTTATTCCTGGACACACCTGTAAGGGCGTGTGCGCTTGTTGACGTAATAATACCTGTAATAAAGGCTTTTAAAGCACACGTATTTGTGCTTAGCATGCACGGTTAGCTAGAATCTGATACCAGCTTTTACCTGGAATAAATCTGCAACATGATCTGATGCTGTTCTAGCTTGGTCACGTGTACAGGTTCCTCTTTTAGCATATCTGCAAGGAGTGTGTCAGTTAAGCCAACACAAAGCTTACCAAAACATTGCATTGTTAATCTAGACTTGCTTGCATGGAGTTGAATACTTAAATTGGAAACAAATATTTAGTGAAAAAAAATGACAAATAAGGTTTTATTTATTTTTAAAAAATGTATTAATGTAATGGAGACAAAACGGGGAATTGCTGCATCAGACTTTTTGTTCGCCACACAATCAAGGAATTTGACTTTGGCTGCACTTTGCTCTCAGTGGAGACATTCAGTGTAATATTGCTGCTTCGCAGAGAAAAAGGAGCTTATACGTCGCTTATCTTCGTTGTTTGCTAAATAAACTTGAGATGGTGATGGGTGAGTAACATGACTTCTGCTGTTGTATTGCTTCACTATATATTTCTTATTTTCTAATCAAAAACACACCTGGTCTGATCTGCTGATTGCAAACAAATGTGCACCTTGTTTGATTAAAATATGACCAAAAAGTGAAATTGGTGGATTATATAAGTTCATTACACACACACACATCAATTTCAAAGATTTACACAACTCGAAAGAAACTTTCTGAGCTGTTCATTATAGACACTTAATAATTGGTTGGGGCTCCTTTTGTATTTCATAGAGGTGATGAACCTTCAACTCGTCTGCATTGTTTGCTTCCTCTGAACAATACGCCATGAATTTTCCATATGCAGTTTTGGTTTGGTTAGTTTACTAGTCGATCAAACGCAGTGATTTGATCATTATTAATGAAAATAATAATTGTACTTTTGGGAACGGGGGCAGATGAGGAGTAAATAAAATCATCTCAATAAAGAAACATGAAGTGGATCAAACAGATATGTCTGTAATATGTGGAAAAAATGTTTCCGTCATTCTCGCTTATTGAGAACTGAAATATCACATAAATCTGACCTGAGTAGTAAAGCCACGTTTACTGAATCATCCTCAAACTCTTCAGTGTGCTTTGCATTTGCAATCCTCTCAAAATTGTGGCTCTCCCTGTTGATTTTGCACAATTTGTCTTCCACGAAACTTTCCATTGTTATGCTTAAAGCACTTTGATCAGAATGCAGTTTCAGCAGTGACCTTTTTGTGGCTTGATCTCGTCAGGGAGGGTTCCAGTGATTACTATCGACTCAGCAGCGCACCGCATGATGGTGTAGACCACTAGTGTCAAACTCAAGGCCCAGGGGCCAAATCTGGCCTGCTGTAGCCTTTTATGTGGCCCTCTAACCTCCAAATTACATCAACAAGTTCGTCCAATTTTTCACAAATCAGGACAATTCACACAAAATCAACAGAGCCCCAGATTTTTTCTGATTTTACTGAATTTTTTTTTCTCAAAATTGGCCAGAAATATTGGGTTTAAGTGACAGCTGCCTCAGCCTTACTTGATGTCAAGTTATAATCCGTGACCAACAGGGTAATTAATAAAGTAAATTTTAGCATCATACAAATATTGTAAAAATTCCTTACAAATATTTCTAAATTAACGCCACACAATCTGTGATTTTGATTGCAAAAAAAACAAACAAAAAGATTACGAAGTCCTGGTTGGACTGATCAGTGTGAAAAGATATTACACTTATTGAATGCTGAAACAAACAGTTATGTATTGATATTTTAACAATTTAATTGGTTTTATCTATACATTCTAGTCCAAACGGCCCTTTAAGAATATTCAGATTTTGTTGAAAACCTTTTGATGAAGCAGACAATCTGAATGAGGCTGCAGCTTTCCTAGTTTCATATATTTGCTACATTTCTTCCTTTCTCTGCACTTCTTCTTGTCCAGCTAAAAATGAAAAAGGCATCTAGCTCTGTATAACCATTTTAATAAAAACACCCTTTCCTTACTTTGTTGGTCTCATTTAGCACTAATAATTTTATATAAAAAAAAAAAACTGACTTTAAGATCTTATCAGTGGTTTAAATTGTGTCAAACTTGAGGCCTGTGGGCCATATCCGGCCCGCCATAACTTTTTATGTGGCCCTCCAAGTTCTAGACGAAACCCTAAATGTGCTTAAGTATTACTTTATCTATCAAATCAGTTCAGTTTTTATGTTTACTGCCAAATTATATCAATCAATACGTCCTGTTTCTTGAGAATTGTCATGGAAATTCACACAAAATCAACGAGTCGCTACACTTTTTTGCACTAATATTTAATTGGTAGTTTATAGCAGATTTTCCACAAAAATTGTCGAAAAGTTTCTTACTTGTACTAAACAGATGCCTCAGCCTTAATGTCAGATTATAGTCCACAATCTAAACAGCGAGTAATAAAAAGTCACATTTACAGACATAAAAAAGCAGAAATATTTCCAAATTAGTACCACAAACACTTTGATTTTTATCGCAGAAAAATCACAAAACAATTGTAAAATCCTGGACGGACTAAAACGATGTTCAATATTATTTAATTTTAAGGATTTATTAACAGTTTGTGAACAGGTTTTATCAATACATTCTGGCACAACCGGCCCTTTAAGAGGATTCATGATCATATTTGGCCCAAAACGAAAATGAGTTTGACACCCCTGAGTTAATGAATCAGTTATTTCTGAATCTATATGCCAACTTCACCTAATGAGTTGAATAACTGAAATAAATCACTTTTTCTCTATTATTAAGATGCACCTGTTCTCCCACATTAAATCACTCAGCATCAGTTTTGCCATTTAATACTTGTCAGTCCACCCGTTGGACTAATTGTACAACGTGACAATAAATCAATCAGCTTTTCTTTCTTTTTTTTGTTGTTGTTTTTTTTAAACCGTTACTGTTCTCTCCAGCTTGTCTCAACTTGACGGATGCACAAAGGAGGTGGTTCTTCTGGGAAATTGGAGTCGTGTAGATGGGCTTGTTTGCTGCATTTCTTCATGCCAACCTTGATCCTCATTCTCTCTTATTTCAGACCGCCAGTGGGAATGTCGAGGCCAAGGTGGTTTGCTTCTACAGGAGGAGAGACATCTCTCACAGCCTCATCCAGCTCGCGGATAAACACGCAAGTGAGTCGCTGGCTCAGACCATTTTCAGTTACAGCTGAAGTTTGTGTTTGGAGAAGTGCATGGATATAAACTGCAGAGGAAAAACTGGACGTTGTGTATTAATGTTAATGGTGGCGCGACTGAATGGCAGCGTCTCTTTTTGTCAGTTTGCCTCAGGGCAGCTGTGGCTACAATGTAGCGTACCACTATCACACCACTAGTGTATGAATGGGTGAATGTGTATGTAGCGTGAAGCACTTTGTAGTTCCTGTATTTGAAAAGCACTGCACAGGATTTCCTCTACATGTAACTGATCACACCGTGGCAAAATAAAAGCCACCACACCTTCAGAATAAAAGCTTTTTAGAACATTTTTTTATATTTTAGGACGATGTAAAGCATATATACATTACATATCCTAGATTTTCTTACACTCACCATAATCAGAGTTTGAAATGAATTTAAACATCATGAAAGGTTAAAATGTGCTTTATTTTGAAAAACAAACACTTCCGGCTTGAAACTGTGTGCTGCTCTCAGGAGTGAAGGAAAACTGAATACCTGTCCGAAGTAGGGGGAGAGAAAAGGTGAAAGAAATTTAAGGAAGGTTAAGTTTAATTCATTTTTAGTTTCTTAGTGTTACATTTGAACCACAGTTAATATAGTTTGGCCTTCCTTCATAATGTTTCGAATACGGTTTGAAATCTTTCTGATTTTGGTATTTAATCAGCAGCATCGTGTCTAAATACACAAATACCTTCGCAAACTGGGTCTAACATGTAAAAACAACTTTAATTTGTTCAGTCAGAGCAAAGCAGTGGAAAATAAATAATAAAGAAGCTGACAAAAACAATAAGTTGACTGCTGTGGTCAAATATGTAAAATAAACTGCAACAAACCTTCTGCCAAATGGTTCAGAAGGTGCAATTAGGAAGTATAAATATGATGTAAAATAAGTAATAAGGCATGATGTCACGGAGAGCACAAAGTACAGAATTAGACTGCATAGATCTGCCACATTGTCACAGATACGTTTAGATTTTCTTTTCAATATCGGGACTGATCCAGATATTACTATCAAATTGTTGTATCATCGCTATTTATTTTACAATACCTCACAAAAAAATGTTAAAATAATAAAAATAAATACAATATTTTATATAAATAAGACAATATCTTTTCAAAAATTGCAGCTTTCTCCAGAATCTCCAAGTAAAGTAAAATCCTCCAAATCATAAGCCGAAGACAATTATACAAATAAGACAAGAATTACAACATCTTATTTACAATGCAGATTATAGCTCCATACCTTAAAATATCACACAATATATTTATTTTTCTTTAAGTTAGAAAAATAAACTTTAGCACCACATACTTCAATATTTGAGAATAAATATCAACTTATGTTAACGACACAGGAGCCTTTTGAGCCTGATAAATTATTAAATATTTCTATTAGATTTTGGCTCATCCATTCTGTATGAGAGCAGTTGGCATCACACAGCTCTGCAGTTACACAAAATTCCACTAATATTCCATATTTATGATCTTTAACTTATGTTAACATTCAGTGTTTGCAGTTCCTGCCTGTATTTTCTGTTGGTTTATAAATCTTTACTGAGATTTTCAGAAGGCTGACAACATAGAAGGCTCCACGGATCAAACAGATATGTCTGTAATATGTGGAGCGTTCTTAGAAAATAAGGCTTCCTTTGAAATAGCTTTTTGCATCTCTCTGCTTCCTCTAACTTCATTTTTTAGAGATCTCCCTGAAGCAGCTGCAGCCCCTTTACTCAGAACATTGTGTTCAAGCTCCATCATGGAGGAAATGGAAAATTCTGCAATGAGCTCACAAACTGGTTTGATTCCCTTTGTTCCTGAAACCAGAGCAAAAAAAAAAAAAAATCAGGCTTGATGCATAACTCACTTGTTCTTAATCTTAAAGTGGCAAACCTGCATTCAGGACTGAGAATCTGAGACTTTTGGTCGTTTGAACTTGATAAAGGACTTTGATGATTGTCAGTAGATCACAAAAATGTTTTACAGCCATCATAAAACTGCATTGTTTTCATTAGTGTTTAACAAATCCACTGGAAAGTAATTTAAGGCGTTTCTGGATTGTAGTTTGAGCATTTTGCGCTCATCTGCTGCTGTTGTCTTTCTGTGTTGACTCAGCTGCTCCAAACCAGCAAATCCAGTATTCATGGATGGATCCCGCTCTTCAGGGCACATTTTAGGTTTGTCTGAAGGGCTGGTTTGAAAATAAAATCTACTTTTTTTTCCCGTACTTGGATTCAGTTTCTGATTTTAACCGTTTTTTCCTCTTTTTTTCTATTAAAAAAAACCAAAAAAAAACTGCAAATGTTAGAAAATATTTTCAAAAATTGGCTTTTATTTTAATCATCCGTTCTGTGAGTTGTATGACTTAATATTAGGGCCAGGCTTTACTAGAATATAATCATAATATCAGCAGAATAAAGATGCAATTGCACAAGAAGACTGTCTTAAACTTACAAGAAAAAATTCATTTTAATTAGAAAAAAGTTTGAATAATTTGTTGTTTTTCGTGTTGGCATTCCCATAAAATTGCTACTTCATTCTCCAAATATTGCGACTTTATTATGGTAATATTAGGACTTTATTCCTGCATTACGCTCACTGTATTCTTGTAACATCATGAATTTATTTAAAAAAAATAATAATAATAAAATAAAATCTTATCCTGATCCTAATATTCTCTCAGAGTTGACTTGAATTCAAAGTCCAAATAACTTGAAGCTGTGAAACGGATGGTGGATTTTGGGCAAACCGACATCATTCTGATCTGAACCCAAAGAGTTAATTGGCGAACATAAAAAGTCAGATTTTCCACAAATTAAATCTTCAAAAACCAAAAATTTGCCCATTCTTAATCTTACATAAATTCCATTGAAAGTTTTTGATTTTGAAGCACTTTTATCATCCAACAAAACAAAATTAACCCCTTAGACTTGTCATTTTTTTCCCCTCCTCCTGCTTGCTTCTTCGGTGGGTTTATTCTGACTTGGCCTCTTCTCTTTGTGCCTTTTGCAGAGGAGTTGGAAGAAGAGAAGGAGAACCCAACAGAGACCGAGCTCACAGACAAACAGAAACACCAGCTTCGTCACAGAGAGCTCTTCCTCTCCCGACAGTATGAGAGTCTACCTGCGACACACATTAGGTACTGAAACACAAGCCTCACACACGCATGCAGACTGTTCTCTGTGCCACGCCGCTCGTCATCTGCAGGCAGCGCACGTGGACAAGTCATTCAGCCACAGATGCATTACAGGCACAGGCCACTTCCTTTGAATATGTTTTACATGATGGGTGCTTCCCTTCCTCCCTCTCCATCAGGGGGAAGTGCAGCGTCGCTTTATTGAACGAGACGGAAGCCGTTCTTTCATACCTTGACAAAGAGGTAAGCCTGAGGGTGGGGGAAACCAGATCTGCTACCACCGCTTGATCTTTTATCTGAACATCATGGAATAATGCGCCACACTTATCTTTTTTCCTAATTTTAGATTCCTTTTAAACTCATTTATTTGACTTCTATCTTGGTTTATCTTCACAAAATGAAAAGCTGAAATAAACCTGAAAAGGTTTGATCTCATTTAGGGTGTTTTCACGATAGACTCTGTTCGATAATTATAGTTTTCAGACGTTCACATTTGGATTTACTCCGTCTGGCTTCTGCCGGTGCAGAATCATAACGCAGAAAACAATCGGATACGTATCTGACTTAGTAACACATATAAAATTATGCAAATCAGTTTTTTTTTCTCCATGAAAAGCTCAGAATTGGGTGGTTCAGACTGGCATTTGAGTCGCATTCAGCTGCTGTGTGAATGAGCTTTAGTCTGTTTGGATTCTGGTCTGCATAGATTACAATTTTAATTCATAACCTACTGCTACATATCGTTATAAACTAGATGTAAAATCCCCTAATGAACCAGTTAGTTTTTTATAATCATATTTTATTCAACATTGCCAGATTGTTCAGGCAGAACTTACAACCAAGAAAGTCTGAACTACTTAGTTCAGTTTGCTAAATGAATAAATTGCTAAAACATTCTCGCCTGACAATTTATCAGTTGCTTTTAAATGTAGCCACTCTTTTCTTGCAGAAAGGTGTTGATTTTTCTTTATTTTTTCCCACATTGCCTGGCCCTATATTGATTGTGTAGCTTCGTGGATTTGACAGAAGAGAGCAGTCATATGCAGTGACGTCTTTCTGCTTCTCTTCAGGACACTTTCTTCTACTCGCTGGTGTACGACCCGACTCAGAAGACCCTGCTGGCCGACAAGGGAGAGATCCGAGTGGGGCCGCGCTTTCAGGCAGACGTACCTGAAATGTTGCAGGAGGGTGCGTCGCAGTTTATTGTTTAAGATTCGCTTGAACATTTTGGCCGATTAGTTTCCCCTTCTTGGTTTCTCTGAAGTAATCGTGCTCCTGTTCGCTCTGTAAGAGGCTTCCTTTGTGTTGCAGGAGAGGCAGATGACAGGGACCAGTCCAAACTGGAAGAGAAGCTCTGGGATCCAGAGTGTCCTCTGACCGACAAACAGATAGACCAGTTCCTAGTGGTGGCGCGGTAGGTCACCTTTCTGTTCGGATTGCTGCCTCATGGTCACATAAACCCAATCTGCTGTCAGAAAGATCATAAATCCTGGCTGAACTAAGTTGTTCAGCTGTGTCTTATGTATAATGTTTATTTTCTCATTTAATTTAAACATTTATAGAACAAATGTGGTTCTAACTATAGTCTGTTTTACAAAAAGCATGTTTCTGGATGAATAGTGTTTAGAGTTCAGTAGTAACTAGTTACATTTACTTGAGTATCCTATTGGGGAAAAATAAAGTACTTTTGGGAGTATTTTTACTACACTGTTCTTTTTACTTGAGTAATTTTATTATAAAGTATTGCTACTATTACTTAAGTAAGTTTTGGGTGAAGTTATTACCCACTGTGAGTAATTTTACTGAATGAAGAACAAACCAAACATTCACCAGACACAGACCTGCAGTTTATATTGGAAGAAACTGATTTGGAAAAATTTTTCTTTTGCCTGATTTTTTAATTATGTTATGTGAATTATTTTCATTTTGGTCCTATAAAAATGCCAAAATGTCTGATGCTGCATTTTGAAATATTTTATTTTATTTTTTTACTTTTTACTCTTCCTGGAGTAAGTTCTTGGCTACTTTTTCCTTGAGTAAAAATTCATCATCAAAGTAGTGGTTCTCTTATTTGTGTGCATGTTTTGCGTGTTTATAGTGAAGTTGGGGAAAATTCCACCTGTTCGCTTTTATTTCACGGGTTTCTTGTTTGTCGTTGGGTTTTTTCAGAGCGGTCGGGACCTTTGCCCGAGCGCTGGACTGCAGCAGTTCAGTTCGACAACCAAGCTTGCACATGAGCGCGGCTGCAGCTTCTCGAGACATCACACTGGTGAGTCGGGCACGCTTTCTTTCTGGAAACGACCCACCATTTTCACTCTATAAATGCTTCAGTCAACAAGATGCATTTCTAAGCACTTTGAGTTCAATCATAATCAGATTAACATATCTGGGATGAATGTTTGGATGATATAAATGCTTAAGTCTCTGTTGCGTTCAATATTAGCGTCTCTATTTAGGAACCTGCAGGATGCTTTAAGTGTCTTAATGTTTTAGAAGAAGCTCTAAATGGTGCTTCCGTTTCTTTCACGCTGCTGCTTTCTAAGTAGGCTTTCATCGTAACCCTCGTTCTCTCTTAGTTCCACGCGATGGACACGCTGCACCGCCATAACTACGACCTGTCCAGCGCTCTGAGCGTTCTGGTCCCGGCGGGCGGCCCGGTGCTCTGCAGGGATGAGATGGAGGAGTGGAGCGCCTCGGAAGCGGCCATGTTTGAAGAGGCTTTAGAGAAATATGGGAAAGACTTCAACGACATCCGACAAGACTTTGTAGGTGTTTGGTTCGTTTTCTTACTGAATTGCGACTTTGGTGTTAATTATGTGCGAGTTTAAAAGTTGATCTGCTGTGAGAAACTTCAAAACTTTCGCTGATTTTAAATGGAGCACAGACTAAGTTTTATTAGGGCTACAGCTAACAATTAATTATTATGATGATTAGACAATTAATCTGATAAATCTTATATCTTTTTTTATTACCTTATTAGAAATAACATCAAACATGAAAATAAACATTTTATTGCCGTAAAATGCATTGGAAGCTTTCATTTAGTGCATGCTTGATCATTTGTAGCAAAGGATGCATCTGCAGCTAAAAATACTTCGAAAAGCTCATCTGTTTCTGCTTGATTTAACATGTCTGACTTTTTTTGTCTTTATTGATTAATAAATGGATGCAGAAGGTTCTTATTTGAGGATTTTTAACAGAATTTGAACCAGAGGAATATAAAGCTATGACAAGATAAAGGTGTTTTTTTTTTTTTTATCTTAAATGCAAAACATCTATATCTTTTGTACATTTTTGGATTGAAAGAGTATGTTGTTCTTTCAGCAAGTAGCCATTTTTTGAGTTTGTATTCTCTAATTACTAAATCAGTTGACGGTTATTTTAATAATCGATTCATCATGAATAATTTGATTAATTGTTTCATCCCTAAATTTTCTGAATGTGCAAATTTTGCAGTTTTCCCTCTCAATCCTCATCTGGACGACTCCGTCATTTTCTAATCTCTCTCTAATTGAACTTCAACAATACAACCAGGATTCAGTTGAATTAGGGCAGCTGCAGCAGGTGCTCATGAATACGTATTAAGCATGTGAATCACTGCGCGTGTCGTCGTCTGCGGCCAGTAGCGAGCGAAGTCAGTCGCTCCCAGCCTTTGTGGTCACGACGTCTCATGAATAAACATGAACGCTCTGCGCCCAGACGGCAGGAACATGAGGTATTAATATCATTAATCTGCTCTCCGTCTCCCTCTCCTCCTGGGTCGTGAAGCTGCCGTGGAAGTCCCTGACCAGCATCATAGAGTACTACTACATGTGGAAGACCACAGACAGATATGTGCAACAGGTGAGGCTGCTGCACTGATTTGTTTTTTTGTTGTTTTTTTTTTAGGTATTCAGCTACTCTGTGTTAATTAGCTCAGAGCTCCTGTGTGAAATTACAGATTATGTTTACCGTGTTCATGCAAGACCAAAAACAATCAGGACCAAATGAATAAAAACTCCACAGGGAGCCTTTTAAGCAGCTTATAATGAACTGAAAACAAACTTTCTCCCTGCAGCCGAGCCGTTTGTGCCACACGAAGGTTTTACATTTACGCTCGTCATCTTCTTTTCCTTACAGAGTGTCTCAACAAAAATTCTCCAAATGTAGTTTCTCACCCCCAGGGAGGGATTATTGATTTGAGTTCAACTTTGAAAACTTCGGCTCTAACTTTTCAAACTAAGTTATGGCTCGTATAAAACTTTGCAAGCCAGTAAAACTGCATTTGAAAGTCTGAAGGGTAGAAATTTGGTCTAAAATTTGATGTCTACGACTTTGGAAAGCCATAAATGTAAAACATGAGCTTCTACCCAGTCTGGAAAAGTTTTCTATTGTCTTATTGCTTACATTTGTAATTCTGTATCTTTAATTTCTCACAGATTTTAAGGTATTGAGCGAGAACTCACAGAAAACAGAAGAACTTTTTTAGGCATTTTGAAAAAGCAAATTTAGGATGACAGTGTATTGGTTTCTGTTCAGGGCGACTTGTTGTTTTTGATTTCCTGTTGAATAAATTCACTCTGTGTTTCCACGAGCAGAAAAGGCTGAAGGCAGCCGAGGCAGAAAGCAAGCTGAAGCAGGTTTATATCCCCACGTAGTGAGTTTCCTTCCTTTGCTCTTCAAATTAAAATGTGAAGTTAAAAGTTTTTCATATTTTGGGTGTAATGAAAGTGCAGCGTTTTCACATCGCTCTCCATCTCGACAGCAACAAACCCAACCCCAACCAGATCTCGATGACCAACGGTAAGATGGCGACTGTGAACGGAGCGGGCCCCGGGGCCTTCCATGCAGCGGGAGGCGGCCGAGCCTGCGAGAGCTGCTACAGTAAGTTTGGTTTGTCCACATGAATCCAGAACAAAACGCCAAGAAATGTTTAAAGTTTTCCGCTGGGCGACAGAATGTTTGATGACAATGTGTTTGGCTTAAAAAGAAAAGTCCTGAATTCAGATAGTTTCCATAGAAAGTTTTTATTTATTATTTATTTTTGGGAAAATTAAAAAAAAAAATTTACATATAAGATAAATATTTAACATCTTAAGTTGTTTTATAAAGAATCTGTAGTTAGTGGAATATTTTCTCTATTCATCAATTATTTGGTTAAGAAAACTGACACATTCTACTGATTTTTAATTTAAACACTTAAGTGTATTTTATGCAATACTGTACATACATAGAAATACAGATAACTCAATTCTTTTTAAATAAAATAATCATTTTTGCATAAATTGAATATTTTAATGTGTTTCTAATACTTTATAAAATAAGTTAAAGTGGCTAAATGAAAAATCTGTAAAATGCACCAATTTTTTTGTATCCAATTAATCACCAAAATAATTAATTACTGAAATAATCATTAGTTGCGGCCCTAGTTGGCAGCTGTTCAGAATGGTGCATGCAAGAATATTAACTGAAAGTTGAGTGAAAGGAAAAAGGCTGGCAGCTGTTGGCTCTAATGATAAAAGTTACCAAAAATAAATGCTTAAAATATCGGTGTGTGAGTGGTTAATCTAGACTACATGTCTATTTTTATTTGAGTCATTGACTTATATGAACTTTTTGATAATTTACTGACCTCTATGCTACAGTAAAATGGACGGACAGAGGAAATGCATTTGTGCTTAAAACCAGTTTATGTTTTGTCCTGCCAGCTGTGTGAACAGCGTTTCAGATGTTTACTAATGGAGTTCAAATAACAGCTGAATTATTTAAGGCACTGTGGACAGGTGTCGATTCTTCCAGTGCGCTCCGCTAACAGGATTTATTGCGTTTTGTGCGTTGAGCAGCCATGCAGTCGGCCCAGTGGTACTCCTGGGGGCCTCCCAACATGCAGTGCCGCCTGTGCGTTTCCTGCTGGATGTACTGGAAGAAGTACGGCGGTCTGAAGATGCCGAGCAGAGCCGAGGCCCCAGAGGAGAGGACCTCCCCCACTCCTGCAAGCAATGTAAGTTCAAGACCTTGTGTTACAAACTGGAGGTCCGCTGGCCACATCTGGCCCGCCAAAACCTTTAACGTGGCCCTCGAGACTCCAGAGGGACGCATAAGTGGAAGCAAATCAAAGCAGTTTTTATTGGTTTTCTACCAAGTTTCAGAAAATCGATTGAGATTGTGCTAATTCTCACAAACTCAGCAGACCCTCGCATTTTTTCCACACTAATACATAATTGTAAGTTCATTGCAAATTCGGCTGCAACTAATGATTGTTTTAGTAATTATTGATTATTCTGATGATTAATTGGATAAAATAGATGGTACATTCTAAAGATCTTTAATTTAAGCCCTTTATACAATATACATTGAAAGATGCAAATGAATGAAAAAATTTTAAAAGATAAAATACATATTTATTGCCTAACATGAAAAATCATTCCTAATTATGAAATCCAAACTGCATGAACCTAAAGTTTTGCTAAAAAGTGTTTTTGTCTTGAATGCAAAATGTTAATATTTTTTGTAGTTTTAGCTTAATTACTGCTCTGAATTTCTTTCTTTCAGCAAATTACCTTTTTTTTAACCGTATGCTCCAGTTAACGATTAATCTATTACATAATTAGTTGACAATTATTTTAATAATTGATTAATCACTGTTACTAATTTCAACCCTATAGTAAATTTTCCAAAATAGTTAAAAACATCAGGTTTAAGTGACTGCTAACTCCCACCTGCAGGTGGCAGTATTTCATAATCCCCTTTACTTCGTCTCAAATATGAATAATCAATACGGCAAGTAACTGAAAGTCACATTTACCGTCATACATAAGCGCAAACATAGCAAAATTTCTTGCAAGTATTTCTAATTTAGCACCACAAAATCAGTCATTGTGATTACAAAAACAATGTTCAATATTATTCAATTTTAAGATGTATATATCAAATGCAGACAGCGCTATTTATTAATATTTTTACAGGTTTTTTAAGGTGTTTTTGTGTTATACATTCCAAGGTTTCCCCCAGAAAGCTTGCTTAGCTCAGTGGTTGGGGAGTTGGCAGTCGTTCATCCAGCGGCTCGTCGTGTTTTTGAGTTAAAAATTGTTTAAAGTTGACAGGAAGTTTGAAAACATCACTTGATAATCATGTGTTATTGAAAGATTGGAAGATTAATACCTGAACACTAAGTATAAAGTCTTTAAAAATGCAAACACCTTTAAAAGACTTAAATAAATAAGCAATGCTTAGCCTGGTGGGGGCACAAGTAAAGCCTGGTGGCCTGCCAGGCTTAGAAAACACTGTGGGAAACCCTTCATTCTGACACAACCAGGCTCAAAATGTCCTAGATCAACAAAATGAGCTTTAAAACTCAAAGTAGTGGCCATTTGTAATAAAAAACATTACATGAAGAATTTGAAGCAAAGCAAAAAGATTTTAATCCATGTAGAATAAGCAGAAATCATTCAGTTGTAAGTGTGTGAAATGTACCGATACAGTGTGTCTGTGATATCTCCAGCTAGCATCAATTATTCAGCGCGCTAGCAGCATATTGTAGTGAGTTTCACATATTGGATGCTAATAGGGTCACACAGTTTCTCAAGGCCTTTTGTAATGGAGGAAGCTGACCATTTGTAACAAAGAAAATCGCCTCAGACGAGGACTGCAGCTTCATCTGCATAAGCTAAATGGAGGTCAACATAATGTGAGATAAGTTGGTATTCAAAACCAGTGGTATTAGTGGTATTAGTTAGCGCAGTAGCATACTGGGAGCCCTGGTTGTGATGGATGTGAGTGTTTTAGTTCTCATGGAACAACATAAAGGTTGTTTCTGATGCTCAGAGTTGGTTTTTTAAGAGCTTCACAGTTTCTAGTGGTGGATTAAATTACAGTGTTCAAACACAGACTTCAATCTGGAATAATCTGGATTGACTGAGTCCTTATTCCCTGTTGGGTTAAAGTGATAAAGAACTGCATTCCTAAAAACAAATAAGAAAAAGCATAATTCTGGAGCATAGAAATGTTTTAATATGTCATCCATGGATCCATCCATCCCTCCATTAATTCATTGTCATCCATCCATCTGTCATTCATTCACCTATCCATCCCTCCATCCGCCCATACCTCCATTCATTAATCTACCTCAGTCCTTCTGTAATTCATCCATTCATCCATCCATCCGTCCATTAAATAATTTATCAGTTCAGTTTCTCTACATACTTGTCAGTCTCTTCTTCATCATCAATCCATCCTTCTTGCCATTTATTCACGCTTCACTCTGTTACTTTTATTCGTCCATTAATTTGTCCATCAATGTGTTCATTTATCGACGCCCACCTATCCATCCATTCATTCATTCTCTCCATCCATCTGTACTAAATCTGAGTCTGGGAAAAGTGGTGTGAAAAATATGTAGGAACCCAGGAATCAGTTTTTCTGTAGAAGAAAATCACTAATAAAACCAATTTAACTCATTTTAATCCTAGTCTGTAAGCTTCTTTTCTGTAATTTTTTAGCCTGCTTACCACAGACTTTAGTACAGTTTAAGATAACAAAATGGCAGCCTGACCGTTTCTTTCCTCCTCTGCCCATCCAGGAGTCCCGCTCCAGGAGTCACGTTCCCCGCCAGTCCAACCACATGGTACCGATGAGGAACAGCGGCAGCCCCAAGTCCTCCATGAAGACCAAGCAGGCCTTCCTGCTGCAGGCCACCCGCCTCACCAAACTGGCTCGGCACATGTGCCGGGACATCATCAGGCTGCGCCGCGCTGCGCGCCGGCCCTTTGTCCCCATTAACTGTGGGGCCATAAAGGCGGAGTGTAAGAGCTCTTTCAATTCCTCCTAACTTCTGCCACATACACACACACACGCATACACACACACCACCCTTCCTCTTCTCTCCTCACCCCAACCTCCCCACCATCGACCACCATCGCTGCCCTCGTTTGTCTCATTCTGTTTTTATTATTATTGTTATTATTATTTTGTTTTTGTATTCTCCCACCCCCTGTTTCCAATAAAGGCTGCCTGTCCTCATAACTGAGTTTTGATCATCTTTTCATTCGTTTTTTTTTTTTTTTTTGTTCATTTTCTGTTGTTCTGATCTTTTAATTCAGATCTATTGGTTAAAATATTCATTTTGCACACTCACACGACAGATAATCTTCATATAAGTAACAATATTATAACTTGTCTGAGCCGTATCTTTGCAGGAGTTACATGTAGAGAAAATGTATTTTAGTAAGAAGCTCTATTTTGCATGGCGCCATCTGTGCTGTCATGACTCAAACGTAAATGTTGGCTGTAAATACTGAACCTCAGCTCCGCCATTTTGTTTCTTTTGCTCATGCATCTCCTCCTTTCTCATGACTGCGTGTGTTTTTATTTGTATTGGAAAAGCTGAACTGTGATTGGACGGACTCCTGAGTATTCATACCTCTGGTTCTGTTTCACATTCCTGCACAATCACCTTCAGTTTTATTTAGATTTAATCCGAAGTTATTTTTGGTAATCTACCTCATTTATCAGTCCGGTGTTTTTACGTTTTACTCTTGCTGTAGGACGGCTCTACAGGCAGCTCAACCCAACGCTCCCATTCGCCTTCAGAGAGATGGGTCAACTCAAACAAAATATCAAATGTAGAATTTGGCTTTTTATTTGTGAAATTTCTCCTCATCACTTGCTGAAATATTCCCCAGCCTCCATTCAATAGACTCTTTATAAAAATAAATTCATTTCTTTCATGTTTTCTGGACCAAAGAGTGTTGCGGAAAAAGGTTAGGGCCACAAAAAAGAACAGAATTTGATTTTAATGTCAGAATTTGCTTTTTTTCCCCCCCCTCTTCAGAATTTTTTTTTCCTTTAATCTCAGAATCAGAAATGTTTATTTATGCACCACCAGCATAGGTCTGCTCTTAAATCAAATCTGGATAAATGAATAAATGTGCATTTATCCACATTTATTCACTGTGGATAAATGTAGGTTTTCAACATAACTGACATAACACTAGCGTAGAAATATTTAGATTAATCTCATAAATGTTCTTGAAAAATCAAGGAAATCTTTAAAGTTTCTTTTCTAGCAAATTTCTGGGAATAATTTTAATGCTTGAGTTTTATCTTGCAGTTTTCCAACTTTTGGACATCAGAAATTTCCTTTTTTTTTTCTTGAAAATTTTGGAGATGGAGTTTTTTTTTTGTTATGGAAATTTACCCCTTTTTTTTTTTTGTCCCAATACGGCGTCACAGACAAACACACAAGAATGTTTGGTTATTTATTTGTGTTTTTACACAAATTGATACAGAATTAGAATTTTGACATTAAAACGAATTTTAATTTTTTTGGTGGCTCTAATCGTTTGAGACGTCATTATTGCGGGTCAGTTTGGAACAGTTCACACTGAAGTCAGATATAGGCAACATTTTTAAGTAATGTGAGCGCAAAAAAAATGTAAAAATCTAATTTTAAAAAAAAAAATCAGATTGGAGCATCTGCAGTGTGAACGTAGCCTGAGTTTCACCCCTGGAGGAGTCGGCCTGACTTTCTGGGAAAAAGGAAATCACAGCTTTTATTCTGACCCATCTACACTGAAAAAACAGAACACGTGATCCAACTTAAATATTTTGGGTTAATGGGTCACAAGGAATCAAATTAAGTTTACCCAAGTTAATTTATTTATTTTATTGTCAAGTTAAGGGGTAGGGTTAGGGTAAGTTAGCCAAACTTCATTGAATTACTTGTGACCAGTTAGCACAGCTTTTTAATTTTAGTGCTCCATTCTCTTTTTTTCAGTGTACTGTACTCCTTACACTGAAAAAACACAAAGTCTTACAAAGTACTTTTGGTCTGGTCTCTACTTCAAACTTGAAATAAGCCAAAACTAACCTAAAAGTAACTTCAAGCAAGATATAAAGGCTTGTTTTAAGTAAATAATTCCTTAATATTGATGAAAAAAGTACTTGTTCCAATGGCAACAAGTAGTTAAACAGCTAAATAATAATCCATGTTATAATTACTTATAACATGGGACATTTATCAGTCAGTAGAACAAGTACTTCATTAATATTAAGGAATTATTTACTTAAAACAAGACTATATCTTGCTGAAAAGTTACATTCAAGTTAGTATGTCTTATTTCAAGTGTAATAACATATTTGAACTAGAAACTAGACCAAAATTACTTGGTAAGAGTTTGTGTTTTTGCAGTGTAGTGAGACCTTTACTGAACAACTGGATTTAAACTTTAGCTTAAGTAACACAGACGTGACTCTTGTTTACTAATAAAGTGATTTCTATATTAAATACTAATCCATTTTCCTTTCACTACTTTGTTAGTCTCACATAAAATCCCAGTAAAGTAAAAACCTGTGGTTGTGATGTGAAAGTATTACAGGGGTATGAATACTTCTGCAGGGCACAGGAAGTGTTTGCTGCATCACCATCTCACCCACCGTAGGACGGACCGCCTTCTCGTGTCCTGCGTTCAGATCATGCAATATTCATTTGAAACCATCCTGAAGCCTCGTCTGTCTTGTAAATCCTGGAGACAGGATTTTACCGTCTTCCTCTCTTCTTCGCTCATTTTCTTCCTCCTTTGATTTTCCTTTCATTAACTGTGTGAATGTGAGGGATACATCTCCAATAAAGTCAGTCCTGAAAGCATTTCCTCCGAGTCCTTGTGCTTCATGTGTCTGTTTTGTGTCCATCAGCAGTTACAGGAACACACACCAGCCATCCTCCCCATGCATGCACTCTCATGCACATCCAGCTCCTTTTGTGACTCCCTCACCTTTTCATCTACATGTCTTGCAAGGCATTTCTTTCTGAGTGTGCATGTATGCATGAATCCAGATCTCAATTTTGGTTTTTCACGCTCATGCGTCGCAAATACGTCAAATTAAAGGGAACGACCGATGCAAAGATATATATGTGTGTGTGTGTGTGTGTGTGTGTGTGTGTTATGTGTGTTTGGTTTAGACATGTTAAGGGTGTCAGAAGGGCAGGGGACCCGGCTACCCAAAACCAGAGCGGCCCAAAGGAGCACTCTGACCAGTGTCCTGCAGTTTCTAGGTAAACGCTCAGTGATATCAGCCCGAACTCCGTCCGAACTGCGTCTGAGCATCAATTATTCAGGCGGTGTGACCGAGCCAGTTCATGCAGCTCCAGTGTGTGGTGTCTCTTCCAGAGTCCCGGCCCATGGCCCACGCCCCTCGCTCCCACCGCACCGCAGGCCTGCAGACGCCCCCGCCTCGCCGCCTCCTCTCCTCTCTCCCGCACGGACCCCACGGCATGCTGGGAAAACGCAGCTACCACCACCACAGCAGGGCTGACCCGGAGAGGCGTTCAGGTACAAGGGAGGAGTTTGTTTTTTCTTTTTTTTTTTTTTTTTAAATCAGGATATCTGAGATTATTTCAAGAACGTAGAAGATGGAAGGGGAGAAAGGCACTCTTAATGCTTTATAAAATTAATTAAATTAACTTTTGCTGCTAAATCGGAGCCACCTCAGCTAATTCTAGCAAAAACCAGTCAACCTTTGACTCTCGGTTTAAAAAGGTAGTGTTTAATAGCAGCTTAAAGCAGAAAGATGGATAAATGCATTTAATTAATCTAAAAAAATGATTCACAATTGAGTTTTCCTTGTACATGTGTGTTTAGAAGCTTAATAAACTTTGAACCTTAAGGACTTAATTGGTGTGTTTTTGTCAGATTAAGAACTTGGTGCGCAAATAAAATTTTTTTTTGTTTTTTTTTGTCATTTTCTTGAATTGGCACACAGCAAAAATTACACATACAAGTATACCAGTTTCTCTGGTTTTACTTTTTATAGGTATATGTTTGAGTAAAATTAACATTGTTCTTCTAGTCTATGAACTACTGACAACATGTCTCCGAAATTCCAAGAAAAAAAATTTGTTTTTATTTGCGGAAAATGAGAAATGGTCAAAATAACGAAAAATATGCTGAGCTTTCAGACCTCCAATAATGCAAGGAAAACAAGTTCATATTCATTTAGAAACAACAATGCTAATATTTTAACTCAAGAAGAGTTCAGAAATAAATATTTGGTGGAATAACCAGTGGGGTTCAGTGCATCAAGTTTTCTGGCATTTAGCAAATAGAAATAATTGTGCTAATTCTACCTAAGCTAAAACAAGAAAATTTTGGTCTGATTTAACTCCAGACTGTGAGAGAAAAATGTTTTTATGTAAATATCTGGTTTAAACTGGGCATGTATGTATACATATTTATTCTTGTGCCATCATTTTTATTATTTATTTTTTTGCAGAAAACCCTGGTTCAACAGGAGGACCTCTCATCGTAAGTGAAAGTCTTGTTTTTCCTTTACATCTTCATCGCTGTTGTAGTAAAACCATCGTAACCCATTTTTCCTGCAGCACAACGGCCGCAGCAGCAGCAGCGGAAACACCAGAGGAGGAGTAATGATTCGCAAGAGACGCCCCAACTGGATCGATGCTCCCGACGACAGCTTCTTCCTCGTCACCCGGGAGACCAGGTAAGCAAAGGTGACCCTTTATTGACACATGATTGTCATTATTCTGTGTGTGTTTTTGCATTTCTCACCTTGTAAGGCCCATTTTCACAACAGATGCTGTGAGGACCCACTGCTCATTAAGTTTTCACTTTCTTGGATGTTTTATCTTCTTTTTTATTTTTTTTATTTTTTTGCAAAATAGACACATTTTGTTGATCATGATTAATTTAGAAAATAAATAAGTGAAATAAAACATCCAAGGGTTGAAAACTTTTTATAGGCACCAAAAAATCTATGTTTCTACATTTGGTTTAATCAAAAAGCAAAAACGTTTGGCTGCTTGGTGTCAACAGAGTGGGTCGTAAAGGTCATCATGCTAACTAAACCATAAGGAGAGAAAAAAAAAACACTTGTAAAAAAACATCATCAACAGGAAAATGGAGATGTTTCTTCAGGACTTGCATCTCCTGGGCTTTGTGGGACATCATATCTGGGGAGATGCTGGTCAGTCGTGTAAGTTTGCAGAAACAGCTGGTGAGTCACATCGTTTTATTTTCAGCAAGGTCAGGTGGGATCAACACATTTTTTACTCTATATCCCAATTTTCTTTTTTTCCCTCCATCCCTCTAATGTGCTTCCTGGTTTTGACTCTTTAGATCCCATCTAGACAATTTCAGAGTCCAGAACAAAAGGCTTAATTCTTAATCTCGTGATCTCCTCAGTGTCTCTCTTTCACAAAACACTGGTAAAGGATGGACGCGTTTAGCCAATGGATCTGTGCCACTGATGTCATTCAATCACTTTCCACTTACTTCTGCCCTCAAAATGTCCACTTCAACCACTTAGGAGGATGAAAATGACCGCCATTTCATGCCATTAGCGCAGCTTGTGATGCATCAACATCAATTCAGCTGCAGAGCAGCCGCTCGTCATTGTGAGGGTGTGACATTAGCTTTTAGTCCAGAGCAGCTCGATGCGTTTCGCCGCAGCGTAAGAGACCCCCATGCGGGGCACAAAGGATGATTGTGATTTACCAAACTGAACCAGCAATACGTGTGAGCTCTGAGCAGAGATAATGATAATTCAAAAAAGAAACCAAGCAAGAAAGAAAGTGGAGGTTGGGTAAGGAGTCTTTTTTGCTTTCAAGAAATTTATAAACTAACTTCTGTGCATTTTTTTTTTTTAGCATTTGGTGCTTCCCTGTCTTAAAACAAGAGGTGGAGATAAACAAACAAACAAACAAACAAAAAAAAAACACACAAGTGGATATTTATCTTCCTAAATCATCACATTGTTAAAGAAGGTTACAAAAATAGGTAGAAAATACATTAAATTGTTATATTTCTTTATTTTTCTGCATTTAATTCAGATTGAAAAGTACCTTACTTATTTATCCCAAAGGGAAATTGACTGTTGTAATTCAAATCATTCAAATATCTTAAAGAGTTGTGGATGGTGGTGCAGTAGCAACAAATCTGAAGAGGCCTCTGACTGAAGACTGCTGTCATGACATGCTAAGAGTTAAATTTCTGGGATTTTAGTGAAATTCAAGGGAGCAGACAGATTATTTCATTATAACTATTACTTTTTCATCAATATTAAGGAAAAATGAACTTAAAAGAAGCTCCCATTTCTTCCTTAAAAGTTACTTGTGAGTTAATTTTGATATAATTGGTAAGATTTTGTGTTTTTGGAGTGAGCAATGAAATTTCTGGACACAAATTTGCTTTTTTATTATTTTCTGCATTTTTGTCTTTCTTTTGTCATTTTCAGATGTTAACACTTCATGATACCAGTTTAAAAAAGCAAAGTAAGAAAATACTAGAAAAATAATAATAATAGGAATTATTATTATTGGACTGAATTTGTTATTTTTGACTTTTTCTTTTTTCATTATTGGATGTTAAGACTTTTTTGATACCAGTTTTAAAAAGTGTTTTTTGACTTTATGTCCTTTTTCTGTATTATATACTACTACTACTACTACTACTACTACTACTAATAATAATAATAATAATAATAATAATAATAATAAGTTATTGTTAGTGTAGTTGTTGTCATTGTAATGACTATTATTAGGATTATAAGGGTTGATTGAAACTGAATCTGAAGTTTGAAGAAATATGCTTCTCTACTCTCTTCCCACACACACACACACACACACACACACACACACACACACACACACACACACACACACACACACGCACACACACACACACACACACACACACACACACACACACACACACACACACACACACACACGGTCTGTCCCGTGCGTGCCTTCAAGTAATCAGAGTTTTCAGCTCCTGTATGTGCCAAAGAAAGATGTTCCCCCATTAAGCCTGAGCCTAAATGAGCCACGGCACCCGGCCCCCGCAGCCGCCCGCCCTCGGACCACCTCGGCTAAAATTAGAGCAGCTAACTGGGTGCAGATGGAGCCAGGCACCGGCCGCGGCTCTGCGTGGAAATATCATTACCGCATTAACCATGGCTGCACTCACATGCATCACTCACTCACTCGCTGTGTGCTGGTGTGTGACAGAGTCGGCATCAATCTCAGAGCCTGAACAGCTCGTTATATTACCCTGTCATTCAGCCTTGCAGTGTAACAATTAATGCCTTCCTGAATAAAAGATCTGGTCTGATGCTGATGAAGGATGATTGGAAGCTGCTCTCTCTCTCTTTTTTCTGCTCTCTCGGCGTGATGAACACTCTGTGTCGTGGTGCGGAGAGAAACGATGGGAGATTTTTCCCATTTACGCAGTGAAGGGGAAAACATTGTGCTTTCAGAAACAAAGCTGTGTGAGAAAGATTGTAAAGTAATTTAACTGGACGAAAATCAGAATGTGGAACCAGAAAGTTAAAGGCGTAACTCCATCTGTGATGCAGAAAAAAAAAACTTTTTATGACACGCAGTTAAAATACGATTTCCTCGATTTCCTCTTTATATCCTGGTTGATCATCTTAAATCAAAAGTACTTGAGTTAGACTTTGTTGTGCAAGAACACACTCACTCAGTTCACATAGATAAAGATCAATTTGTTTGATGTTTATTGATCCATGTTGGAAATATGTAAAATGCCATAACAATGCTTTCAGACAGCCTCAACTTTTCTGCTTTTTGTCAAATTTAAATGTATTTTATTGGGATTAGAGTAACACAAAGTTGTGCAGGTCGGATTTACAAGGATGTGGCGCCTGAGCAGGAGCCAGTTTTGGTTCCCTATTCACTAAGAAAAAACTAATTCACTAATGCAGATTGCAGAATATTAGGTAATCATATACATTAGTATGAACTGATGAATGGCAGGTTTAATATGACCTCTAAGCAATAAGTCATTGTTGTTTTCAAAGAAATAAACGGTAACTTTCAGAATCTTAATACAGTTTAAGTAAGACAAAACTTACAAAGAAGTAATTTTTCAACGTTTTTACTAAAAAGTATTAGGTATAAGTGAAATAATCAGATGTTTTCTTGTATTATAAGTTATAATTGTTTCCTGGTATTTTTCATCAACATTAAGGAATTGCTGACTTAAAATAAACTCCTATATCTTGTTGAAAAGTTATTTTTAAGTTAGTTTTGTGTTGTTTCAAGTATAATAAGACATTTGCACTTGGAGCAAGGCAAATAATGCTTAGTAAGACTTTCTTTTTTTGCAGTGTAATGTTTGAAAACATGCAGTCATTAAAAAAACAAAAAATAAATCTGATTCTGCTCTCATTGGTTTTGCCACAAAAATTGGTTACTGCCCCTGCAAGCAGTAACCACTTGACATGCATAATTGTCAAGTGGGAAAAAAATATGCATAATTTTCAATGTTTTTTCAATAATAAAATGTATTTGTATTTATACCAAAGCATAATCATGTCAGAATGGCCTAGTCAAAGTCCTGATTAAGAAACTGTGGCAAGATGCGAAAAAGAATGTTTCCAGACGCTCTTCATCAAGTGAGTTTGATTTTAATGTAATCCAAACCCAGATGAAAAAGCACCAAAGTGTTTCTGCACAATCGCTTTCTGAGATGTCTGAAAGTGTTTGAAAAACTTTTTGGATTTTATTTGTAAAACAAAGAGAAAATAATGTTTTATTTTCTCCCACTTTATTATTATTAAACACTACTTTTTGTTGGTGTCTTGCATGAAATTCTGATAAAATACAATTAAGTGTTTGGTTGGCAGTAATGTAAAAACGTTTGCACAGGGGATGTTCACCAAAGAATTATAACTTAATCTCAATTGAGATTATGCTTCTGATTTCCTATTGTTGTCCTTTTAACGTATCTTCTTTATTGGAATCCCGCTTTAGCTGCTGAAACTCAACCAAACAAGATAAACCCTCGCTCCTCCTTTTCGACCGAATGCAACTCTAAAATGCAACACAACCCCTCAGTCGACGCAGGTTATTTAGATGCAAAGCAGGAAACACGAGGAGGCAAAGAAAGAACCACAATCATCAATCTGCGGGTGTAGTGCACTTGAAGGATCTGCGTGCAGATCCATGGGTGTTGCATGCATATTCAGACACACTTTAGCTCCACTTGGAAATGCTGCCTCGTAATTTAATGTGCTTGTTGTGTCGGCAGCAGGACTGTTTCCCAACTGAGGGAAGAAAATATGAAGATTTAAAGAGCATTAAATCTTAAATGGCCTGCAGGATAACTATGAGTTATTACCTGTACTTTGCATTTGTGTCCAATCGAATCGCATTAGCTTTGTGGCTAGCTGTGTGTCCCTTGGTCTTCCTGGGTTTAGTGCAGCAGGTCGTTGTGGGCAGCTAAGAGCTTCTTGGTCTCTCAGCAGGCTGAAATTACGTCTGTGCTCCTTTACAAGCCTGAAAATCCTCTTTGTTATCTTGTTTTTTATTTTATTTCTGCTCCTTTATGCTTTATTTTAATGTTTCCAAAGCTAGAGCTGCAGCTAACTGCCCTGAAAATTATAGATTTTATGAAATTATGTGAACTAAACAAAGGATTTCTCTGTGCGATTCAAGATAATTGTTTATTTGCATCTCATCAAACAAATTGCAAGACGATGAATGATGAATGCTTCTGAGCTGCATCCTGATACGAGACTTTGCTATAAAAAATAAATTCAGCTGCTGATTTACTGAAGCAACATGTAAACAATGACTTGGCCTTGAAACATGAGAAATTTAGGAAATAGGAATGGAAACAGTTAAACGAGTTTACTGCTGATTTATTGGTGTTTTTATTCATTTTTATTTGATTATTGGTTTTATTTATTATAAATGGTGGCTCTTTATTGATATTTGTGTTTTAAATCTAGGAATCTAAATAAAAAGAAGTTATCCATCCATCCATCTGTCCATCCATCCATCCATCCATCCATCCATCCATCCATCCATCATCCATCCATCCATCCATCCATCCATCCATCCATCCATCCATCCTTCATCCATCCATTCGTCCATCCATTCATCCGTCTGTCCATCTTCCATCCATCCATCCATCCATCCATCCATCCATCCATCCATCCATCCATCCATCCATCCATCCATCCATCCATCCGTCCATCCATCCATCCATCCTTCATCCATCCATTCGTCCATCCATTCATCCGTCTGTCCATCTTCCATCCATCCATCCATCCATCCATCCATCCATCCATCCATCCATCCATCCATCCATCCATCCATCCATCCATCCATCCATCCATCCATCTTCAATAAGCTGTAATATTATTTAAAAGTTAATTTATTCCAGTGACTCATTTTACCAAAGAAAACACATTTTATAGTCTTCTCACATAGATTGATGTTTTCAAACTTGTATTTCTGTTAATTATGATGATTTTCCACTTAAGGTTTATGAAAACAACACATTTAAGATCAGATTAATAAAAATATGTTTAATACAGAAAAGTAACCTTAATAAAAAGTATGTTTAATACATATTCTCAAAAGGTACTTTTAGTCTGACAAACAAGCCTCATTCTAATTTATTGAATATGACTACGTATAGATGAAGACAGTAAAAAAAAAAAAAAGAAGAAGAAGAAGAAGCTTAAAACATGTAAATATCCGTGGCTGATTATTTTTACATTTCAACAGTATTTTTTAACTCTCCCTCCTGCCTGATACCTCCTGTCGTCTCCTCCCATCCAGGAGGGCGCGACGGCTGCTGTCCCGCTCCCAGCTGAGGCACGCCTGTCGACAGCCCTGCGAGCAAATCACCCTGCGCAGGGTCTCCCACGGACCCCCGCAGGGGCTTGTCCTGGCCCCTCCACACCCACACCCCAGTTTGAGGATGCGGGGCCCCATCGTCATCCACGATTGATCAGTCAAACTTCGGACTCTCAGACCTCCACGCTGCGCCTGCACACCTGTTCTCTGAATACATCCTCGGTTCTTTGGAAGCTAAAAATGCGGTTTTAACCCAACAACACGATTAAACACGCTGTTTGGCAACAGAGGGATGCGTTGATGAGCCTTGATGCAATAGAAACACACAAGCCTGACTGATAACTGCTTCCTGTCTTTGACTCTCTTAGGAATTTGCTCCTACGTATTCACGCAGGCGCCTGTCAATAAATTAGAAACGTCACGGAAAAGTTCATTTAAGACAATAATTTGTTGGTTGATATACAGCTCTGGAAAAAGAAATTAGAGCCCACTGCACTGAACCCCATTAAAAAACTCATTGTTATTCCACCAAATAATGATTTCTGAACTCTTCCTGAGTTAAAACATTAGTATTGTTGTTTCTAAATTAACATAAACTTATTTTCTTTGCATTATTTGAGGTCTGAAAGCTCTGTGTCTCTTTTGGGATTTTTTATTTTTTTAATTTTTTTACCATTTCTAATATTCTGCAAATAATTACTAAATTTGTGTTGGAATTTCAGAGACATGTTGTCAATAGTTCATAAAGTAAAAGAAGAATGTTAATTTTTCTCAAACACATACCTATAAAAACTGAAATCAGAGAGGCTGGTCTCTAAATGTTTTCCACTGCTGTATATTTAATAGATTCAATATGCACACGATGAGAATTTTAAAGCATTTGTTCCTGTTCATATTTAGGATTTTGACTTTTTCACCTTCCACTCAACTTTTAGATTATATGCTTGACCAGATGTGGTTTTGAAGATTGTATTCTCTCATTAAGTGTGAATTTTTTCAAAAATTATACCAAAATGTTATGTTATCATTTAAAACAGCTGACTCTTTGTTAGCTAGACCCTCTGAAGCTGGCTGTTCAGAGCATTATGTCCAAGCATTTTAATGGAAAGTTGAGTGGAAGGAAAAACTATAATAGCTGAAATCCATAGTCATTAAAATTCACATAAATAATTGCTTGAAATATATTTCTGTGCACAATTAATCTGTGATATGACTTACTTTTGAGTCCATTTATTACAATGAATGACTTTTTGATGATGTTTTGGTTTATTGAGATGCATCTGTGTGCTGTATATGAGTGCATGTGAGTGCGTGACTGAGAGCGTGTTTATCCCAGTGACATAAGGGAATCTGTGTGCTGTTCCTAATGGCTGGACATAGCGACACGACTCTGTGCGATCTTTTGTTTTCATGGTGAATTCTTGTGAAGTTTCATCAGCTTGTATAAAGTTATTTTAGGACTGGGGAGTGGGAGGGTAGATAAAGATGGGGTGGAACGGGATTTCATGGGGGTTGTCTTTTAAAAAAAGGACCAATGTTCAGAGCTGACATTGAAAAAAAAGAAACTGCACTACGCTGAGTTTGGAACAGCTTTCCAGAACCTGCTGCTTTAAACTGGTTAACATGGGGTTGCGGCGTTATGGAACAGTCAAAGTAAATCCACTGAAGCATTGCTGGCATCAGCCTCTCACAGAAACCAGTGTATAATAATTTGTATATCTCATTACAAAACTGTAACTTCTTCACATCCAATTTCTAACATGGATACTGAAGCACCTCATTTGCATAAAAATAGGGCATGGACGTGTCACACTGACCCAGAAGGCTGCAACTTTCAGTGCCTCGCAAAAGTAATCAAACCCCTTGAACAGTTTTCACCATTTGTCATGTTAATATCACTAACTTTAATATACTTCATTTGGATTTTATATTATAAACCAACACAAAGTGGTACACCACCATGTGTCCATATGATGTGTTAGTTTTGATATCCTCTGACTTTTTTCCCTCCTGATCTCTGCAGCTCCTCTGCTTATCTGATTAGTGCTCTCCTTCCCAGGTTGAATTCAAATACACGCCACACTTTTCAGCTACACAAATTAGAAACCCAACCCTTCCTCTTCACAATCCTGCATTACTTTGTGTTGGTCAAAACACATTAAAAGTTTCCTGTCGTGTCGTGACAACACGTGGAAAACTTCAACGCGTTTCAATACTTTTGCAAGTCAACAAACCTGCAACTTTCAGAGGCAGAAAAATATGTGCAGCTTTATCAGGAGCTCTGCTTTTTTTCCTTTCCTACAAGCAAACAGTCAGGTTTTACTCTGTTGCAGCGTTGCCTCCTGAAGTTGCCCGTCCAGCCTTCAGGTGTGTCTATTCTGAGTTTTGAAACTGGCATGTCTTCGACCGACGGGTCACATGGTTTCTTCTCCTTCATTCAGAATGTTTCTGTTAGTGTTTCCTGTCTGTCATGTGTTGAATTATGAATATGCTGAGAATAATAAAAAGGGGGGGGGAAAAACACAATGCTGCCAGGTTTTGTGTCCATTTCCTGAGTCACCATGACATCCTAGCCCGTCTGCCAGCCAGCTACTCCACATCTCACACTCCGTCTTTGTTGCTGCTCTCCAGGGGAAGTGACAGATCGGAGAGATGAAGGGAGGCTTGATGCATACTGCAGCCTGTCTGTGTGTGATTGGACGTTGTAAAAATGCCCCCACAAAATATGGCAATTTGACACAGCGATGAAGAAGGCGACGTGTTCTCCGAATACAAATAATGCTTTTGCTTGCAGCCTGCCCAGAGCTGCCTCAGTCTCTGCAGGATCCTGTACATGCATACAAAGTGTGCCTGCACACTTTTTGTGATGTTGACTTTGTTCTCCATTTTCAGCTTTGAAACAATACACCAAGTGTTTAAATCTGTACACACAGATGGAGTATGTGCAGCAATTTCAAATATACAAATCAGGAGTGACACAATACTCTGAGCAAAAAAAATTTTTTTAATAAATGTAATTGAAACATTTGTTTTTTTTAATTGATCAGAGTGTAAAAGGTTCTAATTGTGCTCAAGTAATACTAACATGAAAGCATTAATGAAAATAAATAACATATTTTGATACATTTTTGGTTAATATATGTTTGTTCTTCATTCAGTGAAGTTACTCAGCAGAAATTTTGCTCAAGTAACGTGCTAATATCGCTCAAGTAAAAGTAAAAAGCATGGTACAGTAAAAATGCTCCTAAAAGTTTTTTGTTTTTTTCAAGGAAATATAACTGAGTTATTATAACTTATTACTACACCTCTGACCACAG
This sequence comes from Poecilia mexicana, assembly GCF_051168715.1. NCBI lineage: Eukaryota > Metazoa > Chordata > Actinopteri > Cyprinodontiformes > Poeciliidae > Poecilia > Poecilia mexicana. The sequence goes on from NW_028263388.1 coordinate 17,182,898, forward strand.
TGTGTCGATAAGAAATATGCTAAAGAAGATCTCTGAAGAATGTTTACATTTTGTAGAAAGAATGAAAAAAATGCACAAACAGAGTAAAGGATATTAACATGAAGCTCATTTCCAAGCTAGCGGACAGAAACGTTTTTTTTCCCCCGGTTTTAGTTTTCATTTTCGAGCTGGTACTTGAAGGCAGCAGCAGAGTCAGCTGCGAGAAAACCCCACTGAACTGTGTGACCATCCGGAACCCCCAACCTTATATGGTCTGTGTTGCCAACCCGAGACAACTGATGAGAAAATAAAGCCACAGAAGGACACGCGTATGTCGCGTGAGGTCAGGAATTATTCTTAAAGCCAATTTCCGGCCGGTGACAACGGAAGTTCCAGTGGCGCAATCGGTTAGCGCGCGGTACCTATATGACAGTATGCAGCAAAGCAATGCCGAGGTTGTGAGTTCGAGCCTCACCTGGAGCAGAGTTTTTAACCTTAGTTCTCCCAGGTAACGTGAACTCATCAGGAGCCTATGATGAAGTTAAACGACACTCATGGAACTTTAATAAGCGAGTATTAATATTTTCCATTAATAATTAAATACACAGACATGTAACATGAGCCTATAATTAATAAAATACATTCATAATCATGTCCAAACATTTTTAATTTATGATATTTGAAGTTCTTCTTCAAATATCACCGAAATTTGAACCCGAAACCTAAAATATTTTATAGTTATAGCTACTGATGTAGAAAACAATCTTGAGAACTAACAGCAACCTTTTTATGTTTTACTGCAATCAATAAAGTGTTATAATTTATTTATAGTTTATTTTATTTGACAAAGTGAAAGTAACTGGGAAGTGGAAAGGAAATCATATTTGGTTTTATTTTGTTTCATTTTTTACACATAAAAAGTGTGACATGTCTCTGTATTCAGACCTCTTTTATCTTCCACAAAACCTATTTAGAAGCCCTCTTATAGGTGGAAAAAAAGTCAGCTTGTATGTAATTTGTCATTAATGGCTGTTACCGACAACAGAGGGTTGATAAAGAACATTAGCCAACAAATACATCATAAAGATCAAGAAACACAGCAGACAGGTCAGAAATAAATCTATGGACAAGTATAATGCAGATTGTAAGCGTTCTACATATAGAGAACTGTTCAATCCACCATCTGAAAATGATGGATTGAACTGAAAAATGTTCACCTAAACATTTTGACTTAAATGTAAAATACTAGAAAAACTAAAGCATCACCTAACCCTTAACACACCATAAAAATGATGGTGGTAGTAAGATTGGACCTATCCTGGAAGAAAACCCATTGGAGACTGAAAAAGACAAGAAAAAGAGCCAAGGGTTATAGTAGAGTGGTTTAAATTAAAGTATATTTGTGTTCCAGAGTGGCCCAGTCAAAGCCCAGACTATTGAGACATATGCTAAAACACCTCCTAATCTTTCTGGCTTGTAGGTGGGCGTGTTGTAAGAAAAGAAAACAATGAAACATCATGACAGTCAGTCGTTCTCCATCTATATCTGAGGTCTGCAACCTGTGGCTCTTGTGACCTCCCATGGTGGTTCTTAAAACCTAAAATATTAATAAAATTAAAATTCTTTAAAGAAGACAACGCTTTAGGGATTTCTCAAAAATGATCAATTTTTATTCTCTCAAAAGTTGATGTAACATTTGCTGCTCTAAACAGGCTTTAATTGGCTGGAGTGCGGGTCAAAATGGCTCCTTGAATGTGAAGGTAGCAGCCCCACCGGCTCAGTAGCACCCCCTGCTGATCATCTGTTGGAACTGCTACTTAGAAATTAAACCAGTTAACCACCACTAGAGGGCGATGTAGCTCCATCTAAAGCTTCCCTGCGGTAGACGAAACAAAACCATGTAAACCTAAAAATCAACACTTAGAATCAAACTGCACAAGTTTCCACAAACTCACTTAATCAGATTTATTGATATTAATTCAATTAGAGTTTCTTTTTCTTCAATATAACACACATGGACTTTCTCCAAAGAATCCCAAATCTTTGAGGACTGCTCACTTTTTTTTTTTTGCCACATCCTGTAAATCTAACTAACCAAAGACACTACCAATCATTTTAATCTTCCTTAAAGGCGTTCTTTCATTTAACCTCTCATGCCCATCAGCTGCTAAGCACACATCCGTGTCTGTAAGCCCCTGCAAAGCTGGGAATGAACAAGCAGAAGATTGCAGTAATGATGTGACCCAGTTGTCCTGGGTGCAGAAAATGAGAGTGCAGATCAGGGCCTGGTACGTCCCTCTCCTTCCGGCCTGAGACACAATCACAGGCCGGGCATTTAGCAGCAGGGTGGGTGTGCTGTGGTGTGTTTAAGCTCACCCAGATTCATGTAAGCATCAGATTTTATGTGTGTGTGCTACTTGTTGGTGTTCTGGATTAGATTTACCAGTGTGTGTGTGTGTTTTTTTTTTTTTTAATTTACTCTCCTTAGCCGCCTCTTTAAGAAGCCCCCCCCCCCTTCCCCCGCCCATTGCCCCAACCAGATCCTGAAAGGTCACCAGGTGGTTGAACAATCACACAGCACACACCCCTAACGGTGGGCTCAGCGGGCCATTTTACTCAATGAGTAGCTCGGTAATTGGAGCGGCGTAAGCATCTGTGGAAATACGTTTGTGTGTCTGGGATTGAAAAAGGGGGACAAAAGACAGAGAGTTTAATATTTGGGATAAGCTGCGATTGAACATCCTGAGATCAGAGCCGGAATGATCAAATTCTGCCAGTGATAATCCCTCATCTTGGAAAATTAAATACCACTCTCCTCTGCTCACACACACATAAACCCGCTCAAGGTCTTTATCTAACATGTGTCTCATAACCCCGACTCATTCCTCAGGGAGCTGTTCTGATATCTGATGAGTTTTTCATTAATAAGGCACAAGTCTAATCCTGAGGGAGAAGCACAAAATGACAACGGATAAGCCCCGCTTTGGCCACACAACACAGTTTTACTCAGGGGCTATTACAAAACATCTTTATACATGCACTCATATTATAACTTAATCTGCGCAACCCAGTTTTATTCAGTCCAGGATGTATTTCTGCAAGTTGCTCGCAATAATAAAATGTATGTGATCTTTAAGTTCTGGATATTCTCGGGGATACAGACCATTTCACAGGAGGCTTTAGGCATGAGTTCATCTGCTTGTGTAGGTCCAAAGGTAGTAACTTAAGTTTTGTTTCTGTTTAGCATAAGAAAGTTATAGCAATTTGTTCTATACATCTACTTAACGTTTGATTTGGTTCATAGTCACCTGATGACATCGTAATGTTGTGTATCGTCTGCATAATTAAGGTATCTCTTATTATTTATTGTAATTTGAGCTAGCAGAAGCATGTAGATTTTAAATAGAAGGGGCCCCAGGATAGAACCATGGGGAACCTCACATGTGACTTTCTGTCCACTCTGATGAAAAGTTACCTATTGAGACAAAGAAGTCCTGTTCTTTAAATAAAACTCAGACTAGACCTGATTACAGCTACATTCCAGATTCAACAACACACACCAAAAAAGACATCTTGATGATCTCCAAGACATTTAGGAAAATATTCTGTTAATCGATGAGACAAAAAGGGACTTTTTGAAAGGTTTGATGTCCTCTTACATTTGCAGCAAAACTGGCAGCATTCAGGAAAAGAACATACTGGGTAAACGTGATGGTCTAAGGCTTGTGCTTCTTAATAACATGACTTGCTGTTATGGATGTATCCGTAAATATTTACTCTCCAGGAGAAAATCTTGAAGAAAAATGCCCCCCTAATCAGTTTGTGACCAGCAAGTTCGCCTCTGAGTGGCTTAAAAACAGTTTTCCCGGTGGTCTACTCAAACTACGGCGTTAAATCCGATTAACATCGCCTGGCATGACTTTACACAGTCCCTTCAAGCTTGAAAACCCTCCAATGTCGCTGAATTAAAAATAGTTCTGAAAAGAAAAGTGGGCAAATATGCAAACAACTCAGTCAAGTAATCAGTTGTGGCGTCAACTGTGACATGAGTTATTACGCTTAGGGGGCAATTCCTTTTTCACCAGGTTTTAATATTTTATTTATGTGTATTGTTTTGCATTACTAATATCATAGATATAAATAAATGTGAATAGCACATTATACAAACCGGAACAAACATGGATTTAATTATTACTTACTACAGATTCTTTAAAACACATTTTGTGGTTTAACCATTACCACTGGTGGAGACTCACTTTCAAACCTCTTATACAATCCATGCTGCATGTAAGTGATCGGACGCTCGTTATTTACTTCAGGACGGGGAGTTTTTCTAAAACAACTTTCAAGCTTAAAAAACAATTGAATGTTTCTCTAAAACGCCTGTGGTGTGTTACATACATGTTTTCGTTTATGACCAACATCATGAGGTTAATCGACTTCGGCCTCGAAGTAGAAAGCTACTGTTTAAAGGTTTACTCCGCCCGTTCAGAGATCCTCCGGCGTACGCACGAAAATGTTACGAGCGCATCCCACATTTCAATCACACACAAGAAGTTTGTAATAGACCAATGAAAATGTGAAATAGCGAGGGGTAGAACTAACTGACACAAGATTCAGCCAATTAAACGTTGTTTTGCCCAGAGGTTTCAACCAATCACAATGGAGATGCCAAAAATAGCACCTCCTCTTGTTCAGCACCCAAAGTCGAAGGATAGCTCTGGCCTTTCAATGGAAGAAAGTGCTAGATTTGTCAGTGTTGTATAATACTATAACCAACTCTCAGGTTCCATATTTTGTTTTGGTGCGATCGCGGTTTGTCTTCACCTGTTGTGAGAGACAAGAGCTGGCGTCCAACATGCGTAAAAATCAACGCTGTCCAAGCAGGGAACCGCCGAGAAACGAATTACCGCCGCTCAACTGAGGCCAATCTCGATTTATCTTTTTTTTTTTTCTTGAATAAGGAAACATTAACTCAGCTAGCTGGCTAACATCACTTCTGCGGGTAGCTTGGATAACATCATATCTTCAACTTGTATCGAAGCCACATAGCCGGGATTGGAACTTCACTCGCACAGCGCAGGAGAAAAGGTAAGTAGCATGTCATTAGCTCGAGTTTGACAACCCAAAGAGGAGCTAACATTAGCATGCTAGCTAACGTTAGCTCACATTAACACACCAGCAAAGTAGGCCTGTGAGCGTGAAGTGAAGTGAAGTGGAGTAGAGGGGAGGTCAGCGGATTGATATTTAGCACAGAAACGCCAAATTCCTCCAACTATTTGGCCATGGCTAAATAAACCGTGTTGTGAATAGATGTTAGCGTACATGTACACTACTTCCTAAATAAATCCTGGACAAATAACTTCACTTCCGAGTGACTTAGCTACCATTAGTGAACCTGACAAGAATATTGAACTAATCACAAGTGAAACAAAGTGTTTGGTCTGGTCCCAGATGAACTAATCTGGCTGTAACAAGCTAATGACAAGTTTGCGGACTCAGTCATTTGAGTGTCTCATTATGGCCATGTGACGTTTGCTTTACAGCCTGATGTTATTTGTTGCCGTACATCATTTTGTAAACTGCTTATAACAATACTCCCATGTAACTTAACAGTATTTCTGTATCTGTTCTGCAGAGATGGTAACGAAGAGTATATGCTATACATTTATCTAGAATACCACAATGCACCTCCTAATGGGTATTTGTGAGATTTTCAAATGTTGTATGTCAAAATAAACATTGAAACAGCAGAGAAAAAGAAAAAGCAATCAAGATCAGCATTTGTAATTTTAATTCTGCAATGATTTTTTTTTATCATCATCATCATCATCATGAAGTATTTGCATAAGACATTTAAGCAACAAGGAAATTTAGATTTATACAACATCAAATTACATTGAAACTTGTATAACCAAAATTCCATCTAAATTGTAATTTTCCAAAAAATCTTTTGGATATTGGCCTAAAACATTCAAGGAAAAATTTGTTTAATGTGAAAAACAAATATAACTTAACTGGTAATAGTTGTTTTATTTTTCCAAAGGTCATATTGGAATATGAATTTTGGTCATTTTAAAAATAACCATTAACAAAATTCTGCCACCAAATAAAATAATTTTACCTTGCATTTTTAAATTATACATTAGGACAAGTTGTAGATTTCATTGTTGATAGAATTGAGACCTTTCTCTAGCTAACTAAGCATGTTGTCACTGGTACATTTTTGATACAGAAGTCTAAAGAACAGACTATGTTAATTTTAAAAACTATTTTATGTTCCGGCAAATCCAAATTGAAATAATAAAGCACATCCATTTCCTAACAGGGATTTTAAAAAAAGATAATGAATGGTATACTGTATATGTTTACATCATGTTGGAAGTTAAAACTTCAACCCTCTGTAGCAAATGGGGATCAGGTTTTAGTGGATAATGCAGCAAGGAGTAGCAATATACCTAATGGTGTATATAATCAGCAAAACATAAAGAACCAAAGCGACTCCTTGGTCAACAGCGTCTCTACCACAGTCTGTGTTCAGTCTCTATGGTCACCAACTTGTGTGTCCTATACACTTAAATTGACAAAAATGCTTCACTAGCATGCAGTGAAGCTCCACAAAGCTCTGCTAATGAGCCAATATTTGAGCCGGGTGTCTGAAGCAGAGAAACATTGACGAGTTGCAGGACAATGAGGACTATAGTTTGATACCAATGCTCTTCTTTTAAATCAGACACTCGCCACAGCATCAAGTTGTAGGTTTTGCAAAAGATTTTATGTTTTATCGTCTGGATCGAGGTATGCCAGCTTTAAGAACAGCCTGCTGGATACAGGCATATTACTATGGAGATGGTCAAAAACAAAAATCTGTGTCGGTCTTCTTTCTTGCAGATGGAAATGCTGCTTGTGTAATTGCCATCGTGATAATACATGTTCTTAATGATAGAAAGCAGTGCAGTCAATTTTTGCAGGTCACTTGTAAGTTGTGCTAAGCTAACACCTCTGCTGCCTAAACGCATGCCTCATTTTGTGCGTTCTTGCTCAGTCCGAAAAGGAAAATAACAAAACTTTATGAAGTCAAAAATAACCTTAGTTTTCCTTTTAGGAAGAGAGTCACACAGTGCTGTGTACAAGTATAGTATGTGTTCCAATAAAAAACAATATAAAAAAACCCTACAGTTCAAAATCAAAACATTAGTGTAATAAAAACATAAAGCAATATAAGTAAATAAAATGTAGAATAATATTACAGTTAATTATAACTGAGAATAAAACATTAGAAAAAGACAAGCTATAATCTGGCATTAAAAAGATAGGACTTTAAATTGTTATTGTAAAACGGTTAACTGTTTAAAGTAAAATATTGCCAATTGGCGGTTTATACGTATATCTTCTGTATCATTAACTTCTCAACATCATAAACAAGAATGTGTGAGGGATTACAAATAATTTCGTTCATAAATCAGTGTACATTGCTTTTACAGCTGTTGACATGCATTGTCTTTGAGCGTAGTCCTTAACTACATCATAACCTCAAACTACTTGAACTTTGTTCATGTTTGTTTCTCTGTTTTCCAAGAATCTTTCAAAAGTAGTAATCGGTTGAGTACAGTTCATCTCTCGAAGGTTAGATAAGAATTTACAGCCCCAGCTATTCACACATTTTTTCTGTGGAACATATCTTCATAGTCTTTGTGGAAAATTTGCTTGTTCGCTAATTTAATTTTAATTTTAATTTTTTTATTTTTTTTTTAGCATTTCCAAAGTATTCAACAGAAAATGCAGCTTGGGAATGTTAAATACTTTTAACAGAAATGCCCAAATGTAGTCATACTAATTTAGTTGTGCTTCCAGGAAGGCTTGTTGCCTACAGTGTCAATAAGCACCTTATATTTAATTCTATTATATTCTACCTTTTCGAGCGTTTCTCTACTCAAACAATTTGTGGGGTCCAACAGGGCTTTGTCACTGTTCCTCTATAGTTCACCTTACATATTTAACCTTAAGGTCATATGATTCACTGGCATAACATGATCATCCTATGCAGATTTATCTTTTTGTTCTCAGTGAACCAACTATCCAAATGACGGCACTCTTGAACTTAAGTCTTGGATGACAAGGCTATGAGAGCGACCCACAAGAGTTGTAAGGAATCAACTCTCTGAATTTGAGATGTATTTTAGACTTAATTTAAATATCTACAAAGCATTTTTAAAAAACGTAATCTCCTAACAGCGTCTGCTAATTCACTGACAAGTAAAATCTTTGCTAAAAAGACTTTTATATGCTATAATGCCAAGTTTGCAGCTGACTGTTTTACTGCCTTTTGTTTCCCTTAACTGATCTTGGATCTGTGAGACATTTCATATCACCAGCCTATATTGCAGCAGTGTATCATCACGGCGAAGGTTTATGGTGTATGTCATCATCAATTTTGTATTATGAGGTGCTGAAATGCAGCCACCCTGCTCACCTTCTCCACTATATCAAATTGCGATAAGGTGCACAGGTGAGCAGAGCATGACATCAGTCTGTGCTCTGGTTGGCAGATGCAAGAGGAGCTCAATAGCTGATAATCTCATCTGAGTCGGCTGTCAATGGGAAAACACTGAGAAGAGTTTCCTTTAATTAATAACAAGAACATTGATAGTTTCTGTTCTCTGGATAGAAACTTTCCATTACTTCTCTTTTTCCACTGTATCATTGTTTATATTGGGTTATGTTTTTATCATGTAAAGCTAGACCTGTCACAATAATCAATAAATTATCAGATAATAAATTAAAACAAGTTCAATAATTTCCTTTGGCATGATTTATCATTTCTCTTTTTAAATTAAATGTTAATTAAAATGTAAAATGTACTGATCTTTTAGAATGTGTTCTTGCATTATTATTTCACCATTACTGTTATATTTCTTTAAAATGGTCTCAAAACAACAATATTATCATTTATCGCAATAACGTCTGGAACAGTTTATCGTCCAGCAAAATTATTTATCGTGACAGGCCAACGTAAAGCACTTTGTTCTGCTTTGTTGCTGAAATGTTCTCGCTGCCTGTGGGAGTATTGGCTCCGATCTGATCAAATTTTAGGTAAAACCAAATTTTTACTTAATTCCTAAATTCATTAAAAAAAATAGACGATTATTTACACTCAGAAATTTGATTTCTAAGTAAGTAGTGAAAATCCAGAATTCAGTTTCTTAAAAATTAAAATATTACTTCAAAAACGTGATTAAATAATTATCTGTATTGCAGACATGTTTGATTTTTTTGTGGAAGAATGGTGACTTGACATTTGTTGAGCAGACTGAGTGTCTGCTCAACACTGCTCATTAAGATTCATTCAGAATCGTATTGATTCTGAATGAATCATTAAGAGTTTCACTTTTGAATTGAATTTAAGCACTGAAAAAAATTAAGATGGTAATATTCCGATTTGTTGAGATGTAAGATCCCATGTTGGTCTTTAAGGTCCACGTTGAATAAATGGATTTAAAAAAAACCCTACGGATATGATGAACCCTTCTGTTTTAGTTCAGGCTTGTTGTATCTCTTTAAAATGCTTGAAAATATTATTTACTTTGAGAATTATTCAGTTCCATTTATTTATTTATTTGTCCAGTGGACTCAATTGGCTGAAATTTGAAGTGTAATTGTGCCCTCCATAAAGCGTTTCCGTCAAGCTACGTAATCTGGAATACGTAGCTTAAAAAGATAAACTGCCACTTATTTTGTTTTCCTTGCAGTGAGTAAAATGTATAAACTGAAGTTCTGTTATGGTTCTCGCTGTCTGTAAACATTTAAATACACATAGATCAGCTTGTTTGGACTCGTGCAACTAAACTGACATCCCTTTAATATGGCACTTGAATGTCAAATGGTCCAAACTGACATCCTGTCTCAATAATTACATTATCTACGTAATGTCATTTTGTTGGAGCACCGTTGCAGAATTTCAGTGCTTCATTAGATGCCAGGTTGACAACAGTTTTGTCCCTGTCACAGTTTTAACTGGTTTCTGTGACAAGTTTGCAATGTCAATGGTTTGCAATGTATTTTTAAGTTTCTTAGGTTTAATTCAATGGTATATGTGATTTATAAATGTCAGTTCTCTTCCTTGTTTTGAGTTCAGAGTACTAATGTCTGTTCTTTGGAATTGATTTGCTCATGTTGTACAGTGCAGCATAATTTTTTCTAAAGTGTATTTTTAATTTGTTTTTATTGCTAAGTACTGCTTCTCTGGTGCCATTGCGTCTTCACCCATAATCAAAATCTTGGAATCCTTCTGGGATTTTCCACATAGGACTGATCTTACATTCAGATAAGATTACTTAGTTCAAAATGGAGATTTCTGTGTTAGATCATTATGACTTGCTGGAAATCTAGATTGAGGTCAAACATGCCTCATTTCAGTTTTGACAAATCTTTACACGCTGTGCTTCTGGTAAAGATGCACCGATGCGTCACCAGGTTTTTAGATCTTTGTAAAGGTTGTAGCTGATTTCTCTTGAAGAACAATGACACAAGAAGATGTTAGAAAAGCATTCAAAGGGTGTGTCAAATTCCAGGCCTGCATCCGTAACTCTGCGTTGGCCGGGGAAGTTGCGTCTTTTGTCTACTATGAAGATCAGAAATGAGCGGCTGTAGGATCTAGGCCCCATATTGATTTTCACCCTTACCTCTACGTATTTCCTGTTATCTCTTTAAACCTGTGGAAAAGATGGACGCCTTTGGATTTGACCAGCCTTTATTTGCGGCTTTCAACGGATGCAGTCCCTGAATTTTGACACGCCCAAAGTAATTGGTTTGCCCTCCTACCATAAGCGGTCATTGATTTATCATTAAAGGAGCATAAGTTGCTTCGTACCATCTTATGTGAGAGCAATTCCTCATGACTCTCACGACTGAGAGGTAAAGGAATTAATGAATCAACAAAACTGGGATTATTCTTGTCCCTAATAATATTCTGTTTTAGATTTAATTGTGGTTTCTTTTAGAAAAAGAAACTATTATTCCACATCAGGTAGTAATCTGAATTGTATTTTATTACCTTCTTTCTTGTAAATGTGTCTTAAAAGGTGCATATTAACCATTGGGATTAATTGTTTTTCCGCGAGATGCAGTTTTGGGGCTTGTAGTAACATTTCTTGCAGGTATCGTCTTGTCTTGGGAAGCAGCTGAATTCCTGTGAGGTTTAAGATTATGTTAAAGATAATTCCGCAAGATTTAAACCATCTACTTGCACTTACCTCTGGGAGATGCAGGTTTGATTTTGATTTTTGAAAAAGTGAGCACCAAATGTTGTAACATACAAAATTGAGGAATTAGTCCGACAAGATCCTTTGTTTCGACTGTCAAACACTTAAAATCTTTAGAGTACATTTTGTTATAGGATGTTTATGAAACCGCTATAAAACAAAGGACCAATCACACAACCTTGTGCCAATTCAAGGTTTCCTGCTTCAAAGTTCAGTAATTCAACTCTCAGTATGTCAGAACCATTCAGAACATCACGACGAGATGTTCTGTTCCCTGGGCTGCTTCGGACGCGCTGGTGAAACGTGACTCTGAGTCTCCTCTCACTATCCCACCGGCTTCCCAGGGGTTGTTAGTCTAATGCTGCATTCATGTGGTTCCTTTTTACTGGGTAAACATGTAGAAATGCCGTATGGTCACGTCAAAATTATCTGGCATTTTTTCGTTGGATATTTCAGTCAAAAATATTGAATTTAAGACCTTAAACCTAACGTGTCTTGGGGAGGGAGAGATTAAAACAAATAATTTTATTGTTTTTCCAAAAGAAAATGGTAATATAATAAAAATGGCTGCTCATCAATTAATTCTTAATTGATTCGTGAGATCACTCATTAATCATTGACTTACATCTGACGTAAAAATGGTAGAAAAATATTTGAAATATCGGTTATTGGCCATAACAGAAATATTAATATTGGAAATTGATATTGGCTCACATTTTCATATTGGTGCATCCCTAGTAAACCAGAGATGAATAATTATCCCCCAAAACTCTGCTTTGTGCATCGGTTTGTGCATATTTCACATTTTAAAAATGCCCTGCAAATCTGTTTGATGTGCTCTTTTTTTGTCACCAGCTTATTGTATAAAAATGTACCGAAAAACCTACAATGTCGAAAACTATTAGAAGTAAATTGTGGCCTTTTTTTTAATTCTAAAATTTGGCATTAATTTGTTTTAAATGTCAGCTTAATGGCTCTGCTCTCTGTGTGTAGACGACTGTCGTTCAGCCTTTTCTTCCAGGTTTGCTTTAGCTAGTTTAGAGCGACGGCTCGTATTTTCTGAGCAGCGTTTGGATCCTCTGCAGCATTATGTAATCTGTGACGTTCCGCTTCTCTCTTGAAATGCTTTTTTTGGCGGATGCGAGTTTTGCTCGTTGGTGTTGGTTTCGGCCTGCGGTTGCAACACTGGTGACAGCAGTGACTGAGCCTTCCTCGTTCTCCTCTGGTGTTTTCTGGGGTTTCTGTCTTTGTACATGTCTGTTCGCATGATTTCCCCTCGCTCTAAAGGTATTGTGAGCAGCCAGTGAAACCTCACAGTATCTGTGTGTCTTTAGCAGCCAGCCTGACACCTTTCTGGTTCTGTCGGCTGCAACTGCTTTAACGGACGGATGATGCAACGACCCGCTCCTCTCGCTAACCAGCAGCTGAGTGTGCGCGCCTCTTTTTAGGAGTGTGAGAGAGAGACTTTTGGGAGAAAGAAGGGTGGGGAGGGGGTGTTGCTGAATGAAGCTCAGGCTGGATGTTTGCACTGTAGGGTGGGCGGTTGCTAGGCAGTGGCAGTGTGTTTGTTTTATTTTTAGAGCGAATCACAGCTGGTCAATGTTACAGAATTGTCTTTCTCTCATACCTTGCACGTGAGAGCAGCTCCACATTTACTAAACCACACTAAAAACTTGGGGCAACATCAAACGGCGAGCCTGAGAATACACTTTTTTTCTTTCTTTCTATAACCGTGCGACAGGAAGGCGGCAGAAGTATGAATGGCCCGTCCCTGCTGTCTCACGCTGGTCGTGAAATGTAAGCCGACCTGCCGTATTTATAGAGCATCTTTTTCTCGCACACAGACCGTGACGGTGCACACATGCGCAGACGCACACAAAAACACACTCGGCGTCCTGAGAAAGCAGCCGGAGTCACTCCCTGCATGTAACGGCCTTTTTTGGGCACACGCTTGTCATGGCGCAGTCATGCTCATGTGGGAAGTGAAGCTCTGTGAAGAATCAGGGCGGTTTGATTATTGTTTTTGTTATTATTATCATGCTTTTTTATAGACTTCCTGGTCTTAGTATTGCCAAGCAAGAACTTTTACTTCTTCTGCATAAAACACAAAATATTTTTACCAATTGGTAACAAGAGATACCAAAAACCCTGATTGCTTATTTGGTTATTTTTCAAGCCTAACATTTTATTAGCATTCTTACTGGATAGTAAATTGTATTGGACCATTCTTCAGTTTGCCACAAATTCACTTTGATTGTGATCAGGAGGAATAAATTTTATATTTTTACTTATGTAAAAAAATAGGTTAATGCTTTGAAGCTAAATTAAGTTATCTTGTGATTGTTTAATTTTCTTCTGGATTCAAACCCACAAACTCAATCACATAATCTGCACATTTATTTGATTCCCATTTTTAGAATAAAAAATTCTGAATCTTCTTCAGATTTGTTAACATTGTTTTTTTTTGTTGTTGTTGTTAATATTGTGATGTTATTACTGTTGTTTTGCTGAAAGTTTGAAATTAGCTTTTAGTTGTTTTTTTTCAGATGTGAATACATTTATTTAATACGATTTAGATACAACAGGACATATTTAAGCCCAACTGTTCACACCTGGCATTAAAATCCAGATTATATAATGGATATATATTCATCCCATTACTAGTGTTTGTAATATTCATATTGCAAAGGACTGTTTAGAGAGCAATAATTGTTAGCTAGTATCTTCCATGTATCACAGACTTGCATACTATTGTAATATTCATCCGGTTGGGTGGAGCCTCATGGCAGCAGATGCTCACAATAAACACAAATCTCATTAGAAACAGAGAAAAAGCCTCAAATCACATCTGATGTCCTCATTGGAATATTTAACGATATTTTCACCATCGTAAAAGCTTCTAATATTGTGCTGCCGTAGACAGTTTTCAGCCTGATAAACTCTCACTTTTAACTTGCTGGTCAAAAACAAACAAAACAAAAAAATATATATACATTTTTTATCATTGCTACCATGTCCAGACAGTTGAATATGAAGTGGTGCTTATGTAAAAAGACATGTTTATGTGGTGTTGTAGTGTTTTTCAATTGTTTCTATAAATTAGGGGCGTCAAACTCATTGTCATTTTGGACCATATAAAAAATCTGAATGTTCTGAAAGGGGCGGTTGTGCCAGAATATATTGACAAAACCAATTATAAACTATCAATAAATAGCTGTTCCTCCATGATTTTGATCGTTTTAGTGTTCATTGGGATCAAAATTATAGATTTTGTGCTACCAATTTAGAAATGTTAGGAATTTTTACAGTATTTGCGCTAATGTATGATGTTGAGTGTAACTTTTTATTACTTGTTTTGAGAAAATTTGCAGTAAAATCAGGAAAAAAAATTGGAGATTTGTTGATTTTGTGTGAATTTTGCAGATTTGTGAAAAACTGGAAGGGACGTATTGATGTAATTTGGAGCCACATAGAAAGCTACAGCGGGCCAGATTTGCTCCCCGGGCCTCGAGTTTGACACAGGTGCTGTAAATCGTCACACAAACCCCAAATAGAGGGATTTAGACGGTTGTTTTGTTCAGGCAGACTTTTATTAACATTTAGTTTTAGAAATCTGGTCTCGGGCTGGTTTCAGAGAGAGGTGTCTTTCTGTGCTCCCCTCTGTCTGTTTCAAACGTTCTCAGCAGCGATTTTAATGTATCTGTAGAGACGGAGGGGATTTTCAAATTCAAAAGGGGCCCCTTTCCAGCTTCTTGCTTGGTGTGATTGTAGTTCTGGGCCTCTGGTGCTCCAGGTCGGCTCCAGCGCTGCCAGGATCACTGCTTCTGTCCACAGTTCATCTGGAAAGTATTCATAGCACTTCCCCTTTTCCACATTTTTACAGCCTTAATCCAAATTGTATAAATTGACTTTTTTCCTAAAAATTTTACACACAAATGTATGACAGTGTGGAAATGTATCAAAATAGAAAACCAAGAAATCATATTTGTTTGAAAGTTTGTTTACAACAAAGTTGTCAAAGTAGTGATAACTTTTTAAGGAGTTTTTGTTTTTTTGTAGAATGCTGTAATTAAGTTTTTATAAACCCTGAAGTTGCCTCAAGTAATAGCTGAGAAGCCATTTGGAAAGTCTCTCTTTTTTCTTTTTCTTTTTTCTTTTTCTTTTTTTTTTTTTTTTTACCATCGAGATGATTATATAAAACACATACCTGGACAATAAAACACGCAGTGGAAACATTTCCAGTCATGAATCTGCTTTACCCGAGCCCAGAAATCCACATTGTAGAAGCGGAGAGCGATCATTTTGACAGAGAACAGGACACAAGGTGTATAGACAAAATCTGGGATGTTCTTCAGAAAGCCACTCCTATTGAGTGATTTAAGAATGCAAAAAAAAAAATTATATAAATCTCTAAGCAGGCATGATTTAAAGGATAAAAGTTTGTGGATTGTAAATAATTTTATGCAGTTTAGACAGTTCTGTGCAGAAAGATTTGTCTCTATGATATTCAGATGGGGAAGGAGCAGCATTTAGGATAAGAACAATGCATGAAATTCACTGAAGCACAAATCTACTTGATATTGGACTCAAAAATCAAGTATAGGGCTGAAAGAATTCATTGAATTAGTTGTGATGAATCGATAATTGTTTCATAATCAACTAACGGGAGTACGCAGACTCGGCCATTTGCTGAAAGTACAGCAGTTAAGCCAGAGCTGCACAAAAGATATACATATTTTTGATTTAAGATAAAAAAAAACAACAACAAAAAAAACCCAACCTTTGTCTGTATTATACCCAAAACTGTAGTGGCAATTTCAGCTTCACTAGGTGCAAATTATGTAAAATTAAAAAAAATATATATATATATCTCCTCTTGCTAGCCAATAATCCAAAACATATTCAATGCACTTAACACTGTATTGATGTTAAGTCAAGCAGAAAAGGCCGAGCTTTCCACTTGTTGATGTTGGAAGTATTTTTGTAGCTGCAGATTCATCCTTTGCTGCAATTAATCAAGCGTACATGAAAGGAATGCTTTATTATTATTGCATTTCTGGCAATAAAACGTTTACTTTCTTTTTTTTTTTTACAGAAAGGACTTAAATTATTTGTTTGCATAATCTTTTTCAAACATTATATAAAGAGTTTGTAAAAGAAAAATGTGCAGAATGTGCTAATTTTTAAATCAGTTCATCATCAGAATAATCTATAGCTAAAATAATCGCTTTGTACATGTATGTTTACGGCACAGCGGTGTTTTGGTGAAACTGACTCGGATTTTAAAATCATGTCTTTGCAGGCGATCGTATAAAAGTTTTCCTCACCGTTTTTCCTCCTTTGTTCTCCAGTTGTAGGCAGCGATGGGTGCGTTCCTGGACAAGCCGAAGACGGAGAAGCACAGTGCCCACGGCGACGGAAACGGGCTGCGCTACGGTCTGAGCTCCATGCAAGGCTGGCGGGTGGAAATGGAGGACGCCCACACGGCGGTGGTGGGCCTTCCCCACGGACTCACCGACTGGTCTTTCTTCGCCGTTTACGACGGCCACGCCGGCTCGCGGGTCGCCAACTACTGCTCCGGGCACCTGCTGGAGCACATCCTGTCAGGAGGCGCCGAGTTCGGATCGGGGCCGGGCTCCGTGGAGGGCGTGAAGGACGGGATCCGCTCGGGCTTTCTGAACATTGACGAATACATGCGCAACTTCTCCGACCTGCGGCAGGGCCTGGACCGCAGCGGGTCGACAGCCGTGTGCGTGCTGCTCAGCCCCACTCACCTCTACTTCATTAACTGCGGCGACTCGCGGGCCGTGCTGTGTCGAGACGGAAAGGTGGGCTTCTCCACTCAGGACCACAAGCCCTGCAACCCCCGCGAAAAGGAGCGCATCCAGAATGCTGGCGGCTCGGTCATGATCCAGAGGGTAAACGGCTCCCTGGCGGTGTCGCGGGCTCTCGGGGACTACGACTACAAATGTGTGGATGGTAAGGGCCCCACGGAGCAGCTGGTGAGCCCGGAGCCGGAGGTTTGCGTGTTGGAGCGGGCGGCCGAAGGAGACGAGTTTGTGGTTCTGGCGTGCGACGGAATCTGGGACGTCATGTCCAACGAAGAGCTGTGTGATTTTGTACGATCACGACTATTGGTTTGTGAAGATCTGGAAAAGATCTGTAACTCGGTGGTGGACACCTGTCTTCATAAGGTAAGGCGTTTTTAACAATTAGTATCTGCTCCTATTGAACACAGAGCTTTGCTTTCACTTGAACGTACGTCTGTCACAATAAGCAATTAATTAATCACATTATTATGAGCTTGATCATTTATATTCTGGTCATTGATATTTTTGAAGGGCAGTTTTTGTTACAGACCTTGTAATCCATTTTATGTATAGTTTTTGTTGGTTTTTGTTCCTTTTTATTTTTGGTTGCAGACTTTTAATTTGGATATATAAGCCTCAGGAGCAGCGCAAAAAATGTCACAATGGGACAGCGGACAGCATAGTTTCTATCGGACCATACCTCCTTATTTAATAATCCTAAAAACGGGAATCTCCTGGAAATAAACAGTTTGTTGACTGAGTCATCTGGGAGGAGGTTTATCACCTGCATTCCAGCTTAAATTATACACACCATCCTGTTCTTCCTAGTTCCTGTCCACATCTTGGACGTTTCACTGTCCACGTGTCTTTAGCTTTGCGTCCTGGGCTCTCCAAGAACCAGCAAGCGTAGAGCAGCTGAGTTATTTTTACCTTACTGGATGGGTTATCTCAAGTATCAGCCACACAGGCATAAATCTGCTCTGCTGTCGCTACCTTTTGTGATGTATGTGAAACTGGACACCTTCAGAAATCTACTGTGACCACACCGAGTCCTTCGGTGTGGTGAGAAGTCGACGCCTTTGGTTTTTTGGGGGGGGATTTTTTTGCTGCTTTGGGCTCCATCTTCCGTCGCTGTTTGTCTTGAAAAAGGCAATTATGATGATGTCTGGTTTGTGTGTTTATTATCTTGAAAACTTTGAAACATTGAAAGGCATTTGAGAAGCTTTTCATTATAAAACTACAGGTAAAAAAAAAAAATAACTGGTCCACATCCCTACAGTATATCAACATCAACATTTACTTTTTCATAACTTTGTCGACAAATTATGATTTCCAGTTATGGTAAAGCTCTGACCTTGTGATTCTCAGTGATCTTTAAGAACTGTAATATAAAAAGGACATAAGAGCAACATTTAAAACCACAGGATTCTTCTAGTTTCACAGAAAAACAAAATGAAACTCCTTAGGAAAAAAAATAGTAACGTAACCTCAAATAATTTAAATGTTGAAATAAATATGAGGTAATCAAAACTAGAAGTTGGCTAGATTCCTGATGATTTTTTTTTTTTTTTCGATTATGAGCTGGTGTAAAAACTAATAACTCCCAATTTTTATTTTTGTTCTTGGTCTGTAAACTAGTCTACACACATACGGGTAATTCTGCAACACCTTCGTTTTCTGTTTTATTCAAAACTGCAACCTTTATTATAACTCTTTAGTTTAAACTAATAATTTGTATCTATTAGGAGGCTAAGAAAATTTGACAGACTTCAGTGAAAGCCTGGTCGGTTCCTCTCTTGTTCCTCCTGTCTTTGCGGTGTAACTCATTAAGTTGATGAGTTAGGTGATGAGTTTACCGCGACAGGTAGGCCTGTCGCGATTAACAATAAATCAATTAATCGCACGATAAATTAAACCTATCGACCTCATTTTAATTATCGGCTTTATCGTCTCTTCCTGCCTTTTCTTCTTTCTCTTGATGACACTGAATGAGAAAAGGCTCAGCTCCAGTGCTCTTCACTGACCCTCCCTTCCTCAATTCCTTAGTGTAATGTCCAGTGCACACTACACGAGTTGTCGGCCGACTGTCGGCCCATTTTCAAAACCTGAGAGACACATTAGCCGACAGAAATCCTAGGTATAACGGTTCGATCGTGCCGTGTGATGTCCAGCCACCTGGGCACAAAATAATGGCTACAAGTCCAGTTAACTAATTTTAAAATCAGGCATTAATCAATGCTTTACTAGAATCTAGCTGCAATGCATGTGGCTAGAGTCAGCGTAAAGTCATGACTGAATGAAAATCATTGTAACCTATTTATGTCACGTTAACGAAGAACAGCTGAAAACTTACCGGGTTTATCAACTTCCGTAGCGATTTGGCTCCAACTCCTCCCCTTGTCATTTCTATATTCTTTGCACGAAATGTTGAATAAATATTAATGTTGTTTCCACATATCATCTCCGATGTCCGCTGGACTCCGGGTTGCACCGTGTCAGCTGTTTGGGATTCCCCTCCCTAATTTCCCCTCAAGCACGAGGAGAATCCGCGCTTTCTGATTGGCTACCTGTCACATTCAACAGGCTGCATTATGATCCCAGTCGAGGAAACCTCCTGATTTAAATCGGAGCCGGACCTACGATCTACCTTAGCACACCACACACTGCAGGATGATCGGTTACGAAATCACCAGCGACAATCTTAGATCGGCCAACGATCTAAGATTGTCATAAGGGGAAGATGGGGGCAAAAAATCGTGTAGTGTGAACGACTGCATTAGGTAGTCGGATGTGCCCATCTTCTTTATTTAAATCTAGTGATTACTGAAGGTCAATATAGTATACAGACTTCATAATCTGCACTCTTTTGGTTGAATGCAGTATTTAATTCCACTTTGGCTTTATGTTGTTTACTTTTTATTCAAGTACGTTTTTTTGTTAATGGAGACTGAGATTCCTTTTTGTTGTTTTGTTTATTTAGTTTATTAGTTCCAGTGTTATGTGTTCTTTTGAAAATAAAGTGCATGTACCTATAGCAGGAAATCACATGCATTATTAGTCATTTCCATGAAATGAGTGTCAAAAGGTCTTGAAACAATATTGTTTATCGCAATAATTATTTAGACAATTAATCGCTCAGCAAAATTTGTTATCGTGACAGGCCTAGTTGATGGAAAAGATGTGAAACCATTTTCAGCAAATTAAAAAAGAAACCTAAATTGCTTTGCTCAATAATAAAACAAATTCTGTTGTTCAAAAATACTTAATTTACTCCAACGGGAAATTAAATGTTATAACTTAAATGATCCAAGTATCTTCAATGAATCGTGGAAGGATCTCTGGTAGCAGTCAGTGTCGCAACAAATCTGAAAAGGCTTCTGCCCGAAGACTGTTGCTGTGCGACAGTCTCATGACTATCATGATATTCCTCACCAGCACCATCAGTCGTTTGCAGTCGCTGCTAACCCACCTCATTTGCTTTTGCCACTCCCCTTTAAATTGTCTGCACAGAGATTTTATGCAACTGTGGACATTTATGATGCTGGTTACAGTAAAGCGTAGCACTTCCACGTAATTTTAGTTGTAGCTCTCAAAACGTGCCACAGCCTGGCACAGATTAAATGTTGGCTTTAGGGAGGGGTTGCCGCTGCATGCCACTGTTAAGAAGGAAGCTATATCGGATTTGTGAGGCAAGACAAAACAAGAGCAACGTTGCAAAACAGCATTTAGAAGAGCATCTCGTTTTTGTTGTTTTTAATAACCTGTGAAAAACCAAAATCGTAATTAGGAAAAACTGGACTAACTCGTGTCGTAGACGGAACGTTTTGTCTCCTGATGTCGATTGCCTCACGTTCACTGGTTCTGGGTTGTTTTATTTTCCATGCAAGCAGAGAAAACTCCTAGTCGGGTTCAGTGAACCAAAACCCTGCTATTAAAGTTTTCTGTTTGCATTTGCATAGTACAAACTTTACCCCATGAATCTGAGTTTGTCTTCTCTCTGTCTGTGTTTCTGCAGGGAAGCAGAGACAACATGAGCGTGGTGTTGGTGTGTTTGCCCGGAGCGCCTAAGATCTCAGAGGAGGCCATGAAAAAAGAAGAAGAATTGGATAAATATCTAGAAACGCGTGTTGAGGGTCAGCATTTCAAACACACTCGTCCGGAGAGACGTTATTTTGAATTGTACTTGTTTTAAGCCGCTCTACTAATCATTGCTGACGCTACACTCAATCATCTAAAAGAAAAATATAGCAACAAAGTGACAATTCATATAATTGAATACATTTTTAACAACTTTAAATAAAAGGTATTGATTTAATTACCGTCTTTCGTCACACACAGAAACTCATCTGCCAGCTATGTAACTCCACAATGCGCTCCGCGATCCGTCTGTTGCGACGGGGATTTTCCTGTTTGTCCGTAAAGCTACGCTTACGTCAATCCACTACAGCGCAGCCGCCCGCAGTGGTCAGCCTGTCCGCTCACCTCTTCCCCGCCGTTCGCGCTGAACCAGGAGGAGAAAGGCTGCTGTACCCCAAGCATCGCGTCAGTCAACTTAAAGATGCTTATTCATCCCCTGAAAAGCAACAAAAACCCAGACATTATCATCAATCAATAAATTCCTCCCAGACCAAACTGAAAAAAAGTGAACGTTATGCTGCTAGCACTTAGCAACAACTCATAGGCGGACGTGACGGCGTTGCCCAACACAAGCAATGACCCGTCCGGAACACGGTGCGCTAAATAATAAAACATAATTTAACGAAGATTCGAGGCGGATCAATTTTCCTTGAGGAATTTTAATAATCGAGGTAATCGCATCATTTGAGGAATCGCTGCAGCAGAATAAGAACATTCTGCTTAGAAATTTTGAGCTGATGGCGTTTAAACAGTAATAAGTAAAATTGTGTAAGATCAGCCTCCTATACCAAACTTCACAGGCAGCAAGTGTTTTTCTAAACATCAATTTAGCACAGTCACACTTTTGTGAGTGTACAACCAATTTCTTTCCCTTATTGTTTTATTGATTGATTAGCCTTCATGGGGGCTAAATCGTACACCTGACTTGTGCGATATAACCTCAGCAAAATGACCACAACATCTGGCCTTACTGTGTCCAATCTGCTTCTTTTGCTTGCAGAGCTGCTGGGAAGCTGTGGGGAGGACGGAGTCCCTGACCTGGTGTCTGTCCTAAGGACTATCGCCTCAGAAAACATCCCCAACCTTCCGCCTGGTGGAGGCCTGGCCAGCAAGTAAATATAACTGAGCTGCATGTTACGAACACACACATCAGATCAGGAGTAGACGCAGCCTTGACTGTCCACGTTTTAGGTTTGATTACTTAGAAAATTGGCCTCAAATTGATGAATAAACAATGAAATTCTCTACACTTTTCAAAACACCAGCTGGCAAATATCGATGTACTTCTGCTAATGCATCCAGTTAATAATACATCTATAGAATAGGCCTGTCACAGTAAACAATAAACCATTTAATCGCATGATAAATTAAAAGAAACTCAATCGTTTTCTTTTGCTTGATTTATCGTTCATCTCTTTTCTCTTTCTTTTTACCAAAAACTGGATGATAAAAGTCTTCAGTCTGGTGGTTTGGCTTCAACTAGCCCTTCTTTGAAAGAAATTTTGTATACAAAGACTTCATAATTCACTTTATTTGTTGTTTTACATTGTTTTCTTTATTTATTTTGGATATTTAAAGTGTCTTCGAGTTCAATCTTTAAACATTTATTAGAATTTAAAGGTTACTGATCCTTGAGAATGTGTTCTTACATTATTGTGCTATATTACTTGAAAATGGTCTCAAAACAATATCATCATTTATTGCAATAACTTCTGGGACAATTTGTCCTCTGGCAAAATTTATCGGGACAAGCCTACTATGGAATTATTGCTAATATTTTTGTTCGATATTAACAAAACAAGCGAATGCAGAAGTGCTTTTTTTCCCTTAAGGAATCTATTAAATAATTAAATTATTAATTATTAATTGGTGATTTTCAGCATTTGAAATGATTAAATCCCAATTGATAAATCTGTGAATATGAGCTCCTACAGAAGAAAACTCATTTTAGAAGTTAAAGATGTTGAGTGGGAATGTATTTTTATGTATATGCTGGATTATTTTTTTGTGGTAGCACAACACAAAGTAGCGTAGAACGTTGAAGAGGAAGAAAAATATGTATAATTTTCCACTTTTTTTCGTGAATAAAAGTCTGAGAAGTGTGGTGTGCATCTGTATTCTCCCCACCTGAACCAACGCGTTGCCTTCCACTTCAAAATTAAGCTCTACCTTGTGCTGGTTTATCACAAAACATCCATTGAAGTCTGAGGTTTCAACCTGACAAAAGTGTTTAAAAAAATGCAAAGGATGTTTAAAACTGATGGTTTTGCATCAGCATGTTGGTGATTTAGGTAAAAAGTGAAGCGATAAACAAGGTGGTTGTCGTTCTGAGCAGAACACGGGCCAAAAACGACGTGGCTCCGCATTTTCAACTGAGAGTTTTACTTCCATTAACCTCTCAATCAATACACATTAGTGAAGAACGAACAGAGGCTGCATTATGTTGGGTGACGTTTTTCCCCACGGACCAATGTGTGTGTGCTTGTTTTCTGTCTGCAGACGCAGTGTTATCGAGGCGGTGTACAACAAACTGAACCCTCACAGAGAAGAGGAAGGGGTGAGTTTAATGTTTTCTAAATTACCTTCCAGCTCCACACCCCTCCAAACACACACCCACACACACAAAACAGGACATCCATCTGTGTGCAAGTGTGTGCTGTGTGTTTGTGCTGCACTCTGAATGAGATTTGAGCAAAGATGGGTGAAATTAAATCATCTGTCTCGCTTCTATGTTCAATATTGAAACTAAACGCGCACAAAGTCCTTTTGTAAGCCTTCTGAATTTTTCATTTACAATCAACATGAAAGTCGTGACACACTGAGCTGATGGTCGGTTGTTGGGAACACTTTGAATGTTTTTGCCGTTCGATTCACCATCGTCAGTCTTGTCGGACCAGCACGGCGTATTTAGAGTCTCTTAGCTCTCAGCTAAGTCCACAAAGCACAAAAAAAAATTTCAAAGCTTCTACCGGGGTGTAACGGTGCAGATATTTGTGCTAAAAATGTTCTGTGCCTGCTCGGTAAGCGTCTTTAACCAGGAAATATGGAGTTGTTTTATTGTTTGTACGCGGAACTAAGTGCACTTTGCAAAAAGCAGCACCAAAACAAAACAGACAGTCCTCTCTGGGCTAACTAACCTTTAGCTAATGTTTAGCTCAGCTATGAGGGAATATTAAGGATTTTCATGCAGCTGCAGAGGAGAAAGAAAGTGAACTGAAACACAACTTTGTCAGCATGCACTTCTTGAATCAGCTAAAGTTCAAATCCGGCTTCATGGAGCATTCAGCCTGTCCAAAGCGCTGCACAGCATACGAGACGCAGCAACTGACTTGTGCCGTTTCTAGACCTTCTGACCAGAAGGGATTTCTCAACAGCTTTATTTTTACGGCCCATTTAAGTACATCCAGTAAACTGAACTGTCTAAATATCAAAACAGCACTAAAGTGGTTTAGACTTGTTTTATTCTCAAATGTCTGCACAGTCGTATTAAAAAGAAATCGTAAACACTTTTGACCATTTTCAAATGGTTTTATTGTTATATAGTCAAAACAAATCTGTCAGTTTTGCAATGACCACCTTTTGTTTCTCTTGACTGATGCAAACCAAAAACATACAAAACTATGACTTTAAAACAAAAGTATGTATCAAACATGGATTTTTGTGTACTGGTTCACCATGAGTTATATCCAACTTCGCTGAAAACATGTTGTGTATTTAAGAAAAATAATTTCTGATAACTTTACTTCATTCAATTAGAGATTTAGTTGTGTTTTTATCAACATGAAGCATGTGGTGACAGTAGGAAGCCTCTATTCTAACAGGAAGAAATCTGCAGCATAAACCTTCATCAGCAGTTGAAAGAGGGGAATGAGACAGAAAAAAAAACATGCAGGACTATTTGTGGTCCAGCAATGCCTGTGTCAAAAATAAAAAAGAACACAGGAGTGTTTTTTATGAGAAAGTTGAGTTAAAAGCAGAGGTAGGAAGCAGACATGGGTAAACATGGACGCCAGCAGTACTTCCTGTGAGGGTAAACAAAGAGAGTAATCAGTTAATTGGAGCAATGTCTCTGTTATCGACTTCACCCAGGAAATAGACAAGGATAAACACCAGGTGTGTTTTCTATCCAAAGGAAAAAACTGATGACAATGACAGAAAATATTTCCAAGACACATTCTGTCTCCTAAGAGTCGGTGTGTGACAGCTTGAGGTTTAGATTATCTTCTGGCGTTTTGATTATAACATTTTTTCATGTTCTAATGGTTATATTGAGACGAAGCAGAAGTAAAAAGAACGTCTCGTTTTTAATTTGTAAAATTAGATGGCGTTTGGGTCAACTTTATAGTAACAACATACAACATGCAAAATCTACATTTATTGTGTAATGCATTTCACTAAATTAGTGAAACAAATTAGTTAATTTATGTTAGTCCATTTCACACATCACATTTATTTCTGTTATTCTAACTTTGACTTTTAGCCAAAGAAAACACAAAATTCCTTTTCCCAGACACAAAAATATAGTTGTTTTTTTTTTTTGTTTGTTTGTTTTTTTATGCAGAACTGCTATGTTGTAGCATCGAGTGGAAAACCATCAGAGCAGCATATTAATGGAAGGTTTAGTGGAGGACAAACTGCTTTGGAAAAAGTTGGACAATCTACAAAGACTATGTTTTAGGTCTCGCCTCATCTAGCATGAATTACTGCATCAACGCTTCATCTTCCTCTTACGCATAAATTATCTTTGGGGTTTAGATCAGGCGTGTTTATTGGCCAGTGAACTTCTCTAAAGTTTCCTGACAAACGGCTGCACTGACTTTTCTTTGATAAGGCCAACGGCAGCTGGTGATGATTCGGTTCCCCAAAAATCTACTCTTCCTACAGACTTGATTAGGTTTTGCTTCACAATCCTGCTGGATGTGCACTTTTTTTCTTCTTCAGTTTTTCCTTCCACTCAACCTTCTATTAATATACTTGGACACAGTGCTCTGTGACAGTCAACATGGAAGTTTGGAAGTTGCTACTTTATTTTGAGTCGTATGAAAAGGGGGAAAATGCATATTATACCCCTTCTACAGCAAAAACACACATTCTTACCAAGTATTTTTATTTTTGTTTCTAGCTCAAATATCGTAGTAAACTTGAATTAAGACAAACTAATTTAAAAGTAACTTATCGTCAAGATATAGGAGCTTGTTTTAAGTATCTAATTCCTTAATATTGGCGGAAAAAATACTTGTACGTTAGTTTTGACTTATTTCAAGTGTAACAAGATATTTGCACTATAATTGAGTCCATATTTACTTGGTAAGATTTTGTGTTTTTACAATGTAATTGGTAAAAATGGATCAAAGAAAAATATACATACACATCCACTTACACACTGCAAAAACAGAAAATCTTACCAAGTATTTTTTCGTCTTGTTTCCAGTGCAAAAAATCTTACCATACTTTAAATAAGACAAATTAACTCCAAAGTAATTTTTAACAATGTATAGAGGTTTGTTTTAAGTAAATAATTCCTTAATACGATGCAAAAGTTATTAAGGAATTATTTGCTTTAAAAAGCCTCTATATCTAGCTAAAAACTTGCTTCTCAGTTAGTAGATAAGATTTTCTGTTTTTGCAGTGCACGCAAATATTTACAATACATTTTCTGAGTCATCCAGTTCATGTTAAATATAATATATTTAAACATAAACAACAATGGCTTTAGCACAACAAGCAGAAGAAACTTTCTTTCAATTTTTGAATTGAATTAGTAAAACAAATGAACTTTTTGATGATATTTCGATGCACGTGTACAATCATTACATCGACGACTTCATTTCGATGAAAAGTGTGTGTGAAAAAATCTTTTACTTTCCTCTGGGCTGCCCCCTCTCCCAGCTAAAGCTCGACACCGGGTCCGACCAAAAATCAGCTGTCGTGTGCCTGCTTGTTGGATGAAATGAATGCTCTTATGTGTTTGAACATGGAGGCTGTGTCTGACGCTGGCGTGTCGCCTCAGGGGGGAGGAGAGGAGGAGGAGGATAAGGAGGAGAGTGAGGAGGGAGGTGGCAGCACAGCAGCTCATCTGATGGAGGCTCTGCGGCAGTTCCGTCTCCACCACCGGGGGCAGTATCGCACAGTGCTGGAGGAGTCTCTGGCCGCCTACCATCTGCGAGGGGAGGGCACTGTCGAGGGCGCCGGGGAGATCAGGAGGACCTCTGACGACGGCGATGAAGAAGAGGAGCAGACCGACTCCCCGCGCTCGCCCCCGCCCTCGCCCGCTGCTGTGGAGGCGGAGGCCGGCCAAGATGCCCCAAAGCCTGATATCTCCTCTGACTGAGCGCGCAGCCAATCATCCACCCTCCTCCAGGGATGACCTCACTCCTCTTTCCCCAGCCACAGACCTTGACTAGGCAGATTGGCCATTGTTTTGTTAATTTTCTCACTAATTAAAAACATTTAATAATCATATTAAAATAAAAGCAGCCTTTCTGTGTATTCAAATTCTGTTTCCAACTCTCCACCGTTTAAAGAAGAGTCTGTTTCCTTGTTTTGTAGAAACCAGTCAACCGTAATATGTTGGTTGTTGCTGAAATCAAAGTGAAACTTCCCAGTGCTTACTTTGGGCTTACATTCTTCCTCCCTCGTCCTCTTCCTCTGCTCTCCTTCTCTTTCCCTCACTCCATGATTGACTCAGAACACACAGTTTGTCTCTGCACACCAGAAAATGAAATTATTATATGAATAAGTGAGTAAATGTAGCTCAGAGCGTCCGAACAAAAGCTTTAGGTGGAAAAACGTGAAAACCGATTTGTTTGCAGATGCGCTTTATGTGTTCGTAGATCTTATCTGCCCTCATCGACCTTTGACCTTCTCTTAATCCAAACTACCGGGAGGGCGAATGCAGATACCTGGTTAGAAGAAAAAAAACGAACAAAACAATTTACAACACATAATGCCTTCAACATTTATTAGCACCCCTTGGTGAAGATGTGTTTAAAAGATTTAAAGTTTTTAGAAGGAAGTTTTTAATAAAGCGCTTGGTTTTCTACTACATTTCATTAGATTGAAGCATTTAGAAAGATGCCTGTTCATTTTTGCACAACAATCATCCAGAATCTTTGGTCTTCTCTGATTTTCTCTCATCAGCTCTTCCCACCGGTTTTCTACAGGATTTGGGAGAAAAAGATTGATTTTGGATCGATATTCTGATTTAAAAAAAACAAAAAACAAATTAATGACATATTTCCACTTTACGAGGAATCGAGTCCATCAGATTATTTAGAAGGAAAACCAGACCCGCAGTATCACAGATCCCCCACTTTACTTAACAATCAGGATAAGTTAATTTTCTACGACGGAGTATTAGGGCCACATTAAGAAAATATTCACAAAAGATTACGAGAAGAAAATCTGACTTTCCTCTCATAAAGTCAAAATATGAGAATGAAGTTGTAGTATTACAAGAACAAAGTGGCAATATTATATTATTTCCATCCCTCTGTTCAACTTAAAGAAGGATAAAATAGAAATTTTTAGAGATTTTACCAATAAGTGTTAATAAATAAGAAGATAGTAACATGAATAGAGATTTTTCAGTTTGAGATTTAGCTGCTGTGCTGAAGTCTTGAGGGTTTTTAAACATCTTTATCAAGGTGGGTTAATAAAACTGGCTGCAAACATGAAACATGCTGTTGTGCAAATCTATGTCAGGTAATGCATACAATCCCTCTCTGCTGATGTTGACATGTAAAGATAAAATTCATGTGAAAGATAGCTTTAGGTCGGTGCAAGATATTTACAAGCATGCGGTAACTCCTAACTCTCCATACATGAAGCATATTTCTCTCCAGGCCTTTCCCCTCTGTAACTCTTCAGCACTGGACGCTTCATCTAAAATGTTTACTCTTCTTTAAATGCAGCTAGTCGGGGAGTATTGTTTGTCCGGTAATGCACGCACTGCAATTATCCGCTCAAAAGCACTTAGCAATCTGAGGCAAGATTTATGCTAAAACCGTCTGTATGTGTGTGTTTATGAATCAGCTGTTTGTATGTGGGACCTAATGAGTCCTGCAAGAATGACACAATTATCAAATAAAAAGATTCAAAACGCAGCGCTCTAGATTATTTGCATTTTAAAGGGTGTTTGTATCAGTGTGTTGGACGTGTGGCCCTGCGTCAGATCAGGCATCTTGTGCAGAATCTTGACTGATTCAGTAATTTGATGAAAATAACTCTGGGGGTTTGATGCAGGGCCTTTCCCTCGCTGTTTTACTGGTATTTTTCAGATTCCTTTTCTAGTTGAATGTGACTTAACTATGTGTTTTGTGTGGCTGTGTGTATCTAGTAGATATGGGCTAAAAATGCTGCTTTTATTCAGAATGGAAGAGCAAAAAATATTCCTAATACTTCAAAACTGAAAAAACTCTATTATATTGTTCTCTGCTTAGATGATTTCTGTTTTTTTTTATGTCCGATTCACCAATTTTGAGTCACTTTTGCCTTTTTTTTACTTCTCTCCAAGGTTCACAAATGTGTGATGCATTTGGGATTGTAGTTCTTAATTCAAACGCACATTGTTGGTTGATGCATTTAGAGACAGAAAATGTTGGCAGTTCTGAGTTTTTCAGCAAAAATATAGAAAAAAACGTGTTCAACTCTCATAAAACCAGATTTATAAAAAAGACTGCATGGATTTATTTGGTTTGTTTTCCCAAAGGTGCTTTAATATTTATTATTGGCTAAAAAAAAAAAAAAAAAAAGAGAAGAACAAAAAACTGAAGGATATACCGATAGGAAATTTTATGTAGCACATTTACAACAACCTCAGCCGACCAAAGTGCTTCACAACATCACAGGCTGATAAATGATGCAACAAAATATAAAATTAAGTTTGGTAAAAAATATTAAGACAATTGTAAAAATTGGCAGAAAATACCAAAAACTAATATGAATAAAATTAGGACGTACTTAAGTTCACTTGTAGCGATATGCCAAAAACAAAAAAAGTCGAATGAGTGAAGTATCAGTATCCACCCCTTTTTTTTTTTTTTACTTATATTTGCTGATAACCGAGATTTACGGATTCTATGTATAAAAAAAATTTTAAATTTGTGGAACTCATAAATTCCAAAATTTTGTTTGGAATTTCTCCAATCAAGTTTTTTCTAGAATATTGTTGTCTTTTGACATTGTAGCAAATTTAAGATTTTTATTTATTTATTTTTTAGAAATTTACACACACACACACACAAATCTAGAAAATTTGTGAGGAAAAATATCACATTTTCAGAGATTTTTTTTTCTAGCAAATTTTTGACTTTCTGGAAATTTGCTGAATTTTGTGTTGCAAATGTTTGACTTCTCAAACTCGGAAATTTTCTTTAAAAAAAATTCTAGAAAATTTCTGAGAAAAATTAAGAATTTTCTAAGTTAATTTTTTTCTAGAAAATGAGTTTTTTTTTTTCCCCCTTATTTTTTAATTTTGGCGGAAATTTACTTTTTTTCTCTGTCTTTTCTATCTACAATGACCCTAAAACGACGCCGTAGTTTTCCCTAGTATGTCTTTAAAAATACTTTAAACTCAATGGTAGCCTGCGCTCCGTTCCTAGCGTCTAGATGGTAAACCTTGCAGGTAAAACTCTCTCCAGTTTCCTCCACTCCCTCCCCGTTTCTTTTCCCAGTCTGACAGTTCTGATTCTCTGTAAGGTGAGTCAACTGAGGTTCTGCATGTGTTGGGGGATAATCTCCAAATATGAAGTAGAAAGATAAACAATAGGTTTTTGAGTTTAGTAGAATGAGTCCTGGCTGCAGTAACAAACCTAACGTTTGTCTTTCTTCCTGTCTTTTCTGTTTTTGGTCCGAACCCAGAGTGCCGTCGACCTGGACGACCCGTATTAGCCGCGTCAGCACCTTTGCCGTCTCTTCCCGGTGATCCGAGCATCCACCAGGAGGAGGCTCGTCTCTCCATTGCGCCGTGTCTTTCTCCACTAAAAAGACGACATGCAGCGTGTGCTGGAATGCGTGTGTATGTGTTGGTTGTGTGTGAGTGGGTGCGTGTGTGTGCGTGTGTTTTTTTCGCAGAAGCGGGACAAAAAAAAAGAAAAATTACAACCGAACACACACATAACTGCTTGAAACCCCCCTTGGAGGAAAAACTGAATCACTCTTCAACAACAAAAAAAAAAAAAGAAAAAATTGTATAGATTTCACAAACTGAAGCGTTTTGACGGTAGAAACTGATTTTTACCGTTAGACTTTTTTTTTGTTCTGTTTTCCTGAATGTTGAACACCTGACGTCACAATGATATGAGGACCTATCGTGCGCATGTTTTTTTTTTGTTTTTTTTTTCTGTGAGCGTGTGTTTGTCGCAGAGAGGGTGTGTGTGTGTGTGTGTGTATGTGTGTGTGCATGTGGGAGTGTTTAACTGAGGGCCAAGAGGACACACACGACGGATAAAGACTTTATGTAATTCTTCACATTTTTTTGTGCTCTAACACCCTTTTGCTTCTTCCCTCTATTAAAAAAAAACACACACACTCTCTCTTTCTCACACACACACACACCCTTCGCCTGCATCACTTCCACCTGTGCAGGTATAAATGACGTGCCACCGGCGCAGGGCACTGCATGAGGACTTGGGTTGTACCTGTACAGCTACGCGGTTTTTTAATCATCATCCTCAGCGGACAGTCATTGGTCGAGGCTGACTGAACCTGGAAGCTCTCTGGACTCTGATTGGCTGTGTGAGAATTGATTTGGATTTTATTTTTGCTGATCGAATTAGGACAAGATGACGATAATCATGGTGGGGAAGGATCAGGGAGTGAAAGAGCGGATGTTGTAACACTGGTTGGACTTCCTCGACATCGTCTGAGACGCAGCAGTCTATCCTGATGGAGGAGGAAAAGGCTTTCTTTCTTTTCTTTTTTTTATTTTTAAATGTTGCCCATGAGGTTACTAGTTGCTCGCTGTGTAGAGTGAGTGAACTCCCAGTTTTAACCCTGTTCCTGGTTCTCAGACTGCATTGGTAATGTTTGTATTGCTGTTGTTTGATTGCACTCACATTTGATTACAGAAAAGCGTCTATATATGAAATAAAATACCTGCCAAGGACACAGCGGAGGTGGTTGTGTATTTGAATGCAAGAAGGAACGTCTCCTTTGGGAAGCTCAATCAGTTCAAAATTTATAGAAAAGTTGCATCAGTAAATCAAATTAAAAAAAATTTAACTTCACTACACACAGTGATTCATATCAAGACTTTATTTTTGTTCGCTAATGAAAACCCAAATTTCAGTTCCTCAAAAGAATTTAAAAATGATGTAGCAGCAATTTAAAGCTATGTAATGTTTATGGAAAAAATTTTTTTTTTTACATATTTGTTGAAACTGTCACTATATGAAACAAAATCTGCGAAAAAAATGAATGCCTTCTTCCAGCGCTCCCAGTTCTAACTAGAAACAACCAATCAGAGGTGCTGATTCATTACAGGCTGTTTCTCCTGTACACAAGTATGATTGACAGCGCTAAGAGCCTCCTCCTAGCTCTGATTGGTTGATTTTGATCTGGAGCGACACATTTCTTCAAACTGCAGCGTTAACTCAGGGAGGCGGAGGAGGAGATCGATCTTTTCACAGATTACCTGTCTCATAACATACAGTCACTACATGGTGACAGTTTTAATGAATATATAAAAAACATTTTAATAAAAGTTACACACTGCAGCTTTAATAAAATAATACAGCAACATTTTGACCTTCACATCATGTGGAAGACTAACGAAATATTTATTTGTGGAAAACATTGTAGAAGGAAAAAGTGTGAAAAAGGCAGCACCAACTTGTGGCATGACTTTACACAGGCTGCTCATTCTGGAAAACTGATTAATTAGAAAATAAAACGTAAAGGATTCATTGCCAGTCATGACAAATGTTTTTTAACAATCTGAAACAGTCGAGCATGACAGAAAAGCAAAAACAGAACAAAATGTAATCTGTAAAGCGTTTTTTATGGACTGCAGGAGTCATTTTTAATCCTGCTGTAATGTTAGGAAACAAAAAAAGCTGAAAGTTGAAGCAATGTTCAGAATTCGGGTTAAACATTAAATGGGAATGCTGTAAAAATGAAACATCCAAGTTCCCAAACAGAAGACATACAATTCCTGAAAATGAACCATTTCAACATTTCAAGACGTTTCTTGCTCTTTTATTTTATTCTGAATTCAGCATTTTGTTTCTGATTGTCAAAGAAAAATTATTTAATGTTTCTGTCATAAAAGCAACCATTATGGAGCATAAATGGGTTTACCGAGGTCGCTTTGTGCTAAAGAAGTTTGCTAGTAATGATCACAAAACTTGAGCTCTGCTCACATATTATGTTTAATCTGTCACTCTGTCATAATTTGATCCTAATCCCTAATCATAATCACATCGTATCTTAAAGGTGTTCTCAATCTGGTGTGGGATTATTCGGGGTGTGTGTGTTGGAGTGAGAATGAGCAATCCAAATATATCATGACGGGCAAATTTAATTTGATGATAGCAGGCAGGGGGACGAATCGCGCCCGCTGAGCCGCCGTTAAGCTGCGGCTTGTAACAAAACAATACACGGGCACTGACCTGGTAAAAGTGTGTTTAGGTTTTGTTCATCTTTAATCTCTTTCACTTTAATTTGTTTTCCTACAGGAACTACAGGAGTAAACAAAACAAGTTGTGTTTAAGAGGTACAGGTCTGCTCTCCCTTATCAGACATGCCAGCTTGGAGGGTGATCTAATTCCCCCTCAGCAGCTGATGAGATGCTGGGATTATAATACATTTTCTACCTCTAAATTCTGCCTTCTTTTTTTTTCAAATAAATGTTCAACTAGTGCTTACAAAGTAGTACAGGAAGATTTAGCATGATTTGTGCAGGAGAAGTAAACAGAAATAACTGAATCAGTGAGTCTGTCCTGTAAAAACAAGCGAGAAATCCAGCATTTCTGGCTGCATTTTATACCAATTATTACTCTTTGCAACTATATATATATTAAATCTCACCTCCATCTTGATTTTAATGAATATAGAGGCAATTTATTAAATAATATTTACATTCTGGTCAATAAAAAAATTGTAAAATGAGCTAATATTAATTACAAAGTATGCAAAATCTATAAGAATTGAGGAATTTTAATGTTTGATGACAAAAGAAACATTAAAATCAGTAATTTATTCTGGAATGGGAATCCCAACTATTTCAGATTCAGGATTTGGTTCTCATCATCTCTGTTACATAATCTCATTAAAAGATTCAAAGATGTTGGAAAAAAATCTTTACACATGGGAACTGGAGGAAAACTAGTGAAAACTCTTTATCCTATCCCAGGAGACACTAAATAATCAGCTTTTAAAACCATGAATAGCGGTTTTATTGCTTTTCTAACTTCTTTAGCAGTTGGCTGCGCTGCCATGCTAATGCTAACTTTTATGTTGCTAAGTTATTTTTATGTCTGGAGAAACCCAGATGGGAAAAACCCCCAGTAAATTTATCATAAACATTTTTTTCAATCCAGGGTGAACTGAATATATTTTTCTTTTATCACTTTCCTAGCTTCTTTAGGAGTTGGCTGTGCAGCAGCACTACTGCTAACTTTTATTATGCTATGCTAATTTTATTTTGTCTTGCCAAAATTGGTACTTCACAAAAATCTGTAAATCAGAGCTAAATAATCCCAAAGCTTTAGTTGAGAAATGTTCAATTTCCCACTTTTCTGACTTTCTTTAAGCTGTGCTGCAAAGTGACCACAAAGATTCATTTAGTTGTGTTATTTTTGTAATGTCCATACAAAGCAATATTCAACATATTGATATTTATAGTAATAACAAAATTTGAAGCAATGATTCATGAAAAATGGAAAAAGCTACTTTTCTAGCTTCTGGAACCGGCTAGCTGTGCTCCAGCCATAGAACTAGCTTATATCTCTTATAAATTTTATTTTTTGACTTTTCTGTATTTTTTTTTCTGGCGGTATAACTTGTACTTCAGATTTTGTGTAATTACTTTAGCACGTCTTGCATTAATGCTTCAGACAAAGAACTGCAGATTTAGAAAACCAACATTCAGCTCTCCATTGGAATGAGCGAAAAAGCTGCACATATGTTTAAATACAGACCGTTTCTTTTCTTTTTATTTTCCTGCTGTTTTTTATTTGGAAAGAATTTCGCCGCGACCTTTCACCTGCACCATTTATGAAATTTCATCCGCCTCAGACTGTGACTTTACCTACAACCTGATTCATATTCTCCTCTTTTGGCTTTCATATATTCACATTCTTACATTTTCTATAGCTATTGTAATTGCAGCCTTCTTCCCACCAAAGATATTCAGTCCAATTGGTTTTTCATTTCAATATCTCCTGACCCGGCTGACCCCGACAAGCTGAACAACTTGCGCCAGCCGAGTAACTCGAATTCCTTTATGAGCAGGCAAAAAGATGCAAATGGTGTTTTTCTGTCTCCTCGTTCTTTCCATTTATCTCCTTTCCCTTCGCTTGTCCATTCCCGCCCACTCGAGTCTTTTCACTGTAAAACCTTTTGCACTGGCGACTTTAACCTTGCGTGAGAGGAGCTGGGAATGCGTGATTCCGCTGAGGTGTCTGTCGTGTTTTGTGGATTTCAGAACGTAACTCGCCGAATGAGATGCTATCGTCAAGCACTTTGTGAAATCTAATTCTGTGGCGACGCTCCGCCGGTGTCTGTGTGTCCGAGCATATGATTTTTGAGTGGAGTAATTTAGCAGATGAGCAACCGGCCATTGTTAGAGGGATAATCTGGCTCTTGCTGCTCAGATAGGTTAACATCCAGCAGATTAGAGCAGATTACCCCCAACCACACCAGACACGGCAGGAGTCTGCCCCCTCCCCCACGTCGCTCTCTGTCCCTCCACCAAATCACTCTCACCACTCATTCATTTCGTTTATTTAGACACTTTTGCTTCCATTCTGCTTCTAAGATCAATTTTCATTTTATTTTAGCGAAATCTCTTGTGAAATCACTGGTTCGTCCTCACTACAGTTGATTAGATTAACAAAGTTTTGAGAGTTCGCAGCTTCCAAGTTATTTTTTGAAGCGTATTTGTCACTTTAGCTCATCCTAGTTTTGTGTTTCGCATTTTGCAACATCTTGACACGGTTTGTCCTTTTCTTAAAGCATGAATAGGTTGCAGTCTGGGTTGTTTGTGTTTGTATATTTGGCGAATTAATCACACTCTAGTCGATATGAACTTAAAGTCTTACCACAATATTTTATGGTATTTTTGTGATAATAAAGTAACGATAAGAAATGTTTATTTCTTCGTTTTGTAGGTAACTGCATGAGACACAAATGCTGCTCTTGGAAAATATTCCCATGTCTAAAATGATTTTGTTAGGAATCAGTCAGGTGAAGAAATGTGATTTGTATCAGGATTTTCAAATTTATTTGTATTTATTGATGCTTTCATTGAACAAACAATGGAGAAATTAGTAAAACCTGACACTAGAGACAGTTCTGAGTGGTTTTAGACATTATTATTTGGAATTTATTGTGATAACAATAAATCTAAATTCTTATCATGATACAAAATTTAGCACGATAAATGATAAACGACACGATAACTGGTTTCCTACTGGTTAACACGTTTACCTTTGAGACGATTTCAGCTCTGATGGTATTTTATCCCAATGAGGTAATTTATTTTTTTCCTCCTCTTCTCCTCCTTTACGGCTTCATTTCCTCCAACATGGCCACCAGCAGGATGTTGATCTATTAGATATGCGCCGCCTCAGAAAAACCCGACAGCCAGCTGTTTATTCCTCTGTTTGTTTCACCCGGCCGATTAATTAAAAGCCCCGTTTTGAGTGGAGAGGTGTTACTAGCAAAACACGGGATAATTATGTTATTGGAGCCTTTACATCAGTCCCAGCTGCTCCATATTCTTAAATCAGTGGCACATGTGAGTGATTATTAGTCAAATTATGGGATTATTGTGTTTTGTGCCGTCCATCTGGTTACATATTTGTGAACATCTGTGTGTCACAGACCTGGCGAGGTGTTTGTGGCCTCTCGGGTTGTAAACGAGGACCCTGGCGGTAAAACGGCGGGATTAGCTTGGGATGGGGTATTGAGTTACATACCAATCAGGCGCTGGGATTAGTCACTCAGGTACAGTTACTTGAGTACCTGTCATTCTCGGCTCTCTTTGACAAAAGGTCAGGACGCGGTCAGACGTTGACCACACACACCGCGGCGTCCCTCGGCTTTCCTCGAGCTCAGCTCCATCCGTCCGTCCATCTTTAATTTCCACCTCCAAAAATGCTCACCCTGCCTCTCCTTTACTCGGGCGCCATTGTCCACCAGATTCTCCTGCAGCCGTGCAAGAACCCAGAAGCACAACAAAGACTCAGGAAGTGATTAGCAGCTTAACGAGGAGGAGGCTTTCAGGAGGGAGTTAGTGTGTGGGACGGTGGTGGATGGTCTTTTCCAAGAGACTGGTAAAGGGGTTAAAGTTTCAGGGCTTAAGAGGTTGGTGTTAAGTTGTGGAGGTCAGCGGGGAGGTTAATTAGGAGCCGGGCTTTTGTTTACAAGGGATAAGGAGATTCACTTTGTCTCTCCTCCAGCCGTCCTGGAAGTGTCATCCACCCGGGTTCCCTCCTCCACCCCGGCGCTAAATAAAGACGTGTCTGAATTAACGATAACCATTAAAACACCCCCACAGTCGCCACAACATGCACACCTTGAGTATGTTTGGCAAGTCCTTTCTGCTTTCATGGCATGAATGTCCTTTCAGCCTGGAGGATCTCTGAGCAGTGTGGGTTTTCCTGTTTTTGAGGCTGCTGCAATAGTCAGAGATGCTTTTCTTCTTCTTCTCTGAGCGAGGCAGACAGAGCGACGCGATGTGAGCGCCAGTGAAGAAGAGTAACGCAAAGA
Source organism: Poecilia mexicana (assembly GCF_051168715.1). Classification (NCBI taxonomy): domain Eukaryota; kingdom Metazoa; phylum Chordata; class Actinopteri; order Cyprinodontiformes; family Poeciliidae; genus Poecilia; species Poecilia mexicana. Next base: position 17,221,020 of record NW_028263388.1, read on the forward strand.
GAACTGATCCACTGGGCTTCTGTAGGCGCAAAATCTGGCCGGTTTCTCTTAATTTATACTCTGTGGAGTAAAGCTGCAAAGAATATGTGGAAGAAATTCAATGTTCGTACATCAGTCATGATTTCTCAAAAACCAACAAAAAGGGAGATTTATTTATGTTTACACTGAGCCAGAGCTGCAACTGTCCGATTAATTCTACAGATTTTACATTTAACCACTTATTAGAGAAACATTAAATGGTGCAAATAAACAAGTCCTTCAAAAAATAAACTGCATTTTATTGCCTAACATGCAGTACGACAGCATTCCTTTAGTGAATTTGAACCAGGTTAATACAAAAACTCCCACTTGAGGAGGAGTTTTATAAATACAGCTCTGGAAAAAACAAAGAGCCCACTGCACTGAACTCATTGAAAACCTCCTGCTATTCCACCAAATACTGATCTCCGAACTCTTCCTGAGTTAAAACAATAGTATTGTTGTTTCTAAATGAATATTAACTTGTTTTCCTTGCATTATTTGAGGTCTGAAAGCACTGCATCCTTTTCATTATTTTGACCGTTTCTCATTTTCTGCACATAAAACTAAGCTTTTGCTTGGAATTTGGGAGACATGTTGTCAGCAGTTCATAGAATAAAGAACAATGTTCATTTTACTCAAAAATAACCTATAAAGAGTAAAATCAGAGACACTCATCATTTTAAGTGGTCTAAATTTTTTCCATATATATGTATATATATTGTACAGTTTGGCTTAATTACTGACAATTTTCCATGAAATGGTTAGTTTTGAGTCTGTTAACTCCAGTTAATGATTAATCATTTACTAAATTAGTTCACAGTTATTTCAATAATCGATTAATTCTTGCACAAACTCTCTACACTTTAAGGATTTACAGCCCGGTGACAAAGTACAGACACACAGACCTTATTACCTCTTAGCCTCCAGAAATAGAAAAGAAAAATCTCTCGATTACAATAAAAACTGTCAAATGCAACCAAAATGGGTAAAAAAACAAAAACAACTGTGATTCATTGTGTTGATTCCTAGACCAGATAAAAGCAGATGGCTTTCATCACAAATGATGATTTGCTGTATAAACATCTCAATGGAAAAGAAAAAAGAGAAGAAAAAGATCTAATAATAATTTACCTCTTGGTTGCCATGGAGACCAAGTCATCACACTGTTTTTCCAGACAAACTCAGACACTTGAGTTCAGACTTGCCTTTCGTCATGTTTTTGAATTGAGGGAGGAACCCGGAGTACCCGGTGAGAACTTCACCGACGCGTTGGGAGAATCTGCAAAGTCCACACAGAAACGACTGAATTCGAACCAGAGCAGCTTTTGTTTTGTTTCGTCTTGTTGTTGTAAATGTCACTCGTTCTAATTAATCCAGGGTGAAAAGGAAAAAAAAAAAAAAAAAAAAAAAATGGCACACGCCAACTCAATCCACTAAAGAGGCACATCTGTCTGGGGAGAAAATTGGCATTAACCCTTTAAGGTGGGGTGACCCCCTTTTTCACAGTGTGTGGCTCAGATTGATTTTGTTTTGTTCACACAACAAACAGCGAGTTTACATTTACCTCATGTGACTTTTGAAGTCGACTTTTAACACATGAAATACAAGCAGCTTCCTCTGTACATGTGAACATCATGGAGGACGGCACACTCCAAAGCAAACACTAATGTCACCAGGCTGCATGTCCCTGATTCTAATCCCCAAATTGATGGATATTAGAGAATATGGAAGTGATTATAAAGTGATTAGAGTGATGGCTGAACACTTAGAGAAAAATACGCTTTCAGGTCTGTGTGAGATTTCTGGTCACACCGGTGGCAGCCGCCGTATTAATGATGCAAGCCGCTTACTGGAGGGCCTAGAAAGGTGATGAAATTTGGCCGATAGCAGCGATTTTAATTCACCTCATTGAAGGTTTTTGTGTAATAACTTTTTATTTCTCTCCTCTTGGTAATCATTAGTTTATTTAATCTCTAAGATTTTTTTTTTTTGTCATAGACATTTGAAAAGTTGACTTGTAAATTCTGGTTTTTGACCAATCTGTCATCTAAGATCCTCTTGAAAGTTTTCACAACGTCTGGAGTTTCATCACAGTAAATTTTATTCAAAACTGAATTTCTAAACACCATCGTGTTAAAATGTGCAGCGGTGTCAAACTCATTTCATTTTGGGCCATATCAAAAATCAAAAATCTGAATGTTCTTAGAGATCCAGAATGTTTTGATAAAATCCATTTAACTGCTAAAATATTAATAAACAGGATTTTATGATTGTCTTTGTGGCTTTTCTTTAAAAAAGAAAAAGAAAAAAGCTGGGTGGCCAGGGAGTGCTGAATTCAAATTAATTAAAAGTTGAGTGGAAGGAAAAACTGTAAAAAAAAAAAAAAGATGCACAAACTAAGTATTACAGCAGTTTAGTACTTTAGACTGCTACTGATTGTCTCTTTCCTTGACATCCTTTTTATTGGCTTTATCTAATGCATTAATTTAAAAAAAAAATTATTCACATTTGCTGCAACCCATGTGCATAAAATAAACTTAAAAATGTGTTTAGGTTGGTTTCATCTCTCATCTTTTGTGTCCGTTTATCTGTGTGTGTTTTTGATGTGCAGAAAAAGAAACTTTTGGTTCGATTTTGTTTTATTTGTTGAATTTTCGTAAGAAAAAGATGAGCATTTCACCTTAAAGAGGCGTCGTGCCCCGCCTTTGCATGAGAAGAGGGATAAATCCTCTGCGTTTGACTGACGGCGATCCCCCATCAACTCTGGCCGTCCAATCAGAAATCAGATCCAGGGTCCGTCCCTGACTCCCAGGTGAGCTAAATAGTCTCACTTCAGCAGATTTCTGCCAGTCTGTTCCAGGAAACCTCTTGGGTTTATCGTTTGTTTATTTTCTTTTTTCTTTTTTTCTTTTTTTTTTTAGCGTCACACTAAAATGGTTTTCAGGTCTCCGCTTGATTTTCTATCAGCCTCCCGGCTCCTCCTGCCCCACTTTTCCGACGGGCCGCCTCACCTGCCCCGCTCCCGGTCCCCAGAGGACCCCCCGGCGGCCGCCCCTCCTCTGTCCCTCCCGGGACTCTGCTTCTCCGCCACGCAGATCGCCAGCGTGTGCGAAACCCTGGAAGAGACCGGGGACATCGAGCGGCTGGCCCGCTTCCTCTGGTCGCTGCCGGTCACCGCCGACGGCCGCGACTCCATCTCCGAGCACGAGTCCGTGCGGCGGGCGCGCGCCGTGGTCGCCTTCCACACGGGGAGCTTCCGCGAGCTGTACCGCATCCTGGAGACGCACCGCTTTACGCGCACCTCGCACGGGAAGCTGCAGGCCATGTGGCTGGAGGCTCACTACCGCGAGGCGGAGAAGCTGCGGGGCCGACCGCTGGGGCCCGTCGACAAGTACCGAGTCAGGAAGAAGTTCCCGTTACCGAGGACCATCTGGGACGGAGAGCAGAAGACGCACTGCTTCAAGGAGCGCACCCGCGGGCTGCTGAGAGAGTGGTACCTGCAGGACCCGTACCCGAACCCGGGGAAGAAACGGGAACTGGCTCACGCCACCGGACTGACACCGACCCAGGTTGGGAACTGGTTTAAGAACAGGAGGCAGAGGGATCGCGCGGCGGCGGCTAAAAACAGGTTGGTTTCTTTAAATAAACAATCCTATTACTATGAGTCACGCAAATATCTGCAAACCATTCAGAAATCACTGCGACACTGAAGTCAACCGTTTTTCACTCAAACTGGCCCAGGTGGTGCGTAAAGACGCTATTTGTGCGTAAAAACGCACATCCGTTCGATTTGTTTTAGCTGGATGAGAGTTACCGAGTTTATGGAGCAAAAGCTGCACTCATTACTGCAAAGGTTATTTTCTGTTACTATACTTCATTTATAATATGCATAAATATTTAAACTCTGAGTTTTATCCAGTTACATTTTATTTTCTCATAAATCTCTCTTTAATATGTTTTTTTGTTTGTTTGTTTGTTTTTCTCGTCAGGTTGCAGCATCACCGCGTCTGCACAGATGGTTCCCGTCCACCGAGCGGAGGAGACTGCAGTCGAGACTGCAGTCCAGACGGCAGCGCGGAGCGGGTAGACGGGGAAACTTTCCTCTCAGTGACGGACAGTGACTCAGACTTGGATGTCTGAAACTTTTGGTCAATATTTTATTATTTTTTTTCTGAAAAAGGGACCTTTAGTGGACTGTGAGTGTGTGTCGAGGGGTAACAGAGAGAGAAGGAGCTACAGGGCCTTGTAAAGGTATTCATGCCTCTTAAACTTTTCTCATTTGGCCACGTTGAAAATATAAACTAACACGTATTTTATTGAGATTTTACCTCCGCAGTGTTGATTTTTTTTTTCACGGCCTCTAACAGATTTTCTCTATTTTTATCTTCATCTATCTTCTCACCAACTCTGACCAGCATCCGTAGATGGAGCCCACCCCACAGCATGATGCTACCTCTTATCTTCACATTAAGGGGATAATAATATTTTCAAGACGATTTGTAATGTGAGCTTTAAGCTGAACACTTTTGTTCAAGTCATTTGTAAGAAAATTGCAAGCCATTTAAAAATGTTTCTTGCTATACAAATACGCTCTGAGTAAAACACATTAAAGGTTTGTGGTTGTATTTGGAGGGGTCTGAATAGTTTTAGAAGTCGCTGCATTGCGATCACTTTATCCTAGCCTGACCAGTAGAAGCACAGGTTGCGTTAACAATTTTCTGCTTCCTCTGTTTTCTGGCTGATGGTTGTTTCCAGGGAAAGAGCTCGTGACCTTTGACCACTTTCTGTTCCAGCCACATCCAGTGATAATGGGTTCATCTGACAATCCAAATTAGAGCAGCACTGAGCAGAAAACCCCCCGCTGGTCTCCGTCTGCAGCAGCTGGAACTTTTTGGACTGAAACCTCATTTGGTGTCGTTTTCCTGAATGAAACTAGTTTTTAGAAACAACCTGGACCGACTGCTGTACAATCAACTACTAACTAAATCCTACCTCTTTGTCTGCCTGTTTGTATTTTTAGTCATAATGCTGGTTTTCCTCTTTACCTCAGGTCTGTTTCAGGTTCTCTGTGCAGTTTGTGTGAAGCCATGCCGCGGCCTACTCCATGTTCAATTTGATGCTGACAAAATGTTTTTAGTATTTTATATTAAAATTATTTAATTTTAAAAGGTCATTTGAATTCATTTGTTATGTGAAAAAAATGTCTAATGTTCTTTTTTTAAAAAAAAAAATGAAAACTGTTGTTGAAAAGCAAAGATCATTTTTAAATGAGCATATTTTAACATTTTCAAGGTTCAACTATTTTTTCAAAGTAAAAAACAAACAGAAATACTCAGAATATGAACCTGAAATCTACTACATTTAAAACAGTATTAAACAATCAAAATTAATCTCTCAGTTAATTATTGTAATTGTTTTTATTTATTCTTTTCCCTGCTTAATACACAAGTGCAAATATTTGTTTATTCAAAACTGAAAATGCAGATGAAGTATTTAATGATGCACAACAACATGATAATTTATAATATTTTTATAAAATCATTGAGGAGAAACAAAAGAAACTCATGCAGTTGTGAGTTTTCTAAATTTTAAGTGTGTGATTTTATTGAATAATTGTTTAGTTTTAACTTGAAAAGACAAAAACAGCATAAAACACATAATCAATTAATAATTCTGAAATATTTAAAAGTTATATGGCGTTTACCTTGAAAAATGAAAAATATTCCACAACTTTTGTTGTCTATGTTTTGTGATAAATTACCAGCAAATAATTAAAAAATGTTCCATTTTGACCGTCTAAAGAGAAGCAAAAAAAGGACTATATTCATATTTTATTATTATTATTATTAAGTGTATTTATATTTGTGGGCCACATAAGAAGATAGAACTAAGTAGTTACTGTTTTGTGTGTTTTTTAAATATTTATATTTCTAATCTATTTTAAAAATCCTGTAAGAACACACTGTAGCGCCACCCAGTGGTAGGGGAAAATACCGAGCTTCTTTGTTACACAAAATATACTTCACACCGAGTTATAATTTTTTTTAATTTAAATTTGAGTTTTCTCTGATTTGTACTTTTTTAGTACAGTGCTTTGATTAACGGCACTTAGTAATAATGATATTAACAACAACAGTAATAATTGCTATTATTATTAATACTTATAACTACTTTCTATTTTTTACTTTATTGTATTTCTCACCAAAAGGTGAGATTTAAAAAGAAATCACGCAGTGCTGAATAAACGACTGGATTTCATCTTAATGTCCGAGGAGCACTTGAACTCAGCATTTGTTGACGTCACAGAACGTTTGCGTCACCCTGTCTGCAATACAACCTTGCAGCCAGCAGGTGGCGCAGGTGACCGGGCATTAGAGTGAGGATTGATGTTTTGAGGGAATAAATTGTGATTTTTATCAGACCCGTAGTTTCAAATGATATACTGATTTAATAACGAACTAAAATAAACAAATTACTGACACGTTTAGAAACCTGATAAGAACATAAACATGAATATTTTACAGATGCTATTTCATGTATTTTAGGAGACATGGGTAAGATGGGAATTTCTCAGATTAGCTTAATTTATTTTTGCTTTTAATTCTCTGTTAAAGTGTCATAATAATATAATTATGCATTTATAACGAATCTAAAATGCGCCTCATCATGTTCAAACTTTGCATACCAAAAAGAATACACTAACAATGTCTTACTGTACATTTAATTGGTTTAAGTTTAAGAAATATAGACATTTTATTAAATACTTTTGTATACAGGCTGTTATAAACATAGAATATTTTATTGAACTAAGGCATATGCATGGTCACGCACAACACGCAGTATTTTTAATTCAATGGGCCTTAAACATTAGAGTAAACTGGTGTGAATTAATGATTTAGGTAAGCCAGCCCGATGTAGTTAACGCAGTAAAGCACAGGAAACGGGAAATAAGCGGTTTTAAGAGTTGACAACTTAAAATTATTAAAATTCAAAGTTGGCGTGCTATAGAAATATACATTACACAGAATATGTATTACACTAATATTTGATACTCTCCACATAGTCAGTTAGCTTGCATTAATTTTTCAGGTACAAATGAAATAAGTTACTCTGTATCTGCTATTAAGAAATATTTGATAATTTGGCACATTTAAGTTAAAAAAAGTAAACACTTAAGGGACAAATCCCACTTCACTAGATAGATAGATAGATAGATAGATAGATAGATAGATAGATAGATAGATAGATAGATAGATAGATAGATAGATAGATAGATAGATAGACTTGTTAGTGCTCTGACGTGTTTCTTCTGTGTGTGTATGTGCGCGCGCGCGCGTGCATGTGTGTGTGTGTGACCATGCATAAGGACAGACTGATTGACTGGCCCTCTCGGCTGTCTGGTAATGGCACGCGCCCTCACACAAACGCACGCGCGGGTCCACACACGCGCCCGACGCCTGCGGGTGAATTCCACTCCCTCTGTACGCCTCTTCCAAATCAACACGCACACGCGCGCGCGGACTCGCACGCACACACAAGGAGTTAGAAAGAGTCCGGCAGCGCGTGTGACGCGTTTTGCGCATTTCCTGCATCTCATGTATGGCAAGCCAGTGTAACATTTATTCAAGCTGAATCCTAACTCCATCTTTTCTTTTTACAATTATTGTTCCACAATGGGGAAATTCGGGTGCAGCAGCAGCAGCAGCAAGTTAAATAGAAGTATGAATATTCAAACTAAGACAAGAAAGATAAAACAGAATAAACTGTACAGTAATGGTAAGTTTACAATTTAAGTAAAAAAATACTGTGCAATTAATAAAAGAAAATTGTTGAAAGATAGCTAAAAGGAGTTGATGGAGAAACCAATAACAGCATTCTTTGGTGCCAAAACGTCAGGATTTAGTCAATGATTTAATGTCTTTTACCAAAATTGCATCACTACTTGTAAAACATGTCACAGATATTATAATTCAATTCATTTTGATCAAAAGAGAAGATTTTGGATGTCAGAAAGGCTTCTTTTCAGTCCGGTTCATTTCGGTACAATACAAACTTATAGTCAAATGGTACAGAAGTGTAGAGTAAATCCAATGCTAAGTAAAAGGGCTGGTATACCAATACCAACTTACAACAACTTACCGTTACAGGAAAACTGTATATCTGTCATTAACGGTGCCAGTGCTAACTAGTATGAGCGTTAATAATAGGCTGTGCTGGCTGCAGCATAGCAGAGAGCAAGAGGGAGAAGAGAGGGATGAGCAGTGCCACAAGGATTGGTGATTGACACTGCTAAAACCCTGCCTCCTTTCTCTGATTTGTTGTTTCTAGTTAGCACTGGGAGAACTGAGAGAAGGCAGAAGAGCTACATTTATCCACAGATAATCTGTCTCATACCTTTCTGTGACAACATAGTGATAATTTTAACAAATATGTAAAAAAACATATATATTTTTTAAAGTTGCAATACAGCGGCTTTAACCTGCACTACATTTTGTCAACACATTATATGGTAAGTCAGCTTGCCATACCCGCTCACTGACGGATTGGGGGAGAGAGAGGGGACGGGAAGCGAGGGTCGCGCGCAGGGACTGAAGGGAGGAAAAAAACGGATCGGGAGCGGAGCTCCGTGATGTGTCTGGGGTGCTCCCGAACCCGAAAAACCGCCGCATAGAGCGGATTAAAACACACTCTTTTTGACAGACTAAGCGCAAACACCCGCTGTGGTGGAAGATTGAAGCCTGGAGATTACCCCAGAGGAGGACCGAGCGAGCGAGCGAGCCGCGGCGGGGCTGGAAGCGGAGCAGCAATCCCGGATGGCTAGGCGCGGCTGCCCCCGCTCTCTCCCACCGTGACCCGGCGGAGACACTCGCAGGACTGCCGCGGAGCTCAGCGTGAGGACAGTTACACCGCGTTTCCTCCGTTCCCAGCCGTTAAACCCCGGCCTGTTTCCGCGGAAACGGGAATTTTGGGATCGAACATAAACAAACAACCGCTTGGGGTGGGAGAGTCTTCATCAGGCAGCCTCGGAGGGGAGTGAGTGTGCGGTAATAACTGCGTGTTTTCAGCCCCCTGGTGCTCCGTTATTGCGGGTATCTCGGTGTTCTGACATGGCTGTGTTAGAGTGAAGGAACCAGCGGCATTATGGGATGTAGCAGGACTGTGCAGTGACCCCGCTCATTGGAAGGAAACATTCCGTGTGCGGGAGCGGGAACAACCAGACCCAAACACACAGACAGACACAGACAAGCAAGCACACGCGCGCGCGCGCGCACACACACACACACACACACACACACACACACTGCTATCCATTCTGTTAACACACACCTAATCAGCCCGCAGCCATGCCCGTCTTTAATGGCCTGCTGAAGGTTCGGGTGGTTGAAGCAGCGGATCTGAAGCCCACCGCGTGGGCATTGCGTCACGCCGTGGGGAAGAGCGGCTCCTTCCTGTTGGACCCCTACCTGACCTTGAACCTGGACGAGACCCGCCTGGGCCAGACCGCCACAAGAACCAAGACCAACAATCCGGCCTGGCACCAGGAGTTCTGCACCGAGGTCCGAGAGGGACGCAAACTGGAGCTGTCGGTGTTCCACGATGCTCCCATCGGGTATGACGACTTCGTGGCCAACTGCACCATCCAGCTGGAGGACCTGCTGCAGAACGGAACCAGGCACTACGAAGACTGGGTATGTGCAGATGCATAACTTTAGTGTGTGTGTGTGTGTGTGGGGCATGAATGCTACAGGTTTGCATGACCACACACCAGCCTTGAGATGCAAACCACTTCAACAAATTAAAAAACATAACATTAGCAAAGCACAATTACGAATTCAAAAACACAACAACATTAACGAAGCACTACATTAACAAAACGGAAAGGGTATGTCCCAGTTGGAAACCTGAAAAATCGCTGATTGGACAATAGGCATAAATATCCTACTTACGTCACCGCCATCTTGAAAGTGGCAGTTGAGAGAACGTGCTGCGTGAACTAGTTTAAATGGTTTTACAGTACAAAGTGGATCCACTGCCTCTACCTTCCACAGGTAAGAATTAAAGATAATAATAACAACGTAAATTTACGAGCAGAATTTCTTGACTTTGTGGCCAGTACTGTTCATTTCCGTGGTGAAACTAACTTCTAAACAACCAAGAAATATTTCCTTTGTTACTAAATTGGCCCAGTTCACTACTCTGATTATTTTCTTAGCTTAGCTAACTTTTTTTTATACTATGTAGTTTTTCTAAAGAGGGAGAGACAATGAGAAACCTGTAACGGGCGCTTTTGCTGTTTGTTTATTGTTGCCGTGGTTACCTAGAAGTTTGTCTGTGGTCAAACATGATTACTTTAAGGTACGTCAGTGGTCTGTAAGATGTTTCTTGTGTGTTCATCAATAAAAACGAGTTATCAGAATCAGCTATATCAAATGTAATTATTGTGCCCCAAAACAATTAAATAATCACATCAAAAAGTTCGAAAAGTTGTCCTTAGAGTTTTCTTTTTCATTCCTATATATAATAGTGTGTGAGAGATTGTGTCAGTGACATTCATTAACTTAAATTACGTTGCAGAAAGGCACTTTACGAAGTTCGGTCCATTTACTTGTATTAGCTTGCTGGCAGATAAGCCACTTTCAATATGGCGGAGACGCCTCATGAACCGCTTTCGCCTATTGTCGCTGACGAGATTTAGGGCGGCCAGTTGGAGCGGTCCACCACTCCACTCAGCGTTATGTGTTTAGCAGGCACAATGACGTATCAGCGCATTTAATCTGTCATTACACAAATAAATAATGATTAATACTGAATAATATATATTGGATACATGTTTTCCGTTTTGTTAATGTTGAAGTGCTTCGTTTAATGTTGTGTTTTTGAATTTGTAATTGTGCACCTATGTTGCACCTCTGGGCCACCATAACTCAAAGGAACATCTTGGTTTGCAACAAAACAAAAATATAACAGGGCCTGCTTTATATGCATAGTAGTTTGATGCATTGTGTTAAGCAGTGGAAAGTACCCCCAGGTACACTATGTACACATATTTTTTGAAAAAACTGCCACATCAATCAGCTGCAATGGCTTCCCTTTCCTTCCATCCAATTTTAAGAAATCTCATAGCTGTTAGTAGACTATGTAAAACTAAGCAAGGGGATAATACTTCACAAATGATAAAGAATTGGTGTATACAGCAAACTAGCTCTGAGTTATGGCTGCAACTAACTATTATAGTAATTGATTATTCTTTTAATTTTTTGGACAATTAATCAATTAATCTGATAATAAATTAGTGCATTCTGCAAATTTTTCATTTAGTCACTTAAACTTATTTCATACAACACTGGAAATTTATTAAAATAAGCAAATAAATAATTTAATTGCTTTTTTTTTTAAATGAGAAAATAACTAATAACAGGTACACTTGATCATTTGTAGCAAAAGATGAATTTGCAGCTAAAAAATGTTTTTTTTACATAAACATTTGAAAAGCTCAGCTCTTGTTGCTTGACATAGCACCAATAGAGTGTAGGGTTCATTTGTTGATCATTTTTATGGATTAACCAATCAATAAATGATAGCTAACGGTACTTAGTTTGAGATTTTTTCTACAGAATTTGATGCAGGTGAAGCTAAAACTATTCCACTTGAGGAGTATTGGATAGAGCAACAAAGAAGGTTTTTTCTTTTACTTAAATCCAAAAATGTTTAGATTTTTTTGCATAGTTTTCCTGTAAGTACTCCTCTGAGTTTGTTATTCTTTCAGAAAATTGCCTGTATTAAGTCTGTATATTCTTGTTAGCAAGTAATTGATTACTAAGCTAATCGAAGATAATTGAAATAATCGATTAATCACGATTAATTGTTTCAGTTCTTGTTCTGTGAAGGGCTCAGAGGTTTGTTTGAAAATACTGCTAAACTAACAACATCATAAACACTAAGGAGTAGAGCAGACTGGTTGGAGTGTTTTGGAGAAGCTAAAAGCAGGTTTAGGTTCAATCAATCAATCAATAAAAAAACAACATCCAGGCATTAAACATCTCACAGTGAACAGTTCAGTCCATCATCTGAAAATGGAGATAGTACCCACCTTAACTGAGAGCGCATTAATCAGAGAAGCATCCAAAAGGCCTCATGGTTTCTCTGGAGGAGCTGCAGAAAACTGCTCCAAACAATGTATGTACTCAGGAGGGTGAATTCATATCCTTTCCACACTTTTAAGATTTTAATTTGCACAAGATTTTCCCAAACCATGAAGCATTTTCCTTCCTACTTTATAGCTGTGCACTGCTTTGTTGGTGACGTCCAAATAAAATGCATAATATTAATTAAAGTTTATGGCTATAATGTGACAGTTCGTCAAAAAGGCCCACATTCTCTATCGTCACCCTCTCAGATGTCTTCCTTTTGTTTTATCTTCTTATCAGTCTTAAAATGCGATGCCGCGCTCTCTCAAAAAGCACTGGCACCACCAGCCCAGATGTTGCGCTTGTTCTTACACTTTTACAACCACAAGTGCAACATATAACCACCAGCTTTCTAATCTGCACCTGTGGAAATTTTGTAGTGCAGAATGTAGCCAGAGTGTGCGGCTTTAACAAGGCAAAAACTTTTAGTAATTGTATGTAAATAAAAACATATTTGCAGTTCTCATCAGAAGAATGCAAGCGTATATTATTTTTGCGTGTGATAGTAATTTGGGGTGTAATAATGATCATTTCTAACATGGAAACATATAATCTTTATCAGGTCAGAATTATACATGCTGGCTCAAATATATAAATTCACCAAATTCATGCAGGTTCCACCTCAGCCACATGCTGCTTAGCCACAAAATGCTTCCATCTTATCTTCTCATCAGAAAAGAGAAGAGAAGATGAGATGCACTTTTTGAATTGATTGGTTTCCTGTTGCAGACCTTGGTTAGAAGCAATACGAAACACACCTTCAGGATAGTGCTGTTTCCACCAGTTTATGATCAAATTTAGCCTTGATGGATTGCAGGCTACTCTTGAAGACAATTTGGGTCAGAAACTTTGATACAGCAAGGTTTCCCCCAGAAAACTTGCTAAGTCTAGTGGTTGGAGCGCTTGGCAGTCATTCATCCAGCAGCCTGTCATGTTTTTGAGTTGAAAAATGTTTAAAGTTGACAGGAAATTTGAAAATATCACTTGATAATTATGTGTTATTGAAAGACTGGAACATTAATACCTGAACACCAACTACAAAGTCTTAAAAAATGCAAATATTTTAAAAAGACTTGAATAAATAAGCAATGCTAAGCCTGGTGGGGGCACAAGTAAAGCCTGGTGGCCCGCCAGGCTTATAATACACTGGGGGGAAACCCTGGTACAGTTCCAGTAATGCAAAGATCCCAAACAAACATCAGAAAAAGCAGGCTACTATTAAGCTTCCGTACTGACCTTGATACTTCACTTCAGGTTCTACTGTTTTATCTTTTTATTGTGGCTTTAAGTTTAATGCATTTCCTGCATTTAAAAATGGAGAGCAGAAGTAGTTACTGGCTGTAGATCTGTCACCTGTAGATAGCTGGTCTGGGCCTCTTTGTGTTCCCCTCTGCTGCAGAGTATTTTATGATGTGAAAAACAGTCAGGAAACTTTCAGTAAAACTGCCACAAGGCCTAAAATAAAGATTAATAAACTGTACCCAGTAGAGGTTCTGTTGGAAATGAGATCATCTGTGAAGGATATGTTTCTGTATCCTTAACTATCTACTGAGAAAACGTAGTGAGTGTGTGTTATTCCAAAAGTTGCAGTCTCAAGCAATCAACTTTTCAAAATACAAAGAAACAAAAAACAAACTAACAAGTCATTGTCATCAATCTATAAGTGGCTAGGAGTTTTTATATGTATTTTTACCCATGATTTTAAGCTCCAAACTCAGATTTTGATAGTAATTATTTGCAAGAAGCTGCTGCCAGCCAGTGTAATCAGTTTTGGTCTCTTGAATCTTCCTGCTCGTTTTGCTTTCTGAACACACAACATCCCTTGTCTGTACCCGCCCATACTGTACATGCAGGCCTGCTGCTGCCTGTCATTATGCGAGAGGCATGTCACATTCTGGATAAGTTGTTAGCCCATGTGAGGCAACACAGACACAGGACTAACAACCGCACACACACTCACTCATAAGAGCAGTTTTGAGATGCCAATTAACCCAACAGCTGTATTTTTGGACTCTGAGGCCAGAGTACTCAGAGGGAACCCACGTATGCACAGGAAGAACATCCAAACTCCATGCAGAAAAACCCCCAGGCCAGGATTCAAACCCAAGGTTTTCTTGGTGCAAGGCAACATTGCTAATAATACACCGCTCTCCAGCCTCTCGTATTATAGATACAAAAAAATAAGTTCTTGGATTTAAAATCTTGTATGCTGCTTTATTGTTCCAGCATTAACGTTTTAATATTTTTTCTACAATGTATTTTCTGTAGTTGGATAAGACTAATGGGGATTTATTGGGGACCAATACTGCAACATTGTTGCATTTTCAGCTGGTGCGGTTCACTTTCACACTGCAGTATGTCAAACTATCCCAACCCTTTGAAAAACCCGTTCCCCTCCTCGCCTGTGGTGGTGCTGCACCAAGAACTACTAAAAGAAACTACATGAAAACCTCTGAAGAAGACATGATGACAATGTACTTCTTCACAAAATGTAAACAAAAATGGAGCAGCATCAAAATTTAGCGGCTGTGGGATTTCTCTTTTGTCTTTCGTAAAAGCCACTAGCCATTTCTCCACTCGCCAAACTTGCCCGTTTGTTTTGTACCCAGAATTCCCTACAGTGTAGTCCACTGGTTTCTGGTCCGCTTGGCAGTCACATATGCATTCAAACCGCATCAGAGTTCACTTCAACCGAACTGTGACGTAGGTTTTTAGGTGGACCAGAGTTCGCGTTTTTGGACTGTGTCAAAATTTGATTGTGCGTTCACACCTCCCCAAATGAACCAAACTTTCTAGATAAATGAACTAGAGTTGATTGTATTATGACAATGATTTAATGTGAAGACAAAAGTCATTCTGATGAATTAAAGTCAAATTGAAGTCTTTACTAAGCCATTTTTTTATGATGCAATACTATAAAATCCTTATTGTAATTTCTGTTTAAGGCTTTTAGAGGCAGCATGTCCATTTGAATGAGGCCTTTTGTTTGGGGAAAAAAACAAAAGGGAAACCATTTACTATGTCAGCATACGTCAGCGTATATATAAATAGGTACACTCACACTCGCACGCATCTCACCTCTCAGCCATCTAAAGTTAGGTCAGAGCATATGGATCACTCTGTTGATTGAGCACATCCTATTGATCTGCCAGCCGGCGCTTCAATACATCTGCCTCAGAGCGACGCAGTCCCACCAACTTCCCCTCCTCCCCGCATTACTCCATTACTCACCACTCGTGCCTGCCTTTTCTCCCTCATCCTTTCTCCTCCCTCCCCAACAGGAAAAAATTCCTTCTCATCTTACACTTATCCCCTCTCCTCTTCTAACCATCATCTTCCTCCTTCCTGCTACTCTTGTGTGCCTGAGAATCCTCTTTTATCTACTTCCTCCTGATGCTCTTACCTTCCTTTGCTCTTCACTCTCCAAGTGGGGATGGGAAGGACTCAAGGAGGCAGATGATGGAAATGTTTAATAGCTTGTCTGAGTCAGATCAGTCAAGCTTTTCTTTTCAAATGCTTAAACATTTGTGCCAATAATAGAGAAGCTTTTTGTGTAGCTAAATTATTGCAAAGATAAATAAATGGAGGATTACATCAGCTCAATCCTATAACTCATGGCATGATGAGCTAGAGCTAACGTACCAAACTTTCAAGTTATTTACACATAATTTTAAAATAACAACCGTTTCAAATTACTTTTATTTAAAACAAAAAACAGCAATTATTTATAATACTGCTAAAGTGTTAAAACTTATAATGTTTATAATAATCTTACCCATAATATGTCATACTGCCATGTATTTATATAAGAAAAAATAACTTATGATACCTTTTTTGTTATTCTTCACTTACTGTCTCCTTAATATTGAATATTAGCTTCCTACGTCAGGTGTACCCAGACTGACTGATGCATCCATTGGGTGCGAACATCTTAGCTTATATTGCCTTGTGTTGGTTCATCAGTATTTATGTATGTGGTCATAACACTGGAGCACAGTCAGCACAAAATGTGACAGCAGAGCAAATGGTAGTTTGGAGTCTGGTTGAGTGTATCGTGGTTTCACATTCACTCTGAAAAATCAAAAGTGCTTGCCCTGCGGTTGACCCTTTATCCAGCCAGAAAATCGTTGCCCCTCAAAAGCTGGAATGAGGTGGAATGTGGTGCTGTTTTAGGTGGGTTTTTCCACAGGTTGGCAGATTGACAAACAACGTAGTTGGTATTGGTCAATTTTAAAATGTTGCTATTTTAAGCAACTCCATGATGATCACATCTTAATAGTGGAAAAAAAAAAGGACTTCAGTGGCTTGGCGTCATTATTGGTGATCTGCAGTTATGTGGAAAAAGGTTCCTTGATGTTAAAGGGTAGTGAGCAAATTGGTTCGAGATAATAACAAGGCAACAGTCCTTCAAACAACCACTTGTTACAGTTTGTGCAGAATACCACCTTTGAAGATCGAACAAGCAAACTCTTAAAGGAATTTGACTAAAACAGCAGAAGACCACTATGGGTACTGCTTGTATTACCCAAAAACAGTGAACTCACACAGGCTTATCAAACATCAACATATTAGAAAAATGTTGCCTGGTTCGATGAATCTTGATTTTAACTATAATATTCAGATGGTAGGGTTAGGGTCAGAACTTAGCATGGATACATCCATCCTATGTTGTGGTAGTGTAATGGTGCAGGACACATTTTCTTGGTACATTTTGGGGTCCGTATTACCTAATCATCATTTAAACACCACACAGCGACCGTAGTCCAGCCATCTTTTGATGTATCCTCCCAGCAGATTAATAAAACATGTCATAAACTCGAATAATCTCAAACAATTACAGTGGATTCACAGTACTCGAGTTCCTAAAGTATTAGGTGGTTCTCTTCCAAGGTCAACCTAAAAAAAGTGGCCATTGGGTGTGCCAACAGACTGTTTTTGTAAAATCTCACTCAAGAGACAGACTTCACTAATAAACAAGGAAAGAAGGAGGACACTGTGTAATGTTTGGTTGCAAAAGAGGACCCAAGTACAGAAACTTTACGGATAAAGGAGATTTTAAGGACAGGAAAATATGAGGGAGCTTACAATGAACACTGGGAACAATGGAGAATAAAGAAGGTAAAACACGAGAAGCCACAGGAGTGCAATGGAAGGAGCCAGTGGGGAACAATGAAAACCAGGAATCTTAAATACAATCAGGGAAAGATGGACATGATAAAACAACCAGAAGAGTTAATCTAAGGTAAGTAGAGTAGAATGGCATACTGAAGAAGAGAAGCAAAGAGAAACTGGAACCAAATCTGAAACGTAAAGAAGCAAATTCAAAGTCCAAAACACCCACCCGCCATAACACACTGCCTTTAGTGTAAACAAGAAGATGTGACTGAAAAGATGGAAAGATGTATACCTAAGGCCATATATTGCTGTCTAAATGTGGTCAAACGGCAGCTAGGAATAGGATTGATCAAATTAGCTAATTAACCCTTTAAACATGTTTGTTCAATCTACATTTGGATGGAACCTTGTAGCTTGAAGCAGATCATTTCCAACACATGTTTTGGGTTTTATGAAGACAAGGTCTGGCCAGTCCATCACATGGTTTGTTTCCTGCTCATCAGATGACTACTGAAGCCTGAGCTCCTCAGATTTTTTTTTTCACTTTCTCCCTTGTCATCTCTGCAGTCTCTTCTTGTTCTCTTTTTGTCTCTGGCCACTTCTCCATCTCCCATGGACTTGCTTTGAGTCGCTGGTGAAATATTAACCAGGCTTTGATGCTTATTAATTGTCCCACTCAGTAATTGAGATGCTCGGTGGAGCCCGTACCCATGGCGACAGCAACAATCCGTCACCATGGAAACAGTATCTCACCCACCGACACACTGGAGAGAGGGAATGGTTGGGTAAGAGTTGGTGGGAAATGCAGGACAGATGGCAAAAAGTAGAACTGGTTGTGGTTCTTTAAGGCACTAGAATAAAAGTTAGAAACAAGCAAAAGTAAGTAACTTTTATAAAAATATGTCTTTTTTTTTTTACATATTTGTGAAAAATGTCACCATGTCCTGACAGTACAATAATCTGTGAAAAAAAATCAAGTTCCTCTGCCTCTTTCCTGAAGTCCTACTGTCATTTGTAGAAATACACTGCTTTCTGTCAGAAACAACTAATCAGAGGCAGTAGGAGGGTCTTAACGCTGTCAATGAGGCCTATGTATATGCTGCTCACACCGTCCTCCACACAGTACATACAAGCTCAAGATTGATGATTTGCTCCAGCTGTGCTAATAACAGAAAAACAACCTAACCAACAACCTAACCTTGCTGTAATCTTACAGGAAAACTGTTTATCCTCAGTCATTGGTGGTCATGCTAACTAGCACAGCAGGCTACTTAGCATCAGGGTTAGGAGAAGCTGTAGCATAGCAGAGAGGAAGTGGTAGTGACTATGTGACAAGGCCTTTCTTCTGACTCTGATTGATTGTTTCTGACTGGGACAGTTTTAACAAGTACATAAAAATCTTATTTTTACAAAAGTTATCTGCAGCTTTAGTTTCTCCATTCCTTGTGGCGTAAGGGAAATTTCACTGCAGTTACCCGCATAAAGATGCAGTTGATTTTTGCAGATAACCATCTAAAGGCAACTTAACTGTGCTGTCTACCGTGTTGCGTAATTTGAAACAAAGACAGATTTAGACATGTTTCACCGGGTTATTTAAATCATAGTAACTGTAGAGGTACTCAATGGATTTTTTTAAAAACTTTTTTTCTGAAGTAAATCTCAGTAAAGCATGTAAAGTCTGGTCACGTTACAGAGCTGAGGCTGTGTGAAAACATATTTTAAAAACAACCCATGTTGAAATCTGCAACTGGAACATTTCAATTTGGAGAAAGTAAAACATTTTAGTAGACAAGGTAAAAGGAATTACAGAGCATGTTGTTAAATTTGTGACTCTACATATAAGCAGTTCCTCACTCTGAGAATATTGAGGGTGTTTCTGCTTTTTCACAGTGCCATGGATAAACTATCACTGCTTTTACCGTTCACTTTCACACTATACACAACACCCAGATGTGCTGCCATAACATTAACGGAGCACCTCGATCTAACCACAGATGTTCTTGCTCAAAATGAACAGATCATTTTTATGAGCTCTTTTATAAACATTTAAGCCATTTTATTTTAATTTTATTTTACCTTTGTAGTTTGGTCGGAGAAGGAGGTTTATATTTTACATTCTTTCAACTGTATGATCAGCAGTTATTGATAGCAATGCACCAAGTCAGCCGGTGAAATCAGCCTGTTCTGATTGATGGTTGATAGGTGAAATACTGAATAAATACCGTCCCTGATTCATTAAATGCATCACAACTAAGAACTACCAGGGTTTGGTCTTTAAACCAATGTCACTTCTATTGAGTTCAATGAAATTAAGAAATAATCTTGGAACAGAGTGTTTTCACTCATAAATGACAAAATTGTTTTAATTTATTTATTAATTTTCTGTTGGATTCAAAACTACCTCTATCCAAAAACATGCAGCAGTTTGTTAGCCTTCACAATAAAAAATGAGAACCAACTTTTAAGTCCTCAAAAAAATGGGTATCCATATCAACAAGAAAAAGTCTGGTTGGTGCAACTTTACACATTTAGACTAGATGTTTTTCTATTTAAGTCATAAGTTGTATGTAGTGTTAAAAGAAGTAGGAACAAGTCTGAGAGGAAGAGCAAGATGAGAGTTTTAGAGGAGATGAAAGGAGGATGGTTTAAACTGGGGCTGGTTGATGAAGTAAAGGAAGCTGGAGATAAGGTGTAGAGTGAAGCTGTGTGTACATGTAAATATGTCCTGTTGAAGGCTGGGAGCTCTGAGGCTTTTAAAAACTTGTGGGCTTTTGAGACAGGATGGTCAGGCTCTGGAACGCTACCTTGCAGGGCCAGATCCAACGTCAGCCATCGATAGTTTGACACTTTTCACCGGCACATGACACATGCTCAACACAAATCAGAAGATCCACAATCCATCACCACTGACTGTAACCAGGTTAATTTCCATGTTTATGAATTAAAAACTAATAAACAAGGAGATATTTTTTCCTGTATTGCTAATACAGACAACAGCTTCATACCAAACACATTTCTTATAAATCCTGAACTTATTTAGCTGTTTTAGACAAACAGTAAATTGGATTTTATTGTTTTTATTTCTTTTATATAGTAGTTTTAAGTAGCTGATGACCAGAATTGGCTGATCTTCAGCTTTGCAGTTGTTGACCACCAAATGCATCATACTACTGAGCAAGACTAGGTTGTGCTTTACCACTCTTCTATGTAGTTTCTCTTACTATTAAGTGGAAAAGACCCAGACTTGCATACAGAGTCGCGTTTCAATCGAGTTAGCTATTCTTAACAGTGGCCATATTGTGTGACTGTAATAAATGTCTATGCTTTCAGATGAACTGTGGAGTTGACTTGCTACCGATTTTGAGTTTGACTGGCTCTAACTAGTGACTAGTGATGGTGAACCTAAGTGTTACCAGGATGCAGTAGCAACTTTCTTTGGCTTGGCAGCTTGGATCTTCCCAAAAACTGAAGGTTGAAAGGTCCACAAAATTCAGGGGGTTTGAAATTATAACTTCTACCTATTGGAAAGACATCTTGAAGAGCAACATTTTAATGTTATGAATGCCAACCGTTTCTTTTGAGTTTGATCACAGAAACAAGAGGCAAAATATTACAGTTAAATTAGACTTAGTTAAACTTTGGTCATCTTTGATATTTGAGGAATTCCCATTTCCTGACGCTTCATCAAACATATCTGACCATTGCCTTTCGATAGGGTGGGCTGTAGCATATTTTTATCCTAAACTTGGGGACCACTGTCGTAGAAAGGTTAGGAACCACTGGCATTACTGACCCTTGAAGGAACCAAAAATAGAGAAAGCTGAAGTTTAAGTTGCTTTGCAACATAGACATTCCTCTGCTAAACCTAAAAAAAATACTAAAATCTTGCAATATCCTGACTTGGTTACGGTAGAATTAAAACTGAAAATGACTAGCAACAGATTATTTTGTATTTGGGACAGCAGGATGTCCTTGTTACCTCTTCCTGTCCTTTTTTTTTTTTTTGCTTTTACACCAGCTGTATTTCATCCTAACTCACCTTCATTCCTGACCCAAAGACTCCATTCCCTCAACATGGCAAGTTGCCGGACAGTGACATCATCAGACACTCCCCTTATTGACCTACTGTTTAAGTAGGACAGGCTGGATTTAAGATGCACTGTTGTCACGCTCACAATAGACTCATAACCACATACACAAAAAATTGAGCACACTGAACTGCTCACTGATGCCAAAGCAGGTCATCGCTGGGTGCCCGAGAGTAGTGCACGCTGCAGCACGGTTCATGTGTGTTCTCTGTTGCAGGTAAGGAATGGGACGAAATGTGAGAGCCTGGGGTCAGCAGGTGGAATCAATACTTTAGGCATCCTTGTTTTTCACAAACTCCACCATAAGATTTCAGAGAAACAAATCTGTTCTGTTAAATTATAGAGAGAATAACTTTGAGGATTTTTTTACTTTGTGAAATCCAGAAAATGCAAAAACTTGGAAATATCCAGATGTTGCATATGTCTAAAAAACACACATACCATTGAAACCATTACTGCACTGGCCAAGTGATTGAAATCTCTTGCTTGCTGACCAATGATCAGCTGGTTAAATACTGAAAGAAACAGATACATCGAAACTGTAAACTCAAGCTTTTCCAATCTGTAAGCTCATTAACAAACAGAAGAATGATTTGGTTATAGTTTATTAGAAATATGATAGAAGTGATATGAACTTCAAGGTGGTGTAAATACATCATGGATCTGCTATTGTTGTCTCCGTTTCGCCTTTCCTATATTTGAGTATTTCAAAATGAACATTTTATTGTACCTCACATATTTTTGAAAATGTGAGGTCAAGAAAACATGCCAGTTGAAAGTTCAACCAACTGATATCTATGTCGCTGGTTTTAAAGACCTCGGCACCAGACAGTTCCCTCCTTGTTTGATGTTTTCATCATACGAGATGATCAAACCGTCATGGTAGACACATACTGCATTAGTGTGGACAGAATTATGCATACTATCTGGTTAGATAATTTCCTCCAATCACGCAGCCCCAGTCAAGGCTCCCTTATGCAACTTGGATCTTTCTGAAGGCTGTTTTCATCCGATGGCAGAGACTAGCTGATCCTCAGAGGCTGCTCATCAGACCGTCTGCCAGTCCATCTGGATATCACACGCTCATCTGCACTGTTTGTGATCTTTAAGATGACTAAACAGGCTTTAATGATGTAACTGGGAATGTCCATTCTATTTAATCTACGGGTTCTTGCAAATGTATTCATGTATTTTTTTTCACAATTTGCTACATCACAACACCAGACTTCAATTTTATCTGGATTTTATCTAAAGTGGTGGCCAACTAATGGTTTTTAAATTTTTTCCAATAAAAATCTGAGAAGTGTGGTGTGCCGTCTTTATCTGCTGTTGCAGTTGCTACAATTTGATGCTTATCTACCAGTTTTGCACATCTGGACACCAACATTTTGTACATGTTTTCCTTTTAAAAACACCTCAAGCTCAGTGATGGCAAAAAAAAATTGATTCATTTCTGGATTTTGGTTGGGCCATTTTTCTTTGATCTGAACCAGTACTTCCCAAACTTTTCAGTAATTGACAGTAGAAGAGGTTTGTGGTCTTTCTTCTTGGTTGAGAATAGTACAAAGTCATTAAGACACATAAAAAAAGCTTCCCAGTCCTTATAGGGGAAAAGCATAGTCACAGAATGATGCTGCCACCACTAAGTTTCACTGTGAGGATGGTGTGATGAGAGTGATGAGCAGAGTTTGCCCTTCCCACCACCTAAGACAGTATTTCTTATGATGAAATTGACTCTTTAAGTTCAAGTTGACTCTTTAGTACATTTGCTGGATTTTATTTAGGTGTATCAGAGTAAAGGGGACTGATTACAAATGCATGCTGCTTTTTGAAACTTTTGTAAACATTTTGTAAAATCATGTGTACTTGTCCTACCACTTCACAATTACAGCGCCACCCCCACCACAGTTCAGATCTCATGAGTTCACCTGTTTGTGTATTTTTCTATGGAACCTGACTCCTATTTGTTTGCAAAGAATTTGCTGACTTTTTTTTTGTTGTAGAGCCTATATAAAATATTAAAAAGGAAATGCAGGCATTGCAATCCAACCAGTACCTCAGATGGTACTGGTTGCTCCTGGACTGGCAAAGCAGCCAGTCCAGGAGCACCATTTATTTTGCTTGACATTGATTGGCTGTATCCCCAAGAGTGGAAATAAGGAAAAGTGCATTAGCGCGTAGTAGTGCCCTAAATTTGGCACTTATACATGTGTTTTTGAGGGTCTATTGTGTATTCAAAGATGTTATCCTGTTGTGGTAGGTTGTGGTCCCTAACCCTGACAAATGCTGGCCGAGTATTGGCTGTTTTTGTGTCTGTGTGTCACGAAAGATCGCTGTAGACTTCATCAAAGTTTGAATTTTGTGAGAGTTGTTGAACTTTTACAGAGTTGTTGAAACCATATCTTGTGGCGGGTGACAAGCTTTATCCTCTCCCTTCGTCTCCACCAACCCCCCGACCAGCACAAAGCTCCAGCTCTTCTTACATTATTAGCCGTCTGTGATGTTACATTAAAGATGCATGACTGTCATGCAGTCTCACTCAGCACGAGCCTCCTGTGTGTGCTCGAGTTGCTGGCCAACAGAAAGAGGGACAAACACACACACACACACACACACACACACACACACACACACATACACACACACACACATGTTCGTCGTGTAAAAGTGCGGGAGCTTTCTCAAAGCCCAAATTTGTCATTTGACAGATGGATGTGGGAGGCTGTCACAGAGACTAAACGCTCCTGAGAGAGACAGAGAGAGATGTCTGGTTGGATGGCGATAGTGAGCTCGGTGGACTGGTAGTGGGAGGGGGTTAGCCACACAGTATTGATATAATACAAGCGTTGAGTGCCCTGTCTGCCTGGTTGAGTGCTTCTTTGTGCTGTGGCATATGGCTCCTGTGTGTTTTTTATTATTTCAGTCATATGTGAGCAGGCAGATTGAATGAACGTAACAGAGTTGGGTTTGTGTGTTAACCTCGCTCTGAAGTCCAGCTTAAATTAACTTCACACAAGTCTGGAAAAATATGGAGGAGTATGGCATTTAATTTAAGTGGTTTCTAAGGATGGATAAGTAAGGAAAAATATTTGTTTTTCCATCCATCTATCCATCCTTACAGTCTGTTTGTTGCAGAAATACCTCCCATGAATTTAGTTTTATCATAACCATATTTAACCTCCTCTGTATATAGGACGGACTGTGCTGCACTGATTTTGCATCTAGGACACCAAGGAAAGTGACTCAGGTGTGGTGATAAGAGGATTTTTTTTTAAATCATATTATATTTAATCATTCGTAGAGACTGAAATGAAAGGAATTTAATAAATAGCAGAGCATATCTAGTATAGGTTTTGTTGGACTATTGAAATTCAGCTGCTACACAGGACCAGATCTACACTGGACGAGTAAATTCATGACCAAAACTTTATTGCTGCTAACAAACAAAAGCATTAAAACCCCTGGAAGCTAGAGTCCGGAAAAGGATTGGATTTTGACATGTAAATGTGTTGGAGCCATTAAATATTAAGATGACTTAGTTGGCCACACACACGTCCTTCTCTTGGTGTGTGTTTGCAAAGTCTCCCTGCTCGTATCAGTGTCCTAATTGGTCTAATAAGATTAATGAGGCGAACTAGATTCTTCTGCTCTCCCTCCTCCCATCTTTTTGTTGTCAGGGCGGGGAACCTCGTCTGCACACACACAACCTGGTAAATCCAAGTCACGCTACAATCCATTTAAAAGGGTGGTGAGGTAAAAGCCATCTTCTGCCACGGTGCCTGGAATTTTATTGGCACTGAAACTGTTAATCAGTTACAGAAAATTAATGAATAACTCACTTTTCCTCAGAAAATAATAATAATAAAAAAAAATCACTTGACAAAGTCTGCAAAATTTATTCTCAAGATACACGGCATTGACCAGTTTGAGAATCTGATGATTCTGTAAAAATACCCAGTTTTCTCACGGTATTGACACACAGTTCAAATCAGAAAACACTTTATTGTTTTTCTATTGCTGAAAAACAAACATAAGTAAAATTTCACCCCAATATCTTGCAATATTATCAATTAATTTATTGATTCTGCATACAGAATTAAATATTCTTAGAATTATTTTCTGTCCATTTTGATGGCTACTGCTTAGAGAGCACAATAAATGGATTTATTCAAGATAAAGGTAACACAAAGCATGTGCAATGTACTCTGTCATTTGATATAAAAGAGTAATTTTTCCTACAGTCAAATAACTTTTAATTTTAGTGGATCCCCAGTATTGGCAGTCGGCGGACAGATGTAAGTTAAAATATCCTTTGAAAATGCTTAAAACTTAAGACTGACCTGCTCTCTAGTCTCAGCTCTAGTTCTAGTAAGCAGAAAAGAATAAAGTATTCGCCTTTTCTGACATAAAGTCACATCTTGAATTTTTTATATCCATTATCTTCTTTTTTTATTCATATTTTTATTGATATTTTTGCATATGGTACAAAGGCGTTTACATAATCCAGGGTGCAAAAGTGTTGAGCATAAACAAACTGTTTACACCACTGACTTTAAGATGCATGTTTTCAGGAACAAAGAACACATGCAGAACACCTCCAATAATAAAACATAGTGAAAGAAAATTAATAGTGAAAAAACACATGTATGTGCACATGCATATATACACTTACACAAATAAATACACATCCGAAAAACACACACAAAACAAAAAAAGGAATGAAAGCTGGGTGCGCAGGGGGTTTTACATTGAAGCAACAAACTCAATAAATGGTTGCCATTTAGAGTATAATTTGTTCAAGTTATCTATTTTATTCTTAATTGCTGCATGCCCTGGTAAATCCTGCAGATTAATCACTCATCACAGGCGTTATGTGGTTTGTGCTTCGTTTCCAACTTCTAATTGTTCCCGTGTAACTAAGGCTCAGGTGTCCTAGTTACTGTCACCTGCTTAAGGAATGATTGAGAACACTCCACATGGTTTGTGTTTGCTTTATTCTGAGTAAACTGATTGGGGGACATTTTAGCATCACTTGGTTTATGACAGCTCAAACAGAAACAGATGAGCTGAGTAATCCCAGAAGTAAAAGAGTAGAAGTTTGACCAAGGCGAAAGCAGTTCTTCCGCTGAAGGTTTTCTCCCATTTTTGCATCACTTCAATAACCCAACCACACTGAAATGTTTCCTGTGCACTTTTCATGGTTAAATCTCAGTACAGGTATAAAAGACTAACATGAATTCATAACAATGGTAAAAACAGACCTTACATACAGTAGATAAAACCTTTTATAGCTTTTATAACTTTTTCATACCTTAAAGCAATTTTATAGTGTTTCTTATTTTTATTGGAACATATTGTACAGCAGGCATCTAACTAAATTTTCTATTTTTAACATTTCATTCCAGCTACAAGATTCCAGCTTTTTGGCATTCCTAGTAATTTAATCCCTGAATTAAGCTCTTCTTGGGATGGGTCCTGGTTGCTTGGCAGCCTAAACTGATTGAAGTTCAGGAATTAACTTACATCCAGTTAAATACTTTACAGGAAAATTTGTCTGATGGTGAGAGTAACTGCAGCCATTATTGAAATAACAAATAATAGTAAAGCTTTAATTCTTTCGATGAGGAAAAAAGAAGATTAAACTCAGGCTTCCATCAGGAAAACATCACACTAAACCTCCTGTTATGGAAGAAAACACTCATGAAGGCACCACATGATTCAAGGGGCGGTCGTCAGTGATGATGTGCAGTTTTTGGCTGGCGTGTCACCCCGGGAGCCAAGCACTAAATCAATAATGGTGCTGTCCATTTGCTGCGCTCTGTTCCAAATCAGTCTGAGTCCATCTTTCTGCCGAAATCCCCACTGAGATGCGCTGTTATGCAAGAGGTTACATTTGGGGATTAGCACATCATTTTCAAGGGTAGACATCAAGAATCCAGAGGCATTTATAGGTCACAAATCCCATGCTGTCATGTATTATACTTACAACAAAAGGATTTTTCAATGCTTGTCCTTACATCATCTGTATCTTTCAGTATGTTTAGTTTGAGGCTGATTCCTTTACATAAAAAATAGTCTGCACAGACATTTTAAAGGAAAGTGTGTGAGTTATTTATGTATGCGTTTGATTACCTATTATATTTTGTAGATCTGCATTTGACAGTGTATATTTTCTGCATAGATTGCAAGTAATTGCCTATGATGAGAGAGAATAAAGAAGAGTTCATTTAGTATTTGTTTGTGTTTTTTGTCTCATGTTCACCACTGCCTGATGGAAGTGTGTGTGTTGCTGCGTGTGTGCGTGTGTGTCAGTCTGACTGTTGCATAAGAGGATCTGCTGCTGTCCCAGAGCTTAACGAAGGATTTAAGCCTCTCTTTCTCACTCTCTCTCCTGCGCTCTCTCCTTCCTGAGTCGTCTGCCCCTTTAGCACTCTGTTATACTTGCTAATCTCTGTAATTGCATGTACATTGTATGTGGATTGTGTAATTGCACTGTATGTTCCATTTTATATGCAGGTTGTCTAAGTATTAAGATTTTATTATTCTGAGTTTCTTGGATCATGCGTAAGTAGAGTTTACGCCAGAGATTACAACACAGCTGCCTTTTTATGTTTTTAACTGTTGTGAAAATGTAACAAAAAGAGCTGTTGTTTAATAATTAACTTTATTCACTGTGTGTTTTATCGTTTTTGGTGTATAAACTGTCTGAGGCGTCCAAGTATCACTCATTACAAAAGCAAATATGCAGTAAATCAACAATTTCAATTTCAATTGAAGAAATACATGAACCACGATTCAAAATATATTCTATATATTAGCAGAGATGGCAATTTAAGGCAGAGTTTCATAATTATTTTTAAACCAAAGAAAAATACATTTATGAAATTTCCAATAGCTGTTTTAATCATCCTCTATTACCAATTAGCAGTATTAATGCAGTTCAGAGAACGTAGCTCCATGAAGGGATATTTCAGGTTATTTGATGTGATTTTTCTGGGAAGTTTTAACAGTAATAGCCCCTATTGCTGTTAGTGTAGTAAACAGATGACATATTTCAATGGGTTTGTACAAAAGTAAAAAAAAAAAAAAAAATGAGTGGTGCAATCTGAACAGCTAGCATGCTTGTCTCTTGGTTTTAGCTGATTTTACACATTTAAAACGGATACAAACAATGCTAGTGGACGTAAACATTTTCACTTTTAAATGATACCGTGAAGTTTGTTGCTGTTTACTAAGCAAAGTGACTGCTGACACATCAGTATGCTGTAAATCCACCATGATCAGAGTCAACTTTAGCATTTTGTATCACACTACCAGTTGTGCAGAGACACCAGGTCTTGCAATGGCAAGAAAAGTGATTTTTTTTTTCTTTTGTTTTGGAGTGATTCACTCCAAAATTTTGAGTTAGTAACGTCTGCCCATGTGTGTAACTTATTAATAAGAACTTCACAGAACTTCAAAAAACCCACTCCATGTCTTTATGTCTTTATATTTCTGAAAATGTATATTTATAAAACCAACTGCGATTTTTCCGGCCGATGATGAATCTTTAAAAAACCTGGCCTGGCGAATCTTCATTTTGGCAGATACCGATTTTTTTTGTCTGAAAAGTCACTAAATATAGCGAGAAAGTTGCAGAGTTTTGTTTATCACAACCTCTAGTTATCAGTTCCAAACCCAGGATTTTTAATGGAAAACAGACTGAAAGATAAAAACATACAACAGGGGAACCTTTCTGTACTCCGTTTAGCCTTCCTGTTATCTGCTCAAGTCTGGCTCTCTCTTTTAAAAGAAACCTGGGTTAACCAGAGGTGGTTTCTTTGGCTTATTTTTCCCAACACATGGCTAAAAACAGCTAACTCTGAGTCTTGCTTCCTTATTATCAACTCCCACTCTGAAGATTGTAATTCAAGCAAACATGTAGCTGTGAAGTACGGTGTGTCCACTGAAGAAAGATTAGATTTTTGAGTGTCGGACCAAACGTTTGTGGCTTCAGGTTTTACACTATCTCATAGAGTTAATACATTTTTTTTTACTTTGTAATGTATCCAATGTTCCATCTATGTCTGAACAACTTTGCTGTGAAAGAAAACGTGTCAGTAAGTGGCTCCTCCTTCTTTAGTAATTGATTTTTAAGCTGACTACCCTTTTTATTGACATCAACAAAATGCTTTTGAGTCTGCGGTCAGACACTTTCTTCCTGCCTTTGTGTAATTTGTGCACCGTGTGAGGCATCATGGGAGTGAAGTTAACCCATTGCCGTTACGGCTGCTCTGAGGGAGACGCACAGAGAGGTTACAACAGCACAACATTGTGTGTTGGTACAGGGAATTAAACACGTTATGCAGTTCGATTTGGATGCTCAGCCGCTTTATCTGACTAACTGCTGCTGCACATGTGTGGGAATGGCTCAGTTTAATCAACTCTATCACTTCTGGTTTGAAACCTGACAGCTCTTTTTACCAAAGGCCAGAGTCATGATAATGGGAGAGCTTTAAACACAAGGTGTGAATGAAAAGTTCAAAGAATCCAGTTAGCACATCACATACAGATTTGCATTGAATAGCATCAGTAAACGAGGTCCGTAATGATGCTGAAATAACAGTTATAAAGACAATGGAGCTAATGGTGATAATGATACAAGTGCTGGTGAGAAGTGTAATTCTGGTGAAGATAATGACCTCTTATGTGTGGGTTGTTGTGCTTGTTTGTGCTGGAGGACAGCCCCTTCTGCTGCACTCGCTGTTCTGCTGCGTTTTTCTCCCTCTGATTTACGTTTGTTTTCTCCTCCATCTTTGTCTTTGCGCAGATCGACTTGGAGCCGGAGGGGAAGGTCTACGTGGTCATCGATCTGTCTGGATCCACCACTGAGGGTAAGATCACAGCAATGCGACATTTTAGTGCAAAACAAAGGGAGCACAGCACAGTTAGTATTACCAGAGCAGCATTTCTTCTCCTAACTGTGTGTTTTTTGGTGGGAATTATAAGAGCAATCCAGAAAGGATGGGAATATTTAGAAAGTATACGCTGCATGTATTTTAATTCTTCTGATCATGTTGTGAGCTTCATGGCGTGTTGTTAGGAATATTTAAAAATTTACTGTTTAGCCTTCGAAATTTTAATTCCCCCCAAGCAGAATAAAAACAATGCATGTATATGTTAATATCCACCACAAACCAAAACCTTCTTTCAGTCTCGCGTTTGTGCAATTTGGATGTGTGTGCGCTTCTCTCCTGCTAGAAGTGTAGTAGGAGAGAAACCTTATTTTTCCCTCAAGAAGAGTAAACATTATACACATACAGTTGACACCAGAAGTTTGCATACAACAAGCAAAAACACACACATACCTTTGTTTTTTACAGTCTAAAGTTAAATCCAACCAACATTCTCTTGTTTTAGGTCAGTTGCCACTTTGTAACCACTTTGACTTTGTGTTTAGAGTCATTCTCCATCTGGAAAACCCAATTGCCCCTGAGGTTTACCTTGTTAGATGACGTCTTCAATATTTCCACATAATATTCTCTCCTTTTTATGCCATTTATTTTACAAAATGCACCAATTCCTCCTGCAGCAAAACAACCTTGTAACATGATGCTGCCACCTTCATGCCTCACATTAGGGATGGTTTTCCCAACAAACTTCTCAATTTTTTCTCCAAATGTAACAATCTGCTTTTTTTAATGTTTCTTTTGGAATAATGGCTTTAACGCTGAGAGGCCTTTCAGCCCATGTCAGTACAGGACATGTTTCACTGTCTTACCAGCTTCAGCAGCATTTTCAGAAAATCTTTTATTCTGAGGTGGATTTGTACATTTTGGATCAAAAACCAGTCTTCTTCCTGAGCTTTATGATGGTTGGACATTTTCATTACGACGCATATAATTGTTTGAACAGATTAGCGCGGCACCTCCAAGCATCGATAAATTGTTACCAAGGATTATCCAGACTTTTGCAGCTCCACAGTTCTCTTCCTGATATCGTCATTGATTTCTTTTGACTTTCCGATTGTGTCAAACAAGAAAGCGGTTCATTTCAGGTGTGGCTTTAAAATAGATCCACAGGTGAGCCTCCCGTTAACTCAAAGGTGTTAGATTGGTCATTGAGAGACTGAATTTAAACTCTTTTCTTTGATTAGCTGCATGGATTTTGTCAATTTCAGTAAATGAGACGGCATAACAACCTTCTTTGAATGCGCGTTATCCGGACAGCTTGCTCATAAAGCACTCTGATGCAAAGCGAACAGCATGTTTTGATCCACTTCAGAAGCAAATAAAAATAAATTATTCAGGCTTTTATGTTTGCGGTCTGATTAATTGATTGGAATTATCAGTCTGCATGGATAGCATCACTCAAAATGTGTCCCATGTTGTTCATAATTACAAATAAATGTCTCCTGTGATAAGTTCTTTTCGTTTAGATCTCATGTTTTATTTATATAGCAATAAACTATGCCTGGTCTGAATGTACATTTTATTCATATAGATATGCCATAAAATTAAAGACATGTAGCAGCGCTGAATTCTGCCTTTATGTGGGAACCGGTCCACTGTATAGATAATAAACCAGTAAATACTGAGTCATAAAGGGTTAATTATTAATTTCAAATTGGATATTTCAGTCACATTACCAGCTTGTAGTTTATCTAAACAGTCAATTGCTTTATTTTACGTCCTGCACCATTTGCTTATCGATACCTTTGGTGAAGATGTGTTAAGGAAAAAGACCATAAAATACATTTGTCTTTTACTGTGCTGACATAATCTTAAACTAAAACTAAAAAGTAGCCGTCCAAGAAATGACTCAAGCGAGAGTAAACAGGTATTTGATAAAAAGGCTACTGAAGTATTGAGGCAAATATTAATCATTTCATATTTAAAAGTTATATCATCAGACGGACCAAAATATTTATGTTATGTGGACATTTTGGTATATTAAAGATAAAAATAATTCATGTAAATAATTACAAAATAACAAAATCAGGCAAAAATAATAATTTTGTCCAGATGAATTTTGTTCAATGAAACATTTGCAAAAAACTGCAGGTGTGTGTCTGGTGAATCTTTGTTTAAAACAAGCTTGTTCATCGTGCACCCAGTGTGCTTTACCACACTGGGTAAAGCATACAGATACTTTACTCGAGTAAGAGTAGTGATACTTAATGATAGTTACTCAAGTAAAAGTAAAAAGTACATTGTAGTAAAAATACTTCCAAAATTACCTTGTTTTTTTGCCAAAAAGTTACTAAAGTAAATGTAACTATCTACTTATGAAGATGAGCATTCATCTGCCTCATTTGAGTGCCATGTTCTCTTGTCTTTCCCATTTTGAAGAGGGGCTTCTTTGCCTTTGTGATGTTACGTTTGTGGCCGTGGCTTGTTTCCGCTGCCCCCAAGTGGTTGGCTGGATAACACAAACAACAAACACCCTGAAAGTTGTCAGCTCCCTGCCCGAAGGGCAGGATCTATAAAAGGTGCGCGTTCCTAAAAAGCATTCCTAGATCCGTCCTTATTACTCTTCCTTTCTCTGTCTATTCTGTTTCCATTAAATAAACATGTAAACATCCAGAATGCCTCTCTCCGTCCACACAAATTCCCTCGGTCACATGCCACCCGATAAGAGCGGTTTTTGCCCGCGCACATGCATCCTTGCACCTGGTTATAAATAGAAACGTTTTCTGCCTGGCACTCGGCGTCTGTGTGTGTGTGTGTGTGTGTGTGTGTGTGTGTGTGTGTTTTGTGATGGTGCTTGGATAACCTGAGCAGATGAGAACGCCGCAGAGAGGCCCGGCAGATTGCTTCTGCAGAGGATATCTCTCTGTTTAAATGCGGACAAAGACAGGAGACGAGAAAGCGAGCAGATTCTTAAAATAGAGGGTGATATTGAACTAGGGATTACCACACACACACACACACACACACACACACATTGCAGGAGCAGCAGCAGACTCGGGCGTCCATGTCTTGCCCTCCTCATGGATGATTGGCCACTCTGTGGTGACCTCACAACCCACTCTCCGCCCACTCCTGAACTTTCTCTCTTCAGTTCAGCCGGCTCAGGAGCTCATCACGTTAATGCATGCTGATAAAAACAAATGGTGTGTGTGTGTGCGTGTGTGTGTGTGTGTGTGTGTGTGTGCTGGTGGAAAGGAGTAATGGTTCCAGAGATGGAGGGTGAGAAGTAGAGGAAGACGTGGTATTTTTAGCAGATTTATTTTTTTCCCCTGGTGCAATCTGTTCTCTGCAGCTTTAGAAACTGGAAGGACATCTTTCTCTGCTTCTCATTTCTCCACTTTTCTCTCTATCCTGCTACATCTGTTGTTTCAAAGATGAACACACCTATAATGTCACTTAAACTGAGAATATTCAGAGATTTTATTTGTAGATGTCTCAGTTACTTAAACTTAACCAAAACTAAACAAATTGTTTGGGTTTTCTGAGATTATTTCCATAGAAACTCTGAAATGTGACTTTTAAAGATACATTTTTACACCAAATGTCTATTGTCTCTAAAACGTAGAAGCTGTATTTCACCTTTACCTTTTTCTTTTCTTGGGTAGCATAAAATTGTCAAGATAATACTTATGAAACTACATAAACCTTCTCTTCTTTTGTTCATCCTGTGTAATTTTGCTGGCTTAATTTCTGCTTGCTAATGCTTACAGGTTAGTGTTATCTTTCTTCTTAGTACAATAATGTATTGTTGTTAAAGACCTGTGTTGATTTAATCAGATTTTCAATTTGACTGCTGTATCTTGGCACATTATACGGCTTTAATGTGGTACATACTATAGTTTGGTTGTTTATATAGCAAGTACTGGATTTACGAGATCAAACCAAAATGGTGTAAAATTAAAAATCCCATTTTTTTGATTGACATAGAAAAAGTACAGCTGGGTGTCCGTAGTGCCGTCCTGGAAGTGATTTTGGCCACAGTAAAACATGGCACAAATGTGATTTGTGTTTGATGCAGTTAAATAAAGTCTCACAGTGACATGCCATTAAAAAAACATACTGGCTAATTAAAATCTTTTAAAAATGGAAGATCCATCACAAAGTGCCAATTTTTTATCAACCATGTTTTTCTCTTCTAATTGAAGTTCATAGCAAATACTGAAGAGCAAACTTTGACATTAAAATAAGTTTTTCTAAGAAAGTGACCCATGTTCTGTTGTTGTTGCTCAGAATTAAAACAATGTGAAGTTGCATTTGTTCATCCATCCACCCACCCATCCATCCATGAATGACGATGGATGTATATGTTTTTTTTTTCTTTTATTATAGCGTCTTGTTTCTGTGAAACACTTTGTGTTGCCTTCACTGTGCATGTAAAAGTCTCAATCAAACAGATTGGCTGATTGTCACCAAGTCTGATGATCTCAGTTTGTGAACTCAATGCAACGTAGCAAAGTCAGAAATTCTCTTTTTCTTGCTTTAAAGTCAGAGTCTCGGTTATAGAGACCAGGTTTAAAAAAACATCTACCTTTACATCTACGGAAAAGTCACAAGCTTCGTGAGATTGACTTCACTTTGACGAGTCACATTGTGGCATTTTATTGTTACGATCACGTGTAATGAAGTGTGGTGCTCAGGGAATACAGATAATATCAGACAACCGCGTCACAAGGTTTACTGTAGATTTATTGTTCTTTGAAGATCCATTTTGTTTCTATCAAGCCGCTGCTTTGATGTTGCTGTCGGCTTCCTGCTTGTTTTTGTCAAATTTGGACATTCGTGTTTCTGTTTATTTGGCGACCGTCTCCTAGACGCTTGTTCTTCAGGTCCAGAGTACGGCCGTCTCCAAGACAATAACTCTTAGCAGTTGTTAGGCCTCTTCTCTACTACTCAGTGTGTGTGTGCGTGCGTGTGTGTGTGTGTGTCCGAGACAGATGGACGATGTATTATGTAAAGCAAAATTATTTCCGTAATGGACTATTTAGCTGCTGCTCCCCTCCGACCAACGTGCATCACGCACAGATACAGGAATACAGATTTACACCCGTATCCACATACACAAACTCCCTAGACATCCTGTCTGTAATCGAACTGTGGAGAGGCTCAGCAGTAACCACATCTACAGCGTACCCCGGAGAGAGACGCTGGCGGAGTGAGAGAAAGGCTAACTAGGACAGGAGCGCCGAGGGAAGGAGTGTGTGTGGGAGTGAGAGTGGAGGTGGTTCTCTTGTCTTAAGGTTACTCTTGGAAAGCATTTATCTATCGGGGGGATGCAGAGAGGAAGTAAAAAGGACTGGTTGGATGTTGTTCACCGAGGAGGAGTATTTTAATATGCTGTCCTTCGTTTTTGTGCCCACACATGGCAGTATAAATAGCTTTCCACACGTATATAGATGCATAGGCCTCCGGTAGGTGTGGGGTGTCTTTTTTAAAGAGGGAGGAAGGACTGAGGAGGAAGAGGAGGCATTGAGTGATTAGACATCCTGAGCAACATGATGCAAAATCCCGATTTGGTCAAACCGTTGCACTAAGAATGAAAAGAGTGGTTGGAAGAAATTTTGTGGCTGAATTAGAGATGAGGACTTCGAGTATGACAGCTTGAGTCACATTTAAGTTGCGAAAAAAGATTTGTGGTGAGATTACAGTTGAAGCGATTAATCGCATTTATCATGATGAATGAATTATTGAAAGAATCGTCAGCTGATTCATACTTAGAGTATACAGACTCAAAAATGAACAATTTTCTTATAGCACCTATTAAGCCAATACATACATTTTGCATTCAAGATAAAATAAACCCTTTTTCATGTGTAAATCTGAACTCCTCAAGTGGCAGTTTTAGCATCACCTGGATCAAATTCTGTAAAATCAAACCATCTCCCATTAAGCACCTTTTAAGTTCAAATCATCAATCAGTTAATAGATAAAACATAATCAACAGGTCAGCCCTAGTTAATCAGAAATGGCTGAGCTTTTCACATGTTAATGTT
Source organism: Poecilia mexicana (assembly GCF_051168715.1). Classification (NCBI taxonomy): domain Eukaryota; kingdom Metazoa; phylum Chordata; class Actinopteri; order Cyprinodontiformes; family Poeciliidae; genus Poecilia; species Poecilia mexicana. The sequence goes on from NW_028263388.1 coordinate 17,257,373, forward strand.
CAAAGTATTTTTTTAGCTGCATCCTTTGCTACAAATCATCAAGTGTTCACTCAGGGATTGCTGTTACATTTTAGTCAATAAAATATTTATTTCCTTATTTAAAAAATGAATTGAATTATTTATTTTGCACCGTGTGCTGATTTTTACCAGATTTTTACCAGGTTACTAAAATAATTATTATTTACAGCTGTAGGTGAGATATAGTTAAGTTGCAGAAAGAAAGAGTGAAGACTTTGCTTAGTCTCAACTAATACTTTTTAAGTTGCCAAAAAAAAAAAACAGACTCAAGACTCACTAAAAATTTAAGACTTTATTAGTATGCAAATTGTACTTAAGTCACAAAAACAAACGCTCAAGATTTAGATTTGAATTTTGCTTAAGTGGCAAAAACAAAAACTGCTTAAATGCGCAAAAATACTTGATCATATTTGAATATATTCTAACGTAAATTACATACACCAGACTTTATACATAATAGAAGCACTGATGCAGTTGACATAGCTGACAGAATTGTAAAATTCCTAAAAACCCAGAAAAGTTGTGTTTCTCTGTCCTGCACATAAAAGCAAACAAACGCAGTAGTGTCTTCATTCTGTCTCCTGAGTTCCCGGAACAAACCCGAGACGGGTTCTGATAACGGTTGAGACGTTTCTGCACTCACTAATTAAGCTGCAGGCTGAGCAGTACGCTGTTGGGCTTCCTTCGTTACAGGATGAGAGATCAACTGACCAGTTTTGCTTCCTCAACATATCGTCTGACCACCAAAGTCCGACTTATGTCAAGTTGACATAGGGCACACACGTGCAGTCAGGTCTGTTTGCTGCCATCAAAATGACATGGTCATAAGTGTTTACATGCACAGCGTTTGGATTAACAACCGACATAAACTACGCCTCTCATCCGGATTACAATTTTATTCAGATTGAGCAGAATTAATTACATGGTACATTTTTATTTATTCTGATTACTTATGTCTATGTGAACCATGTGGCTACTGACTCAAAACTTAAGTCTGTCTTGTGGTTTGGTGTTTGAGTCTTTGTTTCATGTAATTAAGCCAGTACGTAAGGCACAGACAGTGTACACCTCTGATAAGGATGCACATTCTCCTGTGAAAGGGTGCGTTTGATTTATAGCCCCGGGAAGTTCAATGAAGCTGTGCTAACAATGGCTCAGAACAATCTGTTCTTGTGAGCTGCAGCCTAATCATCACATGGCTGTCCCTCGCGCTGACGTCAGCCAAAAGTGGATTATTTCAGAACAAAATAACTTTTTATCTCCCACTATTATAAACGTGTTTTTAATACACAAAGATGCATTTTAACAGGCATTTTGCCTGTATTTTATTGTAATTTAATATAACAATGTTGTTTGCTATGTTTTTGCATACATTTTAAAAATGCTTACATTCTAGGTTATAAAAATGATTCATTTTAAATTTTTGTAGTTTCACATTTAAAAAGCAAACTGTTTTTCTACTTGGATTTTATGTTTTCTGTCTGATTCACCGCCATCAGCTGCACCTAATTCAGCTTCATCTCATAAATTATTTACACACTTTTTAGTATGCATATCTCTATAACACTAAATGAAGATGCTATATGGTGGGACCTAAACATTACACACCAAACAAGGCAATATAAAAAGTTTTTTTTAAGAGAAATTTAAAGCTGGGGTGAAGTTATGCCAAAAGCTACTACTACAATTAATTTTCAAGCTTATTCACAGCAGTTCATGTCATGGTTTCAGTAAATACTTCAATGGGATTGGAGACCTGACTTGGATTTCCCCCTCATATATTTGAGACTTGTTTTATGCACAGAGTTAAAGACACTGAAATGGAAAACTTGACACTTTATTTTGGGCAAAACACTTAAGACATGAGCTGGACCCCTCAAAGACTTGACCCTTGACTTTGACTTGAAGTAAAAGACGTGAGACCTAACTTGGATTTGTCCCTCAGAAACCAGAGTTGACTCAGAATGAATGAATTGAGAGTCTTGACTCGGACATGGAGCGAAAAACCAGAGACTTGACTTGGAAGTGGCCCTTTAAAAACCTGAAACTCGACTCTGTGTGTGTGTGTTTTTAATCGACAGCCTCGGGGACTAACGAGAATGAGGAGAGGGTTTTCCGCGAGAGGATCGGTCCTCGCCGCCGACAAGGAGCCGTCCGAAGACGCGTCCATCAAGTCAATGGACACAAGTTCATGGCCACCTACTTGAGGCAACCGACCTACTGCTCACATTGCAGAGATTTTATCTGGTAGGCAACACATAAGCACACCTGTTGCAGCTCATTTGCATCAGAAGTTGAGTTTCTTTGAACCCGCCTGGCTGATAACGCCGGCTGCTCTTGTGTGTGATCCGATAGGGGTGTGCTGGGGAAGCAGGGATACCAGTGTCAGAGTGAGTACTTTTCCCCGACCCTGTCCAAATTTCTCATGTAACATTGCACTTTATTTATTATTGAAGCAGGAGAACACGGTAGAGGATTACATGTTGCTGGGTGACGGGTGTGATTTGTTCTGCAGCCATTCATTGTCATTACCACACCAAGTGTTAAACACTTTAAGAAATGCAGAGCAGGACTCTTCTGCAAAACAACATGCACAGTTAATGCATGAATAAGGTTGTGCCACAAACATGTGACAGTTTGTTTGTGGAAATTCTTACCAGCAAAGACTCGAACCCGACACACCAGAGTCATCAAATCCCCCAAGAATTATGTGGGAATTAGAAACCCCAGCATGGAAGTCATTTGGCATTCGATGAGGTTTAAATGCTCTCATCAGTAATTCAATCTGGGCTTCCTGGGTTTCACATCTACTCACTGATAACTTAAATAGCTTTAACTCTTCTGGGACAGCTTACTGTGTTTTAATTAGAGTACTTTTTATATGTTTATCAGATACAGTTTGGCTTAAGTTTCTGAGCAGCCTGAAGGAATCTTGTTTGTCTTAGCAAACCAGACGCCATTAGCTCTGTGCAGCCCTTCCTGCAGCTCAGCTGGTTTGCTTCTGGATATTTTGTTTTTGGAACTGCTCTTCTAAAAATACTTCTAAAATATTAAATATTGTTTTATTTTTATTATTTACATTTTTTATAGAATTAGAGAAATGCGACAGGTTGCTAAATCTCCTTTTTGTTTGGCTGAGGAGGAAACTTTATATAATAATAATTAGTGGAATTATTATTATTGACTGGAGAAACAAAATCTTACCAAGTAGTTTTGGTCTAGTGTAAATATCTTAATACACTTAAAATAAGACTAAATTATCTTAAGTATAACCTTTCTTTTACTTAAAACAAGATCCTACATGTTTCTGAGAAGTAACTAGTTAGTTTTGTCTTATTTCAAGACAAAACTTGAAATAAGTTTTGTCTTGATGTATACTTGAAACATGTTTCAAGTATACTACTACTAAGATATCTGCACTAGAAATTGGACCAAAACCTCCTGGTAAGATTTTGTATTATAAATATGTTTGGTTAGCAGAATTTTCCAGCGGTGCAAAAACAATTTTTGACGTTTTCAGAAGAAACAAAACTAAGTGGACGAAAAGAACCAGCTGGAATTACATGGCACTGGTTAGTTTAAAAAGTCCTTTTAACATCTAAAGCTTTTCAATACATGTATTGATTTTCTTGGGTAGCAGGACGTTTAGCTGCTTCCCAGACAGGACGCTTGTAGCTTAACACCTGTAGTTTAAAAAAATCTGTACGTTTAACACACTAACTGTCCATGTTTTTCCTCACTGGAAATATTTCCCAATTTCTGGCAGCGGGGTTACTGCAGCGCTACACATGAAACACTCTGGTCACTCCAGCATTTTCTATCACATCTCATGAGAAACATACCAGACTTTAAGATTTGTCTTTAAATTTGCATCGTTTTGAAGAATTGAGATGTTTTTATTTTGTCATATTAAAATAAAAAATCAGTCACTTATCCAATTGTTTCCATTTAACTTCAATAATAGTAGATCCTTTAAACTCATGTCCATTTTTTTAAATTAATCAGTATCTGCCAAACTTCAATTACAACAGCACAGGAGTGATTGCAATGCATTGGTGCTTTCAGTATGTACCTGTGTTGTCCATAAGCGCTGCCATCTGCTCATCATCACCACGTGCGCTGGGATGAAGAAGCAGGACGAAACAGCCGAGGAGGTAAATATGTGCAAACGCATGCAGTTAAACCCACGTGTCTGCATGTACTGTAAACGTCTTTTCTCCCTCTTTGTCTGACTATTAGGACCATCTAGTTCTTAAATGCCAAAATGTGACACAAAAAAATGTTTGTGCACCTTGTAAGACTTTGAAATACGCCCACAGTTGTGCCTCCATGTTGTGAACCAGAAGTTCACAAAGCCAAGACTTCATATTCTGGGCTTCTGAATTTGAAAAAGTAATCGAGATCTTTCTTATTGTTTTAGCATTCAGCAAATAACAACAAATATTTTGGCTGTAGCTCCCAAAACAGAAAAAGTTATCCGGATTTTGTCAGACAGGGAGAAAAGAAATTACGTCTAACTGTATTTATGCTGATGTTTGTGTGGGTTATGTCCCACTTGTTTCTGCTTCTTTCAAGCTTAATAAAGATGAATAGAAAATGCATCCAGAGTTTGTTACAAGTCAAACATGTGCACTCGTCCTCTGTGTAATCCTTTGTGTGTCTCCCTCTGCAGGTGGGCTCAAGGGGGTTCAGTGTTAACATTCCCCACAAGTTCAGTATCCACAACTACAAGGTGCCTACCTTCTGTGACCACTGTGGCTCTCTGCTGTGGGGCCTCATGAGGCAGGGCCTGCAGTGTAAAGGTGAGCTTCAACTCAGCCACAAACTTACCATCTGAAAAAAGGCAACACTTTTCAATAAAAGTCTAAATAAAAGCTTCACAGCAAAAGCCAAGATGAAATCATCAGCTTCAAAGGGAGTTGTAATTTGCAGTAATTGAATTTCACTTTTAAAATGAATGAATATTTCATACAGGAATTTTATGTTTCGTAGAAGTTGAGTGATTTTGTGGCAAAAACAGATTTTGGGTAATTTTTTGCTATTTTTAGGAAGAGTGCATAAGTATATCTACCAGATTTTGTATTTCAGGCGTCGTCAGTGTGGGCTTCATGAACAGCCAATCAGTTTCAGAGAACTGTCAGCACACATAAGCCTGTCGTAATGACACATTTTACTGGACGATAAATTGTCCCAGACATTGCGATAAACCGTAATATTGTTGTTTTGAGACAATCTTCAAGCAATATAATGGTAAAGGCATAATAATTCAAGAACACATTCTGAAAAATGAGTAAACTTTAAATTTTAGTGAACTGGAAGACATTTTAAATATTCAACATAAACAACAGAAATCAACAAATGTAATGAATCATGAAGTCTTTGTAAACCACATTGTCCTTCAAAAAAAAAAAGGACTAGTTGAGACCAAAGCACCAAACTGAAGACTTTTCTCATCCAGTTTTTGATAGAAAGAGAAAAACAATAAATCATGCAAATGAAAATGATTGAACTCGTTTTAATTTATCTGCAATTAACTGATTTATTGTTTATTGTGACAGGCCTAAGTACATTCGTGCTAAATTATGTTTAGCAGTGGATTACTTCAGCTGAGAGATTTAATATGGATTATATTTAATTAATTTAAGTTTATAGAAGAAAGGTCCCACATGCTGTGTAATTTTGTGATTGAACCATAAATTTTAAAGGAGGCGAAAGGAGAAATTATACATTTGTAGTTTTTGGACAAGATGGAGGACACTGACAAAAACAAACCCTTGAGTTTCTGAAGGGAAACATTGTGAGGCAGCAGAGAATAAGTTCAGTGTTTCTGCAGCTGTTTACTGTTTGATCCATATGCGATCATTCAAGTAGAAATACCACATGATACAGACAAACATGTAAAGAGGTCTCAACAGATTGGTGATTATTTTAATAATTAGTTATTTTATTGATTACTCTGACAATGAATCATTTAATCGGATAAAAAAAATAGTCACATTCTCCAGATTTCTCATTCCAACATGTGAAAAGCTAAACTCTTTCTGCTTGTTTCAACATTAATACCGTGTGGGGTTGTTATGTTGAGTAGTTTTTTATCTGTTAACATCAGACAAAGTGAGATGTAATTTTTATCCGGTGCAGTTCTGCGCAATATTGTGCTGGACAGATGGGTTTAATTCAGTGTTCTGTTATGTGATGACTGGAGACAGGACCTCATCTAGCACCTCTAAAATGCGACAGGGAAATATTTATTTTTGGCAAGCATGCAATTAAAATAAGATGCGACACAGCATTTGCCAAGAGTTTTTTCAGCTGAAAAACTGTTTGGTTGGTGTCTTTTGGAGGGACGGCGGTCGCATATTGTAATGGGAGAAAAGTGTCTTTTTAACCATCTTTCGTCTATTCATGTCACACATTCTGTTGGTGCCGGTGGCTGAACTAATGGACACTTTCTGAAAGAGCCAATCTGCATTTGGAGTTGCTGACAAGCAGAAAATGTGTACTAAAGCTTAATGTTGATTAGGCAAAACTAAACTGAATATTAGCTGGTAAAAATGAAACGGTTCATTACAGACATACCTCTTAGCCATGCTAAGAGCATCACTGAGTCATGTTTTTATGTGATCCATGTGTTTTTATGTTTATTTTCTGAAAGTTTAATACTTCACATGAACATACAGTGTTCTAGCGTCCATGGCGTCCTGATGGATACCTGTTTTATGTGCTTCCGACCTCTGACCTGTTTCCATACTCCACAGCCGGCACCTGTCCAATATCGGAGCCAGAAAGCCTTTTTTACAACAGGTCAAACCTGACTTGCTTGCATGTCCTCCTGCTGTTTTCGCAGCGTGCAAGATGAACGTGCACCGGCGCTGTGAGAAGAATGTAGCTCCTAATTGTGGGGTGGACGCCCGAGGAATCGCCAAGGTGCTGGCTGACATGGGAGTCACACCTGAAAAAATCTCTAACACAGCACAGCGCAGGAGGAAGGTAACTGGATGCAAAGTGGCCTAAGCCACCGCCATCATCACTAGAAATGATCTACTATTAAAACTGAAAAACTCTCCAGCTAAGTCCTGTTATTTAAAAAACAACTTGAGTGGTTTCTTATATTTCTAATTATGCTTTTGCTTTTCCGTCACAATTATGCTTCATCAAACATATCTTATCACCAGACAAATTTGACCTGGGTAAATTAAATCCAAAATGTGGGAAAAAGCAATCAAATTCAACCTGGATCTGTGTGAAAAACATTTCTCTTCCATTTTTAAGTCAAATTAAATGTGATCATCCACATTTTTTTGACTGAGTTCAATTTCTTCACCTAAACCTGATTAAGTCCAGACCTGTAGAATCACAACATGAAGTCGTGTAAAATCTCAAAAAGCAACACAAAATGTCCTGATCTTAGGGAATCCAAGAGAAGATAAGAAACAATCCTACCAGTTTGGAAATAACCCAGAACAGCATCGGAGGTACTGGAGCACAAGGTCGACGTTCTTGACTCAACAATAAGAGAGAGACTGCAGCAAAGTTGGCATCTATGGAAGAAGTTTGAGACAAAAACAGAACACAAAGACACTTCTGACATTTCAAAAAAACATCTTAGGGATTCCCAAAGAGCTTTGGGAAAATATTTTGTTGACTAATAAAACAGAAATTTAACTTTTTGGAATATAGGTGAAAGAACTTCACACAATAATGGTTTGGGGCTATTTTGCTTCTAGAGGAACAACCAGCTGTAATAGATGGAGGCCATTTATTTGTTTGCTGTCTGTCAGAAAATCTTGCAGTCCAGGCCTCAGTTTGTGACCTGAAGCTCAAACGGATTTTGGTCATGCAGCAAAACAATGAACCAAACCACACCTGCAGTTCCACCTCCAAATGGCTTAAAAAACGAAATAAGTTTTTGTAATGGCCTCCAAATAAGACACAAGGTATCAGTTTTATCCTCAAAGGGCAATTAGCTTTAGGATGAAGGACAGAAAGAGTAAATATAAACAACTCAGAAGTTTGGAGCGTTTTGAGCATCAAGCACATCTAACTTGCCCAGTGCTCCACACAGACTTTGAATGTAAACTAGACCCGCCTGACGCTCAAAACTCATTTGACGTGAACGCACCTTAACTCTATGCGGCAGTGCGCCGCGTGCACTACTGCTCTGCATTGAGTCGGGAATATCGGAGGTCAGGAAAATGACACAATCAAGCAACGAATCTGAAAAAGGGATGCAACGCTTTGCTATTAATTGTCAATGCTACAACAGCAAGATAACAAGGTCCAAGGGAGTCACATTTCAAGGTCAGTAAAAAGTTAAAAAAAAAAAAATCATTAACATTAGTACTTAAGTAAAAGTAAAAAAGTACTGGCATTTAAAAATACTTAAGTATTAAAAGTAAAAGTACTTGCTGAATGCATTACCTAATCCCTAATACAATATCATTAAGTGAACCGATCTATTTCATTTTAATACATTAGAAATGTGCCATTTAATGAACAATGCCACAGGTAAAGCATGTTTTTATTATGTTTACTCTCTGTAACAGTTTAGACTTAGATATGTGATTCTATGCATCATAATTCCAGGGATGGAAACATCTTGTCTCCTGTCCTAACATAGCATGAACTTCACTTTTTTTTGCCACTAGTGGCATTTATTTTTAAAGAAATCCAACAGAAAGGGGATGGAAAGAAGGTGGAGGAGGGGGAGGACATGCAACCGAGGAGCCAAGTAGCAGAGTTGTAGTCAAGACCACCTACCCAAGACCAAGTCAAGACTAGGACCCCGCGCTACGTGACACAAAAAAATTAAGTTTTACCTATCAATATTGCTTCTCAAATTGATCTGAAAGATCCACATTCCCATAAAACACCTAGATATTAAAGAGCTGAAATAAATTGAATCAGTAAAGATCCGTCCAGAAGAATCGGATCGTTCCTGAATGTCATATCAATGCAGACTTTGGTCACAACGTTGTTCCATATTTGCGACACCTCAGTCAACACCTCCACACAATAATTCAGCACATGAGTGACAACTTTTTTTCATCGCAGTAGCAACATGTGTGTCTCAGTAAGTACAGCTAGCTTTGCTAGCATCACGTCCACAGATCTTACCTTTCTTTAAGCTTTCCTTCGAAGTGACGCTAAAAGTTGGACGAAGTCCCCACCGTCTGTGAAAGCGAAGCGCTACTGATTTTACGTCACCATATCTTATGATTTATGCAGCGCTATTATATTACTGACGATTAGACAGAGATCTTCTCCCGCTCAGAGGAAACCACTGCGCATGTCTGGAGTTCCGCGTGCGAGTAAAGGGGGAGGCGATGGGTAACAACAGACACGTAAGTCACGTTATTGCTTGGATTTTACGGCGCCACCTTAACTTCACATTTTAACGGAAAAAAAGCAATGAGTAACGCGACACTTTTGTAGAAATGTAGTGAAGTAGAAAGTACAGATACTTACTGTAAAATGTAGTGGAGCAAAAGTAGAAAGTATCCATTATTAAATCTACTTAAGTAAAGTACAGATACACGAAAATTGTACTTAACTACAGTAACGAAGTACTTTTACTTCGTTACTTCCCACCACATATAGTAAACAGAGTAGGTTAGTTATGCTACAGCTTGGCTTTGACAACCTTAATATGTACTTGTGCTGCGCATATTGGTGTGTTTCGGTTCACTTAATACAAAATAAGACGACCCACACACATTTTCTGACAGAAAACAGGTGTTTAAGTTAGCTAATAAACTACCGATCACTTCTTAATGATCGCAAAATTAACGTTACACCTGAAAATTAAAAAAAAAAAACATAAAACAGCAATGAACTGAATATTCTGCTTTGGAGTTCTTATTTTTTTGTGTGGAAAATATTTATGTGTGTGTGTGTGTGTGTGTGTGTGTGTGTGTGTGTGTGTGTGTTTTATGTTAATTGTTGACACACATGAACTTAATCTCTGCTCTGTGGACTCGTGGAGCTGTTGTCTGTTGGTCGCCACGGCAACGGGTCCGCGTGTGATGTTCAGCTGACGACTGAGGAAAAAAGAAGAAGAATGCAACCACCCGTCTTGCTACGTTTTTTCTCCCCCTGGATCTAATTGCATCGTTTGTTCGTAGAATGTGGTGATATTCAAAGCAATCATCTAGTAGGATGACATATTTCAGAAAGCATAAGCCAACGTTTGATCCAGTTTAAACCATGCCTCCTGGAGTGGCAATTAAATTAAATTATTGGCCAATACAACAGAGAAATTTACTTAGTTCTTCTCTTGTACCTTGACAGATCTGACAGAAGCCAAACTATTTGTATCCAGAGAAAATACACATTTTACCAACATCAGCACTTTTTTTAGCTTTAATTTAAGCCACATTTTATAGAAGTTGGATAAGAGATAATGTTGCTACCTCCATTTTTTGTGACAGGTTCCACTAGCATCACTGACATTAGAAAACGTTATGTGCTTTTCAGGACAGTATAGACGCAGGGCCAGCTGCAGAATTACAGGTGAGGCAGAAATAGACATGAAAATGAAGTAAAACCTGTCTTATTGTATTATTTTACAGTAAAGAAATATGTTTGCTATATTAAAGACGCATCATATCTCATCTGCTATGGGTAGTTCAGAAGTACAACAACTTTAACAATCTGATAAGAAAGGCTGAGTAAGTTATTTACTTTAAGTTGTTATTGTGTGCTAGGCTGGGACAAGCAAAATTCCCCTCCATAGGGGATCAATAAAGTATTATTTTTATCTTATTTTTATGCCGGCCAGTTGAGGGACAGCTGTGCAGTCAGAATCACAAATGAAAAATACAAAGTTTGCACTGACAAGGATTAATTTGGCCTACACAGAAGCTGTTTATCCAGTTTATTTAAAATTCTTTAATAACATTTTAATGGTTACAGATTCTAATGTTCCTGGTGGTTTTAAACATAAAATCAGGTAATAAAAGGAAAATATATCATTGTGATAACATATTTCAATGGGATATATACAGGTGCTGGTCATAAAATTAGAATATTGTGATAAAGTTCATTATTTTCCATAATGTCATGATAAAAATTAAATTGTCATATATTTTAGATTCATTGCACACCAACTGAAATATTTCAGGTCTTTTATTGTTTTAATTTTGATGATTTTGGCAAACAGCTCATGAAAACCCAAAATCCCTGTCTCAAAAAATTAGAATATTATGAAAAGGTTCTCTGAACGAGCAATAAAAATAATCATCTGAATCAACAAAGTAACTCTAAACACCTGAAAAAGATTCCTGAGGCCTTTAAAAACTCCCAGCCTGGTTCGTTACTCAAAACCGCAATCATGGGTCAGATTGCTGACCTGACTGCTGTCCAGAAGGCCATCACTGACATCCTCAAGCAAGAGGGTGAGAAACAGAAAGAAATTTCTGAACAAATCGGCTGTTTGCAGAGTGTTATATCAAGGCACCTCAGTGGGAAGTCAGTAGGAAGGAAAAAGTGTGGCAGAAAACGCTACACAACGAGAAGAGGTGACCGGACCCTGAGGAAGATTGTGGAGAAGGGCCGATTCCAGACCAAATTAAATTTTCATCTCCATAAAACTTTTCAGCAGATGGAAGCATGAAGTGCTCCAAAATCTTCTGATAGCTGCTGCATTGATCCTGCCCTTGATAAAACCCAGTGGACCAACACCAGCAGCTGACATGGCACCCAGACCATCACTGACTGTGGGTACTTGACACTGGACTTCTGGCATTTTGGCATTTCCTTCTCCCCAGTCTTCCTCCAGAGTCTGGCACTTTGATTTCCGAATGACATGCAAAGTTTGCTTTCATCCGAAAAAAGTACTTTGGACCACTGAACAACAGTGGTCCAAAGTGCTGCTTCTCTGTAGCCCAGGTCAGGCGCTTCTGCCGCTGTTTCTGGTTCAAAAGTGGCTTGACCTTTGACCTGGGGAATGCGGCACCTGTAGCCCATTTCCTGCACACGCCTGTGCACAGTGGCTCTGGATGTTTCTACTCCAGACTCAGTCCACTGCTTCCCCCAAGGTCTGGAATCGGCCCTTCTCCACAATCTTCCTCAGGGTCCGGTCACCTCTTCTCGTTGTGCAGCGTTTTCTGCCACACTTTTTCCTTCCTACTGACTTCCCACTGAGGTGCCTTGATATAACACTCTGCAAACAGCCGATTCGTTCAGAAATTTCTTTCTGTTTCTCACCCTCTTGCTTGAGGATGTCAGTGATGGCCTTCTGGACAGCAGTCAGGTCAGCAGTCTGACCCATGATTGCGGTTTTGAGTAACGAACCAGGCTGGGAGTTTTTAAAGGCCTCAGGAATCTTTTTCAGGTGTTTAGAGTTACTTTGTTGATTCAGATGATTATTTTTATTGCTCGTTCAGAGAACCTTTTCATAATATTCTAATTTTTTGAGACAGGGATTTTGGGTTTTCATGAGCTGTTTGCCAAAATCATCAAAATTAAAACAATAAAAGACCTGAAATATTTCAGTTGGTGTGCAATGAATCTAAAATATATGACAATTTAATTTTTATCATGACATTATGGAAAATAATGAACTTTATCACAATATTCTAATTTTATGACCAGCACCTGTATATATATATAGACTAATTCCATAAAATAGAATATGAAGGAACAGATCATTTTTTTGTAATTCCTCCACCAAGTGAAAGACGTTAGATGACGGATGTTTAATACCTGCTAAAAGGTTATTATCAAAAATCACTTTTAATCTGACAAGCCTCCATCAGGACGTATATCCTAATTTATTAAATATGACTGTATGGCATTCACATTTAAGCTTTGGCCTTATTCTTAGCACAAAAAAGCCTTTCCATAGCTGTGGGTGCATGAGTGCCGTCCCCACAAAGTGTCCTCACCAACTTGCAGCACAAAGTTACACCCCTGCCAGAAGGAGTGATTTTGCCGTCTCTTCGTGTTCCCAGTTGACCTCAGGGCAGGACGCTCCCCAGTCTCCGCCTGAGCTCTCTCAGACGGAGGACAACAGCTTCAGCCAGCCAGCTGTCCCCACCTCCCCCTCAGAGCAAGGTAACACTCCTCCTGCGCACGCACAAAATGTTGAGGAAAAACGAGCTTTGGGCTCATTGAAACCTTTCTAGAATGAGCTGCTGTAACAGGACACAGTTTTTAACTTGCTAATAAACCAGTTAGAGGTTTTCATTTGATTCCAGCAACAATATTGTAGCTCATGTTGAGAAATAAGTACAGGGAGGTGTTTAGGAACATACAGGGACTAGACGTGAATTATCCCGCACCGCCCACAGCCATTTGGTTGTCACAGTTAGTCATTATCACACTTTGCAAGCTGAGAAGTGGAAAGTTAACTTTCTCTTTGTGGAAGTAGTCCTGCTTCTTTTTTTATTTGTTCATGAGCCACAAAGCTAAGAGCTTCCTCCAGTATAATAATAATAATAATAAAAATTATTATAAAAAAAAAATATATATATATATTATGTTGTTATTACTGGAGGAAAGTGTGGGTTTAGAGGGATGTGCACCATTTAAACCAGAGTCAAAAATTTATATACACTGACTAATAACATTGACCATTTTCCCCTCGCTGTCTGAAGTTAAATCAGAACAAGATTCTCTTGTTTTAGGTCAGTCAGAATCACCAAAATTATTTCTGTGTGCTAAATGCCACAACAATGAGAAAGAATATGTAAGAGATTTATTTATTGATGTCTTCAAAATCAGAAGTTTACATACAAACGTCTGATTCCAGCTGTGTGAGTAGCTTAAGCAAAAAAGGAGGAAGGAAGGCAGGGTGTTTTTATTTTTGCTTACGTCTGATCAGCTTTTCTGATGACACCCACAGACTTGGCAGAGCTAACGCGCCTGCAGCAATCGCTGTCGCTCGACGAGCAGAGACCCCAACTCACATCTTCCTCCCCCACTAACTCCTCCTCCTCGACTTCCTTCACGGCGGCCAGGGAGAACGGACAGACCCAGAGGAGGACTCTGGAGGACTTTAACTTTATCAAAGTCCTCGGCAAAGGCAGCTTTGGCAAGGTGCGGCAGCGTGGAGGTGTTTGAGGGTGATGTTTGTTTGTTTACTGCTCATTATGCTTCTAATAAAACAGTTTTTTTTAATTGATAGCACAGCAGCTGAGTGTTTCCTGCAGGTGTCCTTTCAGCTCTGCTCTGTGCTGCATTGTAAGATGCTTGTGATAACAAATACGCCAAAATTTGGGTTTCTGCTCATTGTGTTTTCTGCTTAACATGCAGATATTGTATTTTGAGGTTATGTCATAACCAAAATCATTTTCATTTTACAATCCAAATACATTAAATATTTTTTGTCTAGTTTCTAGTGTTAATATCTTAGCACACTGGAAATAAAACAAAACTAACTTACAAGTAACTTTTCAGCAAGACATAAGAGCTTGTTTTAAGTAAATTATTTCTTAATATTGATTTAAAAAATACTTTTTCCACTGGCAGATTATTTAATTTAAAATATGGGGAAAATGTCTTGCTATAAGTGAAATAATCTGCCACTAATAGAACATTTTTTTATCAATATTCAGGGATTATCTACTGTAAACAATCAACTATATCTTACTGAAAGTTACTTATACATTAGTTTTGTCTTATTTCAAATGCGCTAAGGTATTTCCACTAAAATACTTAGATTTAAAATTAAGATTTTAGCTTATATTGATTTTGCAGTGTAAGCATCTGAAGACCCGAACCAGTCCGAAATCCAAGTAATTCTAAGATTACATTTACCAAAGCTGAAAAAGCATCCAGTAATGGTAAAACTAAGTACACCACATGAATGTACCGTCTCCTTCTGCAGCAATAAATCTAAGTTGTTTTCCTTATGTCTTTATCGGTTTCTCTCGTCATTTTTGGTGGATCGTCCTTGCAGCTTTGCTTCGGTTCACGGAGGTTTCCAGGCGTTTGTTTCTGCTCAGCTGTCTTTACTTTCCACCCCGTATTTCAGTCAGGTTGAGTTCTAGCTGTAGATTTGATCCTCTGTTTGAAAGACTTGAAGTAACAACTTTAACTCTTGAACAGAGTTATGATTTTTTTTTTTTTTTTTAATGCTGTAACCAGGTGATGTTGGCGGAGCTGAAGGGGGCAGACGAGGTTTATGCCGTCAAAGTTTTGAAGAAAGATGTGATCCTTCAGGACGACGACGTAGACTGCACCATGACAGAAAAGCGCATCCTGGCCCTCGCCCGCCGCCACCCCTACCTCACCCAACTCTACTGCTGCTTCCAGACGCGGGTAGGAGCACAACGAAAGCCTCGAAGCTTTCAGGACTCACCTGCTTGTCTTTGTCTCGTCCTCTTACGTCTCTGTTGTGTGCAGGATCGTTTATTCTTTGTGATGGAGTATGTGAACGGAGGAGACCTGATGTTCCAGATTCAGAGATCCAGGAAGTTCGATGAGCCTCGCTCGCGTTTCTACGCCGCCGAAGTCACGTCTGCTCTAATGTTTTTACATAGGAATGGAGTCATCTACCGGTAAATACCCCGAGCCTGCACCATGAGGCTAAGAGATTGATCAATTTCATTTAAACTTTTATCATTTTGAGTGAAACGGAGTTTAAAAACTTCTTCCACCAGACATTCCCACTAAATGGTTCTGATAAGAACGTTACACCAGGGCTTCCCAAACTTTTCCAGAACCACTAGGATTGTCCCGATCCGATATTCATGGCGAAAATCAGTCCAAAATCACCCAAAAAACGATTTCAACCTATGTCTAAAATCGCCGATGTGAGCTCATCGTTAGAAACGCTTAGTTTCCCCCAGCATTTCTATAAGGACCTGGTCGGTTGTTCTCATGTGTGTTGTTCTCTATTGTTCTCTGTTTGAGTAATATAACTTGATCAAGCTTTTTTTTTTACCATTCCACACTAAGGAAAGTATATATATATATATATATATATATATATATATATATATATATATATATATATATATAATTTGTTATGACAATATATCAGGCGAATACTCAGAGCTGTAATATCTGTATCGTATCAGAAGTGAAAAAGTTACATCTGGACACCCCTACACATCATTCCCTTCAGCCTGGGAATCATTACAAACCCACAGACAGTGCTACAAAGAAATATTGACTTTTAGAATGTTTCTTTCTCATTTTTATTCGCTTTTCAATGATTATTACATTTGTTTAGCATTCCTAAATGCTGCATTTCTCCATCTGATTTCAGTTAGCCATGAGTTCTTTGGGTTTTTTGCTTGAGGAGCAAAACAGCTTGTTAAGTTGCAAAGATGAACATGGCAAATAACATTTCAACAATTTATTAACTCTTATTTTATAGTAATGATTGAAAAACAGGTTAGATTTTATGATTTTTTTTTCCACATCTTCCGTCCAACTTTCTGAGGCGCCTCATACGCCCCCTGGTGGCCGTCTCTTTGAAAAACACGAGTTCACACAACGACTTCCCCGCCTGATCCCAACCTTTGGAGGAAGCAGATGGCTCTGACTCTCCCCCTCTGTCTGCATCCTGCTCTCACAGGGACCTGAAGTTGGATAACATCCTGCTAGATGCAGAGGGACACTGCAAGCTGGCAGACTTCGGTATGTGCAAGGAGGGCATCATGAACGGGGTGACCACCACCACTTTCTGCGGCACACCTGACTACATTGCTCCTGAGGTGAGCTAAAGTTAGCTTAGCTACAGACTCAGACTTAAACAACAAATTATGGAAAATAAAAAAGCCAAGAAAGAAAAATAGTCCTCTATGGGTTTCTACCATGTCTTGAAAATTACTAATATTAATAGTATTGTATTATTGTAATTTAATTTTAATATTTTTGAAATTTAATTCTCAAGAAACTATAATTTTCACTTTGAGAATAGATAGGAGCCCCTGCTGTGCGTCAGTGCAGTCAGGCTGGGCATGACTGAATGATTTGCAAACTGACGTTAAAATATTCAAATAAGTAGTTGGATGAACTAAGTTATTAGGGAAGTTATTTTTTGTTCAGTTTTGTTTTTATGAAACTCTTTTGATTAAAGAAAAATGTAATCAGCAGTATTAACATTCACCTTTCAGATCTGATCAAAAGAAGCTATCATGGAAGAAAATGATAAACAGCTAATTAAATAAAATGTAGGTAAAAAGGATTACAGGTTTATGCCCCGGGTGTTTGTCTGTCATGCTGATCTGTGTGGTTCTGCTGGTTCTGCTGGTTTCAGATCCTCCAGGAACTCGAGTACGGAGCCTCTGTCGACTGGTGGGCCCTGGGGGTTCTGATGTACGAGATGATGGCTGGCCAGCCGCCGTTCGAGGCCGACAACGAAGACGACCTGTTTGAGTCGATTCTCCATGACGACGTCCTCTATCCCGTTTGGCTCAGCAAGGAGGCCGTGTCCATCCTCAAATCGGTGCGTTACAGCGGACATCCAACCATCCATCCAACCAAACATCCAATAAATCAGCCCTCTATCCATTCAACCATCCAACCAATAATCTAACCATCCATCCAACCAAACATCCAATAAACCAACCATCCAACCAATAATCCAACCATCCATCCAACCAAACATCCAATAAACCAACCATCCAACCAATAAACCAACCGTCCATCCAACCAAACATCCAATAAACCAACTATCCAACCAATAAACCAACCATCCATCCAATAAACCAACCATCAATCCATCCAACCAAACATCCAATAAACTAACCATCCATCCATCCATCCATCCATCCGTCTATTCATCCGTCCGTCCGTCCGTCCGTCCATCCTTCATCCATCCATTCGTCCATCCATTCATCCGTCTGTCCATCTTTCATCCATCCATCCATCCATCCATCCATCCATTCATTCATTCATTCTCATCTGCCTCCAACATGTCCAGCTTATTTTCAGCTCGTGGTTTGTCTTTGTTTTCAGTTCATGACGAAGAACCCGGCCAAGCGTCTGGGCTGCGTGGTGAGCCAGGGCTGTGAGGAGGCCATCAAGACCCACTCCTTCTTCAGGGAAATCGACTGGGTTCTACTGGAGCAGAGAAAAGTGAAACCGCCGTTCAAACCCCGGATTGTAAGAAACCCACACACTTAGAAACAAATTGATTTTATCTGTGAATGCACACAGCTGGCTTAATGTGGCGTAGCTTCAAGTTTTTTGAGCGAAGTTAAAACAGGATGGATGTCATAGTAGTGTTGCACAGCTGTATCAGCACATATACCTGTAAAGCCAGGAACAGTGAATTGAACTCACCAAGACATCCGAGTAAAATTTTCATTTTGTGGATCTAAAAAACCACACTGAAGTCAACTTCAGGACAGTTAATAAAATCTCCTTCAGTAAATGCTTAATGTTGTACTCAAATAATGGATATACATGTGAATAAACCATATCTTCCCTACTGTTAGATATGGTGAAGGATCTATGTTGCTGCGGGCCTGTGATGTCAAATCTGCAATTGGATTTTTAAGGCAATTTTCTAGCCTTGAAAATGCAAAAAAACAGTTTTGGTTTTAAATCAGAATTTGAATTTTATCAAATGGACAAGTAGTCTAAACATTATTCTCTAAGTATTGATTGCTCATTAATCTTGAATTGTGAGTTTTTATAACTTAATACTGCAATTTAAACCAAATAATTATTTCACAATATGCAAAAATACTGCCCTCATCTAGTGGAACAATTGCTCATTCCTGTATTATTTAACTCACATTATTAAGTTAGTACCTATTTAAAGTCCCCACTCCCGTTTATTTCTTCTTTAGTTTTTTTATTTTTATTTCTAACTTAAAAAAATCTCCAGTTAATAAAAAGTTAGCACAACTTACTAATGCAAGTTTATGTTTCACAAACTCACACTTTTAAGTTCAAAATCTAAAACTCACAAGATTTATTTGACTTAAAGAGTTGAAGTTAGAAGCCAAAACTAAGTGCGACTCAAACGTTTTGCATTGCAAAGGTGCCTCAGGGATTCCTGTTAGAATGCATCATTAACTCCTTGCAACACCAAGACTGCAAGTCTCCATGGCAACCAATTATTTTTAAGGTTTTCACACGTCTGCGCTAACAATGGTGCAGGAGGGTGTGTGTTCCTGCTGCTGTCGTTGAGAGCAAATCAGAGTGGGACAGGCTTTTACTCAGTCTTTTGCAAGGCGCAGTTAGTCTTTTTGATCAGAAGGTGTCGCTGTGGCGTAATCTGTTAAGCATCAGGTATTAATAAAGTTTCAGAATTTGCTTCTTTTCTCCTTCAGAAAACCAAGCGAGATGTGAATAACTTCGACCAGGACTTCACCAAGGAGGACCCGGTGCTGACGCCGACCAACGAGGCCATCATCCAACAGATCAACCAGGACGAGTTCAAGGACTTCTCCTACTGCGCCCCGGAGGAGCTGCAGACCTAACACACACACACACACACACACCTATCAGACAACAGTAACGCCTGGCATGCTTACACTCAGCAGAACCAGAACACACACTCTCTCACTCATTCGCACTGTCAATCTTTTCCTTTTAAAGCTCTCGGTTGATGTTACTTTTATGGAGCATTATTTACTTGCATTGTGTCGTTCTTGTTGCCTGGGTTTTATTATGAATATGACTATGACAATAAATATGAACACGCGCACCGCTCTCACACAAATGCACTCTATTTAGACACATGGATACACTCGCACTGCTTCTCTAACCAGCACCAGCTCTCTCTCTCTCGCACGCACACACACACACACACACACACACACACACACACGGTGCGGCGGTGCGAAGGCTTGTACATAGCCTGTGTCGAGTGGCTGTATCGTGTCGGTATCGTCTGCTTTTAAAGGGGGCGTCGTTGCGCATGGACAAGCACCCTTCCTGTGTTATTACTGTCCTTATCGTGGACCAGTTAGGGCCAAACACCCTTTTGTGCAATACCATGACTATCTATATATTTTATTGTTTGTTTTTATTTTCTTTAAAAATGTTTTGTTCTGTTGGATTTTGGGTGAAATTGCTTTGACTATCACACTCTCTGTCCTCCTGTCCTACGTACGGCGCCTTGCAGAATCATTCATACCCTTTTTTTTTTTTTACTTATTCACGTTTATTTTCAGGTGACAACCATAAATATTGATGCGGTTTATGTTGATTTTCTGTGATAAACCAACACAACATGAATCCATATATGGAAATTGGAAGGAGGATGACAAAAAGCACATTTGCACATTTAGAGGCTGACAACTTCCTTCGTTTTCTTTGCAGAATTGCTCAAGCTATTTCCTATAACTGGGAGAATGTCTTCAAGCCTTGCTATAGATTCTCATTTAATTTTAGGTCTGGACTTTAACTAGGCCATTCCAAGACACGAATAGGCTTCAATCTAAACCAGTGCAGCTTTGGCTGTATCTTTAGAGCCGTCTTGCTGCTGGAATATAAAGTATTTTACAGCCTCAAGCTGGTTTTCTTCAAGTATTTTTATCTCCATTCAATGCATTGCCACAGAATTATGCTGCCACCACTATGTTTTATGATGGAGATGTTGTTTTCAGGGTGATGTGCAGGAGGAAAATATCAAAAAGGAACATTTTGGGCACAGAGATTGCTGTCTATGTGGTTTGTAGTGATAGTAAAAACCGCAAACAGAAATTCTTCTGCCTTTTGTTCAACAATGGCTTCCTTCTAGCCCTAAGCGTGGTTTCTACTTTTTGGAAACTTCTTGGAATACTCTGCTTTGTTTAGCCGAAAAGGGGGATGACTTTTCTGATTTTTATCTGTCAAATATTGTGAAAGTGATTTATAATTTGCTTCTACTTTGCAGTGATGCAGCTTTGTGCTGGTCTGTCGCTTAAAATCCCACTGAAATATGTTTGAAATTGTTGTGAAATGACAAAGAAATATGGAAACCTAACAGGGGCATGGATGCTTTTTCCAAGGCGCTGTATGTACAGTGAATGTTACAGGCTATTGAACTAATTATGTGGAGCAGAGTGTTACAGGCGGCCTGTGTAGCATTAAAAAAAAAATACTCCGGTGTCCAACTGTTTCATCCGTCTGTTAAGTTTCAGAGACCTGCCGGCCGGTGTGAATGTGTTGGCCCGTTTCTTTCTTTCTTTTCTGTTCTCCAAGTATTGTGAATGTACATTTTTGTGCGCATGAATGTGTGAACTTTAATCTCCTCCACGTCGTGCTCGACTTTTTGTTTTCTGCATTTCTGCATCTATAGCAACCACCGATGTTTCGCCTATCTTCTCTTTTGGCAATTCCTCTTTTCCCTGCTTCTCTTTGTCCCTCTCAGCCAAAAACCGCTCTCACTTTTGCTTTATTATTATTATTATTATTTTTGTTTTTCAAAATGGCTTTTCTTTCTTATTGCTGTCTTTTTTAATTATTATATTAATTATTATTATTATTATTATTGTAAAGTGTATCTGGAGGATGAAAAACCTTTATGTGTAAAACTATAACTATACCATTATAGGTCTGTTACAGCCGGTTGTTAGGAAACTTGGTGAACCAGCAGCTGAATTACCTCTCACTTCAAACACGCAGCACTCACTCCCCTTTGCTCGCCCTCTTCTCCTCCTCCTCCTCCCCCCCTTCACTGTCTCTCTCTCTCTTTCTCTGAACCACACACGCACACACAAAGAGGGACGGTTTGTCGCGTTTCTTGTACAGCGATCTGAAGACGGGCCGGTTTGCTTGTCTGTGCAGTAGAGTCGGTGTGTAGTGACGCTTTGTGCACCCAGGGGTACGGCTGTTCCTGGTCACTCTTATCTTTTATTCTGTGCCAAAAATGTAGTGCAACAGCCGGGCTAGTCCCCCGTCTGGTCTGATTCCAATAAAACACTGAGCTGTCTACATCCATCCCAGACGACTCTGTCTGCTTTACCCCCCGCCCCCTTTCTCTCCTTTTTTTGTTACTATTATTTCCTGCTGTTGCGCTTTGGAGTCAAATCTGAGGGATGCTGAGAAAGTTTGAAGCCTGAAAAGGGAGGAGCGGAAGGAGGGGATAAGGTGATGCTTTTCCTGGCCAGCCGACCAATCACAGCTCTCGGTCTTTGGAGACCTGCTTGACTGTTTGCATGCAGGAGGGGAGAGGTGACAGTCACTGGAGCCAGGACAGCTCATCTGTGCTGCAGGGAAACCTCTGTTAGCATCATCGCCGCCATGCCGCCAGTCGGGGAACTCCGCAGGACGCAATGACGGCCGACAAGGAGAAGAGACGGTAAACCTCTCATTTTCTGATTTCTGTTTTTTAAATCTGGAGGAAATTAGAACAAGAATAAGTTGGCAAAGATCTGAAACCCAGCCTGTAGTTGGATAAAAGAGAAGTCTTATTCGCTTCCTCACTTGTTGAGAAATTTGCTGCAATTGTTTTATAGTCGAGGTCACAAGGTCGCAATGTGAGCATTTTTTATTTTTAATCATGTAGTGTCAGTGTTTTAGCGTGTTGACTTAATTAACTCGCATAATGAGGCAAATTCGACAAGTTAAAAATATTCTGTACACCTCTATTACATGTACTCAGTAAACTACAGTTCATGTAAATTCTGAACTTTTGTTTTTTTTTTCTTATTTTTTCCATATTCTTGTGAATTTATTTAAAAATATTATCAATTTACTTTAAATTAATGAATTTTCCATATATATTTTTAGTATTTACATGTTTTTTTATTCTCTTTTGCCATCTTTGTTTTAATTATTAGAATTGGTTATTGTTTTTATCAATTTTTATCTAATTATTTACCAGTATGTACGTTTAGGTGTGTCTGTGTATATATAGTCACACTCATAGTTTTTCAATATCCTTTTTTGTGTACTCCAGTAACCAAGCAATAATATTTTGTTGCCTTTATCCAATGACAATAATTAGTTTTTTGTCGACTAAAATCTTTATACTTTATAGTTTCTTACCTGATTGCCCCTACTATATTATTATTACTGATATTATTTCTTATTGATGGTATGAAATATGATTTCTTTTTGATCTAAGTACTCAGTTTTTCCCCTTGGTCTCTGCCATGTGCAGCGCGATCAGCCGCGAGGCGGCCCGGCGGCGGCGGCGCGTGGAGTCGGACGTGTTTGGTGATCTGTCCCGCCTCCTGCCGCTCCAGCCCTCCGTCAGAGCTCATCTGGACAAACCGTCCGTCATCCGCCTCACCCTCAGCTACATACGCATGCAGGCGTTGCTCAAAGGTGAAAACACCTCGAAAACAAACCAGCCGTTTATTGTGTTTAAATAGTCGAACGGAAATGAAGATGAAGTTTGGCAGCAGAGACCAAATTTTAAGAAATATTTCTTGACTTATGAGTTCATGCAAAGAAAAATCTGACTAAATTCCCTTTCAGTTCAAATGAACGAAGGCAAATAAAAATGCATGATTCATCATTTATCACCGCCTGTAATCTTTGCTAGAAGAATAAAAACTGACAAAGCTTTAGGTGTCAGACAGAGGAAGTGCTACTTCACACCTGGAACAGACTCATGTGAAATTTGCAGAAATACACCACATCCTTTCGTCTGCCGTTTGCATCATTCACAGCAGCACAACTTTCTAAAAACTCATCTCTGTTCCTGGGATCGAAACAGAAACTGCCGGGTCGCACGCAGAGCTCGGACACGGCACGAGACACCGCCACGGAGGAGAGGCGCGGGACGGATGCCGGTTTGAGTTTGGGAAAGAGACGGAGGGGTTGAACCCGTTGGATGAAACCAGCATGTACCTGAAGATCCTGGAGGGATTTCTCATGGTGCTCTCCACCATGGGAGACATGATCTTCTTATCGGACAATGTCAGCAAGTACATGGGCCTGAGCCAGGTGAGTCTGCAGGTGAGGGGTTTACTGGTGCTTTCTGCTTTAAGGGTTCTTTTTAACTCTTTGTTTCCTGGCAGACTGAGCTTATGGGGCACAACATCTTTGAGTACACTCACCCGTGTGATCACGAGGAAATCAGACATAATCTACGTCTGACTGCAGGTTGGTGTGTTTTAAAGCTTATCAATGAAAATCCCATTTCTCTTTTGGTGATCTCTTTCCGCTGCAGTTTTTCCTTTCACTCAACTTTCCATCAGCATGCTTGGACATTGCTCTCTGTGAACAGCTGCCGGTTCCACTTGTAGAGTCTGATTTTATGTAGAGCAACAGTTTTCAAGATGTTGAATTTTAGATTTTCATTATCTGTAAGCCATAATAATCAAAATTACCAGAAAAACATCCCTTTGTGTGTGAAGACGCTACCTGATTTTCACTTTTTAAATTGAGTTACGGAGCCACACCTTTAAATACACGTTCAATAAATTAGAATATTATTGAGAAGTCAGTTTATTTCACAAACTTTATCACCTAGTAACCCTCATCACACTCTGCAAAAACTCTAAATCTTATCAAGTATTGTTGGTCCAGTTTGAAGTCCAAATATCTTAAGACAAAACCAACTTACAGGTAACGTTTCAGCAAGATATAGGAGCTTGTTTTGAGTAAATAATTCCTTAATATCAATTAAAAGTAGTACTAGTGCCACTCAGATTATTTCACTGGTAACAAGACATTTCTCCCATGTTGTAGGTGAAATAATCTGCCAGTTGAACTAGTACTTTTTATCAATATTATGAAATTATTGACCTAAAAAAAGCTCCTATGTTTCTCTGAAAAGTTACTTGTAAGTTAAAATATTGGCATTTGAAACTAGACAAAAAAAAATACTTGGTAGGATTTTTTTTCAGTGTAAAAATAAATTTTAGACAGACGGATGTTTGAAAGTCTTTATTTCCGTTAGCAATGATGATTTTCCGCTTACTGTTAATGAAAATGTAACATTTAATACTAGAGTATTACATCAGACCAATAAAATAAATCATTTTTAATGCAGAAACGTAGCGTTAATCAAAAGTATGTTTAATACTCGCTTAAAATTTGCCAGTTTTCAAAAGTAATGCTCTAATGTATCTGTTTCTCTGGAGAACTTGGGTGCAGCCAGAAGAGGGATTTCGTCCTGAGGATAAAAAGCGCTCTGACGCACCGAGGAAGAGTCGGGAACCTCAAGTCGACCACCTGGAAGGTCGGTGGTGCAGGTTCAGGCTTCAGACCCAGAAGTCGGGTTCTGGCGCTGCTGTTAACTCTGCTCTGCGTGTCTCCAGGTGCTCCACTGTCAGGGCAGAGTGAAGCTGTGCACGGCTTCTTCTTCGGTGTCCTGCCTGCTGCTGACCTGCCGACCTCTGCCGCTCTCACACACGCTCCTCAGCACGCACACCTTCACCAGCCAGCACAGCATGGACATGAGGTTCACGTACTGCGACCAGAGGTGCATAAACTCACCGCCGTTAGCCACAGCTTGTAGGATCTCAGTTTTCAACACTCCTCCTGCAGGTCTGAGTCACTTTAGAGAACATTACTATTCAAATTTAGGACTTAAATGGAAAAAAATAACGTTAAATGTTGCTTTTTTTTAAACTCATGTACTTTTGAGTGCTTTGCTTTTGCACACTATAAAGAGCGTCATTATTTTTACATTATTCAAATCACTTTATTATTGAATAAAAAAAGATGCACACATATGAAGAGCAAGTTTGGTTTTCACAAAAACTTGACTAATTTTACAAGACAAGTTATGGCACAAGTCTAAGATTCTCCCAAATATTGAATTATTTTATTTTTGTGACATTCAGATTAAAATAAATCAAGTATACGTGGATTAGGCCTGTCACAATAACTAATAAATCAATTAATCGTATGATAAATTAAAGCAAACTCAATCATTTTCACTTGCATAATTTATCATTTTTCTTTTTTCTACCAAATGATAAAAGTATTCTGTCTGGTGATTTGGTCTCAACCTGCCCTTATTTTGAAGGACAGTTTTGTTTGTTGTTTCTGTTTTGTTTATTTATTTTGGATATTTAAAATATCTTCCAGTCCCAGTAGTAAATGTAGATCAGAACTTAAAGTTTGACAGTATGTTCCTGCATTATTACTTGAAAATGGTCTCAAAACAACAATATTATCGTTTTTGGCAGTAACTTCTGGGACAATTTATCATCCAGCAGAATTTGTTTTTGTGACAGGCCCAGCAAGGATTAACTTTGATTGAGTTTGAAAGTGTGTGTTGTTTTGTTCTGTGGTTCTGAGTCCGACCCACCTCTTGGTGGCAACCTCTGTCTTCACTGTGGTTAAGATGGTGAATTTCGGTGAACATGACGTTTAACAGGAAGAGGCCAAACTGACTCGTGTGTCAAATTTTGGTGGTTAGTTTTATCTCTTGCATTCTGTCTCGCTCTATTTCTGTATTTCTACTTTTATTTGTCCAAATTTGTAGCTGTAATTACTTCCACATTTACTTGTTTAGTTCCGTATTGCTATATTTTATTATATCTACTTTTCTCTCCTTGAATAGGATGGGAGGCCTGAACCTCACCAGAACCTGTCAGGCTGTGACTAGATCTGAAAACAGCTACTTAGATGACTGTTTATAACTGTATTATCACTTCCTTTTAAAGAACCAGGACATCCTGTTATACTAGTCTGAATATTTGTTTAAATAATTACTTCTTTCTCAGTCTGAAGCTTTTTTCCCCATAGAGAAACATTGCAGTTTGTTAAAAATTGGCTGTTAATTTTAGATGTGGTTCCAACTAACCACCAATTATATGAGGTTTTGATGATAGGACAGCAAAAACATCATGGTTTATTTATATTAATTTAGTAAAAGTTTGATATTACTGAGTACTTCCATTAAATCTCAAAGCATTTTTTATTTTTTCTTTAGCTGAAAAACCTAAATCAAGAAGAAAAAGTTTGACAATAATTTAAGAAAACAAATGAAACAAAGTAAAGAAACAAGTGCAGAGGAATTAACTAACATGGCAACCGCGAAACCCTGATAAGGTCAGAAAAAAACACTTTATACTTTAATTTAAGTAGCTATCACCAAAATAGCTACTTAAATTATTCCCATTAACTTTCTTTAATGGAATTTTTTAAAATGCATTTTTTTAACTCAAGTTAATTACCATTGCATCTCAAAAAAATCAATAAAAATATTGCTGTGATCACCTGAAAATAACGTCACTTAGCCTCATGCTAAGCTATGCAGATTTCAGTCTGCACTGATGAAGTGCCTCAGCTCATCTGGCCTGGCTTCAGCTGGAGGGTGACACCCTCCTGCTGAATTATTCTCCAATTCAGCATCTAATTATTGCCTCATTTTGTCATTAACTCAGTTGAAAAAGTGAAAATGACACATTATGTAGCTTCACCACACAGACTGATTTATATAAAGTATTTATTTACGTTCATTTTTTATGATTATGCCTAATTCAGTTACCAAATGAATGAATCACATTTTTTCTTTCCACTCAACTTCCCATTTGTGTTCTAGAGTACAGCACTCGATGGCTTATGCATGTAGCTTTTTTACCTTCAACAGTGGGTCTTTGATTGAAAATAAAGAGAATATTTTATATATTTGATTGAAAATAACAATAATTAATATTTTTAAATATAAAAACAAATGCTGATTTAAGCAGTTTTCCCCCATTTTTTATTGATTTTCATGATAGAATGAAACTAAAAGTACAAATATTATTTATTGAAATCAATTTTTGTCTATCATTTATGTTTTCTTACATCGTTTTCAAAAAATATTATCATCTCATTGGAAAAACATCTATCTTTTTGCAAGTTTTTTACTTAAATATTGAGTCTTTTTTTCTAAATTAGTTTAATTTTGCTACCCTGATGGCAAAAATGGAAAAAATTTGGACTGTAGCGGTTGCAGATCGCTGGTGTCGTGTGTCAGTGACTGTCGGCCATTTTTTAGGTTATCAGATGTTTGGTTTTCCTTTGAAGTCTGAGTTTAATAAAGACTTAAACTTTAAACTTGAATTAAATTACTGAAATAATTTATCTTTACGACAACACTACAGTTATTATTTTTAACACTGTCACTTTATTCTTCAGCTCATCAAAGTATGGAATATAAAATTAGAGTCCAGATCAACAGATTTTTAATGTGTTGTCAGGGGAAATCTGCAATGAATCACCAAAATTAGCTGATCTTTGTTTTCCAAACCTCCAATTTTGTCCAAGAATTGAGAGGAATTTCCCTCCAGCGTGAAACAACAGGTGGAAGAGGGGAAGCAGTCCGCTACGTGACACGCTGGTCACGCTGCAACCACACAGAAAACTCCAGTCACTCCAGTTCCTTTCAGTTCAAGCCAGTAGAATGCTACGTAGGAAACTTTTAAATTAATTGTTTTTTTTCCTTGAAACCACAACCCAGTGTTCGTTTCGCATGATAAAATGAGACGATGAAGGAAACACAATTAAGTTACGACAGCTGCAAAGTGAGCATGTGCAAAACTCAATCAGTAAAAGTTAAAACAAGCAACATGTTTTGATGTGTAGTACTCTGCAAAACGCTCTTTAATATTTTATTTATTTATTTACAAAAGTAGGGGTTCATTGTAAAATAGAAGGAAAATAATTTCATTTTTTAACAGATTGTGCTGCACATTTATATTCAGACATTTTAATTTGATAAGCCTTTGATAAGCCTTAATAAAATCCAGTACAACCAGTAGCTGTCACACGTCATGTAGTTGGTAAATAAAGTAAATATAATGTGGATTTAGTCTCCATCTGGTCTGTGAAGGCGTCATATGCACCCAAAAACACAACAGATGGGACAAATTAAAAGTTTTAAAGCAGAGTTGCTCTAAAATAAATAATACCACAACTCCAAACCTACCAAAACATGTCTGTCCACCAGCCGTTCGGTCTCTGGTGGCTCTGAGGGAGCTGCAGAGATCCACAGCTCATGTGGGAGAAGGAAATCCACATCTTTTATATAATAATATAAATTCATAAAATAATTTTTTTTTCTTTCTAATGCACTTTTTCATGTTGGTCTATCACACAAAATCCCATTAAAACATAGCAAAGTTTGTGTTGTGAATCTGTCAAATTCTTAAATATGAGCACTGTGATTATTGGTGCAGCAGCATGGAAGTAGTTAGAAGAAATATTTCCTTCTGTTTTTGATAAAAATCTGTTAGAATCTTTCCAAACTACAACCTCTCAGTTATCTTGTGTTGGATTTGCGCGTCACTATACTTGTGTAATTAAGCAGAACTGATATTTCCTCCATCAGTGCTGATTGTGATGAAATTATTTAAAAAGGAAGTAAAATTGTTACATGTAACTCATGTACTTGTCAGTTTGTCAGGGCTTGTTCTGGATATAATCAATGAAGTTGCTGAAGGTGTTAAAGGTTGAATTTGCAGAAGGTTCTACGAAAAGCCTTTAAAAGTTCAATCTACTCAAACTGTCCTGCAAAAACAAAAAGAAAACTGTTTCATAGACGTCATTGTTTATGGGATTACATCTCTTTCTAGTGTTCTTGACTGTGCAACGTCGTCTTCTTAAGGAAATAATTTAGAAAAACTTTGTGTTTTATTAAACTTTGTGTTAGAAAAACTTTTTTCTAACACAAAGTTTAATAAAACCTTGTGTTTTTTCTAAACTTTCAATTAAATTAAATTAATCATTTCATTTAATGATTAAGTCATTAAAATAACTGATAATTAAAATCATTAAAATAAAGGATTTAATTATTAAATGGTTTAATGATTAAAACATTATTTAATCATTAAATTATCATTGAATATTAAAGATTCAATATTAATCTTTAAGACATAATGTTGAATAATCTTTACTCAACATTAATAAAGATTATTTTTATATAAAAAGTTTTATGTTATATAAATAATCTGAGAAATTTCAGGAACATTTCACATTAAAATATGTCTATTCTGGACAGAAATTTAGAAAAAGCACCTGTTTCCATATACCTCCCTAATTTTTCCTATTTCTGCTGCTCAGGTTTTGACGTTTTATTCTAAAGCGTTCATTAAAAATGTTTTAAAAATGCTGCGTTCGTCTGACAGTTTCTGTTTTGTGAAATAAAAGAATCTGGTGTGTTTGTGTTTGTGCAGAGTGACTTCTCTTCTCGGCTACCGGCCCGAGGAGCTGCTGGGCCGATCCATCTACGATCTCTGTCACACGCTGGACACAAGCTGCCTGAACAAAAACCACCTGAACCGTAAGCCCTGACGCACGCACGCAAGCACACACACACACACGCACACACCTGTGTGACTGTCTCACCTGATCCTGCAGTGTGTCTGAAGAGCCAGTCGGTCAGCGGTCAGTACCGGATGCTGGTGAGGAGCGGAGGTTACGTCTGGGTGGAGAGTCACAGCGCCGTCATCCCGGGCGTCCAGCCGTCCAGGTCCAGACCCAACCCCAGCCAGCCGCTCTGCATCCTCAGTGTCACCTACATCCTCAGGTGTGTGTGTGTGAAAAATACAGCTGATAAAACTTTTTCTGTTCATTTCTGTGGCTTGCAGGTACGGACAACTTTTAAACCTGAGAATTTCCAAGACTAATAAAAATGTGTTTTCATTTAGAAATGGTAAGACTGACACAACATCTTAGTGGAAAGGAAAGGTTGTGGTGGAAACATATCTACAGGCAAAGGAGAAAGTAGTAAATTCACTCTGTATTCAGTCGGGTCTCCATTTGCATGAAGCTGGCCACCTACGTTTTTCAAATTACCTTAAATTTGTATCAAATGTTCTGCATTTGTGCAAACAAAAAAAATTTATCATATATAAGAAATTAATAAATATTTCCAAAGGTCAACCAGTCCCCCCACATGTACAAGATGAAACAAATTTTGTGTCAATCATCTGCACTACAAATGGTCTTGATAAAATGCAGAGGACTACGACCAGCAGATGACATGGATCCTTAAATCTTTACTGAAACTTCACACTGGACATCCATTTCCAAATGAAAATCAAAGCTTACTTTCATCTGAAAACAGAAATTTCTGTTGGTTTTGTGTGTTTTTTTCCTTCCACTAAACTTTCAGTTTACTTGTTTATATAATCTGTAAACATTCTGCTTCTCTGGCAGTGCCTTTTTATGGCTTACAGTCAAAATCTGAGGTCAGCAGTATTCTTGATTTTGTAGATCAAAACATAACATATTTTTAGTCTTTTCTGAGAAAATTAAAGTTTTATTTATCAACTAAATTAGCTTAAAATGTTTTAATAATGATATTCTAAAGGTGCTGAGAAGCATTTCTGTTGAATTGTGCTTTTAATGATGTCAGCTCTGTGTCACAGCGGAGTGGAGGAGCCGTCTCTGCAGCTCTCTTTGGATCAAACTTTCCAGAGATACTTGAGATGAAATCAGAGCTTGAAGAAAAAAAATCTGCTGGGACCAAAACTCTACAAGCTTTTTTTTTTTCCTTTAATGTATTATTTTCCTTAATCTTATGTTTAATAAATTTGAACTTTTATCTTTCCAAAACAACTCGTGCTTTGTTCTGCTTCTTACGATATCTCGATGCAAAGCTGTGACGCGCCTCCAGAAATTTGCTGTAATGTTGAGTTCAGTGGCGGTTCAGGCAGATAACCCTCCAACTTCTCCGTTTGGTATCGTAGTTTCATAATCGCTGCTGCAGACTGTGGTTGTCAGGCAGTTGACGGGGCGGAGTCACATGAAACGTGTTGACAAAAACAGGTTGTTTGACCTTTCCTTGACCTCCCTGGGTCTGACCGTGCTTCCTATGGGGTTGGCTGCTGGGCCACCTGACACGTGGGGTGCGTGCAGGACGCGCACACACAGATACGCACTCTGCTGATCAGGAGATGTGAGTAGATGCAAGTCGAAGCCGCAGCTTCCTGAATAGAGGCAGTCGACAGGAAAGTTCTCGTGGGAACTGTGTAAACTTTTTACCTCTCGACCTCTGAATGCACGCCAAGTTTCAGTGTAACCGGCTGCAGTGCAAGAAAAAAAAAAACAAAGAGAGAGTAGAAAATAGCTTCAGAATGAAATGCATGAAGATTGTTGTCAATAAATTAAAACTGTCATCTCAACCGATTTAAATTTGTTCATGTGCCTTCATCTTAAACGCCTAGTAGCTCTTCGGTAAACAGATCAGCAGGTGGAATGATATTTTTAGATCAAGGTAAAACGTAACCGAACCGAAACGAAAAAAAACAAAACCAAAGTCAGAATAAAGAAAAAACAAAATACAGAAGGTGACTATGTTGAAAAGCTGAAACAAATCAGAAATCCTTAAAATTCCTAATTTATTTTGGTCTTAAGGGTTTATTTATCATCTGGAATCTGAAGCTGTTCTTTAGGTTAAAGTTGCACCTTTTAGTGAAAACTATTTACCTCAGAACCACCACTCTGTCTCTATTTTAGTTTTTTCTGTGGGGTAGAAAATGATGTAAATAAAAAAAGCACAGATTCCAATCAAGAAAAACAGATATAAAAGCAAATTACTGCTACATTTAGTGTCATTTTTGTGAATATACAATGCTGAAAAACACTGTTAAAAACCTAATTGTGTCATTATATCTGTTTAAAACATTAGCTGGTTCCATTTAATTTTTAGCTAAAGTTATTAAGAGCCACTTTGGAGGGTCCGAACCCCTGGCCTATCCGATAAAATATCTTTAAAATAAATTATTTTTTCTTGTAATGTGAATACTTTTGACTAAAGGAAAATAAAAAGCGCAGTTTCAATTAACCATACAATTTATATTAATGTGTAAGTTTTGTTTTTACTCCGTAATTATTATGGGAGGGTAAAAATGGAGGTCAGGGATTCCCCCCTAGAGGGCGCCAGAGATCTCAGTTTGAAACCGGGACTGTGAGTAAAACAATAACGCATTAAATCAAATATCTTGGTGAATTATTCGAGAGTGATCAACAAATTACAGCAAATTATAATGTGGAATTGATATAACTGATAAATCATCGGACTTGTTCGTGTTTAGATGACATTTGTCTCAATGTATATGTATATGTTGGATCAGTTGAAAGCATAGGCGTAGGAAGCGGGGGGGACGGGGGGGACATGTCCCCCCCAATATTGGAGAGAGTCACATTCGTCCCCCCCAATAATTTCACCGCAGTTGCGAAGAATTTTAAAATCTTCCACTCGCGTGCTTTTATTTTGAAGGCGCACAACAGCACATTCAGCGGAGCGCTTCCTGCCCCTCCCCCCTCTGAACGGCTCAGAGTAAAGGCAACAGCAGAGAAACTCCGTTTGAAGGAGGTAAACTGTCTGTCAGGAATGTTGCCATGAATATCGCTCGTTTATAACGTCTTGTTGTCAGTTTACTTTCATATATAGAACTAAATCTTTTTGGTTAAGCCGTTTTAATTCTGGAATAGTCACATGTCCAAAATTTTACTGCTAACTTTGTTTAACAGTTAGCTAGTCTAGTTACAATGATTTATTTAATCAGAATGAGACTGAAACAGCAGCGAAATTAGCCTTTTTATTATTTAAAGTGAGCAACATCTGATCATACTCTACCAATTAACATGTATTTATATATTATATTATATTATATTATATTATATTATATTATTTAGATATTTAGGAGAACAGCAGTGATAGAATGATGTTGAAAGGTGAAGAAGCTCTGGTGAGGTCTTCATTTAGTTTATTGAAATATGTATTAACTGTTTTTAATTTTTAAATAAACTGTTTTATTATGAGAGGAGCAGGTCAGGGAAGACATAGGAGAGCCAGTTGGAGTTTCAGAGTGTGAAGATATAAAACTTATATTAATTTCAATAAAACCAGAAAGGAGAACAGGAGGAGACTGATGTCAGGTTGATTTCTTTCAAAGTTTCAATATTTTTTTCATTATTTCCACACCATAGGTTAATGGTTAGGAGACAATAAAAAAGTGCTTGAGGAGAGATTTAAAAATAAATTAATGAAAATTTGTGCTACACAGTAAATAGAGTTGAGATGAATAATAATGTATACATCTGAAAATTAAGTTGTGTAAATTCTCATTCTGTATGATAAAAACATACTTTTTATATTTAGTTCACATTCTGACACTGTACATTACTGTAGTGTCTGTTATAAATCCATGAATCCATGCAGGAACATCAGGCTGCAGAGAGTCAGAGGGAGGCAGAGACAGAAACACATATCTGTAGATATTTTAGTTAAATGTTTGCGGGTGAATATGACAGGGAAATAAACATTTAGGCTTTTTGCCTCAGTGTTTTTAATGGATCTTTGGTAAGTTACTGAATGCAGGGATGGAAAGTGAGACTGAGTTAACAGTGAGGAGCTAAGGTGTCTGTTAGACGTGAAAAGTATAATTTTTATTTATTTTGTAGATCAAACTGTTGCACTGATGTAGAGAGATGTTCAAGAAGAACAAAACTTGTTTAGATTTTATTTTTGTTGGTCAAACTGCTGTATTGAGTTTAAAACTGCTGAGTCCTATTTTATGAGCTGTTTTCTACTTTGGTTTTAGAAAGAGCTAGAACCAGTTCAATTACCAGTCAATTTATATCAAATCTGTTAGCCTGTCTGTGCTACCAGAGTATTTAGCTTGCTAGTTGTGAGGCAAATGCTAAAGTGAGTGTTCATCCTGGAATGACGGTCATTATACTGCATAACTTTAATCTGATTATTGGATTGTAAATAGTAACATGTTAGAATACTTGTTACTGAAACAAGGGTCAGATTAGAGTAACGCGTTACTGATATGTTGATGGCATAAATAGTTTGACATTTCTGCTTAAGATATTTACTGATCTGTCAGGTTTCCGATATGCGTCCCCCCCAATGACAGACTCGTTCCTACGCCCTTGGTTGAAAGTATCAGTGCTTAGTTTATCTCTCCAGATTGAGTCACAGTGCGGCGTCAGAACTGTAATGATCTAGCTCCACCTAGTGGTCAGATGTAGCCACTGAAAGCTGCATTTGTCGAGATTCACAAATTCTGGAAACCCGGATGCAGAATAAACAAAGTGTTCATCTGATGAGCTTCATCTGGCTCCTCTTGGACAGCAAAGGTACTATTTATTTAAAGATTTGTCTAAAAAAAATTGAATTTGCTAATTTGATTTGATTCTTGTAATAAATCTGTGTGAATTAAATTACTGGAGTAAAGAAACCTGTTTCTGATATTCCAGTTTATGAAGATGCACCTGTAGTAAATAAATGTATTCTATTTTCTGCTATATTTTGCCATCTTTTTTCAAATTAACAATGCTTTTATTTGTAGAGATGAATGATTTATCATCTGCACAGTTATTGACAGAATACTATGACACATTAGAAACGTGTGGCGGTAATCTCCTCGCCCTTTGGCTTCTGCTGCTCAGCAGGTAATTCTGCAACGTAAAGCCATAAAATTAAACATATGGCCTTCTTTTAAAAAAATATGAAATAGAAGTTGTATTGAGTAGAAACGGCATCTAGGAATAAGTTTAAAACAACAAAAGTCTGGTCCTTTAATTATTTAGAGGAAGGGTGTCCAAAGTGTGGCTTGGGGGCCATTTGTGGCCCTTGAATTAAATTTTGTGGCCCCAACTGCAACTCAAAAATGATACACATTTACTTGTTGAACTTTAAATTTTTATTCCGGGTGTAATTATTGTTGACATAATTTACTTGCAATGGAAAATGTTAATTATAACACAAATCATTTGTCTTTTCTCAACAATTTTTTTTATAAAAGCTTTTATCCAGACACTTTTACTGAAAACCAACTTTCTAGTACCGAAGTCAGCTTTTATTTCATTTATTAAACTAGGCTAAATATAGCAAATGCTTTGAAAGAAAGTGATTTGAATTTATTTTTTATAACAGAGTTTGAAAATTATAACTTTTATTTTGTGTAACAAAATGTCCAAAATCCTTTTTAAGTGTATGATCTGTCATAACATCCCTTTCTTACAAAAAAAAAGTACAATTTCAGTGATTTCAGTTTTTTTAATTATTTTCCCATGATTATTTTTGACTAAATGATTTTGAGACTAAACGTTTGGACACGCCTACTTTGGAGGCTTTGGACTCATTTGCAAATTTGTGCAGAATCATCAAGTGTGACTTTTTTATTTAGGAAAAACTTACAGGACCTTAATCTGATCCAGATTTTATTGTGCAGTTATTTCTGTGCATTTAAATGATCTCAAACCTCTTGTTGTGTTTTCTCTGAAATAACTAAAATTGTCAAACAATTATTGCAGGTTTTGTGCATGAAAAGGCCTGATGAGCACAAGGACGGGGTGCACAACAGATGAGGAAGCAGCGGTTACTCTGACAGCTTCAGGATGTAAAACTGAAAGAATAAAATGCCAACATGAGCAGATTGTGAGGCAAAAACCATTATTAAGCAAGCAGGAAGACACTTTCTGTTCCACTTTAAACATGCATGTAATTCTGCTGAGCAGGCCTTTATTTTATCATTCACACCACCCATCACCTGTTTTTATGCTGACCCCTTCCCTCTCCGTCACGCCCCTCCGGCTGGGTGGGAGTTGTCCGGCTGTCGGCCAATCAGAGGACGGTGTTCACCCTTTAACGTGAACCCTGATAAATTAAAGTGTGTCAGTGAGAGAAAAACAGAGAGAGGAAACGAGCAATAAGATTAAAACCAGAGCAGACAAGGAGGGGGCTCTTGTTCTGACTGGAGTGATTTTTCTAGGAGTTTGTTTTTGTTTGCTTTACATTTCAGAAGCGTCTTTTGAAATATGGTTGCATATTTATAGAAACCTTTAAGCCACTTTAGTTCATGCTCAGCAGTCAGAGTCTTCATGAGTTCAAACTTTCTGCTAGTTATATTGAGTTGTGATTAACATAAATAATTTCAGCTTGTATGACAGCCTCTCACAACCATCAGTGTGTGAATGTCGTGTAAGTCGCTTTGGAGTCCACTGACTTGATAAATCACTATATAAATGGAAATTGTTTATTTATATAGAGCCAATGCATAGCACATGTCATCTCACTTAGTAAAAGAAAGTCATTTTAATCTATGGGTGGGGGACATGGTCTTAAAATGTCATCACGATATTTTGTGAGATTATTATTATTATATCAATAAAAATGATTATATCAACTATTTATTAATTGTTTTTTAGGCAAATGACCACAAACACAAATGTTGCTCTTGAGAAACATTCCCATTTGTAATATGCTGCATAAAAATATGATTTGCCTCACTAAGCTGCACGCAGTAACAGCATTTGATCCTATTTTTCAATTTATTAATATTTATTGATATTCTCGTTGAGCAAACAGTGGAGAAAATAATAAATATTTAGACGGATTTGGGGTTAAGATTTTTTTTAGTCCTCCTGATGTCACAGCTAAACAGAACGCCTAACCAGATGTAGCTTCTACGAAGGGTGAGGATTTATAAACTGTACACTTCTGAGAGCCAGTGTGTGCATATATTTGGGGCTGTATGAATAATTATGACCCTTTGTGAAGGCTTGTGAATGCAAACTTGAATAAAACCATACAGGTTGTTATAAACTCCTGCTCTCAGTGAATGCATTTAAACGTCTCGCGTCTTCCTGACGACTTTCTACATCATTGCATCTTTTTGCATCTCTGCAGGATGCGCTCACCCCTCGTTCCCTTTACATGCTGTTTGTCAGGCCTCACTTTATCTTTACTGCTGTTTACTTATCTGCTTGGAAGAACAAAGAGAACAAACACATGAATGTCTGAAATCTATGTGCTTTCTCTCTTGGTTTTCATAAGAAAAGTAAATTGTGTGGTTGTTTCATCTCCGTCTAAAGTCAGGTTATCAGCTTTTAGAGCCGATAACGTTTATGATCACTTGGACGGGAGATAAGCATTATTGCATTAATTTAATGAAAGACTCGTTTGTACATGAATGACTGGACATAAAAGATGAACTTCAAACAGATCTGAAGCCTGCATGTAAAAGTCCCAGCTGAGCCATGAAGCCTCTTGTGTTTCATACAGTGTTGTGTAATTGTGCACTTGTTCTGCTGTTTAGCCACATGGGCTGATATTTGCACTTGCATCCCAGGAAATGAATCTAATCTTATCGCGTGTGCAGAGTCCACAGGTGCAGGTCTGGGGTCAGGGCCTCATGCCGTCGCGCTCAGCACTCAGCGCCATGTTGACCAGTTGACGACTTATCCACAGGGTTGTGCTTCAGCCTGAATGAATAACTCCATGTTCAGCAGCATGCATGCACTGTCTGTTACGCTGTTGCTCAGTCGGTGTCTTTGTGAAGCTTGTTTTTATTTCTGGATGATTACAGGCAGGCCGAAACAGATAACACTGATCTACCAGCATCTGCAATTATATGTAAAAATAATCTGCACCTACAATTCTCCAGAGCCAATTAAAAAGCTTACTGACTGATCTACTGAACTACTGCAAAGATCAACTTTGCTTTATCGCTGTAAAAATGGCATGTATCATCAATCGCTTCTCTTATTCACACAAGGAACCCAATTTCTTGCTTTTGTTGCTGTAATGTTTCTTGTGCGATTATTTTTTAAAGGATTTTACATAAAATCAAGAAAATTATGGACCACCCTCTTCACCAGATTGTCTTAGAAAAACTGTGTCTTTAGTCAGAGGCTTCTTCAAATTTGCTGTAATACAGACTGCTACAGGAAATCTTTCCTACCCAGATCCATCACCATCAGCTCATGGACTAGTTGTCCCTCAAGCAGGTTTTGGATAGAAATCAACACTAATGCGTGTTAGGAAAAATATCTATATGCGAGTAGCCTTTTCCAATGAACATTTATGGTTTCAAGTCCAACATTTAATTAACTTTAGGACTCCCACGGTTATAATAATTGAAGTGTTTGACCCGAACTAACAGTGTGTCCCCAATGTAGTCACAACGGACAGAAAGCTTCATGCCATCACAACAATCAGATATCAGTTTAGCTCCTTCAATAATCATTTGTGCTAAATAGAAAGTTAATGACTGATGAGTGAAATCTGGACCTCTGCAGATCCAATCTAGCTGTGCCATTCACCCAACAAATCAAGGAAGTGCTGATGACAGCAGGCCTCACAGAGACCCTTTGATCAAACCACAAAGTACAAAACTTTTACCCTGTTGTTGCTCTAAGTAAGCTAATGAATGACCTGGCTACGGTACAAATAACAGCAGAAGGCCTTTGCCCTCAAACGCAGTATCTTGATCCAAATCCATATTCATCATTCATTGAAACATGAGTAATATTCAATAATTTGATGGTTTATGGCCTTCATGTCTTTTAAGGGAGACTTACTGCATCTATTGATCCCCCTCTAATCAACAATCATGTAATATAAAGGCCACGTCAATATGGAGTGCCTTTTTGTAAAGTTACAGACAAAAAGCTGTCATTTTGGCTATTTAGTCATAAAAGCAAAACATTGAGGTGTATTTTTAAAATCTTATTTATTAATTTATTGATATCAACATTTCAAACTAAGTATTAGCAATTAAATTGCTAATAATTGCTAATATAAAAGTTACTAAGATATTAAAATTTGAGATAAATATTTAGTTAGCAAGCTAAATATTAAACTTAAAACAAAATATGTAGTTAATAAGTTAAACATTTAACTTCAAATTAAATATTTATCTGCTTTTAGTTCTTTTTTATTATTATTAATTTTATCACTGGGTAAGAGGATTTTCGTTGAAAATGTTTTGTTTTGGAAAACGTCGATCATGACTGCTTGAATGTTATTGGTCCAAATTTGACGCATCTTACGTATGGGGGCGGGGCATCAGTCAATATTTTCTTGTTATGGCGGACAACAGAAAGTTTGACAGGGAAGCGCAGAAAAGAAAGGAAAGGGGAAGAAAAAAAAAGACAAACGCGGCAAAGATGGTGATGAAGAAAATGCCCGAGCTTACGGGCTTTTTTAAACCTCTTAGCGGAGATGAAACAGAACCATCGTCCTCAAAACGTTAGCATTGCTAACAGCGGCACTACGATCCCGCCAGATCCTGGAACTGTGGCTGATCTGGCAGTGGAAACGTGATCTTCTTCGTAAGCTGCGGGCTTATTTGGGCTGAACAAGGACCGGGGATCTGTCAAAATATGGATGTTAACTTTCAAGCATCTGAACGGGTGTGCAACTCTTCTCCAACTCGCACTTCAAACATAGGCTCGCAAAACGCGCGTACATCCAAAGTCAGTGGCTGCTAGTCATCATTCATGATTTCAAACGGGTATCAGCGTCCTGGCGCCGTTCAGTTTGTCACCTACTGCCGAAATCGACCCAAAATCTTCTGCGATCGACGTATTGAGCACCCCTGCTCTAGCATAACACGAATGGTTCAGAAACAATATGAAATGGGACGGGGGAGAGCTATTTATTAACTAATTAAGTCGCGTTTGACTTAATCAAACACGATTAAGTGTTTGATTAAGTGCTAGAACTGATTAGTTCTAGAAAAACTAATCAGTCACGGCTAATTCGTGGGTGCACCCACTGATTTTTTTTTACAGCAGAGAGCCGCTCCCCTGTACCCGCTTACTTTTACCCCTGATCTTATATAAACAAAAATTGTTTTAATTTGATTGATAAAATAATATCTAAGTACACAACTGTTATCTTAAAGTTAATTTTATGTGGCCGTATAGAATAGAGTTACAGCAGGCATGATTTGACCCGCAGACCTTATTTTGACATCTGTGTAATAAATAATGAAATATTATTTTGTTTTGGATTCTTTTGTTTTGTTCACTCATTAAAAAAATGCTTCCGCCCTGGTAGATTTGGTGTAAGCCGTTGGGTGATTGGGGCATTTTTGGGCTGTTTAAAAGCGGGAGCGCGCGCTGTCAGTGGACGCGTGCCTGCGCTCCGCGTGCGTCTGTCTCGCGGTGCCCTCTCTCCCCTGGCTCGCGCTTCCTTTTAAAGCAAACTCTCACAGCATGCTATTTTCCCACTCGGCCAGACGAAGGGACACGGTGCGGAGCTGCTGTGTGTTTCATTCAACGCCCCCTTCCTCTCGTCACCCCCATCGTCCTGTTGTTTAGTTTAATTCTTTAGCAGTTTGTTTACACAGTTAGCTTGTTTCAGTCATGTATCGCTATTTCGGAGAGCTGTTGAGCCGCTCTGCGGGAAGTGCCCTGGCCTCGGGATGCGTTGACTCCGCTCTCCCGGTGTCGTCCTCCCTGATGCGGGTCCGCCGTTATGCCGACGCGGCCGAGCAGCCCGACGACCCGAACTTCTTCAAGATGGTCGAAGGGTTCTTTGACCGCGGTGCCACTATCGTTGAGGACAAGTTGGTGGAGGACCTGAAGACCAGGGAGAGCTCCGAGCAGAAAAGGCACCGTGTTCGCGGCATCCTGCGCATCATCAAGCCGTGCAATCACGTCCTGAGCGTGTCTTTCCCGATCAAGAGGGATAACGGAGAGTGGGAGGTGGTGGAGGGGTACCGCGCCCAACACAGCCAGCACAGGACACCATGCAAAGGAGGTAAGAACCGAGTCAGAACCTGCTCTTCTTCTGGCGCTGCTAGCTTTAGCAGGCTATGTAGCATTAGTTAGCAGTGACGTTAGCTTTTTCAACAAACTTCAACACAATCCAGCAGGTGTTTATGGTGCTTCACAAATTCATATATTTTATTTGTTTTAAGTGAACACAACAGTGGTTTTTAGAATAATTAGCAGTGTTTTCGTTCTAGTGTCATAGTTTACAGTGACCTTACAGTGCTTGTATGTAGCTACAACAAGCTGTGAATGAGTTTGAACTTTAACTCTTATTATAAAGATATTCGAAGGAAAAAAAAAATCCAAAGTTGTAGGATCTGTTTGAAAGAGCATTAAAGACATTTCAGGCGATGCCAAGATCATTTAAGTAGATTAAACATAAACATTGTTTGCACATTTATAAATTTGACATTCTTGGGTAATTTATACTCTTCACTTAATATTAAAATGTGTTAAAAGCTGTGTCCCACAACTGAATCACTAAAAACTAGCATAATGTCTACATTTATTTACATGTTGCCATGACAATTGTAGCCAGAGGTGGGTAGAGTAGCCAAAAAATATACTGAAGCAAGAGTGGCAGTATATTTTTACTCAAAGTAAAAAGTAGTCTTCCAAACATTTACTCAAGTAAAAGTAAAAAAATATATTTTGGGAAAAGCTTTTCAAGTACCGAGTAAATATTTGATTTGAACATCTTATTTAATTTGTGAAAATTGTCATCAGAAACAAAAATATAACATAATGTGCAACTTCTATCATTTTGAAGATTAAAATAAAAAAGTTTTTTTTAATTTTTTTTGCAACATGAAGCAAATGTTGAAGCAAATTTTGATTTTTAGAGCAGATTTCATACAGTCAGTTCAGAAGTAATGCCTTCTAATAGGTAACATATATCTTGGAGGAACAGCGCAAAGTATTTCCAGTGACTATCTACCATTTACTGTATATTCACTTGACCTTCAAATGGTACAAGGGGGTGAATTGAATGACAATGACAGAACAACTATGTTTATTGACATGTGTAAGAAAACTCTCTGTAAGTTGTGTATCTGATGGATTTTCGACTAAAACAAGAAACTTTATGTGGGTAAAGTATGCAGGAAGTGCACTCAATTAAAGTCTTTTTTTGAAATAGAGTTAAAAAAGGTATGTTGCTGTAAAACTACTTATGTACAGAGGGTGGAATAAATATTAATAATGTTACTAATAATTACCTTTTTAGAGCCAGAAAGTTGACTTTGCAGCAATTGAACAGTGAGAATATCAACCGTTGGCATCAATGCATTATGCGGGGGATTAATTGTTGCTTTCATTTTGACTTTTACTACATTTTTAGCATGTCGGATTCCAGTTTTTCAGGTTGACAAAGCATGTGCTCTTATGTCAGATCAGGACGTACATTAATTTCTGCTCCAGATAAATCAGACATTCCTAATTTGTCAGATCAGAATTTGACTTTGAGGCTATGTCTACAACACAAAGTAAATAAAACGGATTACAAAGTGAATTCTGGGCATGTTGTAACTCAAACAATGGGGATTTTTAAAACTTCCACCCACATCAGCAAATAAGAAGCTGGTCGTGAATAAATTGTTCCGCCCTTACTGTAGTTATAAATCCAACAACTGGAACAAAAATGTGAGCTACAGAAACAAAGGTAGTAACATACTTATTCATAATGTCTTCAAAATAACGCTTTTCATAAATGAATGCAAATATACTGTTAACCTGATAAAATATCTTTAAAATACTAACTTACCAAAGCAACTTTATTTGAAGCCGATTTTAAGTAAGCACATTAAGATGCCAAAATCTTCTCCTGAATCCTTTCATGCATGTTAAGGTTGTGAGCAATTATGAGTTATATGTATCAAAGAGTAATGAGGTTTTAAAAACTTGTTTTAAAAATCTTTTTAACAAAATGCCAGTGTCTCTGGAGTTTTATCCTGCTGCATGGAGCATAAAGTAATGCTGCTCTGCTGGTTTAAAGAGGGCTCATACATGTTTGTGTTTCTGACTAGAAAGACAAAATTGGCTGTCTGGAAATTTTTCCACTTGCAAAAACACAGAGGGTCATGCTGTGGAAACTAAAGCGCCTCCATTTTTAAGCTAACATTGTTTGAAAATACAGTTGCCAAGCTACAAGCAGCCCTTGTGTTTTAGCTGCAGGCTTGATGCAGGAACAGATAGCCTGATTAATAAACCAGCCAATATCAGCTTGTTGTACCACAATGCTTTATGAAGAGTCAAAATAATCTAATGTGATACACTGAAAGCTAAACTAAATGTAGGTGTTTGTTTTATATTCTTGCTTCATGCATCCTGGATTATTGTGCCAGTATGTTTTGTTGCTATCACCAGCTTACAGTGTTGCATATTTTTATGCTGGCCCATGATTTCACTCATCAGGCACATCATTGTTAACACATGACTCACTGAGAAGTACTGCTAGTGATCAAAGTGGCTCTGTTTGTAGGTTTTGCCTCATGGATGCTTTGTGGTTTGAATTTTGAGTTTCAAAGCAGCAGTAATTTGAGCTGGACTAAATGAAAAAAGAGACGTGACGTATGAGGGTGGGTGTTTATATAGGCACTACTATTTGTCAGCAGAGTTGCTGGAGGGGAGGCAGGGAAAAGGGACACACCTTTGTGTTTGTTGGCCTTTCAGAGTAGAAGTTTCATTGCTGCGGAGAGAACCTAAAGTGGTGTAAATTTCTAGGTTTACTCTATAAAGCATTAGTATCAAAGCTGTTCTAAATTGCCAATTAACTATTAATGCCACAAGGCAGAAATCTAATGTTTTTCTCTACTAAATGACTGAGTAGTAATGGGCGATCCTTTTGAATAGCTACCACTTCAATTGTCTGTCTGTGTCTCAAGGTAGTCTATAAAAATCAGTGGTGTTAGAATAAATCTGTCTGTATTGTGAAAACCTACAGTGAGCTGGTTGTGATCCTGGTTTACATTAGAAAACCCGTTTTAAAGCAAAATATGTGGTTTTCTGTATCCCATGTTTTTCTGTTTTTCTGTTTTCTGTATTCTGTATCCCAGTAAGCTAAAGGTTAATGGTTGCAGAGGCAGGTCGAACCAATCCCCATAAGTTTTAACTTTCCTTTCTCACCAATTTGCTAGAGATGTAGAGAATTTGGTGACTGATCGGCCGGGAACTCAAAAATGCGTAATCTGATCAGTGAAAATCCCATACAGAGTGTCACCGGGTCACACTGACGCTGCTTAGCATTGGGAGACCCGAAGTTAGACATGTTCAGCATCAGTGCGATGTATAAAAATGAAGCTTGAGGAAGTACTAAAATGTGATGATCTCATGTTGACACATTTCTGTGGTCTATTCAGGCTGTTTCTCATAGAGTGAGTCTTTACAGGAAAGATAATAATTATTTATTGAGGAAGTTTGATTAAAAACTTGGTTTACCATTTTTGATAACCAAAAAGTGTTCAGAAATAAAGTTGAAGGAACTATGGAGATGTAAGAATACATTTTAAACAGTTTTTTTCTACAACCAGTTGACATTTCTGGGGTTCTTTCAGGCTGAGAGAGAGTGAGA
The DNA here is from genome assembly GCF_051168715.1 of Poecilia mexicana. NCBI lineage: Eukaryota > Metazoa > Chordata > Actinopteri > Cyprinodontiformes > Poeciliidae > Poecilia > Poecilia mexicana. The sequence goes on from NW_028263388.1 coordinate 17,302,272, forward strand.
GAGAGCAAGACGTTTAGTGAACAGAAAATCTGGACAGTGTAGAAAATTTCCTCTGTATTTCTTTTGAACTATCAAAGCCTAATTTCTGTAGTAATACTTAATTGCTAATAAAAAACACTAAAGCTAGCTTTGTAGTGCCAACCGAGTAAATTTGTATTTGTTTTAAATCTCTAAGATTTACAAAATGACCTAAAACAGGAGAAGTGAGGTGTCAGATAATCACTTTCTTTTACAGAACATTGGTTCCTGCACTCATTAAACCATTATTACTGGAAATAAATCCTGTACTTTATGTAGGACTGCATCGTCTAAACAAATTTTTTTTTTTTACTCCCCTGAAGTAGCCGACAGTTTGTTTCTGGTTCGCCCAACTATCAAATTGAGATGCAATAGCATGACTTTCATAGCAGATCTGTTGATAATAAGAACATAAGCAGCAGTTGTTATCTTTCATATGGTTTAATGATTGATGCATTGTGCAGACCCTTGGCTAAGTTCAGAGCAAACTGCAAAGTGCAGAGGTTGTTTTTGCATTTCAGTGCAGGTGTATGCGTGCAGTCACCCGTCCCTTTAAGATCCAAGGTGACTGATGGATGTCAAACTGGACAAAGCCACTTTTTACCAGACCTGTAGGGATCTGGATGCATGTTCAGTTTTACATGGGCTGGAAAATAATATAATATATAATATAATAATCAATAAATCTGTGGGATGTTTTACATTTGTCGCTCAAGAGGAGTGGGTTTATTCTAGTTTGCTAGAAAAACATAGAAAGTAGATCTAGATGGGCATCAAAGATCAGAATTGGATCAGCAGGTCGGTCCTGCAAAATCTGAATTAGTTTTCTGACCAGCAAATGCTAAAGCTGGAAAAACTCCCACAGTATCTATGTAGTTTATTCCAGGTATTTCAATTAATTTGAAAAAATTGGCGATATATATTCGTTAAATATTTTTTCTCCCGTTTTCTTCACTATTTAGAAGACGACAAATCAAAAAGAGCCATAAAATCCTGATAAAGTTCCTCTTGACTTCCAATTTAATCAAAGTTTGTCTAGAAGAAGCATTACCCTTTTAAAATAAGTTATTATATCAGCATTTTAGCTTTATCTGGGTGAATTATGCACCCAGATAAAGCCAATAAAATATCCCTTCATTCTTTTTGTACCACAGCTATGAGCAACACCTAAAGTTGTAGACAATATAAAAAGGAAGACCTTTAACCTCTCAACAGGGACTTAATAAAAAACAACCCAAAGAACAGAATCAATGTGAAATGACACCAAAAATACAAAACAATCCCTCTGAAACCTAAACTTTAATGTACCAAAGATTAAATTATTTTTTTCATAATCATTGCGGGGATATAAAATTTATTATTTAATAATTAAATTTGGTAAAAGTGTTGCTGCAAGAATATGATGATGAAAGTGAAGCAGTAGTGATAAATAAAACCCCACAGCAAGTAACACTGGATACAGAAATTATGTTTAATTAAAAAATACTGCATTAATCCCAGAGGAAAACTAAAAGTTGTAACTCATAGAGATTATAGAGAAGTGAATTTGTTTCATGTGGGTTTGAAGTTCTTATTTCCTCTATTTGCAATCTGTGAGTTTTGGTTTCTTTGTCGAATCTCCGTCTGCAGAACCAAATACTGGAAGATATTTCAGTCTGACTTGGTTAGATTTCGACCTTCATAAATTTCTATTGCTTTCATTTATGAAGGATCTCCGGTAGCACTCTGTGTTGCATCATATCTGAAGAAGCCTCTGACTGAAGTCAGCCTGTTGTTGCATGACACCTTGATGAAGAGGATATTTAGGTTTAGGTTTGTCTGTAATTTTCTTTTTTTTATGAAGAATCCTTCTTTGCACAATAATAATCCGTAGATAAACTGTTGGAGTCAGCACATCCATAGGCTGAGCTGTCAGAGTCTAGCTATAGAAATTAATTTAATCAAAGTACTGAAAGTACTTTCGATTCTGATATGAGAGATTTTTTTAACAGCCAGATTCTGTTCTTTATTTTAGAAGAATGTTTTCAGATCTGTTTTGGTTTCTGTTGCTATGGTGGGCTGCATGTTAGGTGGATAAACGGATGGTTGGATGTGTGGGACCCATGTTTTTTTTCTTCTTCTGCCATTTAATTTGATCAGCGATCTCTAAACTGTCCTCTGGCCTCAGTCTGATCTGCTGATCTTTGGATGAAAGGAAAAGAAGAAGGAGGGAGAGCTGCAGCTGCTGTGCTCTGAGAGATGGTGCTTTGTTTCTGATGCTTTTCATTCTTAAGCTTACAACTTTAAACTGTTTTCCAGTAATGGCACACAAGGAAAGAGGCTCCTACAGCAGCAACGCATAAATATGTAATTACTTGAAGCCTTTTCTGGTTCTGAACGCACATAATCAACTCTTGTAATCCTGATAAAACGACGCGCTGTCTCCTGTCCGTGCAGGACGTCCTTGGATTTCGCTCTGGTTGTGCTATTTTTGTATCTGCTGTTAAATTACACTCACACAGGCAATGTGCCAGTAAGATGGAGTAGTTCGAAACATCCACCCTGGTTTTTTTATGATCTCATTACAGGGCATTTGTTTCCATAGTAACAGTAGTAAACGCCAGACAACAGGAAGCGACGAGTGTAGCTTGAGGGATGGGTTTGGAACGGAGGGCAGTGATTGGTTCCCTCAATCTCCACCCGTGCAGCAAAGTACACCCAAGTGTCGACTGATTTCTGACCCCTATATGTTGTTGTGTAATCATTGGCACCGCAGGGTCCTCATTCTGCCTTCACAGCTTCCTGTCAAGTCTGTTTGCCCTTTTTTTTTAAGGAAAGTTTCAGGAAAAAAAGTAAAATAATTTTCTTGTTTTAGAGCTTTGAAACAGTTTCATCTCATTAAGCACAAGAACTGATATTGATCTCCTCTACCGATGGTCTGTGTTGTCGTCAGGTTTTCCCTTTATGGTGGCTCTTTCTGTAACTCCCTCCTTGTTGTTTTTACCTCAGGTATCCGTTACAGCACCGACGTGTCTGTGGACGAGGTGAAAGCCTTGGCCTCTTTGATGACCTACAAGTGCGCTGTCGTTGGTAAGAGTTCAAGATTAACCTCTGCTGATCATCACCTACAGCTCCATATGTTACATATGTTTCATCACTACTATTTTACATCACTGGTTGTACCAATTATGCTGCTCCGTACGTAGTTTCCCTGCTTTGTTTCTTGCTCTTTACACTTTCTTTGGTTTTCCAGATGTGCCATTTGGAGGTGCCAAAGCTGGAGTAAAGATCAACACCAGGAATTATTCTGTAAGGCAGCCAACACTTCCTTTTCTTATGTCTGTAGAAATAAAAGTGTTCAAATGGCAGGTTTTACAACTTTTTGTATGCAACTCTGCTGGGGTTGTAACTGATAAAGGATGAAGTAATTTCAATGTAGTTGAGAAATTTGTCAAAGAACAAATGGAGACAGGAGTGAAGGGCATAAAACTGTCAAACATGTGGGACAAACCTGCCAAAGAGTTATGATGTTACATTAGAAACATGAAAGTCAAAGTTCAAAGCATAACACGATGTGAAACAAAAGTGAAAATCTTCATCAGGTGAAGACTCAAGACTATTTGTCTTAAAGCAGTGTCTTGGTGACCTAACAAACCAGCACCCTTTGTAGGAATATAAAAAGTAGTGATGCCCCGATCCGATCACAGAAATCGACCCTGATCACGTGGTTTCAGACTCAATTGGAATTGGGCGTTATATATATTTTACTGACTCTTTTTTTCCAAAAAAGAGACAAATCTAGCAGGTTTCTCTAGTTTATTAGAGACTTTGGCGACATAAAGATGTAAATGTAACTTTTTACTGCAGGATAATGAGCTGGAGAAGATTACCAGGAGGTTCACCATTGAACTGGCCAAAAAGGGTTTTATTGGTAAGTTTTTGAAATCTTTTGCTCTGGAATAAGATTTGCTGGGTTCAAATCTTAGTGTGAAGGATGTGAATAATATTTCCATTTTCTTCTGGCTCTCTGCTCATTCACGATAAAATCTAAGTTTGAATGAAAACTTCAATTAGATTTTCAGGAAATTTACAGGATCTCATCCTTAAAGATTTTTAGTAAAGAAGCGTGAGCCTGCTGAAAAGTGCTGCCTAGTAAATTCACCTCTTTTTGCATGAATTGCTGCATCAGTGTGTCGTGGCTTTGCGGAAAAGCGTCTCTGTCTCTGCTGCGTCATTGAGTCTGGTGTCTCATCTTTCCTTTGACTCCATAGATTCTCTGTTGGGGTTTATATCGGGTCCATTTGCTGGTCCATCAAGCACATTAAACCGGTCATAAAAGTTTAAAGTGTTTGCTGTCAAAAGGATGTTAAATCCTGCTGATAAATAAAACCATCGTCTCCACCTGGAAGGAGGATCTTTGTGCTCTGGGCTGAAGTTTAGTTCAGATGTTTTGCATCTTCTTTTATTCATTTAACTTTTCAATAATCAGTCCCTCCAGGAAGTTGTGATAGAAACTATTATTGCAAATTCACTCATCATTCGCCAATTTTCCGTAAACTTAGGCCGTTCACGATAACATATTTTGCTGGATGATAAATTGTTCCAGTAATTATTTCAATAAACAATAACATTGCTGTTTAGAGACCATTTACAAGTAATATTTTGATACAAATTCACTCTCTGATAAACTTTAATTTCTTTAGAGAACACTTTAACTAGAATACATTTTAAATATCCAAAATAAAACAATAAATGAAACAGAAATAAACTATTTCTTGAAAGCTGGACCTGCAAGATGAAAGCATGTGTGCAAAAATGGTAACATTTGCCTGGTTAAATGCTGCACAGTTAATCAATCTCAGTGCATCATACTGAGCTTCTTAACAAGATCATTACCTATTTCACATCCCTTGCTAGCTAATTAATAGCAGAAATAAACCCAATCATCATTAATTTTTGTGCAGAAGTTGTGCTCACTTTTGCTTTCCACATATTTAAAGTAAATCTTTGTCACGATAGAAAGAGCAGAGAGGAGACATTAGACCAGAGGCCAGCAGCAGGACGATGGTGGAGGGGCTTCTCAGGTACGGAGGGATTATAACATGCTGAGAAAAAGAGAAGGAAAGGAAAAGTTATGTGGAGCAATTTTAACTTTTTTGTAAAAACCAAAAATAAAGCTGGAAAAAATCACAACTTGGATTGTAACTTTTTGAAAAATGTGCTTAACATCAGTAATTTTAGGTCTCAACAATCATAAACATTGCAAACACCCTGGAGAGACTGAATGATATTTAACTTTTTAAATAAAATTACTAAAAAGAATCGACTTTTCATTGATGATCAGATTTAATGAGGTGGGCCTGTATGGTAAATAAATTTACTTGGTCAAAGTGGAGAAAATCAAAAACCTGTGAGACGGAGATTCAAACGTGAAAAACAAATAGAAAGGAACATGCCTTCGTTTTTCTTCTCCTTAAATGTTCTTTGCTCCAACATATACAAACAAATCTGGTGCGCCGGTTCAGCCTGGGGATTGCTTCTACGCAGCTTCACTGAATACAGGCAAATATTTGCTGTGTTCAGTTCAAACACAGTGGAGTGTTTTGTTGTTGGTTGTTTGCATCCATTTTGAAATGTGATCATTTTCACTGCAGTTTAAAGCATGCAGGCCATCTTTTCTCCACTCTGCTATGAATCAAAGCCTTCCTGCACCATTTACTGAAGCTCCACTCCTCCTTCCCTCCCTTCTTTTCTTCCTTCCTCTTCATTCCTCAGGGCCTGGCATCGATGTCCCGGCGCCAGACATGAGCACCGGAGAAAGGGAAATGTCCTGGATCGCCGACACTTACGCCAACACCATCGCACACACTGTGAGTTCTCCAACATGCACAACTGACCCTGTCTGACTTGGATGGAGAGTGTGGTGGAAACCTTTTAAAAATAGGCTAAATTAAAAACAAGAAATGAGTCACATGTAAACCACGAGCGCTAATTTCCTGCCCCTCCCTTCCCAGCTCACCAAACAAGTCATTCCTCCTCTTTCTTTCTCCCTTACAGCAGCTTCTGAAACCGAAGCCAGAGCCTTTTTCTGTTCCCCGTTTATCACAGTTTCCCTAGAAATAATCAAAGAAAATCTGATTTCACTTCTTTGTTTTCCTTTTCTTTCTTAAATACTTTTAAGCAATAGTGCATTAGATAGTTTTTGAACTCTCCTAGTATTGAACTTGTTTATGTATGATGGGAATTTCTGCATGTTAGGAGCTGCAAGCAGCAGCATTTCAGGTCAGAGGTCAAATACTTGAATCCACCCAAACTTCTTCTGTTTGTAGCTCTAAAATAATAATTTGCTGCTTTTATCTTTAACTATGCATGCTTTATTTTTTTTAAATGATGTATTCATGATTCAACATTACGGGAAAGTTCGAGTTTCAAACCTCATAACACTGTTCCTGAATTATGACGTATTTTTCTAATAAGTTGCAAAAATAAAACCAGAGTGATTGGAGGCAACTGGCTGAAAGAAGGTTACTACACTTTCTTCTCTCTAACATTTCAATTTGCAAAACTTAGACCTTTATAGCATGGAGAGTTTATAGAAATCACTCTCTCTTTTTATTAATATGTCAAAAATAATTGTAAATGGCAATAAGCAGGCAAAATCTTTTAAACTTTGAATTATGAATAACTGTTTAACTTTTCTCTCCTTTAAGCCAGTGCACTCCTGCCCCCTTTGGCCTAGTTTCCCCCTGACTGAGTTTGTAAAGGTGACAGATTCTTGGGCAGGATAGCTGAGAGCAGAGGATTGTGGGTAGCTTGTATTGATGTTTGTTGAGCTTTCTGCACAGATGGCAGTGCATTAAATAGAGCAGCAGCCTCTGTATGCCTAGCGTGCGGCACCCGAGTCAGAGCTAATCCACAAACTGCAGAAAAGTCCTTAAAACTGAACAGTTTCCACCAGTTGTTCTAACTTCTGTAACATTTGGTCCATATCTGTATTTATGTAAAGAGGGAAATGTAATTGGATCTTCCTTGTGTGTTCGCAGGACATAAACGCCCATGCGTGTGTGACAGGAAAACCCATCAGTCAGGGAGGAATCCACGGCCGCATCTCTGCCACCGGGCGTGGAGTTTTCCACGGGATCGAGAACTTCATCAACGAGGCGTCCTACATGAGCATGGTGGGCCTCACGCCGGGCTTCCAGGACAAGACCTTCGTCATCCAGGTACGCCGACGTTTAGGGTTTTTATTGCTGCAAGTTAGTGTGGGGACATGGACTTATAGTTTTATTGTGACGTTTGGTGGTGCTGGTGAGATAACTATAAACATTATGATTTAGCAAAAAAGCATATTTGTAGGTAACTATATGGAATGAAAGAATTAAATTTTATCATATAGGAAGCCGTTGTTGAAATAAAATTCATAAGTCTGCTACTATGAAATCTGTGAACATGCTTGAATTTCAATTTGGTGTTTTCAAGGTTTTGAAAATGTTTGATATTCAGTTTTGCAATAAATTGAAATGTAACGTTTGATTAAAAGCCTAAATTTGGAAAACATTGTTTGATGTTGAAACCAGATATTTTCATACACCTAATAAAAAGATGCACATTTTTTTTCTCCTTATTTGAAATTAAGAAGTCAGACGAAATTTTTCTTGTTTTAGATTACTTAGAATTACCAAACTTATTTATAGTTGCTAAATACCAGAAAACGTAACTGGAACATTTTTTTTTTTAGTTTTTTTGTGTGACTTCATTTTTATTTTTTAACACCAAAGTGCTACCAGAAAAGTTTTTGAAAGCTTACCTTCAAACATCCATCTGTGTGTAATTAATCTATATAACGTGTTTCACTTAGTGATAGTTTTTGAATTGGTCTGTTTTTATGCGTTAAACGGGTCTAGTCAAAGTAAAGTCCTAAATCTAAAGGAGATGCTGCAGCATGACTGATGTTCTCCATCCAGTCTGAGCTGGAGTTTGGTTCAGTACCGACTGGGGAAAAGTTTCAGTCTCTAGTTGCAAACAGCTGGTAGATGCTTGTAGCTAACAGTGTTTCTACAAAGTTTTGTTGGCTGATTGAATCAGACCATCCAGGATTTCATTAGTGAAAAGATTTAGAAACGAACACATTCTTTACTTCCTTCTCTACAGCATCGTGCTACTTCCTGTTATATAAAATTTCCCTTAAGCACATTGGACTTTCTGGTTGTGATGAATGCCTGTGCAGGGCAGTGAAGGCAATGGATTGCTGAAAACCACAGTCAGACGTTTCCCTTCTCTGCTCATGGAAAACGATGACTCAGTAAGAGAGGAATGAGTAAACAGAAGGAAGAGCCTCCCTCTTCAGCTTTCTGCAATTTGAGCCAAAATCTGTTCTTTGGTTGAAAAGCCATCCAGTTTAAAATGCATTCAGTAAACTCACCGCTCTGTCTGAAACAGACACACCATTGTATCAGGTGTGAAAGGAGGAGTTTCTGCAGATTCAAACAGTGAAAGAGCAGCGTTCTCCATGAATCCCAATTTTATTCGTCTAATGAGGGTTTCTCACACACAGACCTGCTAAACATCAACACGTGGGTAGAAAACCCCTCAGCAGTGGCCTCTGCTGTTTTCCCAGAATGCTTTCTATAATGATCGGCTCTCTAGAAAACAATGCAACACGATACGCCGCCCTGATGCATTTCACTCAGTAAAATGCCTGCTGGGTGGCTGCAGCTTTACTTTGTCCATACAGACTTCTGGATTCAATCAAATATCAGTTATCTGGTTGATGGATTCTACAGTTTTTACACTTTTATTTTTACAACATCAGTGAGGAGGGATGAGGTTTGCAGACAGGCTGTTTCAGTGAGGAATAACGGACAGGAAGTAAAGTCGGGGAGACCACAGCTGAATCCTAATGTGGATTTTTTAAAACCTAATCCTCTTGTTTGTGTCTGAGGATTACGTCGCTCTTAGATTAGTTTTCCTAGAGATTTAACATGAGAATTAACAGAGCAGATCTCTTGTACTGTTAAGTGAATCTTTTTCTCATTCTTTTTCTTTTTTAAAATAATTTTGGAATTATATGCCTCCTTTTACTGTATGCACAGTATACAGTATTTCTCAAATAAAAATAATGTTAATATTATTTCGGGCTGCAACAATTAATCTGGTTAATCGTAATAAGTCAATTATTGAAATGACTGTCAACTAATTTAGTAAGTGATTAATAAGTAAAGTGTATAGACTTTAAAAAAGCCCATTTGCTAAAAGAAAACGTACTCGGATTAGTAATTAAGCCAAAACTGCCATAAAATACAAATTTTTTCTATTTGAGGTAAAAACACCTTTTTCTGTAAATATGTTTGACCTAAAACTCCTCAAGTGGCATAACTTTAGATTCATCTGATTCAAGTTCATTAAAGGAATGCCAATGTTTTGGATTTTGGCAAATAAAACATTTATTTTCTTATTTAAAAAAGGAATTGAACTGTTTATTTTCATCTTTAAGTGTATTTCTAATATAGCATAAAAATATTTAGTTGGTTAAATGGAAAATCTGCAGATTGTGTCAAATTTTTTTTATTCTATTAATGGTCAGAATAATTGATTACTAAAATAAAAATGGTTGCAGCCTTAGTGTTTTGCAGCGTTGCAGCAAGTCGATGCATTCTGGCATCACTGATGCTTTAAGTGGGTGCAGGTTGCTTTGATAGGGGCCTTCATCTGCATGACTGGGTGTGGCGTCTCTCCTCTTCCTCATGACGAGTCGCCATACCGGTACCTTTGGCAGTGCAGGAATGTGCCAAATACTGCAGGAAAATGAGATCAGGATTTCTGTAAAGGAAGCATGAAGTGCTCTAAACCGTCCTCAGTGGTTACATAACTGATCCAAAGCTGAGAAAAAGTAACATCTGGCTGAACAGCATCCAGAGAGGCTGGATGGACAACAAACGCCTCGTTCTGTTCCCAACAGAAGAAAAGGGCACAAAAGTTGTAATTTTATGAAAACAGTTGATTGAAAACCGATGACCAGCACACAATCTATTCAGAATGACTGAAATAGATTCTGGACGTTACGAGTCATTTGTTATCTGTTATCTGTGGCTCTTTGAATGGAGTTGAGCCGGATGATTGCTACGTTTGAAAATAAATTTATTGAAACAACTCTTCACTGATATTCTAGCAGTTTGAAATGCACCTTTTTTATTAAGCTGGTGTTGTCAAATTATTTATGTTGTAGCTGGAAGCTAAATTAAAAAAAAAAACATTTAAGTCTCAGTACTTAAAAGCACTGTGTTAACTGTATTAAGCAGTAGAAGAATGTGGAACCAACTTTGGCCACAAGAGGGCACCAAAGTATTTGAATTTAGTTAGGCTGATTCAAGCTTCAGTGATGTGAACTTGTTTTCTGTAGAAGGGAATTGAATTTTTTTAAAAATGTCTTACCTCTGTATCCATCAGCTATTTATTTATTTTCTCCTCAGGGTTTCGGTAATGTGGGTCTCCACTCCATGAGGTACCTGCACCGTTTCGGTGCCAAGTGTGTGGGCGTTGGAGAGATTGATGGAGCCATCTACAACCCAGACGGCATCGACCCAAAGCAGCTGGAGGATTACAAACTGGTGCCAGCACCGCCGCCTTACCTTCCTTTACTTTAGATCTACCTTTTATTGTGAATAAACATCACAAAATATCTGTTCTCCCCTCTTTGCAGCAACACGGCACCATTGTGGGCTTCCCGGGAGCCAAGCCCTACGATGGGAACATCCTGGAGGCGGACTGCCACATCCTGATTCCTGCTGCTGGAGAAAAGCAGCTCACACGCAACAACGCCCGCAGGATCAAGGCGAAGGTGAACACTCGTTTCCACTAACAGAAGGTGGCTGATAGTTTATGTTTCCTTTTGAATTTACATTAAAGATGAACTTTTGTTTCTGTCAGATCATTGCTGAGGGAGCCAACGGACCCACCACTCCAGAGGCAGACAAGATCTTCCTGGAGAACAACGTCATGGTTATTCCTGTGAGCAGGCTTCAAATTCACAGATATGTTATTTAAATTAAACAAAAAAAACAAACTTCATATATGAATTTAAATTTAACTGGTTCATCACCTGTTGAGGTTTTACCCTGATGAGTTCATTCATGTTTCCCTGTTCAAATATTCAAACAAACCACAAACCGCTGCCTGCATCAGACATGAATTTATCTCGACTCAGATCAACTGTGATTTAGCTGAAAATAAAATGAAAAGACATAAAAACTTAAACGTTAAAGTAAAAACTCTGCATGAACTGAAAGTTCCCTGAAGGTGTTTTCTTTAAATGGAAAACTTAAATACGTCTTTTTGTCACTGGTTTACATAAACATATATTAACCCTGTTAATGTTGAGAGTTGCTGTGAAAGCAAAGATATTTAGACACAAATTTTTTTGTGCTCTGGATTTTGATTTATTATTATTTATCTAAGAATATGCAGGATATTGAGCCCAAGAAATGTTTTTGTATTCACTTTAATTGCTTCTTTTTATGTCTTTAAAATGCATTTACATTGTTTTATAACAGCAGGTGACTTTTTCGAGTGTTTGTTTTATTTTTAATGCCAACTTTATTATTTATATATGCATATAAACAGAGACAAACTCATGAAGAAGTGACTTTTTTATTGTATTTATTTCTCTTTAAAGCAGAGTGTTTTTGTTTTAAGCTCCTGTTTGTAGTTTTAAATAATTTACAGACAAAAATTTCACAGGAAAATTTTTATTGAACAGAAATCAAATCAAATTTTGAAGCACAGTTTTGGTTGCAGGAGACATTTTGTTCTCAACAAGTAGCAACGATCAGGACTACATGATGTTGTTCTTCCTTGCAGGACATGTACCTGAACGCTGGTGGTGTGACTGTGTCGTACTTCGAGTGGCTCAAGAATCTCAATCATGTCAGTTATGGGAGACTGACCTTCAAGTACGAGAGAGACTCAAACTACCACCTTCTCAGTGAGTACAAAACGCTCTGCAGTCCTAACATGACCTCCAGAATATGGTTTGGGGAAGAGGGTGAAGGGAAGGAAGGGTCAGGAGACGGAGAGAAACGATCTCAGAAACAATTGAATTAATCCTCTATAGGTGATTGTTTTCAAACCATTCTAAAAATCTTTGCCTTGTTTGCTCATCACCATGTATCACACACATCCCAGTTGTCTCATATAACATAATGGCACCTGGCTCTGTATCCCATTTGTAACAGATTATTTTTTCAGGTCCTTTGCTATATTTATTATGTATGCGTTTACGCATTGCTTCAGGTTTTTCTGTGTAAAACATGTACTTGTCTTCCTGTCCATCTCTCTCAGAGACAAACAGAACCTCTGGCTTAGCTTTCATTTGTTTTTCCCGTTCTGTTTTTCTACGCCATGCTGTTTCACCATTTTGAGTAAATCTTTGCGGCATCTGCATAAAAAAGAAAATCCAAAAGAGACGTATTAATAAAAATTTACTTAGGACGTTGACATGATAAAAAATCAATCGGGGTGTGATTTCTGTTAACATATTACGCATTTGGAGGGAAAGTTCACATAAAAACTACCTTAAAAGGGATTTTATCTGTTTCTTATTTTTCATCAACTGATCCTTCAGACAGATCACAGTAAAAGTTAGTTTGTTTACCTCTTCGGCCATCTTTCACTGGTTTTATGCTTCAAACAGTAACTGGTGGTGAAAACAAACAGGCTGACTGGTGTACCAGTTGTTTCCTAAAAACACAGAATAACAACGGTTGTTAAATATTTTACTGCTGCTTCGCTGGTCGTATGAAAAGTTCTGCTGTAAACACATCTTTATAATTTTCTGGCAAAATGTGAAGCATTTGTGTTATTTTTTTATTTCTTTAAAACAGAAGATGGTCTGTTTTGATCTGCACTTGTGTCATGAAGAAAAGAAATAAAAGTAATGATAATGTGATTAAAAAATGTGAAGGCAAATAGAAATCTTACCCGGTTTAGTGGCTGAGGCGGCACTGATGTGGTTCTGCTAGCAGCTTCCAACAGTGTTTGTGTTTCTTTCCTGCCTTTTCCTGCTTATTTATACCTTCTCTGTATTTCACAGCAGCCAATCATATAGGGGTAAATTTATTTTTCACTATGTGTGATGGAGAAGAATAAAATGTACTTTGTAGAACCAGTTTGCCTTGAACTTCCAGATTTAAAGTACCGACGTTTTGCTGATATGTTTTCGTTGAGAAGACAATGACTGTTATAAAAAAATGCAGTCCTGGGTTGGGTGACCAGATGATCCACTGTGTGTTTCCGTCCTGCATTTTGATTCACATCTGTCATCCCAGAGATGAGTTTACCAACATTAGTACTGATTTTAGGTTTCAAAGTGAGCAATGTGGGACAAATGTTTCTACTGTGAAGCATGTGAGGTACTTTTCTGTTTTATTCAGGGATAAATGCTGCATCTTTGGCCATTTCTACCTTTTAGTCTTTGTTACATGTCTCCTTGTTATGAAAGCATCTTAAAAAGCTCTAAACGAATCCACACGTCTGTCTTCTTTCCCTGTTGCCTCCTTCCAGTGTCTGTGCAGGAGAGTCTAGAGAGGAAGTTTGGGAAGCAGGGAGGACCCATCCCCATCGTTCCCACCGCCGACTTCCAGGCCAGAATTGCTGTGAGTATCGTCTGCTCTCCTCAGCTAAAGCAAAATCGATACAAGATCTGTACCAGAAAGCACTGCCTCCAGAAAATAGCCACGTTTTCTACAGGATAAACATCATTCATTACGATGTTTTAGGTTTAGAAAACTGATGCATCTCCATGATTTGGTGTTTAATAATCCTCATTTGCAGGGCGCCTCGGAGAAGGACATTGTTCACTCTGGTCTGGCCTACACCATGGAGCGCTCCGCCCGGGTGAGTTTGGCACCAAGTTAGGAAGGCAGAAGTTATGAACTAAAAGCTGCTCAGTTAATGCACCAATTTAAAAAACAGTTTTTAAATTAAACGCTTTATTGCAGCTTCACATTGCAGTAAGATGTTTTTTCCTTCTTCTGGTATTTCTTTCCTCCTTCCTTTGTCTTTGTGTTTGTGTGTTTCTTTCCCAGCTTGCACAAGAAGTTCTAGTTGTAAATTTTTGGTGAATTTGAGTGTTTTCTGTTTTGAAATGAGTCCAGATGAGTCGAGGACTCTGGAGATTTGAGTCTGTTTCATTTTTGTTAGACGTGTCCAAACTTTTCGTCACATGGGCCAAAATCGTTGAGTCAGAAGTGGGCCAAGAAAATAAAAATAAAATCAAACAAGTAAAGTTGTCCAGTTTTTGCTGTAGACCCAAAACTTAAAAATATTTTTTTTATTTATTTATTCAAATCTTCTGAAATAAAAGAAAGTTAATCTAGTTTTCTTTTTTTTTGGGAGTGGGGGGCTGATTGAACAAATTTATTCTGTTTATAAAAAAAATAAAAATTTGGTCACCATCTTTCAAAACACTTGCTTTATTTAACCACGTTTAATAAATTAAATAAAAGCTGATATGGTGCAGCAAAGTCTTTGTGTTATACTTGACATTTCCCAATATTAGAAAATTATATTGGTAATAATTTCACCCTGAATAAAATTAAAGTTTGCACAGATCAGATTTATTTCCTTCTTGAATTACAGTTGGGGCCACACAAAATCACTCAAAGGGCCACAAATGGCCCCCGAGCCGCACTTTGGACACCCCTGATTTATGAAGTAGAAATGTTCTAGCAAATCATTTCTGCTGTTTCGCAGTACAAGAGAGTAACATTTCTGAAGCTGCTTATTAGTTGATTTTGCACCAATTAAATCAATAGAAACATTATATACTGTAGGCGATTCTGTTTTTCCCATTTTAAAAATAAATAAGTTTTCTATCATCTGCCTTTGCAGCAAATCATGCGCACAGCAAGCAAGTACAACCTGGGTCTGGACCTGCGGACGGCCGCCTACGTCAACGCCATCGAGAAGGTCTTCAAGGTCTACAACGAAGCTGGGCTGACCTTCACATAAACGCCAACCTGCACTGCTCTCCGTTCCTCCGCTCTCCCTGCTAGTCATCCCTCTCTCCGGCTCCCCTCTACCTCCTCAGACAGCCTTCTGAACATATCACCGTTTACCGCAGCTCCCCACACGCGCAGCCACAACCTCACAATTTCCTCTGCGATATCTGTGCAGCCGTCGACACGCCGCCCTGACCTCGGAGTTGGAGCAGACATCGGTGTTTGTGAAGAGAGAGAAGACTCTTTCCCTCCCTCTGCAGCCCTGTAGGTGTTTGTGTTGTGGCAGCCATGTTTCACGGCGCTCCTATCGTAGTAGCTGAATGCATGTGTAGCCGTTTCTGATGCCTTATTTCGGGATGAGGTGGCGCCTCGAAGGGAGCCGGCCACTTCAGTCTAACGTTGATTAAAAGGGATTTAGATTTAACTCCATGTGAATTAGTCGGATTAGTTGTTTTTAATCTTTCTGGTGAAAAGATTAGCGATTCTAAATTTCAAGGACTCAAGTGTCTTTACTGTCCTCTTCATATTTCTGCTTCCCTTGTTGCTTTAGCTTAACGCAGCTTCTCTAGACGCCGCCGGCCTCTAGAGAGGAGCAGAGGTTTGGCGAGCGCGTTGTGATCACCTTGTTAATTCTCGTCTGTTTAACCGTCCTATTGCTGCATTGAAACAAGTTTTTTTTGGAGGAAACTGCTTTTTATTTTTATTGTATTCAATGTTTTTTTTTTTGAAACGACAAATAAAATGTTCTTAAAAAGGCAAGTGATTTCTTTAAACTTCTTTACGACATCTTTACAGGAAACCAGCATAACGTGTACAAACGATGAGGTTTTCATGTGGATACTCTGAGTTTTATCTAGGGGTTAATTGATAAATCAACCCAGATTTTCTTAATTTTAGGGGATTGAGGATCAGTCGATACATCTGAAGTCGATCTTATTGATCGTTGTCCTCTTTTGTTCTGCTCTGAGAGATTTTGACTGACAAACGCACCAAGTCATGTCGGCACGTTCAGTTAGTAAACCCTCTGTTGTCAACTCTGACTTTCTTGCTATATTTAGCAACATTTCAGACTTAGGCGATTTCAGTTGACCTCAAATCGCCTAAGTCTGGAAAAAATATTTGCTATTTCTACACTCCATTTTCCAGTTATCAAGAATCAAAAATTGGGATTTTTGAGTAAATTCCAAAAATCTGATTTTGGAGTGAGAAATGAGTTTCCCTCACAGTAGAATCCTTTTTATTGGTTTCTATTTCTTGGACACCAAAGCTGCTTGTGAAACCAAGTTGATCCAATGATGTTGCCTTTGATTCCCATTGACAGTTGTAGGCACTGTGTAAGATACTGATTGCACATAAGCTCTCCACATGACTCCACTTGAAATAATGTGCCTATCCCTTTACAGGAAACGATTACTCCAGAGTTACCAGTTTGCTGCATTTCTGCTTGCAGCTCCAAATTAAATTTACTTTAAGTCTGTTGACTTTATTATTCCTCCACAACAAATAAAGACATAAACACCATAGTTGGATTCAACAAAACCTTTTTTATTTTCACATTTACGGTTTATAAAATCAGCGAATTTGATGTGATGCCAACTTAAACACAGTGCGTGACTCAGGTTGGTTGTGTGTGTGTGTGTGTCGTGTTGGTTTGTGTTTCTTTTTCTCTGAAGTGTGTGTGATTACATGGGTGTGTCGTTCTGTAAGGAAACATGCAGTCGTCGGTTTCAGTTGACCTCAAAGTAAAACGTAAAAAAAAAGAAAATGCACACACACTCTTCTGGTTGAACCTCCTCTACTTGAACACACGTACACACACTCTTAAAGCGATGGCTGATGGCGTGATGCTCGGCGGCAGGGGAAGGGACTATCCGACCGGCCCAGACGGCAGAGAGGGAACACGTTCAGCGTAGATAACCACACAGAGCTTAGCTAAAAACGAAACATAAAGCCTTCATTCCTCTCCTTTTCATCAAACTGGACTCACTGGTACATCTGTGGTTTAGATGAACCCAGAAACTCAGCTGGATGTTTCCCGTAATTGCACGCAAACCGGTTTCCCAAAGCTCGACTCGCACACGAGGGGAAAAGATGAATATTTCTTTTTTTCTTTAATTTTTAGCATTTTCTGTTAAGTATTTTCTGTTGAAACAAGCACATCTATGTCTAGAAGTGAGCATTTTTTCCTTCTTCTGCCAAAGGGATTTTAACACCAACCTGAAAATATCCTGACAAAAATTTAATTTGTCTGTAAAGGAGATTAACACGAAAAACCAGCCATCTCGCTACTAATACAACTGTTTAGTTGTTTTAGCTTTGAAATAATTTTATTTTGCAGAAACAGAGGACAGATGTAATCTGCAATCTGATTCAGTGATAGGTTTTGTTTTTACTTCTTCTTGTTGCTTTTGGTGCACAGAATTTAAAATCCAATTGTTCATCATTGGTGCAAATTTGTAAGTGTTGAATCAAAAGGCAACTGGACTTCTTGTCTTTTCCAAGAATTTCTCACCCCTCATCCAAAAGGCTTCTTCAGTTCATTGGAAGCAGCTTTTATTGCCTTTACATTGCAGCCAAAGGCAATAACAACCACACGACTTTCTGACCTGAACCTCCATCCGGGTCAAATATTTGGGTTGTTCTGGTCACGTTTCAAGGTGTGAAACTGGTTCAAGAGGGAAGTGAAAACTGTAAAACAGTTACTTTGTTCAGGCGGTTAATTGTTTCACACTTGCTGGTTTTCGTTTTCACATTAAAGGTGAGACAGAGATTGTCCGGTTGTTGTTGGTACGAACTGTAGGGACTCTTCCTCTTCACCCAAATCCAGCCAAACGAGCAATAACTGATTGTTGAACGCTCTTTCTTCCTACCCCGACTTTGCGGACACAAACACGTCACGGCATAGTACAGACATCTGAAAACGCTCATGCATAACGTCACGTTGCACTTGCTCACCACTTCTACTGCGCTAACCCTGTTTCTAAATGCTGAAGCGAACACACACACACGAAGCCGGCGTTTTTGCAACACATAACAGCCGCCCTATAGAGAGAGAAAACACCACGGGGAACGTCAGCTCATGCATCCTACTGCCACAAACTGAAGCACAGGTCTTTAATGCGTGGGTCCCTGCTGACAACACATGCACACAAGCTTGGACACGGACACACGGCCTGCAGCACACGCACAACCTCTCATGCAGCTCCTTCGGTTTCACGATGACTTCTGTTTCTTCTATTAAGACAGGTTTCTCTGTTATCTCCTACGGCTACTTGTTTGCCCTGTGTGTGGTCTGCTGGTTTTCATGGTATGTTCTGTATGTGCGTGTGTCATGCTGGCACCTTCTTGAGGTGTGTCTTTTTTGTGTTTGGGTGATTTTTGAAATTTCTCAGTCGGGTGGCAATGACACGGGAGCCGGGGGGGCGGCGGAGGGAGGGTTTATCTACACGAACACACAGGTGAGGCCGGGGAAGCAGAGGGGGCGCTACAGGCTGCAGGGGGGGTTAGACGGTGAGGGGAAAGCCGAGGTGCGGCGTCTGGAAGAGTCTGTTCTGATTTTGGTTCCGAAAAGTCACAAAAAAATATGCTGAACATCTGGAGTCGGGTACGGCGAGGCGAGGAAGGCAAGGGGCAGCTGGAGGGTCTGGAAGGAGACTAGTACCCCTAGAAATGAGAACAACGGATTTAGAGCATCACATGACTGCTAGAACTGGTTGACCTGTTGACCTTTAAACTTTCAAAGCCAAAGCAGCACAAACAAAAAAAAATTGCTGCACAAAAACCAGCCCAATCAGTTGATTGCCACCAATTTTGATTTGCACAATGTGGGGCGGCTGGTTGACCTTTCATGACCTCTGGAAACATTTCTTAATATCTTTAAAATGAGAGCAGCACAAACAAAAATGTTGCTGCACAAACATTTAACAAAAAATTGTCTGATTTGAAGAATGTGTTTCTAGTGCAAATATCTTATTTCACTTCAATTAATTACTTAACATTGATTAAAAAGTGTTAATTCCAGATAAATTTACTCATAATAAGACAATTTCCCCATAATAGCACTTTTTCATCAATATCAAGGAAATATTCACTTAAATTTCTACAACTGCAGAAAAGTTGCTTGTAAGTTAGTTTTCTTATTTCAAGTATATTTCCACTAGACTTAAAATACTTTGTAAGATTGTGTTTTTGCAGTGATCCTCTTTTTCTTCTCAATCCTGTCAATTTTTGTCCTAAGAAAAACTTCCATAGTTGATGATACTGATGGGGAAAAATATGTAAAATACATACAAAAAGCTGTGCAACTTGTTTATCTCTATCAATAAGTCAGTACATTGTTTAAATATTACAGAAGGAGCACAGAAAAAAAGAGAGATCTTAGACCAGGGGTGTCCAAACTTTTTGTCACATTAATCAAAACATTTCCTTCAAACAAACTTCTTTTAATTATTTAAAATTGTTTGTCTCAATCAGAAATAAAACTTTTTCCAAGAAAGCATCTGGCTATTCTATGTTCATCATAAAGTTGTTGACCTTGGAGCAGGTTTTCTTTTTTTTTTTTTGATTGCAGTGTAAAACCGGTTCTACTGTTCAGTCATATCAGCGATTCAGATATTTCCAGTTCATTGTGGTGGCCTGCAGCTGGATTTCCTTTCATTTTACTGATTTTGTCTTCTTCCTCAAGTTGTTTATCTTATACTTAAAGATATTAAACCAAGAAAATAAGAATCTGCAGTATTTTTAAAATTGCTTTAAACCTCCTAGAACTACAGTTCTCCATTTTAGATCTTCATTGATCAGTCTGATTAGTGACACTTTGATGACCGCAAAGAGAAAAATGACCTGCTGTAGGCAGTTCAGGTGTTTAATTAAACAACTGATATTAATATTACAGATGCAGAATCGATTCAAATACTCAAAAATGTTTTTTTTAAATAAGTCTTTGGCTCTCCTATTTGCGAGCATATATTGCATCACACGTCCACAGCTGAAGGGCGTCTCGTCCGCTGTGAATGTTTAGAATAATTCTTTGATATATTTTTATTTAAGAGGAAGCCATGCAGCTAAGCTAACCTAAAGCTGGTAATTTAAGTTGCAGAATTTGATGCTCAAACATGCTTTTGTTTAAATATAAGCTGAAGGAATAGTCTTGTACAAAATTTCTCAAAAACTGTTATTGAATCAGAAATTGTTTCTGAAATGAATTGTGACATAAAAATCGTAATCGAATTGTTAGATACTGAAAGATTCACATCTCTAATTAATAAAGTAACTTCAAATAAATTAAAATTAAATCAAAACCTGAATATCTGGGAAATTTTTATTTATTCTAGATTTTAAAATCCCCCAGATTTTTAAGTTTTTGTTTAATTTTGATCTTCTTTTATCTGCAGGCACTTTATTAATATGCAGTTATTTTTATTTTATATATTTTTATATTAAATGGGGATACCTTGTTGCTCTGCTGCTGTAACAAGTTAATTTCCCCACTTAATGCAGGACTATTCTATTCTATTCTATAAACTGGACCTTACAATAACCAACCAAATAATTTATTATGTTATATGTAACTGAATTAACTCTGGCTTCCTGTCGAGGCTGAAGCGTTGCTCATCGTTTGATGGTTTGTTTTCTTACCTCTCCTCCTTCCCCTCCTTGCTCCATTCCTCCATACTCTCCCTGCAGAGGAGAAAACAGCATAAATGGTTCAAAAACATAAAAAAAACAACATTTGGAGTCGATTATTACTGTCTGTCACAATGAGATAGTGACAGTGAGAGGATCTCGGCATCAACAAATGTTTAAGTTTTGATTTCACTAAGACATCATTTTACAAACTGGTTTGAATGGAAAACATGCTGGGAGGAACAAATCAACATGCTGAGGGATTTTTAGGCTGTTAGTTTGTTATAGTTCTTAAGTTTGCAAACCAAAAGGGGGGATAAAAATATCAATAAATACTTTCTGCGTCGTTAACTACCTGATCTGGTAAGCTGGAGGAGAAATAATGATTAGAAATGAAAAGATTTAGTATAATTTAGTAAAGTGTTGCCTTACACCAAAGTGAGCAGCAGAAAAGAAGGTGAAAGAAGCAGAATACAATACCTTGTGAAAGTATTTATGCATTTTCCCCTGTATAAAGAAGAATCTGAAAAGTGTGGCGTATATTTCTCTATAGCCTAAAGGTCAGTAATCTTTTAGAACCATAAGCAGAGTTCATGGGTTTGAATACTTTCATAAGGCACTTTAAAAAAAAATAAAATGTCAAACTTTCTCCTCTTTTCTTTGTAATTTGCTTCCAATTAATCTGAATATTTTGGAATCCTTACAAATTAAGAGCATCAATATGCTTTCAAACCTTCAAAAGGCTTTACTGTTATTTTATTATTTTACATTATTTGTTGTTTTAAACTCAAAATGCTGTAATGTGACCAGCAGCTTTCCAACCATCCCTCCTGATGCTCACCTGCTGCAATAAACCTTAGATTTAAATTGATGGATTAGACCCGCAGCTATCAGTTAGCATGCAAGGCTTCGCCTCTTTATCTCCCAAAGCCAAACCAAACCCAAACCAGGTAGAGCTAAAACCCCCATGTTGCTGTCCAGTAGGTACCTCATATATGGGCTCCTCCTATCAGAGAAACACAAATGAGACACAAACAGCATAAAAAAGAAAAACAAATAAAACAAACAATGAGAACAACAAAACAACAACAACAAATTCTGGTCATTTCGCCCTTTCACCATTTTGAATGTTTGTCTTTTTGTTCGCAGAATTTCAGGTACAAAATGTTTCCATTGATTATTTCAAGTAATTTTCTATAATACTGTAAACTGGTAGATACTAGAAGATTTTCAAAAGATCCTAAAATGTTTGGTGAAACACAAACTGTTACAGTTTTTGTGTGTCCTCCTGATCTTTCCTAATTCAGAAAGGTGTCCCTCAGGGGTCCATATTTGGCTCCTTTTTTATTTATTATTTAAGTAAACTGTATTAAAATGTAGCAGACACAAGTTTCACTTTTATGTGGATTTTGTAAACTTCTGCTTCATCTTTTGCCTTTGATTAGGCAAATATCTGCCTACAAATATTTTTGGATTTTTCTAAAAAGAAGTGTAGTTTGTAACTTCAGAAACAAACTTTCTTCGTGTGAGAAAAAGATTTATAAATCTTTAATCAACAAATGACTACAGTTACAGTTTAAACACCTAATTCGTGGTTGAAAATATTAGGCTCAGTGTATCTGCAGGAATATGATTCGTAAATAATTCTGGGTTTAGTTCTTATTTTTGGAGCTTATAAAGCTCTAATCTTGCTATTAATCCAATTAATCCATATTTCAACTTGTGTTTTCAAAGTGGAACGATTATGTTGCTGTTTTGGCCAATAAGACATTTTAGATCTTATTGAGATTATTCTGGGTAAAATAAAGAATAAATAAAATCCTCTACTTATAGTATATTTGGATTATTAAAATTCATTCAATTCATTTCAATAGTTCAGAACCAAATAAGCCTGATACTAAGTGGTTTAGTACATGAGTACGAAACATCTATGAATGTAGATGGGAAGAAATGGTAAAGGGGCGAATTGACCTGAAGTACAACAACAACAACAACAACAACAACGCACAAGACAGGAGACATTTATACCACAATAAAATAAAATAAAATAAAATAAAATAAAATAAAATAAAATTAAACAACTTCTTGCATTCAAGCTCAAAAGTCACAACAAGAGTTAAATGTGAGAACATTTAACGTCTGTCAGATAAGTTAACATAAAAGCCAGAGAAAGGGTGAACAGATGTCAGGAGTTCACAAGTTAAGTAAATAACTGCACAGATTTATATTCAGAAATGCAAAATTGCTCCTAAAATGCAATGTGTGGATTGTGCAATAATGAACATAAACAATAAATATAAAGGAATGGAGTCTGAATAAAGAAAAATCACTAGACCCTGATCCTCGTCTAATCACAATAATTATTACTGAAAAACATTTTTCATTTCAGTAATTAAGTTCCAAAAGTTTGTGTCCCTGCTGCAAAATTTTCCTTCCACTTAACTTTCCTTCAACGTGCTTGGATCCAGGCCTCTGTGAACAACCAGTTTTCTGAAATGTAACCTTTTCTGCCTCCAGTAACTCTCTACTGGACGACTGTAAAGTCAGTAACATTCAGCATAATTGTGCGGATCATAACTTAATATTTTGCATTACGAAGAACTTTTTGAATTGGTCTTATGTAATATTAATTACATTTTTGGACATAATAATTTAAATTACCCCGAATAAACACTTGAAATATATTGCACTTCTTGTAAAAATAACATCTGGGTTTCACCTTTTGAAGGGAAAAAAAAAATCCGTAAAGTTTTTATGTTTAAGATGGATTCAAATTTACAGTCGGAAAAAAATAAACTGCTATAAAATCTGGAGAAATTTAGATCAGAATAAGTCTTTCTTTAAAAATAAATAAAAAAATAAAAACTAAAAATTCAACACCACGTTTAGAAATCGATTTAAGTAGTTATGTAATAAACGACACATTTCCAGTGTCGCAGCGTTACAATGATGTAAATAGCTCCATCTAGTGGCTACAAACCAAACAGCAGTTAATATTGTTTCTTCAGTTTGATCCAGGCTGCTGTCGCCATAGACATCAATACGTATTAATGTCTATTTGAGGTAAAAACACCTTTTTCTGTAAATATGTTTGACCTAAAACTCCTCAAGTGGCATAACTTTAGATTCATCTGATTCAAGTTCATTAAAGGAATGCCAATGTTTTGGATTTTGGCAAATAAAACATTTATTTTCTTATTTAAAAAAGGAATTGAACTGTTTATTTTCATCTTTAAGTATATTTCCAATATAGCATAAAAATATTTAGTTGGTTAAATGGAAAATCTGCAGATTGTGTTAAATTTTTTTAATCTATTAATGGTCAGAATAATTGATTACTAAAATAAAAATGGTTGCAGCCTTAGTGTTTTGCAGCGTTGCAGCAAGTCGATGCATTCTGGCATCACTGATGCTTTAAGTGGGTGCAGGTTGCTTTGATAGGGGCCTTCATCTGCATGACTGGGTGTGGCGTCTCTCCTCTTCCTCATGACGAGTCGCCATACCGGTACCTTTGGCAGTGCAGGAATGTGCCAAGTGCTGCAGGAAAACGAGATCAGGATTTCTGTAAAGGAAGCATGAAGTGCTCTAAACCGTCCTCAGTGGTTGCATAACTGATCCAAAGCTGAGAAAAAGTAACATCTGGCTGAACAGCATCCAGAGAGGCTGGATGGACAACAAACGCCTCGTTCTGTTCCCAACAGAAGAAAAGGGCACAAAAGTTGTAATTTTATGAAAACAGTTGATTGAAAACCGATGACCAGCACACAATCTATTCAGAATGACTGAAATGGATTCTGGACGTTACGAGTCATTTGTTATCTGTTATCTGTGGCTCTTTGAATGGAGTTGAGCCGGATGATTGCTATGTTTGAAAATAAATTTATTGAAACACTTTTCACTGATATTCTAGCAGTTTGAAATGCACCTTTTTTATTAAGCTGGTGTTGTCAAATTATTTATGTTGTATCTGGAAGCTAAATTTAAAAAAAACATTTAAGTCTCAGTACTTAAAAGCACTGAGTGTTAATTGTATTAAGCAGTAGAAGAATGTGGAACCAACTTTGGCCACAAGAGGGCACCAAAGTATTTGAATTTAGTTAGACTGATTCAAGCTTCAGTGATGTGAACTTGTTTTCTGTAGAAGGGAATTGAATTTTTTTTAAAAATGTCTTACCTCTGTATCCATCAGCTATTTATTTATTTTCTCCTCAGGGTTTCGGTAATGTGGGTCTCCACTCCATGAGGTACCTGCACCGTTTCGGTGCCAAGTGTGTGGGCGTTGGAGAGATTGATGGAGCCATCTACAACCCAGACGGCATCAACCCAAAGCAGCTGGAGGATTACAAACTGGTGCCAGCACCGCCGCCTTATCTTCCTTTACATTAGATTTACGTTTTATTGTGAATAAACATTACAAAATATCTGTTCTCCCCTCCTTGCAGCAACACGGCACCATTGTGGGCTTCCCGGGAGCCAAGCCCTACGATGGGAACATCCTGGAGGCGGACTGCCACATCCTGATTCCTGCTGCTGGAGAAAAGCAGCTCACACGCAACAACGCCCGCAGGATCAAGGCGAAGGTGAACACTCGTTTCCACTAACAGAAGGTGGCTGATAGTTTATGTTTCCTTTTGAATTTACATTAAAGATGAACTTTTGTTTCTGTCAGATCATTGCTGAGGGAGCCAACGGACCCACCACTCCAGAGGCAGACAAGATCTTTCTGGAGAACTTCCGGTAGAGCGAATGGCGGGGTAGGACGCGTGTAGCTGAGCTCCCGCAACTATTAGATATAATTGTTATTTTAGGCACATTTTTGTTAGCTTTTTACTCCTTCTCGGTGTGTTTTTTGTTCACTCGTCTCAAGTCCTTGCTTTTTTTTCCTCAATTAAAATGCCTCCAAAAGTCAAACCGTCTGCACAGCAACAGAGGCCTGCTTCTCATGCTACATCCTCGCCTCGTGGTGACTCTCCTACCTACACGGATGAACTTGCTGACATTTCTCCTTCCTCGGCCTTTAAGTCTGAGCTGCTATCGGCTCTTCGGGTTGAAATGGCACTTATCTTCAAGACTGAACTCCAAGCAGCTCTCACTGAAAATTTGTCGAGTATAAAGGCTGAGCTCCTAGCAGTGAAGTCGGAATTGACTAGCAAAATTACAACTGTTCAGCTGGATGTGCGCGCCCTGAAGGACACCGTGGGCGAGTTGGAGACATCATGCTCTACGTGCGCCGACGATATCACTACTCTACAGGCTAAGGTGCAGCAGTTGTCCACGGATTTGAAAAAATTGGACAATAAATGTGATGACCTGGAGGCCAGATCTCGTCGCAACAATTTGCGTCTGATAGGCATTTCAGAGGATTTTTCCACCACATCTATAGCCATTTCCACTTTGCTTAAGGAGGCTTTTCAGCTGGAGAAGGAGCCCTTGGTGGACCGTGCCCATCGTACTCTCCAACCGAAGACGAAACCTGGAGAGCGACCTCGTCCTATAGTTGTTCGTATGCACTATCATTCGGACTGTGTGGACATTTTGCGCCGAGCTAGGACCCAACAGCGGATCACGGTTAGAGACATGCGCGTCTCTGTTTTCCCTGACCACACGCCGAGGACCGCCCGGGCCCGTGCTGCCTTCACTGAGGTCCGCCGTCAGCTTCGCGAGATCCCCGGGATCCGTTTCGGTCTGCTCTATCCAGCACGACTCCGGGTCACACACAATGGTATGGAGAAGGAGTTTAATTCACCAGATGAGGCCAGCGTCTTCATCAAGTCCCTCAAAGCATAAGAGAACTTTGCAAAGGTACACGGCTTTGATTAAGCAGCTACGTGTCACATTTACTGACTATTATTATTATTCTCTTTGCCTTACAGAGCTTATGTTCTCTTTTTGTAGTTTGTTATATTTTAGTCTCAACTAGATGTGCCATAATGACGAATATTGTTGAGCTTGCGGGAGCTCGGACTGCAGCTTTTCTGCTACTACGTTGCTAAAAACCGTAAGCATCCAATTTAGGGATCTGACTCCTTTTGGGGTCTGCACTGGGTTCCCCATCGTTTGGGGATGGGGTCGTTGTAAGTGCTGCGGGGGTGGGGTGTGGGGGGGGGAGTCGTTGTTCTATTTGTCAGGGTTCCCTTTTTTTTGGGTTTTTTTTTTTTTTTGTTCTTTTTTTTTGTTTTTTTGTGGTGGTGGGGGTCGGTACACCATACTCAGTTTTCCTGTCTCTACCGTTGCAATTGTCTTGAAACATGTCTACTAAAGATAACAATGTGATCATCCCACAAACGGGGTCTTCTGTGAGATTTTTGAGCTGGAACATCAAAGGTATGGGGAGCCCACTGAAGAGATCAAGGATTTTTGCCCATTTGAAACATCTTAAAGCTGACCTAGTGTTTTTACAGGAAACCCATATGCGCACCAAAGATCAGGTCAGACTAAAATGTCCCTGGGTTTCTGATGTATTTCATTCAAATTTCAACTCTAAAGCCAGGGGGGTTGCTATTTTAGTTAGCAAATCAATTCAGTTTTCAGCTTCTAAAATTATTTCGGATAAAAATGGCAGATACTTAATTGTTATTGGTAAATTATTATTTATCAATTATTGTATTTATTGTTTGCTCTGGCTATAGAGCCTCTCTCAGTCTTTTTAAGGTCCTCTAACACTTTCACCGGAATTTCCCGATTAGGTACAGAATTCAAACTATCTCTTTATGCTGACAATTTATTGCTGTACGTTTCAAACCCTAGTCTTTCCATCTCGTCAATTTTATCTGCTTTTCGAAGATTTGGATCTTTTTCTGGTTACAGAGTAAATATTGCTAAAAGTGAATGCTATCCTATCAACGCGGCTGCATTAAAGCTTTCACACTCTGACATTCCGTTTAAGTTGAGCTGCTCTGGTTTTAAGTACCTGGGTGTCAGTGTAACAAGATCATTAAGCTCTCTTTTCGCTGCTAACTTTTTGCCTTTAATTTCTAAAATTAAATTGGACCTCCAAAGATGGAATAGTTTACCTCTTTCACTCATAGGTAGAATCAATGCAATTAAAATGAATGTTTTACCTAAATTCTTATTTTTGTTCAATAGTCTTCCACTGTTTCTGCCGAAACATTTCTTTAAAATGTTGGATCAGGTTATCTCTGGCTTCCTATGGTGTGGTAAATCACCCAGAATCCGCAAATCCACTCTTCATAGATGCAAATTCAGCGGTGGTTTGTCACTTCCAAACTTCCAGCTGTATTATTGGGCGGCCCATATCCACAAAATTTCATTTTGGTTTGGATCCCTGAACTTCCCATGGTGCAAGTTGGAAGCACAATCATGCTCCCAATCCTCACTAATTGCTCTTCTCACTTCCCCCATTACATCCAACCCCTCTGGCTTTACGAACAATCCAGTAGTTCGCTCTGTCTTAAAAGTTTGGTGCCAGTTTAGGAGGCATTTCAAACTCTACTCGGCATCTACACTAGCTCCTTTAATGAGGAACCACTTGTTTCAACCAGCACTCACAGATCCTGCCTTTTTGTTATGGGCTAATAAAGGGCTGTCATGTTTTAAGGATTTTTACAAAGGAGGTATTTTTCGCAGCTTTACAGACCTTGCATCAGAATTTCATCTTCCCCCTTCTCATTTATTCCGGTACTTTCAAATTAGACACTGTGCCAGGGCTCTGTTTCCCGGTTTTCCTGCTAGGCCACCAAACCTGTTCTGGGAGTTGTTTCTGAGTTGGGATCCTCTCCAAAGGTCATATATCTCTAAAGTTTACAATCAACTTCTGTCTTTTAATTCTTCACCCATTACTAAGATTAAGGCTGCTTGGGAACTCGAACTTGGTCTAAATTTGGGAGAGGATTGGTGGAATAATGCTCTTAAGAAAATTCATTCAAGCTCAATCTGTGCTCGACTTTCTCTTATACAGTTTAAAGTTCTCTTCAGAGTTCATCTCTCTAAAAATCGATTGTTGCAATTTTTCTCTGTTTCTGACATTTGTGAGAAATGTCGTGCGCCTACCTGTAATTTAACTCATATGTTTTATTCCTGTTCATCACTTCATAGTTTTTGGCAGACCTACTTTGTTACAATGTCAAAGATACTCTCAGTGGTTATTAAACCTTCTCCCCATGTTGCCATATTTGGGCTTCCAGTTAACTACAAACAGTTCACTTCCAATCAATTGGACGTCTTAGCATTTACTTCCTTATTGGCAAGACGCCGTCTTCTTTTCCACTGGAAACTAACTAAACCACCCTCTAGCAATCAGTGGCTAAAAGACACCATGTCTTTTCTAAAATTGGAGAGAATTAGATATTCAGTGAAAGGCAACTCTGCAAAATTTTATAACTTATGGCGCCCTTTCATGACATTTTTTCACTCTCTTCAGTCTCTTCCCTCAGATTGAGTGCTACACCCCATTCCACCCTCCCCCTCCCTCCCTTTTTTTTTTTTTTTTTTTCCCTCTGTTTTCATTATTTATTATTATAATTTTTTTTTTTTTTACTAGGTTTGTTCTTGTGTCTTGTTCACTTAAGAAAGAAAAATACTCATAGGAGGTAAATTGTATGCCTTTTGTCAGTTATGTACTGTTTACCTCTTCTACACCTGTATCCTGTTCGTTTCTATCGTTGCCACAAAGAAGGTGTGTATCACGGCATACTATGTTAAGAGTAAAAATTTTGCCTGTAATGTCTCCTTCCCTTCTAATAAAAATATTAATAAAAAAAAAAAAAAAAAAAAAATCTTTCTGGAGAACAACGTCATGGTTATTCCTGTGAGCAGGCTTCAAATTCACAGATATTTTATTTAAATTAAACACAAAAACTAATTTTTCCTTCATATATGAAGTCAAATTTAACTGGTTCATCACCTGTTGAGGTTTTACCCTGATGAGCTCATTCATGTTTCCCTGTTCAAATATTCAAACAAACCACAAACCGCTGCCTGCATCAGACATGAATTTATCTCGACTCAGATCAACTGTGATTTAGCTGAAAATAAAATGAAAAGACATAAAAACTTAAACGTTAAAGTAAAAACTCTGCATGAACTGAAAGTTCCCTGAAGGTGTTTTCTTTAAATGGAAAACTTAAATATGTCTTTTTGTCACTGGTTTACATAAACATATATTAACCCTGTTAATGTTGAGAGTTGCTGTGAAAGCAAAGATATTTAGACACAAATTTTTTTGTGCTCTGGATTTTGATTTCTTATTATTTATCTAAGAATATGCAGGATATTGAGCCCAAGAAATGTTTTTGTATTCACTTTAATTGCTTCTTTTTATTTCTTTAAAATGCATTTACATTGTTTTATAACAGCAGGTGACTTTTTCAAGTGTTTGTTTTATTTTTAATGCCAACTTTATTATTTATATATGCATATAAACAGAGACAAACTCATGAAGAAGTGACTTTTTTATTGTATTTATTTCTCTTTAAAGCAGAGTGTTTTTGTTTTAAGCTCCTGTTTGTAGTTTTAAATAATTTACAGACAAAAATTTCACAGGAAAATTTTTATTGAACAGAAATCAAATCAAATTTTGAAGCACAGTTTTGGTTGCAGGCAGTGTTGTGGTACTCGAGATCGGTCTTGGTCTCGAGTCCGGTCTTAAGACCGTTTTCTGATAGTCTCGGTCTCGTCTCGGACTCGACCGCATTTGGTCTCGGTCTTGTCTCGGTCTCGGGCTCTGAGGACTCGGCAATTTATTTCAAGACCAGTCGAGACCGCAACTGTGAAAATATCACTAAACGTACAGCATACTGTCCTGTTTATTTGTTAACATCTTTCTTTTCAGTGGATGCAAAACGCACCGATTAAAATCCAGGCGACTACTGTTTCTGTTACTCCCCCCTCCCTCCTCCGCTCCCCTCCCCCTCCCCACCTTCCACTCACGCGCGGCGCTCCAGGACATGCGCAGTGGTTTCCTCTCAGCGGCAGAAAATGTTTGTCTAATCGTCAGTAATATAATAGCGCTACATAAATAGTAAGAAATCCGATAGCCACAGCTAACTCAGCAGCGCTTCGCTTTCACAGACGGTGGGAACAACGTCTAACTTTTTTCGTCACTTAGAAAAGAAGCTCAAAGAAGGTAAGCTCTGCTAACGTGATGTTAGCAAAGCTAGCTGTACAGAGACACATAAGAATTTGTGATGAAAAAAAGTCACTCACTGTCTGAGTTATTGTGCGGAGGTGTTGATTGCCTTGTCGCACATATAGGACAACGCTGTGTCCAAAAGTCTGCAATATAGTGATGTGACATTCAGAAACAGTCGATTCTTCTCCACGGCTCTTTATTTATTAGATAGGACTGGAGTGTCACTCACTGAGAGCCGTTGTTCTATCAGGTAGCCATACGCTGTCAGAATAGCATACGTGCAGAGTACCATGCCTGCGCATGCGCATTAAGAAGTCCGATCGTCAGAGGAGTTGTCAGTTCACCATATGCAGCAAGTTATGACGAAAATAAGTCATTAAATTGTTTATAATATGACATAATATGATAACTAGATGGATATACATGCGTTGTCATGGTTTCAAAGTGTATTTAAAGCAGGTCTGGCTTTAGCTGGATGTCATACAACTGTTAATAACCAAGTGTATGATGATCTACGTCATGATTCTATGTTGCTGATTAAATAAAATCATATGGTAATGACAGCGTATGCATGTCTGAGCTAAGCATACCACTATCTGACAACGTATGCTGATCTGACAGAACACCGTGAGTTCGTGTTAAACCCGTTTTTTGTTCTAGTAATGCTCTGTGTACACTGCATCATTATTTAATTTAATTATGTACGTTGATATTTAAATTAACAAATAACTAAAACACAAGAAAGAAAGAGCATGCAGAGCATGCACATTGCTCTTTGATTGTTTTTGTTCAAAGTGGCAGCTGTAATGTCTGCCATGGTGTCAGACTACCTGGCTTCATGTACTGGGATAGAGAGTGAAAACAGTCACGATGAGCGCCTTCTGTTTGGTTACTTATTGCTTGTTGCTCCTTGGTCAGTGTTCATAGTTGAGCGTTATTTACCATCAGGGCATTTCCTCAATTGCTATGTTTAATGGTGCAACAGTGGTGGTTTCTTACATGAGCAATATGGGCAAATGTCCAGGGTGTTATGTTTTTAGGGATGGCACGAGACCATCACACATTGTAACACAGAAATGGAATATTTAATATTGGTAAAATGTATTAAGTATTTAATATCTAGTTGTTTTTATGGGAATATGGATCTTTCAGATTATTTTGAGAAGCAATTTTGATCATATTTCACATTTTATCATATCATGTAGAGCGCGGTGCTGGTCTTGGTCTTGACTCGGTCTCGACTTTCCTCGGTCTTGGTCTTGACTTGGTCTCGGACCCTAAAAGTCTTGGTCTTGTCTCGGTCTCGATACACTCTGGTCTTGGTCTTGTCTTGGTCTCGGGTTAGGTGGTCTTGAACACAACACTGGTTGCAGGAGACATTTTGTTCTCAACAAGTAGCAACGATCAGGACTACATGATGATGTTGTTCTTCCTTGCAGGACATGTACCTGAACGCTGGTGGTGTGACTGTGTCGTACTTCGAGTGGCTCAAGAATCTCAATCATGTCAGTTATGGGAGACTGACCTTCAAGTACGAGAGAGACTCAAACTACCACCTTCTCAGTGAGTACAAAACGCTCCGCAGTCCTAACATGACCTCCAGAATATGGTTTGGGGAAGAGGGTGAAGGGAAGGAAGGGTCAGGAGACGGAGAGAAACGATCTCAGAAACAATTGAATTAATCCTCTAAATGCGATTTTTTTTAAACCAATTAAAAAATTTTTTCCTTTTTGTCTTACAACCATGTATCACACACATCTGAGTTGTCGGATAAAACATAATGACACCTGCATCTGTGTCCCATTTGTAACAGATTTCTTCAGGTCCTTTTCCATATGTATTCTCTATGCGTTCAAGCATTTCTTCAGGATGTTCTGTGTAAAACATGTACTTGTCTTCCTTTCCATCTCTCTCAGAGACAAACAGAACCGCTGGGTTAGCTGTCATTTGACTTTCCCGTTGTTTTTTTTTATTCCATGGTGATGTTCCAGTCAAATGAAATTCAAAAGGCATCTACATAAAAAAAAAAAATCAAACAGAGACGTATTAATAAAAATTTACTTATTGCGTTGACATGATAAAAAAAACAATCGGGGTGAGATTTCTGTTAACATAACATATTACGCATTTGGAGGGAAAGTTTACATTAAAAGCTGCCTTAAAAGGGATTTTATCTGTTTCTTATTTTTCATCAACTGATCCTTCAGACAGATCACAGTAAAAGTTGGTTTGTTTACCTCTTGGGCCATCTTTCACTGTTTTTATGCTTCAAACAGTAACTGGTGGTGAAAACAAACAGGCTGACTGGTGTACCAGTTGTTTCCTAAAAACACAGAATAACAACGGTTGTTAAATATTTTACTGCTGCTTCACTGGTCGTATGAAAAGTTCTGCTGTAAACACATCTTTATAATTTTCTGGCAAAATGTGAAGCATTTGTGTTATTTTTTTATTTCTTTAAAACAGAAGATGGTCTGTTTTGATCTGCACTTGTGTCATGAAGAAAAGAAATAAAAGTAATGATAATGTGATTAAAAAATGTGAAGGCAAATAGAAATCTTACCCGGTTTAGTGGCTGAGGCGGCACTGATGTGGTTCTGCTAGCAGCTTCCAACAGTGTTTGTGTTTCTTTCCTGCCTTTTCCTGCTTATTTATACCCTCTCTGTATTTCACAGCAGCCAATCATATAGGGGTACATTTATTTTTCACTATGTGTGATGGAGAAGAATAAAATGTACTTTATAGAACCAGTTTGCCTTGAACTTCCAGATTTAAAGTACCGACGTTTTGCTGATATGTTTTCGTTGAGAAGACAATGACTGTTATAAAAAAATGCAGTCCTGGGTTGGGTGACCAGATGATCCACTTTGAGTCATCGCCCCACATTTTGATTCACATCTGTCATCCCAGAGATGAGTTTACCAACATTAGTATTGATTTTAGGTTTCAAAGTGAGCAATGTGGGACAAATGTTTCTACTGTGAAGCATGTGAGGTACTTTTCTGTTTTTTTCAGGGATAAATGCTGCATCTTTGGCCATTTCTACCTTTTAGTCTTTGTTACATGTCTCCTTGTTATGAAAGCATCTTAAAAAGCTCTAAACGAATCCACACGTCTGTCTTCTTTCCCTGTTGCCTCCTTCCAGTGTCTGTGCAGGAGAGTCTAGAGAGGAAGTTTGGGAAGCAGGGAGGACCCATCCCCATCGTTCCCACCGCCGACTTCCAGGCCAGAATTGCTGTGAGTATCGTCTGCTCTCCTCAGCTAAAGCAAAATCGATACAAGATCTGTACCAGAAAGCACTGCCTCCAGAAAATAGCCACATCATTCATTATGATATTTTAGGTTTAGAAAACTGATGCATCTCCATGATTTGGTGTTTAATAATCCTCATTTGCAGGGCGCCTCTGAGAAGGACATTGTTCACTCTGGTCTGGCCTACACCATGGAGCGCTCCGCCCGGGTGAGTTTGGCACCAAGTTAGGAAGGCAGAAGTTATGAACCAAAAGCTGCTCAGTTAATGCACCAATTTAAAAAACAGTTTTTAAATTAAACGCTTTATTGCAGCTTCACATTGCAGTAAGATGTTTTTTCCTTCTTCCGGTATTTCTTTCCTCCTTCCTTTGTCTTTGTGTTTGTGTGTTTCTTTCCCAGCTTGCACAAGAAGTTCTAGTTGTAAATTTTTGGTGAATTTGAGTGTTTTCTGTTTTGAAATGAGTCCAGATGAGTGGAGGACTCTGGAGATTTGAGTCTGTTTCATTTTTGTTAGACGTGTCCAAACTTTTCGTCACATGGGCCAAAATCGTTGAGTCAGAAGTGGGCCAAGAAAATAAAAATAAAATCAAACAAGTAAAGTTGTCCAGTTTTTGCTGTAGACCCAAAACTTAAAAATATTTTTTTTATTTATTTATTCAAATCTTCTGAAATAAAAGAAAGTTAATCTAGTTTTCTTTTTTTTTTGGGAGTGGGGGGCTGATTGAACAAATTTATTCTGTTTATAAAAAAAATAAAAATTTGGTCACCATCTTTCAAAACACTTGCTTTATTTAACCACGTTTAATAAATGAAATAAAAGCTGATATGGTGCAGCAAAGTCTTTGTGTTAAACTTGACATTTCCCAATATTAGAAAATTATATTGGTAATAATTTCACCCTGAATAAAATTAAAGTTTGCACAGATCAAATTTGTTTCCTTCTTGAATTACAGTTGGGGCCACACAAAATCACTCAAAGGGCCACAAATGGCCCCCGAGCCGCACTTTGGACACCCCTGATTTATGAAGTAGAAATGTTCTAGCAAATCATTTCTGCTGTTTCGCAGTACAAGAGAGTAACATTTCTGAAGCTGCTTATTAGTTGATTTTGCACCAATTAAATCAATAGAAACATTATATACTGTAGGCGATTCTGTTTTTCCCATTTTAAAAATAAATAAGTTTTCTATCATCTGCCTTTGCAGCAAATCATGCGCACAGCAAGCAAGTACAACCTGGGTCTGGACCTGCGGACGGCCGCCTACGTCAACGCCATCGAGAAGGTCTTCAAGGTCTACAACGAAGCTGGGCTGACCTTCACATAAACGCCAACCTGCACTGCTCTCCGTTCCTCCGCTCTCCCTGCTAGTCATCCCTCTCTCCGGCTCCCCTCTACCTCCTCAGACAGCCTTCTGAACATATCACCGTTTACCGCAGCTCCCCACACGCGCAGCCACAACCTCACAATTTCCTCTGCGATATCTGTGCAGCCGTCGACACGCCGCCCTGACCTCGGAGTTGGAGCAGACATCGGTGTTTGTGAAGAGAGAGAAGACTCTTTCCCTCCCTCTGCAGCCCTGTAGGTGTTTGTGTTGTGGCAGCCATGTTTCACGGCGCTCCTATCGTAGTAGCTGAATGCATGTGTAGCCGTTTCTGATGCCTTATTTCGGGATGAGGTGGCGCCTCGAAGGGAGCCGGCCACTTCAGTCTAACGTTGATTAAAAGGGATTTAGATTTAACTCCATGTGAATTAGTCGGATTAGTTGTTTTTAATCTTTCTGGTGAAAAGATTAGCGATTCTAAATTTCAAGGATTCAAGTGTTTTTACTGTCCTCTTCATATTTCTGCTTCCCTTGTTGCTTTAGCTTAACGCAGCTTCTCTAGACGCCGCCGGCCTCTAGAGAGGAGCAGAGGTTTGGCGAGCGCGTTGTGATCACCTTGTTAATTCTCGTCTGTTTAACCGTCCTATTGCTGCATTGAAACAAGTTTTTTTTTTGGAGGAAACTGCTTTTTATTTTTATTGTATTCAATTTTTTTCTTTTTTTGAAACGACAAATAAAATGTTCTTAAAAAGGCGAGTGATTTCTTTAAACTTCTTTACGGCACCTTTACAGGAAATCAGCATAACGTGTACAAACGATGAGGTCTTCATGTGGATACTCTGATTTTTATCTAGGGGTGAATTGATAAATCAACCCAGATTTTCTTAATTTAAGGAGATTGAGGATCAGTCGATACATCTGAAGTGGATCTTATTGATCGTTGTCCTCTTGTTCTGCTGTGAGAGATTTTGACTGACAAACGCACCAAGTCATGTCGGCACGTTCAGTTAGTAACCCCTCTGTTGTCAACTCTGTGTCTTTCTTGCTATATTTAGCAACATTTCAGACAAATTGGGGAAAATCGGAATCAGCAGGTCAGACTTTTTAAAAATCTGTAATCGGTCAGAAAACTAGTTTTATCACAAAAGTTGGAAAATCCCCAAAGAAAAGGTCTAGGTCTGGAAAAAATATTTGATATTTCTACACTTTTATTCATTTTCCAGTTATCAAGAATCAAAAATTGGGATTTTTCTGAGTAAATTCCAAAAATCTGATTTTGGTGTGAGAAATGAGTTTCCCTCACAGTAGAATCCTTTTTATTGGTTTCTATTTCTTGGACACCAAAGCTGCTTGTGAAACCAAGTTGATCCAATGATGTTGCCTTTGATTCCCATTGACAGTTGTAGGCACTGTGTAAGATACTGATTGCACATAAGCTCTCCACATGACTCCACTTGAGATAACGTGCCTATCCCTTTACAGGAAACGATTACTCCAGAGTTACCAGTTTGCTGCATTTCTGCTTGCAGCTCCAAATTAAATTTACTTTAAGTCTGTTGACTTTATTATTCCTCCACAACAAATAAAGACATAAACACCATAGTTGGATTCAACAAAACCTTTTTTATTTTCACATTTACGGTTTATAAAATCAGCGAATTTGATGTGATGCCAACTTAAACACAGTGCGTGACTCAGGTTGGTTGTGTGTGTGTGTGTGTCGTGTTGGTTTGTGTTTCTTTTTCTCTGAAGTGTGTGTGATTACATGGGTGTGTCATTCTGTAAGGAAACATGCAGTCGTCGGTTTCAGTTGACCTCAAAGTAAAACGTAAAAAAAAAGAAAATGCACACACACTCTTCTGGCTGAACCTCCTCTACTTGAACACACGTACACACACTCTTAAAGCGATGGCTGATGGCGTGATGCTCGGCGGCAGGGGAAGGGACTATCCGACCGGCCCAGACGGCAGAGAGGGAACACGTTCAGCGTAGATAACCACACAGAGCTTAGCTAAAAACGAAACATAAAGCCTTCATTCCTCTCCTTTTCATCAAACTGGACTCACTGGTACATCTGTGGTTTAGATGAACCCAGAAACTCAGCTGGATGTTTCCCGTAATTGCACGCAAACCGGTTTCCCAAAGCTCGACTCGCACACGAGGGGAAAAGATGAATATTTCTTTTTTTCTTTAATTTTTAGCATTTTCCGTTACGTATTTTCTGTTGAAACAAGCACATCTATGTCTAGAAGTGAGCATTTTTTCCTTCTTCTGCCAAAGGGATTTTAACACCAACCCGAAAATATCCTGACAAAAATGTAATTTGTCTGTAAAGGAGATTAACACAAAAAACCAGCCATCTTGCTACTAATATAACTGTTTAGTTGTTTTGTTTTAGCTTTGAAATAATTTTATTTTGCAGAAACAGTGGACAGATGTAATCTGCTATCTGATTCAGTGATAGGTTTTGTTTTTACTTATTGTTGCTTTTGGTGCATAGAATTTAAAATCCAATTGTTCATCATTGGTGCAAATTTGTAAGTGTTGAATCAAAAGGCAACTGGACTTCTTGTCTTTTCCAAGAATTTCTCACCCCTCATCCAAAAGGCTCCTTCAGTTCATTGGAAGCAGCTTTTATTGCCTTTACGTTGCAGCCAGAACAACCACACGACTTTCTGACCTGAACCTCCATCCGGGTCAAATATTTGGGTTGTTCTGGTCACGTTTCGGAGGCGGAGGGAGGGTTTATCTACACGAACACACAGGTGAGGCCGGGGAAGCAGAGGGGGCGCTACAGGCTGCAGTGGGGGTTAGGCGGTGAGGGGAAAGCCGAGGTGCGGCGTCTGGAAGAGTCTGTTCTGATTTTGGTTCCGAAAATTCACAAAAAAATATGCTGAACATCTGGAGTCGGGTACGGCGAGGCGAGGAAGGCGAGGGGCAGCTGGAGGGTCCGGAAGGAGACTAGTACCCCTAGAAATGAGAACAACGGATTTAGAGCAACACATGACTGCTAGAAATAAATTAATAACAGTGTTTGAAGCCTAAACACTGATTTTAACAAAGGTCGTCCTTATCGATGGTAGATGTCTTCAAAAATCAGACAGAATTGGTGCTAAAATTTTTGTTTGTGCTGCTATCATTTTAAAGATATCAAGAAATGTTTCCAGAGGTCATGAAAGGTCAACCAGCCGCCCCACCTTCAATAAGACAAAGTTGGTGTCAATCAACTCAACTACGTTTGTGCTGCTTTGGCTTTGAAGATGTATGT
This sequence comes from Poecilia mexicana, assembly GCF_051168715.1. NCBI lineage: Eukaryota > Metazoa > Chordata > Actinopteri > Cyprinodontiformes > Poeciliidae > Poecilia > Poecilia mexicana. Next base: position 17,340,822 of record NW_028263388.1, read on the forward strand.
TAAAGTTTGAAGGTCATCTTGATTTAGTAAAAGTGTGTGTGTGTGTGTGGGGGGGCGTCTGGTTGACCTGTTGACCTTTAAACTTTCAAAGCCAAAGCAGCACAAACAAAAAAAATTGCTGCATAAAAACCAGCCCAATCAGTTGATTGCCACCAATTTTGATTTGCACAATGTGGGGCGGCTGGTTGACCTTTCATGACCTCTGGAAACATTTCTTAATATCTTTAAAATGAGAGCAGCACAAACAAAAATGTTGCTGCACAAACATTTAACAAAAAATTGTCTGATCTGAAGAATGTGTTTCTAGTGCAAATATCTTATTGCACTTCAAAACACACAAAACTAACTTACAGGTAACTTTTCAGCAGTTGTAGAAACTCATTTTAAGTAAATAATTACTTAATATTGATTAAAAAGTGTTAATTCCAGATAAATTTACTCATAATAAGACAATTTCCCCATAATAGCACTTTTTCATCAATATCAAGGAAATATTCACTTAAATTTCTACAACTGCAGAAAAGTTACTTGTAAGTTAGTTTTCTTATTTCAAGTATATTTCCACTAGACTTAAAATACTTTGTAAGATTGTGTTTTTGCAGTGATCCTCTTTTTCTTCTCAATCCTGTCAATTTTTGTCCTAAGAAAAACTTCCATAGTTGATGATACTGATGGGGAAAATTATGTAAAATACATATAATAAGCTGTGCAACTTGTTTATCTCTATCAATAAGTCAGTACACAGTTCACAGGAAAATTTTTATTGAACAGAAATCAAATCAAATTTTGAAGCACAGTTTTGGTTGCAGGAGACATTTTGTTCTCAACAAGTAGCAACGATCAGGACTACATGATGTTGTTCTTCCTTGCAGGACATGTACCTGAACGCTGGTGGTGTGACTGTGTCGTACTTCGAGTGGCTCAAGAATCTCAATCATGTCAGTTATGGGAGACTGACCTTCAAGTACGAGAGAGACTCAAACTACCACCTTCTCAGTGAGTACAAAACGCTCCGCAGTCCTAACATGACCTCCAGAATATGGTTTGGGGAAGAGGGTGAAGGGAAGGAAGGGTCAGGAGACGGAGAGAAACGATCTCAGAAACAATTGAATTAATCCTCTAAATGCGATTTTTTTTAAACCAATTAAAAAATTTTTTCCTTTTTGTCTTACAACCATGTATCACACACATCTGAGTTGTCGGATAAAACATAATGACACCTGCATCTGTGTCCCATTTGTAACAGATTTCTTCAGGTCCTTTTCCATATGTATTCTCTATGCGTTCAAGCATCTTTCCAGGTTCTTTTGTGTAAAACATGTACTTGTCTTCCTGTCCATCTCTCTCAGAGACAAACAGAACCTCTGGGTTATCTCTCATTTGTTTTTCCCGTTCTGTTTTTCTACGCCATGCTGTTTCACCATTTTGAGTAAATCTTTGCGGCATCTGCATAAAAAAGAAAATCCAAAAGAGACGTATTAATAAAAATTTACTTAGGACGTTGACATGATAAAAAAACAATTGGGGTGAGATTTCTGTTAACATATTACGCATTTGGAGGGAAAGTTTACATTAAAAGCTGCCTTAAAAGGGATTTTATCTGTTTCTTATTTTTCATCAACTGATCCTTCAGACAGATCACAGTAAAAGTTAGTTTGTTTACCTCTTCGGCCATCTTTCACTGGTTTTATGCTTCAAACAGTAACTGGTGGTGAAAACAAACAGGCTGACTGGTGTACCAGTTGTTTCCTAAAAACACAGAATAACAACGGTTGTTAAATATTTTACTGCTGCTTCGCTGGTCGTATGAAAAGTTCTGCTGTAAACACATCTTTATAATTTTCTGGCAAAATGTGAAGCATTTGTGTTATTTTTTTATTTCTTTAAAACAGAAGATGGTCTGTTTTGATCTGCACTTGTGTCATGAAGAAAAGAAATAAAAGTAATGATAATGTGATTAAAAAATGTGAAGGCAAATAGAAATCTTACCCGGTTTAGTGGCTGAGGCGGCACTGATGTGGTTCTGCTAGCAGCTTCCAACAGTGTTTGTGTTTCTTTCCTGCCTTTTCCTGCTTATTTATACCTTCTCTGTATTTCACAGCAGCCAATCATATAGGGGTAAATTTATTTTTCACTATGTGTGATGGAGAAGAATAAAATGTACTTTGTAGAACCAGTTTGCCTTGAACTTCCAGATTTAAAGTACCGACGTTTTGCTGATATGTTTTCGTTGAGAAGACAATGACTGTTATAAAAAAATGCAGTCCTGGGTTGGGTGACCAGATGATCCACTGTGTGTTTCCGTCCTGCATTTTGATTCACATCTGTCATCCCAGAGATGAGTTTACCAACATTAGTATTGATTTTAGGTTTCAAAGTGAGCAATGTGGGACAAATGTTTCTACTGTGAAGCATGTGAGGTACTTTTCTGTTTTATTCAGGGATAAATGCTGCATCTTTGGCCATTTCTACCTTTTAGTCTTTGTTACATGTCTCCTTGTTATGAAAGCATCTTAAAAAGCTCTAAACGAATCCACACGTCTGTCTTCTTTCCCTGTTGCCTCCTTCCAGTGTCTGTGCAGGAGAGTCTAGAGAGGAAGTTTGGGAAGCAGGGAGGACCCATCCCCATCGTTCCCACCGCCGACTTCCAGGCCAGAATTGCTGTGAGTATCGTCTGCTCTCCTCAGCTAAAGCAAAATCGATACAAGATCTGTACCAGAAAGCACTGCCTCCAGAAAATAGCCACGTTTTCTACAGGATAAACATAATTCATTATGATGTTTTAGGTTTAGAAAACTGATGCATCTCCATGATTTGGTGTTTAATAATCCTCATTTGCAGGGCGCCTCTGAGAAGGACATTGTTCACTCTGGTCTGGCCTACACCATGGAGCGCTCCGCCCGGGTGAGTTTGGCACCAAGTTAGGAAGGCAGAAGTTATGAACTAAAAGCTGCTCAGTTAATGCACCAATTTAAAAAACAGTTTTTAAATTAAACGCTTTATTGCAGCTTCACATTGCAGTAAGATGTTTTTTCCTTCTTCCGGTATTTCTTTCCTCCTTCCTTTGTCTTTGTGTTTGTGTGTTTCTTTCCCACCTTGCACAAGAAGTACTAGTTGTAAATTTTTGGTGAATTTGAGTGTTTTCTGTTTTGAAATGAGTCCAAATGAGTGGAGGACTCTGGAGATTTGAGTCCGTTTCATTACTGTTAGGGGTGTCCAAACTTTTCGTCATGGCCCATGTGACGTTTATAAAAATAAATAAAAAAAAATTTGGTCACCATCTTTCAAAACACTTGCTTTATTTAACCACGTTTAATAAATTAAATAAAAGCTGATATGGTGCAGCAAAGTCTTTGTGTTAAACTTGACATTTCCCAGTATTAGAAAACTATATTGGTAATAATTTCACCGTGAATAAAATTAAAGTTTGCACCTGCATCCACCGGGACAGATCAGATTTATTTCCATCTTGAATTACAGTTGGGGCCACACAAAATCACTCAAAGGGCCACAAATGGTCCCCAAGCCGCACTTTGGACACCCCTGATTTATGAAGTAGAAATGTTCTAATGAATCATTTCTGCTGTTTCGCAGTACAAGAGAGCAACATTTCCAAATAAATTTTCTTTTCTGAAGCTGCTTATTAGTTGATTTTGCACTAATTAAATCAATAGAAACATTATATACTGTAGGCAATTCTGTTTTTCTCATTTTAAAAATAAATAAGTTTTCTATCATCTGCCTTTGCAGCAAATCATGCGCACAGCAAGCAAGTACAACCTGGGTCTGGACCTGCGGACGGCCGCCTACGTCAACGCCATCGAGAAGGTCTTCAAGGTCTACAACGAAGCTGGGCTGACCTTCACATAAACGCCAACCTGCACTGCTCTCCGTTCCTCCGCTCTCCCTGCTAGTCATCCCTCTCTCCGGCTCCCCTCTACCTCCTCAGACAGCCTTCTGAACATATCACCGTTTACCGCAGCTCCCCACACGCGCAGCCACAACCTCACAATTTCCTCTGCGATATCTGTGCAGCCGTCGACACGCCGCCCTGACCTCGGAGTTGGAGCAGACATCGGTGTTTGTGAAGAGAGAGAAGACTCTTTCCCTCCCTCTGCAGCCCTGTAGGTGTTTGTGTTGTGGCAGCCATGTTTCACGGCGCTCCTATCGTAGTAGCTGAATGCATGTGTAGCCGTTTCTGATGCCTTATTTCGGGATGAGGTGGCGCCTCGAAGGGAGCCGGCCACTTCAGTCTAACGTTGATTAAAAGGGATTTAGATTTAACTCCATGTGAATTAGTCGGATTAGTTGTTTTTAATCTTTCTGGTGAAAAGATTAGCGATTCTAAATTTCAAGGATTCAAGTGTCTTTACTGTCCTCTTCATATTTCTGCTTCCCTTGTTGCTTTAGCTTAACGCAGCTTCTCTAGACGCCGCCGGCCTCTAGAGAGGAGCAGAGGTTTGGCGAGCGCGTTGTGATCACCTTGTTAATTCTCGTCTGTTTAACCGTCCTATTGCTGCATTGAAACAAGTTTTTTTTTGGAGGAAACTGCTTTTTATTTTTATTGTATTCAATTTTTTTTTTTTTTTGAAACGACAAATAAAATGTTCTTAAAAAGGCGAGTGATTTCTTTAAACTTCTTTACGACACCTTTACAGGAAATCGGCATAACGTGTACAAACGATGAGGTTTTCATGTGGATACTCTGATTTTTATCTAGGGGTGAATTGATAAATCAACCCAGATTTTCTTAATTTTAGGGGATTGAGGATCAGTCGATACATCTGAAGTCGATCTTATTGATCGTTGTCCTCTTTTGTTCTGCTGTGAGAGATTTTGACTGACAAACGCACCAAGTCATGTCGGCACGTTCAGTTAGTAACCCCTCTGTTGTCAACTCTGTGTCTTTCTTGCTATATTTAGCAACATTTCAGACAAATTGGGGAAAATCGGAATCAGCAGGTCAGACTTTTTAAAAATCTGTAATCGGTCAGAAAACTAGTTTTATCACAAAAGTTGGAAAATCCCCAAAGAAAAGGTCTAGGTCTGGAAAAAATATTTGATATTTCTACACTTTTATTCATTTTCCAGTTATCAAGAATCAAAAATTGGGATTTTTCTGAGTAAATTCCAAAAATCTGATTTTGGTGTGAGAAATGAGTTTCCCTCACAGTAGAATCCTTTTTATTGGTTTCTATTTCTTGGACACCAAAGCTGCTTGTGAAACCAAGTTGATCCAATGATGTTGCCTTTGATTCCCATTGACAGTTGTAGGCACTGTGTAAGATACTGATTGCACATAAGCTCTCCACATGACTCCACTTGAAATAATGTGCCTATCCCTTTACAGGAAACGATTACTCCAGAGTTACCAGTTTGCTGCATTTCTGCTTGCAGCTCCAAATTAAATTTACTTTAAGTCTGTTGACTTTATTATTCCTCCACAACAAATAAAGACATAAACACCATAGTTGGATTCAACAAAACCTTTTTTATTTTCACATTTACGGTTTATAAAATCAGCGAATTTGATGTGATGCCAACTTAAACACAGTGCGTGACTCAGGTTGGTTGTGTGTGTGTGTGTGTCGTGTTGGTTTGTGTTTCTTTTTCTCTGAAGTGTGTGTGATTACATGGGTGTGTCGTTCTGTAAGGAAACATGCAGTCGTCGGTTTCAGTTGACCTCAAAGTAAAACGTAAAAAAAAAGAAAATGCACACACACTCTTCTGGTTGAACCTCCTCTACTTGAACACACGTACACACACTCTTAAAGCGATGGCTGATGGCGTGATGCTCGGCGGCAGGGGAAGGGACTATCCGACCGGCCCAGACGGCAGAGAGGGAACACGTTCAGCGTAGATAACCACACAGAGCTTAGCTAAAAACGAAACATAAAGCCTTCATTCCTCTCCTTTTCATCAAACTGGACTCACTGGTACATCTGTGGTTTAGATGAACCCAGAAACTCAACTGGATGTTTCCCGTAATTGCACGCAAACCGGTTTCCCAAAGCTCGACTCGCACACGAGGGGAAAAGATGAATATTTCTTTTTTTCTTTAATTTTTAGCATTTTCCGTTACGTATTTTCTGTTGAAACAAGCACATCTATGTCTAGAAGTGAGCATTTTTTCCTTCTTCTGCCAAAGGGATTTTAACACCAACCCGAAAATATCCTGACAAAAATGTAATTTGTCTGTAAAGGAGATTAACACAAAAAACCAGCCATCTTGCTACTAATATAACTGTTTAGTTGTTTTGTTTTAGCTTTGAAATAATTTTATTTTGCAGAAACAGTGGACAGATGTAATCTGCTATCTGATTCAGTGATAGGTTTTGTTTTTACTTATTGTTGCTTTTGGTGCATAGAATTTAAAATCCAATTGTTCATCATTGGTGCAAATTTGTAAGTGTTGAATCAAAAGGCAACTGGACTTCTTGTCTTTTCCAAGAATTTCTCACCCCTCATCCAAAAGGCTCCTTCAGTTCATTGGAAGCAGCTTTTATTGCCTTTACGTTGCAGCCAGAACAACCACACGACTTTCTGACCTGAACCTCCATCCGGGTCAAATATTTGGGTTGTTCTGGTCACGTTTCGGAGGCGGAGGGAGGGTTTATCTACACGAACACACAGGTGAGGCCGGGGAAGCAGAGGGGGCGCTACAGGCTGCAGTGGGGGTTAGGCGGTGAGGGGAAAGCCGAGGTGCGGCGTCTGGAAGAGTCTGTTCTGATTTTGGTTCCGAAAATTCACAAAAAAATATGCTGAACATCTGGAGTCGGGTACGGCGAGGCGAGGAAGGCGAGGGGCAGCTGGAGGGTCCGGAAGGAGACTAGTACCCCTAGAAATGAGAACAACGGATTTAGAGCAACACATGACTGCTAGAAATAAATTAATAACAGTGTTTGAAGCCTAAACACTGATTTTAACAAAGGTCGTCCTTATCGATGGTAGATGTCTTCAAAAATCAGACAGAATTGGTGCTAAAATTTTTGTTTGTGCTGCTATCATTTTAAAGATATCAAGAAATGTTTCCAGAGGTCATGAAAGGTCAACCAGCCGCCCCACCTTCAATAAGACAAAGTTGGTGTCAATCAACTCAACTACGTTTGTGCTGCTTTGGCTTTGAAGATGTATGTTAAAGTTTGAAGGTCATCTTGATTTAGTAAAAGTGTGTGTGTGTGTGTGGGGGGGCGTCTGGTTGACCTGTTGACCTTTAAACTTTCAAAGCCAAAGCAGCACAAACAAAAAAAATTGCTGCATAAAAACCAGCCCAATCAGTTGATTGCCACCAATTTTGATTTGCACAATGTGGGGCGGCTGGTTGACCTTTCATGACCTCTGGAAACATTTCTTAATATCTTTAAAATGAGAGCAGCACAAACAAAAATGTTGCTGCACAAACATTTAACAAAAAATTGTCTGATCTGAAGAATGTGTTTCTAGTGCAAATATCTTATTGCACTTCAAAACACACAAAACTAACTTACAGGTAACTTTTCAGCAGTTGTAGAAACTCATTTTAAGTAAATAATTACTTAATATTGATTAAAAAGTGTTAATTCCAGATAAATTTACTCATAATAAGACAATTTCCCCATAATAGCACTTTTTCATCAATATCAAGGAAATATTCACTTAAATTTCTACAACTGCAGAAAAGTTACTTGTAAGTTAGTTTTCTTATTTCAAGTATATTTCCACTAGACTTAAAATACTTTGTAAGATTGTGTTTTTGCAGTGATCCTCTTTTTCTTCTCAATCCTGTCAATTTTTGTCCTAAGAAAAACTTCCATAGTTGATGATACTGATGGGGAAAATTATGTAAAATACATATAATAAGCTGTGCAACTTGTTTATCTCTATCAATAAGTCAGTACACAGTTCACAGGAAAATTTTTATTGAACAGAAATCAAATCAAATTTTGAAGCACAGTTTTGGTTGCAGGAGACATTTTGTTCTCAACAAGTAGCAACGATCAGGACTACATGATGTTGTTCTTCCTTGCAGGACATGTACCTGAACGCTGGTGGTGTGACTGTGTCGTACTTCGAGTGGCTCAAGAATCTCAATCATGTCAGTTATGGGAGACTGACCTTCAAGTACGAGAGAGACTCAAACTACCACCTTCTCAGTGAGTACAAAACGCTCCGCAGTCCTAACATGACCTCCAGAATATGGTTTGGGGAAGAGGGTGAAGGGAAGGAAGGGTCAGGAGACGGAGAGAAACGATCTCAGAAACAATTGAATTAATCCTCTAAATGCGATTTTTTTTAAACCAATTAAAAAATTTTTTCCTTTTTGTCTTACAACCATGTATCACACACATCTGAGTTGTCGGATAAAACATAATGACACCTGCATCTGTGTCCCATTTGTAACAGATTTCTTCAGGTCCTTTTCCATATGTATTCTCTATGCGTTCAAGCATCTTTCCAGGTTCTTTTGTGTAAAACATGTACTTGTCTTCCTGTCCATCTCTCTCAGAGACAAACAGAACCTCTGGGTTATCTCTCATTTGTTTTTCCCGTTCTGTTTTTCTACGCCATGCTGTTTCACCATTTTGAGTAAATCTTTGCGGCATCTGCATAAAAAAGAAAATCCAAAAGAGACGTATTAATAAAAATTTACTTAGGACGTTGACATGATAAAAAAACAATTGGGGTGAGATTTCTGTTAACATATTACGCATTTGGAGGGAAAGTTTACATTAAAAGCTGCCTTAAAAGGGATTTTATCTGTTTCTTATTTTTCATCAACTGATCCTTCAGACAGATCACAGTAAAAGTTAGTTTGTTTACCTCTTCGGCCATCTTTCACTGGTTTTATGCTTCAAACAGTAACTGGTGGTGAAAACAAACAGGCTGACTGGTGTACCAGTTGTTTCCTAAAAACACAGAATAACAACGGTTGTTAAATATTTTACTGCTGCTTCGCTGGTCGTATGAAAAGTTCTGCTGTAAACACATCTTTATAATTTTCTGGCAAAATGTGAAGCATTTGTGTTATTTTTTTATTTCTTTAAAACAGAAGATGGTCTGTTTTGATCTGCACTTGTGTCATGAAGAAAAGAAATAAAAGTAATGATAATGTGATTAAAAAATGTGAAGGCAAATAGAAATCTTACCCGGTTTAGTGGCTGAGGCGGCACTGATGTGGTTCTGCTAGCAGCTTCCAACAGTGTTTGTGTTTCTTTCCTGCCTTTTCCTGCTTATTTATACCTTCTCTGTATTTCACAGCAGCCAATCATATAGGGGTAAATTTATTTTTCACTATGTGTGATGGAGAAGAATAAAATGTACTTTGTAGAACCAGTTTGCCTTGAACTTCCAGATTTAAAGTACCGACGTTTTGCTGATATGTTTTCGTTGAGAAGACAATGACTGTTATAAAAAAATGCAGTCCTGGGTTGGGTGACCAGATGATCCACTGTGTGTTTCCGTCCTGCATTTTGATTCACATCTGTCATCCCAGAGATGAGTTTACCAACATTAGTATTGATTTTAGGTTTCAAAGTGAGCAATGTGGGACAAATGTTTCTACTGTGAAGCATGTGAGGTACTTTTCTGTTTTATTCAGGGATAAATGCTGCATCTTTGGCCATTTCTACCTTTTAGTCTTTGTTACATGTCTCCTTGTTATGAAAGCATCTTAAAAAGCTCTAAACGAATCCACACGTCTGTCTTCTTTCCCTGTTGCCTCCTTCCAGTGTCTGTGCAGGAGAGTCTAGAGAGGAAGTTTGGGAAGCAGGGAGGACCCATCCCCATCGTTCCCACCGCCGACTTCCAGGCCAGAATTGCTGTGAGTATCGTCTGCTCTCCTCAGCTAAAGCAAAATCGATACAAGATCTGTACCAGAAAGCACTGCCTCCAGAAAATAGCCACGTTTTCTACAGGATAAACATCATTCATTATGATGTTTTAGGTTTAGAAAACTGATGCATCTCCATGATTTGGTGTTTAATAATCCTCATTTGCAGGGCGCCTCGGAGAAGGACATTGTTCACTCTGGTCTGGCCTACACCATGGAGCGCTCCGCCCGGGTGAGTTTGGCACCAAGTTAGGAAGGCAGAAGTTATGAACTAAAAGCTGCTCAGTTAATGCACCAATTTAAAAAACAGTTTTTAAATTAAACGCTTTATTGCAGCTTCACATTGCAGTAAGATGTTTTTTCCTTCTTCCGGTATTTCTTTCCTCCTTCCTTTGTCTTTGTGTTTGTGTGTTTCTTTCCCACCTTGCACAAGAAGTACTAGTTGTAAATTTTTGGTGAATTTGAGTGTTTTCTGTTTTGAAATGAGTCCAAATGAGTGGAGGACTCTGGAGATTTGAGTCCGTTTCATTACTGTTAGGGGTGTCCAAACTTTTCGTCATGGCCCATGTGACGTTTATAAAAATAAATAAAAAAAAATTTGGTCACCATCTTTCAAAACACTTGCTTTATTTAACCACGTTTAATAAATTAAATAAAAGCTGATATGGTGCAGCAAAGTCTTTGTGTTAAACTTGACATTTCCCAGTATTAGAAAACTATATTGGTAATAATTTCACCGTGAATAAAATTAAAGTTTGCACCTGCATCCACCGGGACAGATCAGATTTATTTCCATCTTGAATTACAGTTGGGGCCACACAAAATCACTCAAAGGGCCACAAATGGTCCCCAAGCCGCACTTTGGACACCCCTGATTTATGAAGTAGAAATGTTCTAATGAATCATTTCTGCTGTTTCGCAGTACAAGAGAGCAACATTTCCAAATAAATTTTCTTTTCTGAAGCTGCTTATTAGTTGATTTTGCACTAATTAAATCAATAGAAACATTATATACTGTAGGCAATTCTGTTTTTCTCATTTTAAAAATAAATAAGTTTTCTATCATCTGCCTTTGCAGCAAATCATGCGCACAGCAAGCAAGTACAACCTGGGTCTGGACCTGCGGACGGCCGCCTACGTCAACGCCATCGAGAAGGTCTTCAAGGTCTACAACGAAGCTGGGCTGACCTTCACATAAACGCCAACCTGCACTGCTCTCCGTTCCTCCGCTCTCCCTGCTAGTCATCCCTCTCTCCGGCTCCCCTCTACCTCCTCAGACAGCCTTCTGAACATATCACCGTTTACCGCAGCTCCCCACACGCGCAGCCACAACCTCACAATTTCCTCTGCGATATCTGTGCAGCCGTCGACACGCCGCCCTGACCTCGGAGTTGGAGCAGACATCGGTGTTTGTGAAGAGAGAGAAGACTCTTTCCCTCCCTCTGCAGCCCTGTAGGTGTTTGTGTTGTGGCAGCCATGTTTCACGGCGCTCCTATCGTAGTAGCTGAATGCATGTGTAGCCGTTTCTGATGCCTTATTTCGGGATGAGGTGGCGCCTCGAAGGGAGCCGGCCACTTCAGTCTAACGTTGATTAAAAGGGATTTAGATTTAACTCCATGTGAATTAGTCGGATTAGTTGTTTTTAATCTTTCTGGTGAAAAGATTAGCGATTCTAAATTTCAAGGATTCAAGTGTCTTTACTGTCCTCTTCATATTTCTGCTTCCCTTGTTGCTTTAGCTTAACGCAGCTTCTCTAGACGCCGCCGGCCTCTAGAGAGGAGCAGAGGTTTGGCGAGCGCGTTGTGATCACCTTGTTAATTCTCGTCTGTTTAACCGTCCTATTGCTGCATTGAAACAAGTTTTTTTTTGGAGGAAACTGCTTTTTATTTTTATTGTATTCAATTTTTTTTTTTTTTTTTGAAACGACAAATAAAATGTTCTTAAAAAGGCGAGTGATTTCTTTAAACTTCTTTACGACACCTTTACAGGAAATCGGCATAACGTGTACAAACGATGAGGTTTTCATGTGGATACTCTGATTTTTATCTAGGGGTGAATTGATAAATCAACCCAGATTTTCTTAATTTTAGGGGATTGAGGATCAGTCGATACATCTGAAGTCGATCTTATTGATCGTTGTCCTCTTTTGTTCTGCTGTGAGAGATTTTGACTGACAAACGCACCAAGTCATGTCGGCACGTTCAGTTAGTAACCCCTCTGTTGTCAACTCTGTGTCTTTCTTGCTATATTTAGCAACATTTCAGACAAATTGGGGAAAATCGGAATCAGCAGGTCAGACTTTTTAAAAATCTGTAATCGGTCAGAAAACTAGTTTTATCACAAAAGTTGGAAAATCCCCAAAGAAAAGGTCTAGGTCTGGAAAAAATATTTGATATTTCTACACTTTTATTCATTTTCCAGTTATCAAGAATCAAAAATTGGGATTTTTCTGAGTAAATTCCAAAAATCTGATTTTGGTGTGAGAAATGAGTTTCCCTCACAGTAGAATCCTTTTTATTGGTTTCTATTTCTTGGACACCAAAGCTGCTTGTGAAACCAAGTTGATCCAATGATGTTGCCTTTGATTCCCATTGACAGTTGTAGGCACTGTGTAAGATACTGATTGCACATAAGCTCTCCACATGACTCCACTTGAAATAATGTGCCTATCCCTTTACAGGAAACGATTACTCCAGAGTTACCAGTTTGCTGCATTTCTGCTTGCAGCTCCAAATTAAATTTACTTTAAGTCTGTTGACTTTATTATTCCTCCACAACAAATAAAGACATAAACACCATAGTTGGATTCAACAAAACCTTTTTTATTTTCACATTTACGGTTTATAAAATCAGCGAATTTGATGTGATGCCAACTTAAACACAGTGCGTGACTCAGGTTGGTTGTGTGTGTGTGTGTGTCGTGTTGGTTTGTGTTTCTTTTTCTCTGAAGTGTGTGTGATTACATGGGTGTGTCGTTCTGTAAGGAAACATGCAGTCGTCGGTTTCAGTTGACCTCAAAGTAAAACGTAAAAAAAAAGAAAATGCACACACACTCTTCTGGTTGAACCTCCTCTACTTGAACACACGTACACACACTCTTAAAGCGATGGCTGATGGCGTGATGCTCGGCGGCAGGGGAAGGGACTATCCGACCGGCCCAGACGGCAGAGAGGGAACACGTTCAGCGTAGATAACCACACAGAGCTTAGCTAAAAACGAAACATAAAGCCTTCATTCCTCTCCTTTTCATCAAACTGGACTCACTGGTACATCTGTGGTTTAGATGAACCCAGAAACTCAACTGGATGTTTCCCGTAATTGCACGCAAACCGGTTTCCCAAAGCTCGACTCGCACACGAGGGGAAAAGATGAATATTTCTTTTTTTCTTTAATTTTTAGCATTTTCCGTTACGTATTTTCTGTTGAAACAAGCACATCTATGTCTAGAAGTGAGCATTTTTTCCTTCTTCTGCCAAAGGGATTTTAACACCAATCCGAAAATATCCTGACAAAAATGTAATTTGTCTGTAAAGGAGATTAACACAAAAAACCAGCCATCTTGCTACTAATATAACTGTTTAGTTGTTTTGTTTTAGCTTTGAAATAATTTTATTTTGCAGAAACAGTGGACAGATGTAATCTGCTATCTGATTCAGTGATAGGTTTTGTTTTTACTTATTGTTGCTTTTGGTGCATAGAATTTAAAATCCAATTGTTCATCATTGGTGCAAATTTGTAAGTGTTGAATCAAAAGGCAACTGGACTTCTTGTCTTTTCCAAGAATTTCTCACCCCTCATCCAAAAGGCTCCTTCAGTTCATTGGAAGCAGCTTTTATTGCCTTTACGTTGCAGCCAGAACAACCACACGACTTTCTGACCTGAACCTCCATCCGGGTCAAATATTTGGGTTGTTCTGGTCACGTTTCGGAGGCGGAGGGAGGGTTTATCTACACGAACACACAGGTGAGGCCGGGGAAGCAGAGGGGGCGCTACAGGCTGCAGGGGGGGTTAGGCGGTGAGGGGAAAGCCGAGGTGCGGCGTCTGGAAGAGTCTGTTCTGATTTTGGTTCCGAAAATTCACAAAAAAATATGCTGAACATCTGGAGTCGGGTACGGCGAGGCGAGGAAGGCGAGGGGCAGCTGGAGGGTCCGGAAGGAGACTAGTACCCCTAGAAATGAGAACAACGGATTTAGAGCAACACATGACTGCTAGAAATAAATTAATAACAGTGTTTGAAGCCTAAACACTGATTTTAACAAAGGTCGTCCTTATCGATGGTAGATGTCTTCAAAAATCAGACAGAATTGGTGCTAAAATTTTTGTTTGTGCTGCTATCATTTTAAAGATATCAAGAAATGTTTCCAGAGGTCATGAAAGGTCAACCAGCCGCCCCACCTTCAATAAGACAAAGTTGGTGTCAATCAACTCAACTACGTTTGTGCTGCTTTGGCTTTGAAGATGTATGTTAAAGTTTGAAGGTCATCTTGATTTAGTAAAAGTGTGTGTGTGTGTGGGGGGGGGCGTCTGGTTGACCTGTTGACCTTTAAACTTTCAAAGCCAAAGCAGCACAAACAAAAAAAATTGCTGCATAAAAACCAGCCCAATCAGTTGATTGCCACCAATTTTGATTTGCACAATGTGGGGCGGCTGGTTGACCTTGCATGACCTCTGGAAACATTTCTTAATATCTTTAAAATGAGAGCAGCACAAACAAAAATGTTGCTGCACAAACATTTAACAAAAAATTGTCTGATCTGAAGAATGTGTTTCTAGTGCAAATATCTTATTGCACTTCAAAACACACAAAACTAACTTACAGGTAACTTTTCAGCAGTTGTAGAAACTCATTTTAAGTAAATAATTACTTAATATTGATTAAAAAGTGTTAATTCCAGATAAATTTACTCATAATAAGACAATTTCCCCATAATAGCACTTTTTCATCAATATCAAGGAAATATTCACTTAAATTTCTACAACTGCAGAAAAGTTACTTGTAAGTTAGTTTTCTTATTTCAAGTATATTTCCACTAGACTTAAAATACTTTGTAAGATTGTGTTTTTGCAGTGATCCTCTTTTTCTTCTCAATCCTGTCAATTTTTGTCCTAAGAAAAACTTCCATAGTTGATGATACTGATGGGGAAAATTATGTAAAATACATATAATAAGCTGTGCAACTTGTTTATCTCTATCAATAAGTCAGTACACAGTTCACAGGAAAATTTTTATTGAACAGAAATCAAATCAAATTTTGAAGCACAGTTTTGGTTGCAGGAGACATTTTGTTCTCAACAAGTAGCAACGATCAGGACTACATGATGTTGTTCTTCCTTGCAGGACATGTACCTGAACGCTGGTGGTGTGACTGTGTCGTACTTCGAGTGGCTCAAGAATCTCAATCATGTCAGTTATGGGAGACTGACCTTCAAGTACGAGAGAGACTCAAACTACCACCTTCTCAGTGAGTACAAAACGCTCCGCAGTCCTAACATGACCTCCAGAATATGGTTTGGGGAAGAGGGTGAAGGGAAGGAAGGGTCAGGAGACGGAGAGAAACGATCTCAGAAACAATTGAATTAATCCTCTAAATGCGATTTTTTTTAAACCAATTAAAAAATTTTTTCCTTTTTGTCTTACAACCATGTATCACACACATCTGAGTTGTCGGATAAAACATAATGACACCTGCATCTGTGTCCCATTTGTAACAGATTTCTTCAGGTCCTTTTCCATATGTATTCTCTATGCGTTCAAGCATCTTTCCAGGTTCTTTTGTGTAAAACATGTACTTGTCTTCCTGTCCATCTCTCTCAGAGACAAACAGAACCTCTGGGTTATCTCTCATTTGTTTTTCCCGTTCTGTTTTTCTACGCCATGCTGTTTCACCATTTTGAGTAAATCTTTGCGGCATCTGCATAAAAAAGAAAATCCAAAAGAGACGTATTAATAAAAATTTACTTAGGACGTTGACATGATAAAAAAACAATTGGGGTGAGATTTCTGTTAACATATTACGCATTTGGAGGGAAAGTTTACATTAAAAGCTGCCTTAAAAGGGATTTTATCTGCTTCTTATTTTTCATCAACTGATCCTTCAGACAGATCACAGTAAAAGTTAGTTTGTTTACCTCTTCGGCCATCTTTCACTGGTTTTATGCTTCAAACAGTAACTGGTGGTGAAAACAAACAGGCTGACTGGTGTACCAGTTGTTTCCTAAAAACACAGAATAACAACGGTTGTTAAATATTTTACTGCTGCTTCGCTGGTCGTATGAAAAGTTCTGCTGTAAACACATCTTTATAATTTTCTGGCAAAATGTGAAGCATTTGTGTTATTTTTTTATTTCTTTAAAACAGAAGATGGTCTGTTTTGATCTGCACTTGTGTCATGAAGAAAAGAAATAAAAGTAATGATAATGTGATTAAAAAATGTGAAGGCAAATAGAAATCTTACCCGGTTTAGTGGCTGAGGCGGCACTGATGTGGTTCTGCTACCACATCAGTGTTTCTTTCCTGCCTTTTCCTGCTTATTTATACCTTCTCTGTATTTCACAGCAGCCAATCATATAGGGGTAAATTTATTTTTCACTATGTGTGATGGAGAAGAATAAAATGTACTTTGTAGAACCAGTTTGCCTTGAACTTCCAGATTTAAAGTACCGACGTTTTGCTGATATGTTTTCGTTGAGAAGACAATGACTGTTATAAAAAAATGCAGTCCTGGGTTGGGTGACCAGATGATCCACTGTGTGTTTCCGTCCTGCATTTTGATTCACATCTGTCATCCCAGAGATGAGTTTACCAACATTAGTATTGATTTTAGGTTTCAAAGTGAGCAATGTGGGACAAATGTTTCTACTGTGAAGCATGTGAGGTACTTTTCTGTTTTATTCAGGGATAAATGCTGCATCTTTGGCCATTTCTACCTTTTAGTCTTTGTTACATGTCTCCTTGTTATGAAAGCATCTTAAAAAGCTCTAAACGAATCCACACGTCTGTCTTCTTTCCCTGTTGCCTCCTTCCAGTGTCTGTGCAGGAGAGTCTAGAGAGGAAGTTTGGGAAGCAGGGAGGACCCATCCCCATCGTTCCCACCGCCGACTTCCAGGCCAGAATTGCTGTGAGTATCGTCTGCTCTCCTCAGCTAAAGCAAAATCGATACAAGATCTGTACCAGAAAGCACTGCCTCCAGAAAATAGCCACGTTTTCTACAGGATAAACATCATTCATTATGATGTTTTAGGTTTAGAAAACTGATGCATCTCCATGATTTGGTGTTTAATAATCCTCATTTGCAGGGCGCCTCGGAGAAGGACATTGTTCACTCTGGTCTGGCCTACACCATGGAGCGCTCCGCCCGGGTGAGTTTGGCACCAAGTTAGGAAGGCAGAAGTTATGAACTAAAAGCTGCTCAGTTAATGCACCAATTTAAAAAACAGTTTTTAAATTAAACGCTTTATTGCAGCTTCACATTGCAGTAAGATGTTTTTTCCTTCTTCCGGTATTTCTTTCCTCCTTCCTTTGTCTTTGTGTTTGTGTGTTTCTTTCCCACCTTGCACAAGAAGTACTAGTTGTAAATTTTTGGTGAATTTGAGTGTTTTCTGTTTTGAAATGAGTCCAAATGAGTGGAGGACTCTGGAGATTTGAGTCCGTTTCATTACTGTTAGGGGTGTCCAAACTTTTCGTCATGGCCCATGTGACGTTTATAAAAATAAATAAAAAAAAATTTGGTCACCATCTTTCAAAACACTTGCTTTATTTAACCACGTTTAATAAATTAAATAAAAGCTGATATGGTGCAGCAAAGTCTTTGTGTTAAACTTGACATTTCCCAGTATTAGAAAACTATATTGGTAATAATTTCACCGTGAATAAAATTAAAGTTTGCACCTGCATCCACCGGGACAGATCAGATTTATTTCCATCTTGAATTACAGTTGGGGCCACACAAAATCACTCAAAGGGCCACAAATGGTCCCCAAGCCGCACTTTGGACACCCCTGATTTATGAAGTAGAAATGTTCTAATGAATCATTTCTGCTGTTTCGCAGTACAAGAGAGCAACATTTCCAAATAAATTTTCTTTTCTGAAGCTGCTTATTAGTTGATTTTGCACTAATTAAATCAATAGAAACATTATATACTGTAGGCAATTCTGTTTTTCTCATTTTAAAAATAAATAAGTTTTCTATCATCTGCCTTTGCAGCAAATCATGCGCACAGCAAGCAAGTACAACCTGGGTCTGGACCTGCGGACGGCCGCCTACGTCAACGCCATCGAGAAGGTCTTCAAGGTCTACAACGAAGCTGGGCTGACCTTCACATAAACGCCAACCTGCACTGCTCTCCGTTCCTCCGCTCTCCCTGCTAGTCATCCCTCTCTCCGGCTCCCCTCTACCTCCTCAGACAGCCTTCTGAACATATCACCGTTTACCGCAGCTCCCCACACGCGCAGCCACAACCTCACAATTTCCTCTGCGATATCTGTGCAGCCGTCGACACGCCGCCCTGACCTCGGAGTTGGAGCAGACATCGGTGTTTGTGAAGAGAGAGAAGACTCTTTCCCTCCCTCTGCAGCCCTGTAGGTGTTTGTGTTGTGGCAGCCATGTTTCACGGCGCTCCTATCGTAGTAGCTGAATGCATGTGTAGCCGTTTCTGATGCCTTATTTCGGGATGAGGTGGCGCCTCGAAGGGAGCCGGCCACTTCAGTCTAACGTTGATTAAAAGGGATTTAGATTTAACTCCATGTGAATTAGTCGGATTAGTTGTTTTTAATCTTTCTGGTGAAAAGATTAGCGATTCTAAATTTCAAGGACTCAAGTGTCTTTACTGTCCTCTTCATATTTCTGCTTCCCTTGTTGCTTTAGCTTAACGCAGCTTCTCTAGACGCCGCCGGCCTCTAGAGAGGAGCAGAGGTTTGGCGAGCGCGTTGTGATCACCTTGTTAATTCTCGTCTGTTTAACCGTCCTATTGCTGCATTGAAACAAGTTTTTTTTTTGGAGGAAACTGCTTTTTATTTTTATTGTATTCAATTTTTTTTTTTTTTTTGAAACGACAAATAAAATGTTCTTAAAAAGGCGAGTGATTTCTTTAAACTTCTTTACGACATCTTTACAGGAAACCAGCATAACGTGTACAAACGATGAGGTTTTCATGTGGATACTCTGATTTTTATCTAGGTTTTCTTAATTTTAGGGGATTGAGGATCAGTCGATACATCTGAAGTCGATCTTATTGATCGTTGTCCTCTTTTGTTCTGCTCTGAGAGATTTTGACTGACAAACGCACCAAGTCATGTCGGCACGTTCAGTTAGTAACCCCTCTGTTGTCAACTCTGACTTTCTTGCTATATTTAGCAACATTTCAGACTTAGGCGATTTCAGTTGACCTCAAATCGCCTAAGTCTGGAAAAAATATTTGCTATTTCTACACTCCATTTTCCAGTTATCAAGAATCAAAAATAGGGATTTTTCTGAGTAAATTCCAAAAATCTGATTTTGGAGTGAGAAATGAGTTTCCCTCACAGTAGAATCCTTTTTATTGGTTTCTATTTCTTGGACACCAAAGCTGCTTGTGAAACCAAGTTGATCCAATGATGTTGCCTTTGATTCCCATTGACAGTTGTAGGCACTGTGTAAGATACTGATTGCACATAAGCTCTCCACATGACTCCACTTGAGATAACGTGCCTATCCCTTTACAGGAAACGATTACTCCAGAGTTACCAGTTTGCTGCATTTCTGCTTGCAGCTCCAAATTAAATTTACTTTAAGTCTGTTGACTTTATTATTCCTCCACAACAAATAAAGACATAAACACCATAGTTGGATTCAACAAAACCTTTTTTATTTTCACATTTACGGTTTATAAAATCAGCAAATTTGATGTGATGCCAACTTAAACACAGTGCGTGACTCAGGTTGGTTGTGTGTGTGTGTGTGTGTGTCGTGTTGGTTTGTGTTTCTTTTTCTCTGAAGTGTGTGTGTTTTCATGGGTGTGTCGTTCTGTAAGGCAACATGCAGTCGTCGGTGTCAGTTGACCTCAAAGTAAAACGTAAAAAAAAGAAAATGCACACACACTCTTCTGGCTGAACCTCCTCTACTTGAACACACGTACACACACTCTTAAAGCGATGGCTGATGGCGTGACGCTCGGCGACAGGGGAAGGGACTATCCGACCGGCCCAGACAGCAGAGAGGGAACACGTTCAGCGTAGATAACCACACAGAGCTTAGCTAAAAACGAAACATAAAGCCTTCATTCCTCTCCTTTTCATCAAACTGGACTCACTGGTACATCTGTGGTTTAGATGAACCCAGAAACTCAGCTGGATGTTTCCCGTGATTGCACTCAAACCGGTTTCCCAAAGCTCGACTCGCACACGAGGGGAAAAGATGAATATTTCTTTTTTTCTTTAATTTTTAGCATTTTCTGTTAAGTATTTTCTGTTGAAACAAGCACATCTATGTCTAGAAGTGAGCATTTTTTCCTTCTTCTGCCAAAGGGATTTTAACACCAACCTGAAAATATCCTGACAAAAATTTAATTTGTCTGTAAAGGAGATTAACACGAAAAACCAGCCATCTCGCTACTAATACAACTGTTTAGTTGTTTTAGCTTTGAAATAATTTTATTTTGCAGAAACAGAGGACAGATGTAATCTGCAATCTGATTCAGTGATAGGTTTTGTTTTTACTTCTTCTTGTTGCTTTTGGTGCACAGAATTTAAAATCCAATTGTTCATCATTGGTGCAAATTTGTAAGTATTGAATCAAAAGGCAACTGGACTTCTTGTCTTTTCCAAGAATTTCTCACCCCTCATCCAAAAGGCTTCTTCAGTTCATTGGAAGCAGCTTTTATTGCCTTTACATTGCAGCCAAAGGCAATAACAACCACACGACTTTCTGACCTGAACCTCCATCCGGGTCAAATATTTGGGTTGTTCTGGTCACGTTTCAAGGTGTGAAACTGGTTCAAGAGGGAAGTGAAAACTGTAAAACAGTTACTTTGTTCAGGCGGTTAATTGTTTCACACTTGCTGGTTTTCGTTTTCACATTAAAGGTGAGACAGAGATTGTCCGGTTGTTGTTGGTACGAACTGTAGGGACTCTTCCTCTTCACCCAAATCCAGCCAAACGAGCAATAACTGATTGTTGAACGCTCTTTCTTCCTACCCCGACTTTGCGGACACAAACACGTCACGGCATAGTACAGACATCTGAAAACGCTCATGCATAACGTCACGTTGCACTTGCTCACCACTTCTACTGCGCTAACCCTGTTTCTAAATGCTGAAGCGAACACACACACACGAAGCCGGCGTTTTTGCAACACATAACAGCCGCCCTATAGAGAGAGAAAACACCACGGGGAACGTCAGCTCATGCATCCTACTGCCACAAACTGAAGCACAGGTCTTTAATGCGTGGGTCCCTGCTGACAACACATGCACACAAGCTTGGACACGGACACACGGCCTGCAGCACACGCACAACCTCTCATGCAGCTCCTTCGGTTTCACGATGACTTCTGTTTCTTCTATTAAGACAGGTTTCTCTGTTATCTCCTACGGCTACTTGTTTGCCCTGTGTGTGGTCTGCTGGTATTCCTGGTATGTTCTGTATGTGCGTGTGTCATGCTGGCACCTTCTTGAGGTGTGTCTTTTTTGTGTTTGGGTGATTTTTGAAATTTCTCAGTCGGGTGGCAATGACACGGGAGCCGGGGGGGCGGCGGAGGGAGGGTTTATCTACACGAACACACAGGTGAGGCCGGGGAAGCAGAGGGGGCGCTACAGGCTGCAGGGGGGGTTAGACGGTGAGGGGAAAGCCGAGGTGCGGCGTCTGGAAGAGTCTGTTCTGATTTTGGTTCCGAAAAGTCACAAAAAAATATGCTGAACATCTGGAGTCGGGTACGGCGAGGCGAGGAAGGCAAGGGGCAGCTGGAGGGTCTGGAAGGAGACTAGTACCCCTAGAAATGAGAACAACGGATTTAGAGCATCACATGACTGCTAGAACTGGTTGACCTGTTGACCTTTAAACTTTCAAAGCCAAAGCAGCACAAACAAAAAAAAATTGCTGCACAAAAACCAGCCCAATCAGTTGATTGCCACCAATTTTGATTTGCACAATGTGGGGCGGCTGGTTGACCTTTCATGACCTCTGGAAACATTTCTTAATATCTTTAAAATGAGAGCAGCACAAACAAAAATGTTGCTGCACAAACATTTAACAAAAAATTGTCTGATTTGAAGAATGTGTTTCTAGTGCAAATATCTTATTTCACTTCAATTAATTACTTAACATTGATTAAAAAGTGTTAATTCCAGATAAATTTACTCATAATAAGACAATTTCCCCATAATAGCACTTTTTCATCAATATCAAGGAAATATTCACTTAAATTTCTACAACTGCAGAAAAGTTGCTTGTAAGTTAGTTTTCTTATTTCAAGTATATTTCCACTAGACTTAAAATACTTTGTAAGATTGTGTTTTTGCAGTGATCCTCTTTTTCTTCTCAATCTGTCAATTTTTGTCCTAAGAAAAACTTCCATAGTTGATGATACTGATGGGGAAAAATATGTAAAATACATACAAAAAGCTGTGCAACTTGTTTATCTCTATCAATAAGTCAGTACATTGTTTAAATATTACAGAAGGAGCACAGAAAAAAAGAGAGATCTTAGACCAGGGGTGTCCAAACTTTTTGTCACATTAATCAAAACATTTCCTTCAAACAAACTTCTTTTAATTATTTAAAATTGTTTGTCTCAATCAGAAATAAAACTTTTTCCAAGAAAGCATCTGGCTATTCTATGTTCATCATAAAGTTGTTGACCTTGGAGCAGGTTTTCTTTTTTTTTTTTTGATTGCAGTGTAAAACCGGTTCTACTGTTCAGTCATATCAGCGATTCAGATATTTCCAGTTCATTGTGGTGGCCTGCAGCTGGATTTCCTTTCATTTTACTGATTTTGTCTTCTTCCTCAAGTTGTTTATCTTATACTTAAAGATATTAAACCAAGAAAATAAGAATCTGCAGTATTTTTAAAATTGCTTTAAACCTCCTAGAACTACAGTTCTCCATTTTAGATCTTCATTGATCAGTCTGATTAGTGACACTTTGATGACCGCAAAGAGAAAAATGACCTGCTGTAGGCAGTTCAGGTGTTTAATTAAACAACTGATATTAATATTACAGATGCAGAATCGATTCAAATACTCAAAAATGTTTTTTTTAAATAAGTCTTTGGCTCTCCTATTTGCGAGCATATATTGCATCACACGTCCACAGCTGAAGGGCGTCTCGTCCGCTGTGAATGTTTCGAATAATTCTTTGATATATTTTTATTTAAGAGGAAGCCATGCAGCTAAGCTAACCTAAAGCTGGTAATTTAAGTTGCAGAATTTGATGCTCAAACATGCTTTTGTTTAAATATAAGCTGAAGGAATAGTCTTGTATAAAATTTCTCAAAAACTGTTATTGAATCAGAAATTGTTTCTGAAATGAATTGTGACATAAAAATCGTAATCGAATTGTTAGATACTGAAAGATTCACATCTCTAATTAATAAAGTAACTTCAAATAAATTAAAATTAAATCAAAACCTGAATATCTGGGAAATTTTTATTTATTCTAGATTTTAAAATCCCCCAGATTTTTAGGTTTTTGTTTAATTTTGATCTTCTTTTATCTGCAGGCACTTTATTAATATGCAGTTATTTTTATTTTATATATTTTTATATTAAATGGGGATACCTTGTTGCTCTGCTGCTGTAACAAGTTAATTTCCCCACTTAATGCAGGACTATTCTATTCTATTCTATAAACTGGACCTTACAATAACCAACCAAATAATTTATTATGTTATATGTAACTGAATTAACTCTGGCTTCCTGTCGAGGCTGAAGCGTTGCTCATCGTTTGATGGTTTGTTTTCTTACCTCTCCTCCTTCCCCTCCTTGCTCCATTCCTCCATACTCTCCCTGCAGAGGAGAAAACAGCATAAATGGTTCAAAAACATAAAAAAAAACAACATTTGGAGTCGATTATTACTGTCTGTCACAATGAGATAGTGACAGTGAGAGGATCTCGGCATCAACAAATGTTTAAGTTTTGATTTCACTAAGACATCATTTTACAAACTGGTTTGAATGGAAAACATGCTGGGAGGAACAAATCAACATGCTGAGGGATTTTTAGGCTGTTAGTTTGTTATAGTTCTTAAGTTTGCAAACCAAAAGGGGGGATAAAAATATCAATAAATACTTTCTGCGTCGTTAACTACCTGATCTGGTAAGCTGGAGGAGAAATAATGATTAGAAATGAAAAGATTTAGTATAATTTAGTAAAGTGTTGCCTTACACCAAAGTGAGCAGCAGAAAAGAAGGTGAAAGAAGCAGAATACAATACCTTGTGAAAGTATTTATGCATTTTCCCCTGTATAAAGAAGAATCTGAAAAGTGTGGCGTATATTTCTCTATAGCCTAAAGGTCAGTAATCTTTTAGAACCATAAGCAGAGTTCATGGGTTTGAATACTTTCATAAGGCACTTTAAAAAAAAATAAAATGTCAAACTTTCTCCTCTTTTCTTTGTAATTTGCTTCCAATTAATCTGAATATTTTGGAATCCTTACAAATTAAGAGCATCAATATGCTTTCAAACCTTCAAAAGGCTTTACTGTTATTTTATTATTTTACATTATTTGTTGTTTTAAACTCAAAATGCTGTAATGTGACCAGCAGCTTTCCAACCATCCCTCCTGATGCTCACCTGCTGCAATAAACCTTAGATTTAAATTGATGGATTAGACCCGCAGCTATCAGTTAGCATGCAAGGCTTCGCCTCTTTATCTCTCAAACCCAAACCAAACCCAAACCAGGTAGAGCTAAAACCCCCATGTTGCTGTCCAGTAGGTACCTCATATATGGGCTCCTCCTATCAGAGAAACACAAATGAGACACAAACAGCATAAAAAAGAAAAACAAATAAAACAAACAATGAGAACAACAAAACAACAACAACAAATTCTGGTCATTTCGCCCTTTCACCATTTTGAATGTTTGTCTTTTTGTTCGCAGAATTTCAGGTACAAAATGTTTCCATTGATTATTTCAAGTAATTTTCTATAATACTGTAAACTGGTAGATACTAGAAGATTTTCAAAAGATCCTAAAATGTTTGGTGAAACACAAACTGTTACAGTTTTTGTGTGTCCTCCTGATCTTTCCTAATTCAGAAAGGTGTCCCTCAGGGGTCCATATTTGGCTCCTTTTTTATTTATTATTTAAGTAAACTGTATTAAAATGTAGCAGACACAAGTTTCACTTTTATGTGGATTTTGTAAACTTCTGCTTCATCTTTTGCCTTTGATTAGGCAAATATCTGCCTACAAATATTTTTGGATTTTTCTAAAAAGAAGTGTAGTTTGTAACTTCAGAAACAAACTTTCTTCGTGTGAGAAAAAGATTTATAAATCTTTAATCAACAAATGACTACAGTTACAGTTTAAACACCTAATTCGTGGTTGAAAATATTAGGCTCAGTGTATCTGCAGGAATATGATTCGTAAATAATTCTGGGTTTAGTTCTTATTTTTGGAGCTTATAAAGCTCTAATCTTGCTATTAATCCAATTAATCCATATTTCAACTTGTGTTTTCAAAGTGGAACGATTATGTTGCTGTTTTGGCCAATAAGACATTTTAGATCTTATTGAGATTATTCTGGGTAAAATAAAGAATAAATAAAATCCTCTACTTATAGTATATTTGGATTATTAAAATTCATTCAATTCATTTCAATAGTTCAGAACCAAATAAGCCTGATACTAAGTGGTTTAGTACATGAGTACGAAACATCTATGAATGTAGATGGGAAGAAATGGTAAAGGGGCGAATTGACCTGAAGTACAACAACAACAACAACAACAACAACGCACAAGACAGGAGACATTTATACCACAATAAAATAAAATAAAATAAAATAAAATAAAATAAAATAAAATAAAATTAAACAACTTCTTGCATTCAAGCTCAAAAGTCACAACAAGAGTTAAATGTGAGAACATTTAACGTCTGTCAGATAAGTTAACATAAAAGCCAGAGAAAGGGTGAACAGATGTCAGGAGTTCACAAGTTAAGTAAATAACTGCACAGATTTATATTCAGAAATGCAAAATTGCTCCTAAAATGCAATGTGTGGATTGTGCAATAATGAACATAAACAATAAATATAAAGGAATGGAGTCTGAATAAAGAAAAATCACTAGACCCTGATCCTCGTCTAATCACAATAATTATTACTGAAAAACATTTTTCATTTCAGTAATTAAGTTCCAAAAGTTTGTGTCCCTGCTGCAAAATTTTCCTTCCACTTAACTTTCCTTCAACGTGCTTGGATCCAGGCCTCTGTGAACAACCAGTTTTCTGAAATGTAACCTTTTCTGCCTCCAGTAACTCTCTACTGGACGACTGTAAAGTCAGTAACATTCAGCATAATTGTGCGGATCATAACTTAATATTTTGCATTACGAAGAACTTTTTGAATTGGTCTTATGTAATATTAATTACATTTTTGGACATAATAATTTAAATTACCCCGAATAAACACTTGAAATATATTGCACTTCTTGTAAAAATAACATCTGGGTTTCACCTTTTGAAGGGAAAAAAAAAATCCGTAAAGTTTTTATGTTTAAGATGGATTCAAATTTACAGTCGGAAAAAAATAAACTGCTATAAAATCTGGAGAAATTTAGATCAGAATAAGTCTTTCTTTAAAAATAAATAAAAAAATAAAAACTAAAAATTCAACACCACGTTTAGAAATCGATTTAAGTAGTTATGTAATAAACGACACATTTCCAGTGTCGCAGCGTTACAATGATGTAAATAGCTCCATCTAGTGGCTACAAACCAAACAGCAGTTAATATTGTTTCTTCAGTTTGATCCAGGCTGCTGTCGCCATAGACATCAATACGTATTAATGTCTATTTGAGGTAAAAACACCTTTTTCTGTAAATATGTTTGACCTAAAACTCCTCAAGTGGCATAACTTTAGATTCATCTGATTCAAGTTCATTAAAGGAATGCCAATGTTTTGGATTTTGGCAAATAAAACATTTATTTTCTTATTTAAAAAAGGAATTGAACTGTTTATTTTCATCTTTAAGTATATTTCCAATATAGCATAAAAATATTTAGTTGGTTAAATGGAAAATCTGCAGATTGTGTTAAATTTTTTTAATCTATTAATGGTCAGAATAATTGATTACTAAAATAAAAATGGTTGCAGCCTTAGTGTTTTGCAGCGTTGCAGCAAGTCGATGCATTCTGGCATCACTGATGCTTTAAGTGGGTGCAGGTTGCTTTGATAGGGGCCTTCATCTGCATGACTGGGTGTGGCGTCTCTCCTCTTCCTCATGACGAGTCGCCATACCGGTACCTTTGGCAGTGCAGGAATGTGCCAAGTGCTGCAGGAAAACGAGATCAGGATTTCTGTAAAGGAAGCATGAAGTGCTCTAAACCGTCCTCAGTGGTTGCATAACTGATCCAAAGCTGAGAAAAAGTAACATCTGGCTGAACAGCATCCAGAGAGGCTGGATGGACAACAAACGCCTCGTTCTGTTCCCAACAGAAGAAAAGGGCACAAAAGTTGTAATTTTATGAAAACAGTTGATTGAAAACCGATGACCAGCACACAATCTATTCAGAATGACTGAAATGGATTCTGGACGTTACGAGTCATTTGTTATCTGTTATCTGTGGCTCTTTGAATGGAGTTGAGCCGGATGATTGCTATGTTTGAAAATAAATTTATTGAAACACTTTTCACTGATATTCTAGCAGTTTGAAATGCACCTTTTTTATTAAGCTGGTGTTGTCAAATTATTTATGTTGTATCTGGAAGCTAAATTTAAAAAAAACATTTAAGTCTCAGTACTTAAAAGCACTGAGTGTTAATTGTATTAAGCAGTAGAAGAATGTGGAACCAACTTTGGCCACAAGAGGGCACCAAAGTATTTGAATTTAGTTAGACTGATTCAAGCTTCAGTGATGTGAACTTGTTTTCTGTAGAAGGGAATTGAATTTTTTTTAAAAATGTCTTACCTCTGTATCCATCAGCTATTTATTTATTTTCTCCTCAGGGTTTCGGTAATGTGGGTCTCCACTCCATGAGGTACCTGCACCGTTTCGGTGCCAAGTGTGTGGGCGTTGGAGAGATTGATGGAGCCATCTACAACCCAGACGGCATCAACCCAAAGCAGCTGGAGGATTACAAACTGGTGCCAGCACCGCCGCCTTATCTTCCTTTACATTAGATTTACGTTTTATTGTGAATAAACATTACAAAATATCTGTTCTCCCCTCCTTGCAGCAACACGGCACCATTGTGGGCTTCCCGGGAGCCAAGCCCTACGATGGGAACATCCTGGAGGCGGACTGCCACATCCTGATTCCTGCTGCTGGAGAAAAGCAGCTCACACGCAACAACGCCCGCAGGATCAAGGCGAAGGTGAACACTCGTTTCCACTAACAGAAGGTGGCTGATAGTTTATGTTTCCTTTTGAATTTACATTAAAGATGAACTTTTGTTTCTGTCAGATCATTGCTGAGGGAGCCAACGGACCCACCACTCCAGAGGCAGACAAGATCTTTCTGGAGAACTTCCGGTAGAGCGAATGGCGGGGTAGGACGCGTGTAGCTGAGCTCCCGCAACTATTAGATATAATTGTTATTTTAGGCACATTTTTGTTAGCTTTTTACTCCTTCTCGGTGTGTTTTTTGTTCACTCGTCTCAAGTCCTTGCTTTTTTTTCCTCAATTAAAATGCCTCCAAAAGTCAAACCGTCTGCACAGCAACAGAGGCCTGCTTCTCATGCTACATCCTCGCCTCGTGGTGACTCTCCTACCTACACGGATGAACTTGCTGACATTTCTCCTTCCTCGGCCTTTAAGTCTGAGCTGCTATCGGCTCTTCGGGTTGAAATGGCACTTATCTTCAAGACTGAACTCCAAGCAGCTCTCACTGAAAATTTGTCGAGTATAAAGGCTGAGCTCCTAGCAGTGAAGTCGGAATTGACTAGCAAAATTACAACTGTTCAGCTGGATGTGCGCGCCCTGAAGGACACCGTGGGCGAGTTGGAGACATCATGCTCTACGTGCGCCGACGATATCACTACTCTACAGGCTAAGGTGCAGCAGTTGTCCACGGATTTGAAAAAATTGGACAATAAATGTGATGACCTGGAGGCCAGATCTCGTCGCAACAATTTGCGTCTGATAGGCATTTCAGAGGATTTTTCCACCACATCTATAGCCATTTCCACTTTGCTTAAGGAGGCTTTTCAGCTGGAGAAGGAGCCCTTGGTGGACCGTGCCCATCGTACTCTCCAACCGAAGACGAAACCTGGAGAGCGACCTCGTCCTATAGTTGTTCGTATGCACTATCATTCGGACTGTGTGGACATTTTGCGCCGAGCTAGGACCCAACAGCGGATCACGGTTAGAGACATGCGCGTCTCTGTTTTCCCTGACCACACGCCGAGGACCGCCCGGGCCCGTGCTGCCTTCACTGAGGTCCGCCGTCAGCTTCGCGAGATCCCCGGGATCCGTTTCGGTCTGCTCTATCCAGCACGACTCCGGGTCACACACAATGGTATGGAGAAGGAGTTTAATTCACCAGATGAGGCCAGCGTCTTCATCAAGTCCCTCAAAGCATAAGAGAACTTTGCAAAGGTACACGGCTTTGATTAAGCAGCTACGTGTCACATTTACTGACTATTATTATTATTCTCTTTGCCTTACAGAGCTTATGTTCTCTTTTTGTAGTTTGTTATATTTTAGTCTCAACTAGATGTGCCATAATGACGAATATTGTTGAGCTTGCGGGAGCTCGGACTGCAGCTTTTCTGCTACTACGTTGCTAAAAACCGTAAGCATCCAATTTAGGGATCTGACTCCTTTTGGGGTCTGCACTGGGTTCCCCATCGTTTGGGGATGGGGTCGTTGTAAGTGCTGCGGGGGTGGGGTGTGGGGGGGGGAGTCGTTGTTCTATTTGTCAGGGTTCCCTTTTTTTTGGGTTTTTTTTTTTTTTTGTTCTTTTTTTTTGTTTTTTTGTGGTGGTGGGGGTCGGTACACCATACTCAGTTTTCCTGTCTCTACCGTTGCAATTGTCTTGAAACATGTCTACTAAAGATAACAATGTGATCATCCCACAAACGGGGTCTTCTGTGAGATTTTTGAGCTGGAACATCAAAGGTATGGGGAGCCCACTGAAGAGATCAAGGATTTTTGCCCATTTGAAACATCTTAAAGCTGACCTAGTGTTTTTACAGGAAACCCATATGCGCACCAAAGATCAGGTCAGACTAAAATGTCCCTGGGTTTCTGATGTATTTCATTCAAATTTCAACTCTAAAGCCAGGGGGGTTGCTATTTTAGTTAGCAAATCAATTCAGTTTTCAGCTTCTAAAATTATTTCGGATAAAAATGGCAGATACTTAATTGTTATTGGTAAATTATTATTTATCAATTATTGTATTTATTGTTTGCTCTGGCTATAGAGCCTCTCTCAGTCTTTTTAAGGTCCTCTAACACTTTCACCGGAATTTCCCGATTAGGTACAGAATTCAAACTATCTCTTTATGCTGACAATTTATTGCTGTACGTTTCAAACCCTAGTCTTTCCATCTCGTCAATTTTATCTGCTTTTCGAAGATTTGGATCTTTTTCTGGTTACAGAGTAAATATTGCTAAAAGTGAATGCTATCCTATCAACGCGGCTGCATTAAAGCTTTCACACTCTGACATTCCGTTTAAGTTGAGCTGCTCTGGTTTTAAGTACCTGGGTGTCAGTGTAACAAGATCATTAAGCTCTCTTTTCGCTGCTAACTTTTTGCCTTTAATTTCTAAAATTAAATTGGACCTCCAAAGATGGAATAGTTTACCTCTTTCACTCATAGGTAGAATCAATGCAATTAAAATGAATGTTTTACCTAAATTCTTATTTTTGTTCAATAGTCTTCCACTGTTTCTGCCGAAACATTTCTTTAAAATGTTGGATCAGGTTATCTCTGGCTTCCTATGGTGTGGTAAATCACCCAGAATCCGCAAATCCACTCTTCATAGATGCAAATTCAGCGGTGGTTTGTCACTTCCAAACTTCCAGCTGTATTATTGGGCGGCCCATATCCACAAAATTTCATTTTGGTTTGGATCCCTGAACTTCCCATGGTGCAAGTTGGAAGCACAATCATGCTCCCAATCCTCACTAATTGCTCTTCTCACTTCCCCCATTACATCCAACCCCTCTGGCTTTACGAACAATCCAGTAGTTCGCTCTGTCTTAAAAGTTTGGTGCCAGTTTAGGAGGCATTTCAAACTCTACTCGGCATCTACACTAGCTCCTTTAATGAGGAACCACTTGTTTCAACCAGCACTCACAGATCCTGCCTTTTTGTTATGGGCTAATAAAGGGCTGTCATGTTTTAAGGATTTTTACAAAGGAGGTATTTTTCGCAGCTTTACAGACCTTGCATCAGAATTTCATCTTCCCCCTTCTCATTTATTCCGGTACTTTCAAATTAGACACTGTGCCAGGGCTCTGTTTCCCGGTTTTCCTGCTAGGCCACCAAACCTGTTCTGGGAGTTGTTTCTGAGTTGGGATCCTCTCCAAAGGTCATATATCTCTAAAGTTTACAATCAACTTCTGTCTTTTAATTCTTCACCCATTACTAAGATTAAGGCTGCTTGGGAACTCGAACTTGGTCTAAATTTGGGAGAGGATTGGTGGAATAATGCTCTTAAGAAAATTCATTCAAGCTCAATCTGTGCTCGACTTTCTCTTATACAGTTTAAAGTTCTCTTCAGAGTTCATCTCTCTAAAAATCGATTGTTGCAATTTTTCTCTGTTTCTGACATTTGTGAGAAATGTCGTGCGCCTACCTGTAATTTAACTCATATGTTTTATTCCTGTTCATCACTTCATAGTTTTTGGCAGACCTACTTTGTTACAATGTCAAAGATACTCTCAGTGGTTATTAAACCTTCTCCCCATGTTGCCATATTTGGGCTTCCAGTTAACTACAAACAGTTCACTTCCAATCAATTGGACGTCTTAGCATTTACTTCCTTATTGGCAAGACGCCGTCTTCTTTTCCACTGGAAACTAACTAAACCACCCTCTAGCAATCAGTGGCTAAAAGACACCATGTCTTTTCTAAAATTGGAGAGAATTAGATATTCAGTGAAAGGCAACTCTGCAAAATTTTATAACTTATGGCGCCCTTTCATGACATTTTTTCACTCTCTTCAGTCTCTTCCCTCAGATTGAGTGCTACACCCCATTCCACCCTCCCCCTCCCTCCCTTTTTTTTTTTTTTTTTTTCCCTCTGTTTTCATTATTTATTATTATAATTTTTTTTTTTTTTACTAGGTTTGTTCTTGTGTCTTGTTCACTTAAGAAAGAAAAATACTCATAGGAGGTAAATTGTATGCCTTTTGTCAGTTATGTACTGTTTACCTCTTCTACACCTGTATCCTGTTCGTTTCTATCGTTGCCACAAAGAAGGTGTGTATCACGGCATACTATGTTAAGAGTAAAAATTTTGCCTGTAATGTCTCCTTCCCTTCTAATAAAAATATTAATAAAAAAAAAAAAAAAAAAAAAATCTTTCTGGAGAACAACGTCATGGTTATTCCTGTGAGCAGGCTTCAAATTCACAGATATTTTATTTAAATTAAACACAAAAACTAATTTTTCCTTCATATATGAAGTCAAATTTAACTGGTTCATCACCTGTTGAGGTTTTACCCTGATGAGCTCATTCATGTTTCCCTGTTCAAATATTCAAACAAACCACAAACCGCTGCCTGCATCAGACATGAATTTATCTCGACTCAGATCAACTGTGATTTAGCTGAAAATAAAATGAAAAGACATAAAAACTTAAACGTTAAAGTAAAAACTCTGCATGAACTGAAAGTTCCCTGAAGGTGTTTTCTTTAAATGGAAAACTTAAATATGTCTTTTTGTCACTGGTTTACATAAACATATATTAACCCTGTTAATGTTGAGAGTTGCTGTGAAAGCAAAGATATTTAGACACAAATTTTTTTGTGCTCTGGATTTTGATTTCTTATTATTTATCTAAGAATATGCAGGATATTGAGCCCAAGAAATGTTTTTGTATTCACTTTAATTGCTTCTTTTTATTTCTTTAAAATGCATTTACATTGTTTTATAACAGCAGGTGACTTTTTCAAGTGTTTGTTTTATTTTTAATGCCAACTTTATTATTTATATATGCATATAAACAGAGACAAACTCATGAAGAAGTGACTTTTTTATTGTATTTATTTCTCTTTAAAGCAGAGTGTTTTTGTTTTAAGCTCCTGTTTGTAGTTTTAAATAATTTACAGACAAAAATTTCACAGGAAAATTTTTATTGAACAGAAATCAAATCAAATTTTGAAGCACAGTTTTGGTTGCAGGCAGTGTTGTGGTACTCGAGATCGGTCTTGGTCTCGAGTCCGGTCTTAAGACCGTTTTCTGATAGTCTCGGTCTCGTCTCGGACTCGACCGCATTTGGTCTCGGTCTTGTCTCGGTCTCGGGCTCTGAGGACTCGGCAATTTATTTCAAGACCAGTCGAGACCGCAACTGTGAAAATATCACTAAACGTACAGCATACTGTCCTGTTTATTTGTTAACATCTTTCTTTTCAGTGGATGCAAAACGCACCGATTAAAATCCAGGCGACTACTGTTTCTGTTACTCCCCCCTCCCTCCTCCGCTCCCCTCCCCCTCCCCACCTTCCACTCACGCGCGGCGCTCCAGGACATGCGCAGTGGTTTCCTCTCAGCGGCAGAAAATGTTTGTCTAATCGTCAGTAATATAATAGCGCTACATAAATAGTAAGAAATCCGATAGCCACAGCTAACTCAGCAGCGCTTCGCTTTCACAGACGGTGGGAACAACGTCTAACTTTTTTCGTCACTTAGAAAAGAAGCTCAAAGAAGGTAAGCTCTGCTAACGTGATGTTAGCAAAGCTAGCTGTACAGAGACACATAAGAATTTGTGATGAAAAAAAGTCACTCACTGTCTGAGTTATTGTGCGGAGGTGTTGATTGCCTTGTCGCACATATAGGACAACGCTGTGTCCAAAAGTCTGCAATATAGTGATGTGACATTCAGAAACAGTCGATTCTTCTCCACGGCTCTTTATTTATTAGATAGGACTGGAGTGTCACTCACTGAGAGCCGTTGTTCTATCAGGTAGCCATACGCTGTCAGAATAGCATACGTGCAGAGTACCATGCCTGCGCATGCGCATTAAGAAGTCCGATCGTCAGAGGAGTTGTCAGTTCACCATATGCAGCAAGTTATGACGAAAATAAGTCATTAAATTGTTTATAATATGACATAATATGATAACTAGATGGATATACATGCGTTGTCATGGTTTCAAAGTGTATTTAAAGCAGGTCTGGCTTTAGCTGGATGTCATACAACTGTTAATAACCAAGTGTATGATGATCTACGTCATGATTCTATGTTGCTGATTAAATAAAATCATATGGTAATGACAGCGTATGCATGTCTGAGCTAAGCATACCACTATCTGACAACGTATGCTGATCTGACAGAACACCGTGAGTTCGTGTTAAACCCGTTTTTTGTTCTAGTAATGCTCTGTGTACACTGCATCATTATTTAATTTAATTATGTACGTTGATATTTAAATTAACAAATAACTAAAACACAAGAAAGAAAGAGCATGCAGAGCATGCACATTGCTCTTTGATTGTTTTTGTTCAAAGTGGCAGCTGTAATGTCTGCCATGGTGTCAGACTACCTGGCTTCATGTACTGGGATAGAGAGTGAAAACAGTCACGATGAGCGCCTTCTGTTTGGTTACTTATTGCTTGTTGCTCCTTGGTCAGTGTTCATAGTTGAGCGTTATTTACCATCAGGGCATTTCCTCAATTGCTATGTTTAATGGTGCAACAGTGGTGGTTTCTTACATGAGCAATATGGGCAAATGTCCAGGGTGTTATGTTTTTAGGGATGGCACGAGACCATCACACATTGTAACACAGAAATGGAATATTTAATATTGGTAAAATGTATTAAGTATTTAATATCTAGTTGTTTTTATGGGAATATGGATCTTTCAGATTATTTTGAGAAGCAATTTTGATCATATTTCACATTTTATCATATCATGTAGAGCGCGGTGCTGGTCTTGGTCTTGACTCGGTCTCGACTTTCCTCGGTCTTGGTCTTGACTTGGTCTCGGACCCTAAAAGTCTTGGTCTTGTCTCGGTCTCGATACACTCTGGTCTTGGTCTTGTCTTGGTCTCGGGTTAGGTGGTCTTGAACACAACACTGGTTGCAGGAGACATTTTGTTCTCAACAAGTAGCAACGATCAGGACTACATGATGATGTTGTTCTTCCTTGCAGGACATGTACCTGAACGCTGGTGGTGTGACTGTGTCGTACTTCGAGTGGCTCAAGAATCTCAATCATGTCAGTTATGGGAGACTGACCTTCAAGTACGAGAGAGACTCAAACTACCACCTTCTCAGTGAGTACAAAACGCTCCGCAGTCCTAACATGACCTCCAGAATATGGTTTGGGGAAGAGGGTGAAGGGAAGGAAGGGTCAGGAGACGGAGAGAAACGATCTCAGAAACAATTGAATTAATCCTCTAAATGCGATTTTTTTTAAACCAATTAAAAAATTTTTTCCTTTTTGTCTTACAACCATGTATCACACACATCTGAGTTGTCGGATAAAACATAATGACACCTGCATCTGTGTCCCATTTGTAACAGATTTCTTCAGGTCCTTTTCCATATGTATTCTCTATGCGTTCAAGCATTTCTTCAGGATGTTCTGTGTAAAACATGTACTTGTCTTCCTTTCCATCTCTCTCAGAGACAAACAGAACCGCTGGGTTAGCTGTCATTTGACTTTCCCGTTGTTTTTTTTTATTCCATGGTGATGTTCCAGTCAAATGAAATTCAAAAGGCATCTACATAAAAAAAAAAAATCAAACAGAGACGTATTAATAAAAATTTACTTATTGCGTTGACATGATAAAAAAAACAATCGGGGTGAGATTTCTGTTAACATAACATATTACGCATTTGGAGGGAAAGTTTACATTAAAAGCTGCCTTAAAAGGGATTTTATCTGTTTCTTATTTTTCATCAACTGATCCTTCAGACAGATCACAGTAAAAGTTGGTTTGTTTACCTCTTGGGCCATCTTTCACTGTTTTTATGCTTCAAACAGTAACTGGTGGTGAAAACAAACAGGCTGACTGGTGTACCAGTTGTTTCCTAAAAACACAGAATAACAACGGTTGTTAAATATTTTACTGCTGCTTCACTGGTCGTATGAAAAGTTCTGCTGTAAACACATCTTTATAATTTTCTGGCAAAATGTGAAGCATTTGTGTTATTTTTTTATTTCTTTAAAACAGAAGATGGTCTGTTTTGATCTGCACTTGTGTCATGAAGAAAAGAAATAAAAGTAATGATAATGTGATTAAAAAATGTGAAGGCAAATAGAAATCTTACCCGGTTTAGTGGCTGAGGCGGCACTGATGTGGTTCTGCTAGCAGCTTCCAACAGTGTTTGTGTTTCTTTCCTGCCTTTTCCTGCTTATTTATACCCTCTCTGTATTTCACAGCAGCCAATCATATAGGGGTACATTTATTTTTCACTATGTGTGATGGAGAAGAATAAAATGTACTTTATAGAACCAGTTTGCCTTGAACTTCCAGATTTAAAGTACCGACGTTTTGCTGATATGTTTTCGTTGAGAAGACAATGACTGTTATAAAAAAATGCAGTCCTGGGTTGGGTGACCAGATGATCCACTTTGAGTCATCGCCCCACATTTTGATTCACATCTGTCATCCCAGAGATGAGTTTACCAACATTAGTATTGATTTTAGGTTTCAAAGTGAGCAATGTGGGACAAATGTTTCTACTGTGAAGCATGTGAGGTACTTTTCTGTTTTATTCAGGGATAAATGCTGCATCTTTGGCCATTTCTACCTTTTAGTCTTTGTTACATGTCTCCTTGTTATGAAAGCATCTTAAAAAGCTCTAAACGAATCCACACGTCTGTCTTCTTTCCCTGTTGCCTCCTTCCAGTGTCTGTGCAGGAGAGTCTAGAGAGGAAGTTTGGGAAGCAGGGAGGACCCATCCCCATCGTTCCCACCGCCGACTTCCAGGCCAGAATTGCTGTGAGTATCGTCTGCTCTCCTCAGCTAAAGCAAAATCGATACAAGATCTGTACCAGAAAGCACTGCCTCCAGAAAATAGCCACATCATTCATTATGATATTTTAGGTTTAGAAAACTGATGCATCTCCATGATTTGGTGTTTAATAATCCTCATTTGCAGGGCGCCTCTGAGAAGGACATTGTTCACTCTGGTCTGGCCTACACCATGGAGCGCTCCGCCCGGGTGAGTTTGGCACCAAGTTAGGAAGGCAGAAGTTATGAACCAAAAGCTGCTCAGTTAATGCACCAATTTAAAAAACAGTTTTTAAATTAAACGCTTTATTGCAGCTTCACATTGCAGTAAGATGTTTTTTCCTTCTTCCGGTATTTCTTTCCTCCTTCCTTTGTCTTTGTGTTTGTGTGTTTCTTTCCCAGCTTGCACAAGAAGTTCTAGTTGTAAATTTTTGGTGAATTTGAGTGTTTTCTGTTTTGAAATGAGTCCAGATGAGTGGAGGACTCTGGAGATTTGAGTCTGTTTCATTTTTGTTAGACGTGTCCAAACTTTTCGTCACATGGGCCAAAATCGTTGAGTCAGAAGTGGGCCAAGAAAATAAAAATAAAATCAAACAAGTAAAGTTGTCCAGTTTTTGCTGTAGACCCAAAACTTAAAAATATTTTTTTTATTTATTTATTCAAATCTTCTGAAATAAAAGAAAGTTAATCTAGTTTTCTTTTTTTTTTGGGAGTGGGGGGCTGATTGAACAAATTTATTCTGTTTATAAAAAAAATAAAAATTTGGTCACCATCTTTCAAAACACTTGCTTTATTTAACCACGTTTAATAAATGAAATAAAAGCTGATATGGTGCAGCAAAGTCTTTGTGTTAAACTTGACATTTCCCAATATTAGAAAATTATATTGGTAATAATTTCACCCTGAATAAAATTAAAGTTTGCACAGATCAAATTTGTTTCCTTCTTGAATTACAGTTGGGGCCACACAAAATCACTCAAAGGGCCACAAATGGCCCCCGAGCCGCACTTTGGACACCCCTGATTTATGAAGTAGAAATGTTCTAGCAAATCATTTCTGCTGTTTCGCAGTACAAGAGAGTAACATTTCTGAAGCTGCTTATTAGTTGATTTTGCACCAATTAAATCAATAGAAACATTATATACTGTAGGCGATTCTGTTTTTCCCATTTTAAAAATAAATAAGTTTTCTATCATCTGCCTTTGCAGCAAATCATGCGCACAGCAGGGTTTTTACTTATTGTTGCTTTTGGTGCATAGAATTTAAAATCCAATTGTTCATCATTGGTGCAAATTTGTAAGTGTTGAATCAAAAGGCAACTGGACTTCTTGTCTTTTCCAAGAATTTCTCACCCCTCATCCAAAAGGCTCCTTCAGTTCATTGGAAGCAGCTTTTATTGCCTTTACGTTGCAGCCAGAACAACCACACGACTTTCTGACCTGAACCTCCATCCGGGTCAAATATTTGGGTTGTTCTGGTCACGTTTCGGAGGCGGAGGGAGGGTTTATCTACACGAACACACAGGTGAGGCCGGGGAAGCAGAGGGGGCGCTACAGGCTGCAGTGGGGGTTAGGCGGTGAGGGGAAAGCCGAGGTGCGGCGTCTGGAAGAGTCTGTTCTCATTTTGGTTCCGAAAATTCACAAAAAAATATGCTGAACATCTGGAGTCGGGTACGGCGAGGCGAGGAAGGCGAGGGGCAGCTGGAGGGTCCGGAAGGAGACTAGTACCCCTAGAAATGAGAACAACGGATTTAGAGCAACACATGACTGCTAGAAATAAATTAATAACAGTGTTTGAAGCCTAAACACTGATTTTAACAAAGGTCGTCCTTATCGATGGTAGATGTCTTCAAAAATCAGACAGAATTGGTGCTAAAATTTTTGTTTGTGCTGCTATCATTTTAAAGATATCAAGAAATGTTTCCAGAGGTCATGAAAGGTCAACCAGCCGCCCCACCTTCAATAAGACAAAGTTGGTGTCAATCAACTCAACTACGTTTGTGCTGCTTTGGCTTTGAAGATGTATGTTAAAGTTTGAAGGTCATCTTGATTTAGTAAAAGTGTGTGTGTGTGTGTGGGGGGGCGTCTGGTTGACCTGTTGACCTTTAAACTTTCAAAGCCAAAGCAGCACAAACAAAAAAAATTGCTGCATAAAAACCAGCCCAATCAGTTGATTGCCACCAATTTTGATTTGCACAATGTGGGGCGGCTGGTTGACCTTTCATGACCTCTGGAAACATTTCTTAATATCTTTAAAATGAGAGCAGCACAAACAAAAATGTTGCTGCACAAACATTTAACAAAAAATTGTCTGATCTGAAGAATGTGTTTCTAGTGCAAATATCTTATTGCACTTCAAAACACACAAAACTAACTTACAGGTAACTTTTCAGCAGTTGTAGAAACTCATTTTAAGTAAATAATTACTTAATATTGATTAAAAAGTGTTAATTCCAGATAAATTTACTCATAATAAGACAATTTCCCCATAATAGCACTTTTTCATCAATATCAAGGAAATATTCACTTAAATTTCTACAACTGCAGAAAAGTTACTTGTAAGTTAGTTTTCTTATTTCAAGTATATTTCCACTAGACTTAAAATACTTTGTAAGATTGTGTTTTTGCAGTGATCCTCTTTTTCTTCTCAATCCTGTCAATTTTTGTCCTAAGAAAAACTTCCATAGTTGATGATACTGATGGGGAAAATTATGTAAAATACATATAATAAGCTGTGCAACTTGTTTATCTCTATCAATAAGTCAGTACACAGTTCACAGGAAAATTTTTATTGAACAGAAATCAAATCAAATTTTGAAGCACAGTTTTGGTTGCAGGAGACATTTTGTTCTCAACAAGTAGCAACGATCAGGACTACATGATGTTGTTCTTCCTTGCAGGACATGTACCTGAACGCTGGTGGTGTGACTGTGTCGTACTTCGAGTGGCTCAAGAATCTCAATCATGTCAGTTATGGGAGACTGACCTTCAAGTACGAGAGAGACTCAAACTACCACCTTCTCAGTGAGTACAAAACGCTCCGCAGTCCTAACATGACCTCCAGAATATGGTTTGGGGAAGAGGGTGA
Organism: Poecilia mexicana; assembly: GCF_051168715.1. Classification (NCBI taxonomy): domain Eukaryota; kingdom Metazoa; phylum Chordata; class Actinopteri; order Cyprinodontiformes; family Poeciliidae; genus Poecilia; species Poecilia mexicana. The sequence goes on from NW_028263388.1 coordinate 17,380,987, forward strand.
AGGGAAGGAAGGGTCAGGAGACGGAGAGAAACGATCTCAGAAACAATTGAATTAATCCTCTAAATGCGATTTTTTTTAAACCAATTAAAAAATTTTTTCCTTTTTGTCTTACAACCATGTATCACACACATCTGAGTTGTCGGATAAAACATAATGACACCTGCATCTGTGTCCCATTTGTAACAGATTTCTTCAGGTCCTTTTCCATATGTATTCTCTATGCGTTCAAGCATCTTTCCAGGTTCTTTTGTGTAAAACATGTACTTGTCTTCCTGTCCATCTCTCTCAGAGACAAACAGAACCTCTGGGTTATCTCTCATTTGTTTTTCCCGTTCTGTTTTTCTACGCCATGCTGTTTCACCATTTTGAGTAAATCTTTGCGGCATCTGCATAAAAAAGAAAATCCAAAAGAGACGTATTAATAAAAATTTACTTAGGACGTTGACATGATAAAAAAACAATTGGGGTGAGATTTCTGTTAACATATTACGCATTTGGAGGGAAAGTTTACATTAAAAGCTGCCTTAAAAGGGATTTTATCTGTTTCTTATTTTTCATCAACTGATCCTTCAGACAGATCACAGTAAAAGTTAGTTTGTTTACCTCTTCGGCCATCTTTCACTGGTTTTATGCTTCAAACAGTAACTGGTGGTGAAAACAAACAGGCTGACTGGTGTACCAGTTGTTTCCTAAAAACACAGAATAACAACGGTTGTTAAATATTTTACTGCTGCTTCGCTGGTCGTATGAAAAGTTCTGCTGTAAACACATCTTTATAATTTTCTGGCAAAATGTGAAGCATTTGTGTTATTTTTTTATTTCTTTAAAACAGAAGATGGTCTGTTTTGATCTGCACTTGTGTCATGAAGAAAAGAAATAAAAGTAATGATAATGTGATTAAAAAATGTGAAGGCAAATAGAAATCTTACCCGGTTTAGTGGCTGAGGCGGCACTGATGTGGTTCTGCTAGCAGCTTCCAACAGTGTTTGTGTTTCTTTCCTGCCTTTTCCTGCTTATTTATACCTTCTCTGTATTTCACAGCAGCCAATCATATAGGGGTAAATTTATTTTTCACTATGTGTGATGGAGAAGAATAAAATGTACTTTGTAGAACCAGTTTGCCTTGAACTTCCAGATTTAAAGTACCGACGTTTTGCTGATATGTTTTCGTTGAGAAGACAATGACTGTTATAAAAAAATGCAGTCCTGGGTTGGGTGACCAGATGATCCACTGTGTGTTTCCGTCCTGCATTTTGATTCACATCTGTCATCCCAGAGATGAGTTTACCAACATTAGTATTGATTTTAGGTTTCAAAGTGAGCAATGTGGGACAAATGTTTCTACTGTGAAGCATGTGAGGTACTTTTCTGTTTTATTCAGGGATAAATGCTGCATCTTTGGCCATTTCTACCTTTTAGTCTTTGTTACATGTCTCCTTGTTATGAAAGCATCTTAAAAAGCTCTAAACGAATCCACACGTCTGTCTTCTTTCCCTGTTGCCTCCTTCCAGTGTCTGTGCAGGAGAGTCTAGAGAGGAAGTTTGGGAAGCAGGGAGGACCCATCCCCATCGTTCCCACCGCCGACTTCCAGGCCAGAATTGCTGTGAGTATCGTCTGCTCTCCTCAGCTAAAGCAAAATCGATACAAGATCTGTACCAGAAAGCACTGCCTCCAGAAAATAGCCACGTTTTCTACAGGATAAACATAATTCATTATGATGTTTTAGGTTTAGAAAACTGATGCATCTCCATGATTTGGTGTTTAATAATCCTCATTTGCAGGGCGCCTCTGAGAAGGACATTGTTCACTCTGGTCTGGCCTACACCATGGAGCGCTCCGCCCGGGTGAGTTTGGCACCAAGTTAGGAAGGCAGAAGTTATGAACTAAAAGCTGCTCAGTTAATGCACCAATTTAAAAAACAGTTTTTAAATTAAACGCTTTATTGCAGCTTCACATTGCAGTAAGATGTTTTTTCCTTCTTCCGGTATTTCTTTCCTCCTTCCTTTGTCTTTGTGTTTGTGTGTTTCTTTCCCACCTTGCACAAGAAGTACTAGTTGTAAATTTTTGGTGAATTTGAGTGTTTTCTGTTTTGAAATGAGTCCAAATGAGTGGAGGACTCTGGAGATTTGAGTCCGTTTCATTACTGTTAGGGGTGTCCAAACTTTTCGTCATGGCCCATGTGACGTTTATAAAAATAAATAAAAAAAAATTTGGTCACCATCTTTCAAAACACTTGCTTTATTTAACCACGTTTAATAAATTAAATAAAAGCTGATATGGTGCAGCAAAGTCTTTGTGTTAAACTTGACATTTCCCAGTATTAGAAAACTATATTGGTAATAATTTCACCGTGAATAAAATTAAAGTTTGCACCTGCATCCACCGGGACAGATCAGATTTATTTCCATCTTGAATTACAGTTGGGGCCACACAAAATCACTCAAAGGGCCACAAATGGTCCCCAAGCCGCACTTTGGACACCCCTGATTTATGAAGTAGAAATGTTCTAATGAATCATTTCTGCTGTTTCGCAGTACAAGAGAGCAACATTTCCAAATAAATTTTCTTTTCTGAAGCTGCTTATTAGTTGATTTTGCACTAATTAAATCAATAGAAACATTATATACTGTAGGCAATTCTGTTTTTCTCATTTTAAAAATAAATAAGTTTTCTATCATCTGCCTTTGCAGCAAATCATGCGCACAGCAAGCAAGTACAACCTGGGTCTGGACCTGCGGACGGCCGCCTACGTCAACGCCATCGAGAAGGTCTTCAAGGTCTACAACGAAGCTGGGCTGACCTTCACATAAACGCCAACCTGCACTGCTCTCCGTTCCTCCGCTCTCCCTGCTAGTCATCCCTCTCTCCGGCTCCCCTCTACCTCCTCAGACAGCCTTCTGAACATATCACCGTTTACCGCAGCTCCCCACACGCGCAGCCACAACCTCACAATTTCCTCTGCGATATCTGTGCAGCCGTCGACACGCCGCCCTGACCTCGGAGTTGGAGCAGACATCGGTGTTTGTGAAGAGAGAGAAGACTCTTTCCCTCCCTCTGCAGCCCTGTAGGTGTTTGTGTTGTGGCAGCCATGTTTCACGGCGCTCCTATCGTAGTAGCTGAATGCATGTGTAGCCGTTTCTGATGCCTTATTTCGGGATGAGGTGGCGCCTCGAAGGGAGCCGGCCACTTCAGTCTAACGTTGATTAAAAGGGATTTAGATTTAACTCCATGTGAATTAGTCGGATTAGTTGTTTTTAATCTTTCTGGTGAAAAGATTAGCGATTCTAAATTTCAAGGATTCAAGTGTTTTTACTGTCCTCTTCATATTTCTGCTTCCCTTGTTGCTTTAGCTTAACGCAGCTTCTCTAGACGCCGCCGGCCTCTAGAGAGGAGCAGAGGTTTGGCGAGCGCGTTGTGATCACCTTGTTAATTCTCGTCTGTTTAACCGTCCTATTGCTGCATTGAAACAAGTTTTTTTTTTGGAGGAAACTGCTTTTTATTTTTATTGTATTCAATTTTTTTCTTTTTTTGAAACGACAAATAAAATGTTCTTAAAAAGGCGAGTGATTTCTTTAAACTTCTTTACGGCACCTTTACAGGAAATCAGCATAACGTGTACAAACGATGAGGTCTTCATGTGGATACTCTGATTTTTATCTAGGGGTGAATTGATAAATCAACCCAGATTTTCTTAATTTAAGGAGATTGAGGATCAGTCGATACATCTGAAGTGGATCTTATTGATCGTTGTCCTCTTGTTCTGCTGTGAGAGATTTTGACTGACAAACGCACCAAGTCATGTCGGCACGTTCAGTTAGTAACCCCTCTGTTGTCAACTCTGTGTCTTTCTTGCTATATTTAGCAACATTTCAGACAAATTGGGGAAAATCGGAATCAGCAGGTCAGACTTTTTAAAAATCTGTAATCGGTCAGAAAACTAGTTTTATCACAAAAGTTGGAAAATCCCCAAAGAAAAGGTCTAGGTCTGGAAAAAATATTTGATATTTCTACACTTTTATTCATTTTCCAGTTATCAAGAATCAAAAATTGGGATTTTTCTGAGTAAATTCCAAAAATCTGATTTTGGTGTGAGAAATGAGTTTCCCTCACAGTAGAATCCTTTTTATTGGTTTCTATTTCTTGGACACCAAAGCTGCTTGTGAAACCAAGTTGATCCAATGATGTTGCCTTTGATTCCCATTGACAGTTGTAGGCACTGTGTAAGATACTGATTGCACATAAGCTCTCCACATGACTCCACTTGAAATAATGTGCCTATCCCTTTACAGGAAACGATTACTCCAGAGTTACCAGTTTGCTGCATTTCTGCTTGCAGCTCCAAATTAAATTTACTTTAAGTCTGTTGACTTTATTATTCCTCCACAACAAATAAAGACATAAACACCATAGTTGGATTCAACAAAACCTTTTTTATTTTCACATTTACGGTTTATAAAATCAGCGAATTTGATGTGATGCCAACTTAAACACAGTGCGTGACTCAGGTTGGTTGTGTGTGTGTGTGTGTCGTGTTGGTTTGTGTTTCTTTTTCTCTGAAGTGTGTGTGATTACATGGGTGTGTCGTTCTGTAAGGAAACATGCAGTCGTCGGTTTCAGTTGACCTCAAAGTAAAACGTAAAAAAAAAGAAAATGCACACACACTCTTCTGGTTGAACCTCCTCTACTTGAACACACGTACACACACTCTTAAAGCGATGGCTGATGGCGTGATGCTCGGCGGCAGGGGAAGGGACTATCCGACCGGCCCAGACGGCAGAGAGGGAACACGTTCAGCGTAGATAACCACACAGAGCTTAGCTAAAAACGAAACATAAAGCCTTCATTCCTCTCCTTTTCATCAAACTGGACTCACTGGTACATCTGTGGTTTAGATGAACCCAGAAACTCAACTGGATGTTTCCCGTAATTGCACGCAAACCGGTTTCCCAAAGCTCGACTCGCACACGAGGGGAAAAGATGAATATTTCTTTTTTTCTTTAATTTTTAGCATTTTCCGTTACGTATTTTCTGTTGAAACAAGCACATCTATGTCTAGAAGTGAGCATTTTTTCCTTCTTCTGCCAAAGGGATTTTAACACCAATCCGAAAATATCCTGACAAAAATGTAATTTGTCTGTAAAGGAGATTAACACAAAAAACCAGCCATCTTGCTACTAATATAACTGTTTAGTTGTTTTGTTTTAGCTTTGAAATAATTTTATTTTGCAGAAACAGTGGACAGATGTAATCTGCTATCTGATTCAGTGATAGGTTTTGTTTTTACTTATTGTTGCTTTTGGTGCATAGAATTTAAAATCCAATTGTTCATCATTGGTGCAAATTTGTAAGTGTTGAATCAAAAGGCAACTGGACTTCTTGTCTTTTCCAAGAATTTCTCACCCCTCATCCAAAAGGCTCCTTCAGTTCATTGGAAGCAGCTTTTATTGCCTTTACGTTGCAGCCAGAACAACCACACGACTTTCTGACCTGAACCTCCATCCGGGTCAAATATTTGGGTTGTTCTGGTCACGTTTCGGAGGCGGAGGGAGGGTTTATCTACACGAACACACAGGTGAGGCCGGGGAAGCAGAGGGGGCGCTACAGGCTGCAGTGGGGGTTAGGCGGTGAGGGGAAAGCCGAGGTGCGGCGTCTGGAAGAGTCTGTTCTGATTTTGGTTCCGAAAATTCACAAAAAAATATGCTGAACATCTGGAGTCGGGTACGGCGAGGCGAGGAAGGCGAGGGGCAGCTGGAGGGTCCGGAAGGAGACTAGTACCCCTAGAAATGAGAACAACGGATTTAGAGCAACACATGACTGCTAGAAATAAATTAATAACAGTGTTTGAAGCCTAAACACTGATTTTAACAAAGGTCGTCCTTATCGATGGTAGATGTCTTCAAAAATCAGACAGAATTGGTGCTAAAATTTTTGTTTGTGCTGCTATCATTTTAAAGATATCAAGAAATGTTTCCAGAGGTCATGAAAGGTCAACCAGCCGCCCCACCTTCAATAAGACAAAGTTGGTGTCAATCAACTCAACTACGTTTGTGCTGCTTTGGCTTTGAAGATGTATGTTAAAGTTTGAAGGTCATCTTGATTTAGTAAAAGTGTGTGTGTGTGTGTGGGGGGGCGTCTGGTTGACCTGTTGACCTTTAAACTTTCAAAGCCAAAGCAGCACAAACAAAAAAAATTGCTGCATAAAAACCAGCCCAATCAGTTGATTGCCACCAATTTTGATTTGCACAATGTGGGGCGGCTGGTTGACCTTTCATGACCTCTGGAAACATTTCTTAATATCTTTAAAATGAGAGCAGCACAAACAAAAATGTTGCTGCACAAACATTTAACAAAAAATTGTCTGATCTGAAGAATGTGTTTCTAGTGCAAATATCTTATTGCACTTCAAAACACACAAAACTAACTTACAGGTAACTTTTCAGCAGTTGTAGAAACTCATTTTAAGTAAATAATTACTTAATATTGATTAAAAAGTGTTAATTCCAGATAAATTTACTCATAATAAGACAATTTCCCCATAATAGCACTTTTTCATCAATATCAAGGAAATATTCACTTAAATTTCTACAACTGCAGAAAAGTTACTTGTAAGTTAGTTTTCTTATTTCAAGTATATTTCCACTAGACTTAAAATACTTTGTAAGATTGTGTTTTTGCAGTGATCCTCTTTTTCTTCTCAATCCTGTCAATTTTTGTCCTAAGAAAAACTTCCATAGTTGATGATACTGATGGGGAAAATTATGTAAAATACATATAATAAGCTGTGCAACTTGTTTATCTCTATCAATAAGTCAGTACACAGTTCACAGGAAAATTTTTATTGAACAGAAATCAAATCAAATTTTGAAGCACAGTTTTGGTTGCAGGAGACATTTTGTTCTCAACAAGTAGCAACGATCAGGACTACATGATGTTGTTCTTCCTTGCAGGACATGTACCTGAACGCTGGTGGTGTGACTGTGTCGTACTTCGAGTGGCTCAAGAATCTCAATCATGTCAGTTATGGGAGACTGACCTTCAAGTACGAGAGAGACTCAAACTACCACCTTCTCAGTGAGTACAAAACGCTCCGCAGTCCTAACATGACCTCCAGAATATGGTTTGGGGAAGAGGGTGAAGGGAAGGAAGGGTCAGGAGACGGAGAGAAACGATCTCAGAAACAATTGAATTAATCCTCTAAATGCGATTTTTTTTAAACCAATTAAAAAATTTTTTCCTTTTTGTCTTACAACCATGTATCACACACATCTGAGTTGTCGGATAAAACATAATGACACCTGCATCTGTGTCCCATTTGTAACAGATTTCTTCAGGTCCTTTTCCATATGTATTCTCTATGCGTTCAAGCATCTTTCCAGGTTCTTTTGTGTAAAACATGTACTTGTCTTCCTGTCCATCTCTCTCAGAGACAAACAGAACCTCTGGGTTATCTCTCATTTGTTTTTCCCGTTCTGTTTTTCTACGCCATGCTGTTTCACCATTTTGAGTAAATCTTTGCGGCATCTGCATAAAAAAGAAAATCCAAAAGAGACGTATTAATAAAAATTTACTTAGGACGTTGACATGATAAAAAAACAATTGGGGTGAGATTTCTGTTAACATATTACGCATTTGGAGGGAAAGTTTACATTAAAAGCTGCCTTAAAAGGGATTTTATCTGTTTCTTATTTTTCATCAACTGATCCTTCAGACAGATCACAGTAAAAGTTAGTTTGTTTACCTCTTCGGCCATCTTTCACTGGTTTTATGCTTCAAACAGTAACTGGTGGTGAAAACAAACAGGCTGACTGGTGTACCAGTTGTTTCCTAAAAACACAGAATAACAACGGTTGTTAAATATTTTACTGCTGCTTCGCTGGTCGTATGAAAAGTTCTGCTGTAAACACATCTTTATAATTTTCTGGCAAAATGTGAAGCATTTGTGTTATTTTTTTATTTCTTTAAAACAGAAGATGGTCTGTTTTGATCTGCACTTGTGTCATGAAGAAAAGAAATAAAAGTAATGATAATGTGATTAAAAAATGTGAAGGCAAATAGAAATCTTACCCGGTTTAGTGGCTGAGGCGGCACTGATGTGGTTCTGCTAGCAGCTTCCAACAGTGTTTGTGTTTCTTTCCTGCCTTTTCCTGCTTATTTATACCTTCTCTGTATTTCACAGCAGCCAATCATATAGGGGTAAATTTATTTTTCACTATGTGTGATGGAGAAGAATAAAATGTACTTTGTAGAACCAGTTTGCCTTGAACTTCCAGATTTAAAGTACCGACGTTTTGCTGATATGTTTTCGTTGAGAAGACAATGACTGTTATAAAAAAATGCAGTCCTGGGTTGGGTGACCAGATGATCCACTGTGTGTTTCCGTCCTGCATTTTGATTCACATCTGTCATCCCAGAGATGAGTTTACCAACATTAGTATTGATTTTAGGTTTCAAAGTGAGCAATGTGGGACAAATGTTTCTACTGTGAAGCATGTGAGGTACTTTTCTGTTTTATTCAGGGATAAATGCTGCATCTTTGGCCATTTCTACCTTTTAGTCTTTGTTACATGTCTCCTTGTTATGAAAGCATCTTAAAAAGCTCTAAACGAATCCACACGTCTGTCTTCTTTCCCTGTTGCCTCCTTCCAGTGTCTGTGCAGGAGAGTCTAGAGAGGAAGTTTGGGAAGCAGGGAGGACCCATCCCCATCGTTCCCACCGCCGACTTCCAGGCCAGAATTGCTGTGAGTATCGTCTGCTCTCCTCAGCTAAAGCAAAATCGATACAAGATCTGTACCAGAAAGCACTGCCTCCAGAAAATAGCCACGTTTTCTACAGGATAAACATCATTCATTATGATGTTTTAGGTTTAGAAAACTGATGCATCTCCATGATTTGGTGTTTAATAATCCTCATTTGCAGGGCGCCTCGGAGAAGGACATTGTTCACTCTGGTCTGGCCTACACCATGGAGCGCTCCGCCCGGGTGAGTTTGGCACCAAGTTAGGAAGGCAGAAGTTATGAACTAAAAGCTGCTCAGTTAATGCACCAATTTAAAAAACAGTTTTTAAATTAAACGCTTTATTGCAGCTTCACATTGCAGTAAGATGTTTTTTCCTTCTTCCGGTATTTCTTTCCTCCTTCCTTTGTCTTTGTGTTTGTGTGTTTCTTTCCCACCTTGCACAAGAAGTACTAGTTGTAAATTTTTGGTGAATTTGAGTGTTTTCTGTTTTGAAATGAGTCCAAATGAGTGGAGGACTCTGGAGATTTGAGTCCGTTTCATTACTGTTAGGGGTGTCCAAACTTTTCGTCATGGCCCATGTGACGTTTATAAAAATAAATAAAAAAAAATTTGGTCACCATCTTTCAAAACACTTGCTTTATTTAACCACGTTTAATAAATTAAATAAAAGCTGATATGGTGCAGCAAAGTCTTTGTGTTAAACTTGACATTTCCCAGTATTAGAAAACTATATTGGTAATAATTTCACCGTGAATAAAATTAAAGTTTGCACCTGCATCCACCGGGACAGATCAGATTTATTTCCATCTTGAATTACAGTTGGGGCCACACAAAATCACTCAAAGGGCCACAAATGGTCCCCAAGCCGCACTTTGGACACCCCTGATTTATGAAGTAGAAATGTTCTAATGAATCATTTCTGCTGTTTCGCAGTACAAGAGAGCAACATTTCCAAATAAATTTTCTTTTCTGAAGCTGCTTATTAGTTGATTTTGCACTAATTAAATCAATAGAAACATTATATACTGTAGGCAATTCTGTTTTTCTCATTTTAAAAATAAATAAGTTTTCTATCATCTGCCTTTGCAGCAAATCATGCGCACAGCAAGCAAGTACAACCTGGGTCTGGACCTGCGGACGGCCGCCTACGTCAACGCCATCGAGAAGGTCTTCAAGGTCTACAACGAAGCTGGGCTGACCTTCACATAAACGCCAACCTGCACTGCTCTCCGTTCCTCCGCTCTCCCTGCTAGTCATCCCTCTCTCCGGCTCCCCTCTACCTCCTCAGACAGCCTTCTGAACATATCACCGTTTACCGCAGCTCCCCACACGCGCAGCCACAACCTCACAATTTCCTCTGCGATATCTGTGCAGCCGTCGACACGCCGCCCTGACCTCGGAGTTGGAGCAGACATCGGTGTTTGTGAAGAGAGAGAAGACTCTTTCCCTCCCTCTGCAGCCCTGTAGGTGTTTGTGTTGTGGCAGCCATGTTTCACGGCGCTCCTATCGTAGTAGCTGAATGCATGTGTAGCCGTTTCTGATGCCTTATTTCGGGATGAGGTGGCGCCTCGAAGGGAGCCGGCCACTTCAGTCTAACGTTGATTAAAAGGGATTTAGATTTAACTCCATGTGAATTAGTCGGATTAGTTGTTTTTAATCTTTCTGGTGAAAAGATTAGCGATTCTAAATTTCAAGGATTCAAGTGTCTTTACTGTCCTCTTCATATTTCTGCTTCCCTTGTTGCTTTAGCTTAACGCAGCTTCTCTAGACGCCGCCGGCCTCTAGAGAGGAGCAGAGGTTTGGCGAGCGCGTTGTGATCACCTTGTTAATTCTCGTCTGTTTAACCGTCCTATTGCTGCATTGAAACAAGTTTTTTTTTTGGAGGAAACTGCTTTTTATTTTTATTGTATTCAATTTTTTTTTTTTTTTTTGAAACGACAAATAAAATGTTCTTAAAAAGGCGAGTGATTTCTTTAAACTTCTTTACGACACCTTTACAGGAAATCGGCATAACGTGTACAAACGATGAGGTCTTCATGTGGATACTCTGATTTTTATCTAGGGGTGAATTGATAAATCAACCCAGATTTTCTTAATTTTAGGGGATTGAGGATCAGTCGATACATCTGAAGTCGATCTTATTGATCGTTGTCCTCTTTTGTTCTGCTGTGAGAGATTTTGACTGACAAACGCACCAAGTCATGTCGGCACGTTCAGTTAGTAACCCCTCTGTTGTCAACTCTGTGTCTTTCTTGCTATATTTAGCAACATTTCAGACAAATTGGGGAAAATCGGAATCAGCAGGTCAGACTTTTTAAAAATCTGTAATCGGTCAGAAAACTAGTTTTATCACAAAAGTTGGAAAATCCTCAAAGAAAAGGTCTAAGTCTGGAAAAAATATTTGATATTTCTACACTTTTATTCATTTTCCAGTTATCAAGAATCAAAAATTGGGATTTTTCTGAGTAAATTCCAAAAATCTGATTTTGGTGTGAGAAATGAGTTTCCCTCACAGTAGAATCCTTTTTATTGGTTTCTATTTCTTGGACACCAAAGCTGCTTGTGAAACCAAGTTGATCCAATGATGTTGCCTTTGATTCCCATTGACAGTTGTAGGCACTGTGTAAGATACTGATTGCACATAAGCTCTCCACATGACTCCACTTGAAATAATGTGCCTATCCCTTTACAGGAAACGATTACTCCAGAGTTACCAGTTTGCTGCATTTCTGCTTGCAGCTCCAAATTAAATTTACTTTAAGTCTGTTGACTTTATTATTCCTCCACAACAAATAAAGACATAAACACCATAGTTGGATTCAACAAAACCTTTTTTATTTTCACATTTACGGTTTATAAAATCAGCGAATTTGATGTGATGCCAACTTAAACACAGTGCGTGACTCAGGTTGGTTGTGTGTGTGTGTGTGTCGTGTTGGTTTGTGTTTCTTTTTCTCTGAAGTGTGTGTGTTTACATGGGTGTGTCATTCTGTAAGGAAACATGCAGTCGTCGGTTTCAGTTGACCTCAAAGTAAAACGTAAAAAAAAAGAAAATGCACACACACTCTTCTGGCTGAACCTCCTCTACTTGAACACACGTACACACACTCTTAAAGCGATGGCTGATGGCGTGATGCTCGGCGGCAGGGGAAGGGACTATCCGACCGGCCCAGACGGCAGAGAGGGAACACGTTCAGCGTAGATAACCACACAGAGCTTAGCTAAAAACGAAACATAAAGCCTTCATTCCTCTCCTTTTCATCAAACTGGACTCACTGGTACATCTGTGGTTTAGATGAACCCAGAAACTCAACTGGATGTTTCCCGTAATTGCACGCAAACCGGTTTCCCAAAGCTCGACTCGCACACGAGGGGAAAAGATGAATATTTCTTTTTTTCTTTAATTTTTAGCATTTTCCGTTACGTATTTTCTGTTGAAACAAGCACATCTATGTCTAGAAGTGAGCATTTTTTCCTTCTTCTGCCAAAGGGATTTTAACACCAACCCGAAAATATCCTGACAAAAATGTAATTTGTCTGTAAAGGAGATTAACACAAAAAACCAGCCATCTTGCTACTAATATAACTGTTTAGTTGTTTTGTTTTAGCTTTGAAATAATTTTATTTTGCAGAAACAGTGGACAGATGTAATCTGCTATCTGATTCAGTGATAGGTTTTGTTTTTACTTATTGTTGCTTTTGGTGCATAGAATTTAAAATCCAATTGTTCATCATTGGTGCAAATTTGTAAGTGTTGAATCAAAAGGCAACTGGACTTCTTGTCTTTTCCAAGAATTTCTCACCCCTCATCCAAAAGGCTCCTTCAGTTCATTGGAAGCAGCTTTTATTGCCTTTACGTTGCAGCCAGAACAACCACACGACTTTCTGACCTGAACCTCCATCCGGGTCAAATATTTGGGTTGTTCTGGTCACGTTTCGGAGGCGGAGGGAGGGTTTATCTACACGAACACACAGGTGAGGCCGGGGAAGCAGAGGGGGCGCTACAGGCTGCAGGGGGGGTTAGGCGGTGAGGGGAAAGCCGAGGTGCGGCGTCTGGAAGAGTCTGTTCTGATTTTGGTTCCGAAAATTCACAAAAAAATATGCTGAACATCTGGAGTCGGGTACGGCGAGGCGAGGAAGGCGAGGGGCAGCTGGAGGGTCCGGAAGGAGACTAGTACCCCTAGAAATGAGAACAACGGATTTAGAGCAACACATGACTGCTAGAAATAAATTAATAGCAGTGTTTGAAGCCTAAACACTGATTTTAACAAAGGTCGTCCTTATCGATGGTAGATGTCTTCAAAAATCAGACAGAATTGGTGCTAAAATTTTTGTTTGTGCTGCTATCATTTTAAAGATATCAAGAAATGTTTCCAGAGGTCATGAAAGGTCAACCAGCCGCCCCACCTTCAATAAGACAAAGTTGGTGTCAATCAACTCAACTACGTTTGTGCTGCTTTGGCTTTGAAGATGTATGTTAAAGTTTGAAGGTCATCTTGATTTAGTAAAAGTGTGTGTGTGTGTGTGGGGGGGCGTCTGGTTGACCTGTTGACCTTTAAACTTTCAAAGCCAAAGCAGCACAAACAAAAAAAATTGCTGCATAAAAACCAGCCCAATCAGTTGATTGCCACCAATTTTGATTTGCACAATGTGGGGCGGCTGGTTGACCTTGCATGACCTCTGGAAACATTTCTTAATATCTTTAAAATGAGAGCAGCACAAACAAAAATGTTGCTGCACAAACATTTAACAAAAAATTGTCTGATTTGAAGAATGTGTTTCTAGTGCAAATATCTTATTGCACTTCAAAACACACAAAACTAACTTACAGGTAACTTTTCAGCAGTTGTAGAAACTCATTTTAAGTAAATAATTACTTAATATTGATTAAAAAGTGTTAATTCCAGATAAATTTACTCATAATAAGACAATTTCCCCATAATAGCACTTTTTCATCAATATCAAGGAAATATTCACTTAAATTTCTACAACTGCAGAAAAGTTACTTGTAAGTTAGTTTTCTTATTTCAAGTATATTTCCACTAGACTTAAAATACTTTGTAAGATTGTGTTTTTGCAGTGATCCTCTTTTTCTTCTCAATCCTGTCAATTTTTGTCCTAAGAAAAACTTCCATAGTTGATGATACTGATGGGGAAAATTATGTAAAATACATATAATAAGCTGTGCAACTTGTTTATCTCTATCAATAAGTCAGTACACAGTTCACAGGAAAATTTTTATTGAACAGAAATCAAATCAAATTTTGAAGCACAGTTTTGGTTGCAGGAGACATTTTGTTCTCAACAAGTAGCAACGATCAGGACTACATGATGTTGTTCTTCCTTGCAGGACATGTACCTGAACGCTGGTGGTGTGACTGTGTCGTACTTCGAGTGGCTCAAGAATCTCAATCATGTCAGTTATGGGAGACTGACCTTCAAGTACGAGAGAGACTCAAACTACCACCTTCTCAGTGAGTACAAAACGCTCCGCAGTCCTAACATGACCTCCAGAATATGGTTTGGGGAAGAGGGTGAAGGGAAGGAAGGGTCAGGAGACGGAGAGAAACGATCTCAGAAACAATTGAATTAATCCTCTAAATGCGATTTTTTTTAAACCAATTAAAAAATTTTTTCCTTTTTGTCTTACAACCATGTATCACACACATCTGAGTTGTCGGATAAAACATAATGACACCTGCATCTGTGTCCCATTTGTAACAGATTTCTTCAGGTCCTTTTCCATATGTATTCTCTATGCGTTCAAGCATCTTTCCAGGTTCTTTTGTGTAAAACATGTACTTGTCTTCCTGTCCATCTCTCTCAGAGACAAACAGAACCTCTGGGTTATCTCTCATTTGTTTTTCCCGTTCTGTTTTTCTACGCCATGCTGTTTCACCATTTTGAGTAAATCTTTGCGGCATCTGCATAAAAAAGAAAATCCAAAAGAGACGTATTAATAAAAATTTACTTAGGACGTTGACATGATAAAAAAACAATTGGGGTGAGATTTCTGTTAACATATTACGCATTTGGAGGGAAAGTTTACATTAAAAGCTGCCTTAAAAGGGATTTTATCTGCTTCTTATTTTTCATCAACTGATCCTTCAGACAGATCACAGTAAAAGTTAGTTTGTTTACCTCTTCGGCCATCTTTCACTGGTTTTATGCTTCAAACAGTAACTGGTGGTGAAAACAAACAGGCTGACTGGTGTACCAGTTGTTTCCTAAAAACACAGAATAACAACGGTTGTTAAATATTTTACTGCTGCTTCGCTGGTCGTATGAAAAGTTCTGCTGTAAACACATCTTTATAATTTTCTGGCAAAATGTGAAGCATTTGTGTTATTTTTTTATTTCTTTAAAACAGAAGATGGTCTGTTTTGATCTGCACTTGTGTCATGAAGAAAAGAAATAAAAGTAATGATAATGTGATTAAAAAATGTGAAGGCAAATAGAAATCTTACCCGGTTTAGTGGCTGAGGCGGCACTGATGTGGTTCTGCTACCACATCAGTGTTTCTTTCCTGCCTTTTCCTGCTTATTTATACCTTCTCTGTATTTCACAGCAGCCAATCATATAGGGGTAAATTTATTTTTCACTATGTGTGATGGAGAAGAATAAAATGTACTTTGTAGAACCAGTTTGCCTTGAACTTCCAGATTTAAAGTACCGACGTTTTGCTGATATGTTTTCGTTGAGAAGACAATGACTGTTATAAAAAAATGCAGTCCTGGGTTGGGTGACCAGATGATCCACTGTGTGTTTCCGTCCTGCATTTTGATTCACATCTGTCATCCCAGAGATGAGTTTACCAACATTAGTATTGATTTTAGGTTTCAAAGTGAGCAATGTGGGACAAATGTTTCTACTGTGAAGCATGTGAGGTACTTTTCTGTTTTATTCAGGGATAAATGCTGCATCTTTGGCCATTTCTACCTTTTAGTCTTTGTTACATGTCTCCTTGTTATGAAAGCATCTTAAAAAGCTCTAAACGAATCCACACGTCTGTCTTCTTTCCCTGTTGCCTCCTTCCAGTGTCTGTGCAGGAGAGTCTAGAGAGGAAGTTTGGGAAGCAGGGAGGACCCATCCCCATCGTTCCCACCGCCGACTTCCAGGCCAGAATTGCTGTGAGTATCGTCTGCTCTCCTCAGCTAAAGCAAAATCGATACAAGATCTGTACCAGAAAGCACTGCCTCCAGAAAATAGCCACGTTTTCTACAGGATAAACATCATTCATTATGATGTTTTAGGTTTAGAAAACTGATGCATCTCCATGATTTGGTGTTTAATAATCCTCATTTGCAGGGCGCCTCGGAGAAGGACATTGTTCACTCTGGTCTGGCCTACACCATGGAGCGCTCCGCCCGGGTGAGTTTGGCACCAAGTTAGGAAGGCAGAAGTTATGAACTAAAAGCTGCTCAGTTAATGCACCAATTTAAAAAACAGTTTTTAAATTAAACGCTTTATTGCAGCTTCACATTGCAGTAAGATGTTTTTTCCTTCTTCCGGTATTTCTTTCCTCCTTCCTTTGTCTTTGTGTTTGTGTGTTTCTTTCCCACCTTGCACAAGAAGTACTAGTTGTAAATTTTTGGTGAATTTGAGTGTTTTCTGTTTTGAAATGAGTCCAAATGAGTGGAGGACTCTGGAGATTTGAGTCCGTTTCATTACTGTTAGGGGTGTCCAAACTTTTCGTCATGGCCCATGTGACGTTTATAAAAATAAATAAAAAAAAATTTGGTCACCATCTTTCAAAACACTTGCTTTATTTAACCACGTTTAATAAATTAAATAAAAGCTGATATGGTGCAGCAAAGTCTTTGTGTTAAACTTGACATTTCCCAGTATTAGAAAACTATATTGGTAATAATTTCACCGTGAATAAAATTAAAGTTTGCACCTGCATCCACCGGGACAGATCAGATTTATTTCCATCTTGAATTACAGTTGGGGCCACACAAAATCACTCAAAGGGCCACAAATGGTCCCCAAGCCGCACTTTGGACACCCCTGATTTATGAAGTAGAAATGTTCTAATGAATCATTTCTGCTGTTTCGCAGTACAAGAGAGCAACATTTCCAAATAAATTTTCTTTTCTGAAGCTGCTTATTAGTTGATTTTGCACTAATTAAATCAATAGAAACATTATATACTGTAGGCAATTCTGTTTTTCTCATTTTAAAAATAAATAAGTTTTCTATCATCTGCCTTTGCAGCAAATCATGTGCACAGCAAGCAAGTACAACCTGGGTCTGGACCTGCGGACGGCCGCCTACGTCAACGCCATCGAGAAGGTCTTCAAGGTCTACAACGAAGCTGGGCTGACCTTCACATAAACGCCAACCTGCACTGCTCTCCGTTCCTCCGCTCTCCCTGCTAGTCATCCCTCTCTCCGGCTCCCCTCTACCTCCTCAGACAGCCTTCTGAACATATCACCGTTTACCGCAGCTCCCCACACGCGCAGCCACAACCTCACAATTTCCTCTGCGATATCTGTGCAGCCGTCGACACGCCGCCCTGACCTCGGAGTTGGAGCAGACATCGGTGTTTGTGAAGAGAGAGAAGACTCTTTCCCTCCCTCTGCAGCCCTGTAGGTGTTTGTGTTGTGGCAGCCATGTTTCACGGCGCTCCTATCGTAGTAGCTGAATGCATGTGTAGCCGTTTCTGATGCCTTATTTCGGGATGAGGTGGCGCCTCGAAGGGAGCCGGCCACTTCAGTCTAACGTTGATTAAAAGGGATTTAGATTTAACTCCATGTGAATTAGTCGGATTAGTTGTTTTTAATCTTTCTGGTGAAAAGATTAGCGATTCTAAATTTCAAGGACTCAAGTGTCTTTACTGTCCTCTTCATATTTCTGCTTCCCTTGTTGCTTTAGCTTAACGCAGCTTCTCTAGACGCCGCCGGCCTCTAGAGAGGAGCAGAGGTTTGGCGAGCGCGTTGTGATCACCTTGTTAATTCTCGTCTGTTTAACCGTCCTATTGCTGCATTGAAACAAGTTTTTTTTTTGGAGGAAACTGCTTTTTATTTTTATTGTATTCAATTTTTTTTTTTTTTTTGAAACGACAAATAAAATGTTCTTAAAAAGGCGAGTGATTTCTTTAAACTTCTTTACGACATCTTTACAGGAAACCAGCATAACGTGTACAAACGATGAGGTTTTCATGTGGATACTCTGATTTTTATCTAGGTTTTCTTAATTTTAGGGGATTGAGGATCAGTCGATACATCTGAAGTCGATCTTATTGATCGTTGTCCTCTTTTGTTCTGCTCTGAGAGATTTTGACTGACAAACGCACCAAGTCATGTCGGCACGTTCAGTTAGTAACCCCTCTGTTGTCAACTCTGACTTTCTTGCTATATTTAGCAACATTTCAGACTTAGGCGATTTCAGTTGACCTCAAATCGCCTAAGTCTGGAAAAAATATTTGCTATTTCTACACTCCATTTTCCAGTTATCAAGAATCAAAAATTGGGATTTTTCTGAGTAAATTCCAAAAATCTGATTTTGGAGTGAGAAATGAGTTTCCCTCACAGTAGAATCCTTTTTATTGGTTTCTATTTCTTGGACACCAAAGCTGCTTGTGAAACCAAGTTGATCCAATGATGTTGCCTTTGATTCCCATTGACAGTTGTAGGCACTGTGTAAGATACTGATTGCACATAAGCTCTCCACATGACTCCACTTGAGATAACGTGCCTATCCCTTTACAGGAAACGATTACTCCAGAGTTACCAGTTTGCTGCATTTCTGCTTGCAGCTCCAAATTAAATTTACTTTAAGTCTGTTGACTTTATTATTCCTCCACAACAAATAAAGACATAAACACCATAGTTGGATTCAACAAAACCTTTTTTATTTTCACATTTACGGTTTATAAAATCAGCAAATTTGATGTGATGCCAACTTAAACACAGTGCGTGACTCAGGTTGGTTGTGTGTGTGTGTGTGTGTGTCGTGTTGGTTTGTGTTTCTTTTTCTCTGAAGTGTGTGTGTTTTCATGGGTGTGTCGTTCTGTAAGGCAACATGCAGTCGTCGGTGTCAGTTGACCTCAAAGTAAAACGTAAAAAAAAGAAAATGCACACACACTCTTCTGGCTGAACCTCCTCTACTTGAACACACGTACACACACTCTTAAAGCGATGGCTGATGGCGTGACGCTCGGCGACAGGGGAAGGGACTATCCGACCGGCCCAGACAGCAGAGAGGGAACACGTTCAGCGTAGATAACCACACAGAGCTTAGCTAAAAACGAAACATAAAGCCTTCATTCCTCTCCTTTTCATCAAACTGGACTCACTGGTACATCTGTGGTTTAGATGAACCCAGAAACTCAGCTGGATGTTTCCCGTGATTGCACTCAAACCGGTTTCCCAAAGCTCGACTCGCACACGAGGGGAAAAGATGAATATTTCTTTTTTTCTTTAATTTTTAGCATTTTCTGTTAAGTATTTTCTGTTGAAACAAGCACATCTATGTCTAGAAGTGAGCATTTTTTCCTTCTTCTGCCAAAGGGATTTTAACACCAACCTGAAAATATCCTGACAAAAATTTAATTTGTCTGTAAAGGAGATTAACACGAAAAACCAGCCATCTCGCTACTAATACAACTGTTTAGTTGTTTTAGCTTTGAAATAATTTTATTTTGCAGAAACAGAGGACAGATGTAATCTGCAATCTGATTCAGTGATAGGTTTTGTTTTTACTTCTTCTTGTTGCTTTTGGTGCACAGAATTTAAAATCCAATTGTTCATCATTGGTGCAAATTTGTAAGTATTGAATCAAAAGGCAACTGGACTTCTTGTCTTTTCCAAGAATTTCTCACCCCTCATCCAAAAGGCTTCTTCAGTTCATTGGAAGCAGCTTTTATTGCCTTTACATTGCAGCCAAAGGCAATAACAACCACACGACTTTCTGACCTGAACCTCCATCCGGGTCAAATATTTGGGTTGTTCTGGTCACGTTTCAAGGTGTGAAACTGGTTCAAGAGGGAAGTGAAAACTGTAAAACAGTTACTTTGTTCAGGCGGTTAATTGTTTCACACTTGCTGGTTTTCGTTTTCACATTAAAGGTGAGACAGAGATTGTCCGGTTGTTGTTGGTACGAACTGTAGGGACTCTTCCTCTTCACCCAAATCCAGCCAAACGAGCAATAACTGATTGTTGAACGCTCTTTCTTCCTACCCCGACTTTGCGGACACAAACACGTCACGGCATAGTACAGACATCTGAAAACGCTCATGCATAACGTCACGTTGCACTTGCTCACCACTTCTACTGCGCTAACCCTGTTTCTAAATGCTGAAGCGAACACACACACACGAAGCCGGCGTTTTTGCAACACATAACAGCCGCCCTATAGAGAGAGAAAACACCACGGGGAACGTCAGCTCATGCATCCTACTGCCACAAACTGAAGCACAGGTCTTTAATGCGTGGGTCCCTGCTGACAACACATGCACACAAGCTTGGACACGGACACACGGCCTGCAGCACACGCACAACCTCTCATGCAGCTCCTTCGGTTTCACGATGACTTCTGTTTCTTCTATTAAGACAGGTTTCTCTGTTATCTCCTACGGCTACTTGTTTGCCCTGTGTGTGGTCTGCTGGTATTCCTGGTATGTTCTGTATGTGCGTGTGTCATGCTGGCACCTTCTTGAGGTGTGTCTTTTTTGTGTTTGGGTGATTTTTGAAATTTCTCAGTCGGGTGGCAATGACACGGGAGCCGGGGGGGCGGCGGAGGGAGGGTTTATCTACACGAACACACAGGTGAGGCCGGGGAAGCAGAGGGGGCGCTACAGGCTGCAGGGGGGGTTAGACGGTGAGGGGAAAGCCGAGGTGCGGCGTCTGGAAGAGTCTGTTCTGATTTTGGTTCCGAAAAGTCACAAAAAAATATGCTGAACATCTGGAGTCGGGTACGGCGAGGCGAGGAAGGCGAGGGGCAGCTGGAGGGTCTGGAAGGAGACTAGTACCCCTAGAAATGAGAACAACGGATTTAGAGCATCACATGACTGCTAGAACTGGTTGACCTGTTGACCTTTAAACTTTCAAAGCCAAAGCAGCACAAACAAAAAAAAATTGCTGCACAAAAACCAGCCCAATCAGTTGATTGCCACCAATTTTGATTTGCACAATGTGGGGCGGCTGGTTGACCTTTCATGACCTCTGGAAACATTTCTTAATATCTTTAAAATGAGAGCAGCACAAACAAAAATGTTGCTGCACAAACATTTAACAAAAAATTGTCTGATTTGAAGAATGTGTTTCTAGTGCAAATATCTTATTTCACTTCAATTAATTACTTAACATTGATTAAAAAGTGTTAATTCCAGATAAATTTACTCATAATAAGACAATTTCCCCATAATAGCACTTTTTCATCAATATCAAGGAAATATTCACTTAAATTTCTACAACTGCAGAAAAGTTGCTTGTAAGTTAGTTTTCTTATTTCAAGTATATTTCCACTAGACTTAAAATACTTTGTAAGATTGTGTTTTTGCAGTGATCCTCTTTTTCTTCTCAATCCTGTCAATTTTTGTCCTAAGAAAAACTTCCATAGTTGATGATACTGATGGGGAAAAATATGTAAAATACATACAAAAAGCTGTGCAACTTGTTTATCTCTATCAATAAGTCAGTACATTGTTTAAATATTACAGAAGGAGCACAGAAAAAAAGAGAGATCTTAGACCAGGGGTGTCCAAACTTTTTGTCACATTAATCAAAACATTTCCTTCAAACAAACTTCTTTTAATTATTTAAAATTGTTTGTCTCAATCAGAAATAAAACTTTTTCCAAGAAAGCATCTGGCTATTCTATGTTCATCATAAAGTTGTTGACCTTGGAGCAGGTTTTCTTTTTTTTTTTTTGATTGCAGTGTAAAACCGGTTCTACTGTTCAGTCATATCAGCGATTCAGATATTTCCAGTTCATTGTGGTGGCCTGCAGCTGGATTTCCTTTCATTTTACTGATTTTGTCTTCTTCCTCAAGTTGTTTATCTTATACTTAAAGATATTAAACCAAGAAAATAAGAATCTGCAGTATTTTTAAAATTGCTTTAAACCTCCTAGAACTACAGTTCTCCATTTTAGATCTTCATTGATCAGTCTGATTAGTGACACTTTGATGACCGCAAAGAGAAAAATGACCTGCTGTAGGCAGTTCAGGTGTTTAATTAAACAACTGATATTAATATTACAGATGCAGAATCGATTCAAATACTCAAAAATGTTTTTTTTAAATAAGTCTTTGGCTCTCCTATTTGCGAGCATATATTGCATCACACGTCCACAGCTGAAGGGCGTCTCGTCCGCTGTGAATGTTTAGAATAATTCTTTGATATATTTTTATTTAAGAGGAAGCCATGCAGCTAAGCTAACCTAAAGCTGGTAATTTAAGTTGCAGAATTTGATGCTCAAACATGCTTTTGTTTAAATATAAGCTGAAGGAATAGTCTTGTACAAAATTTCTCAAAAACTGTTATTGAATCAGAAATTGTTTCTGAAATGAATTGTGACATAAAAATCGTAATCGAATTGTTAGATACTGAAAGATTCACATCTCTAATTAATAAAGTAACTTCAAATAAATTAAAATTAAATCAAAACCTGAATATCTGGGAAATTTTTATTTATTCTAGATTTTAAAATCCCCCAGATTTTTAAGTTTTTGTTTAATTTTGATCTTCTTTTATCTGCAGGCACTTTATTAATATGCAGTTATTTTTATTTTATATATTTTTATATTAAATGGGGATACCTTGTTGCTCTGCTGCTGTAACAAGTTAATTTCCCCACTTAATGCAGGACTATTCTATTCTATTCTATAAACTGGACCTTACAATAACCAACCAAATAATTTATTATGTTATATGTAACTGAATTAACTCTGGCTTCCTGTCGAGGCTGAAGCGTTGCTCATCGTTTGATGGTTTGTTTTCTTACCTCTCCTCCTTCCCCTCCTTGCTCCATTCCTCCATACTCTCCCTGCAGAGGAGAAAACAGCATAAATGGTTCAAAAACATAAAAAAAAACAACATTTGGAGTCGATTATTACTGTCTGTCACAATGAGATAGTGACAGTGAGAGGATCTCGGCATCAACAAATGTTTAAGTTTTGATTTCACTAAGACATCATTTTACAAACTGGTTTGAATGGAAAACATGCTGGGAGGAACAAATCAACATGCTGAGGGATTTTTAGGCTGTTAGTTTGTTATAGTTCTTAAGTTTGCAAACCAAAAGGGGGGATAAAAATATCAATAAATACTTTCTGCGTCGTTAACTACCTGATCTGGTAAGCTGGAGGAGAAATAATGATTAGAAATGAAAAGATTTAGTATAATTTAGTAAAGTGTTGCCTTACACCAAAGTGAGCAGCAGAAAAGAAGGTGAAAGAAGCAGAATACAATACCTTGTGAAAGTATTTATGCATTTTCCCCTGTATAAAGAAGAATCTGAAAAGTGTGGCGTATATTTCTCTATAGCCTAAAGGTCAGTAATCTTTTAGAACCATAAGCAGAGTTCATGGGTTTGAATACTTTCATAAGGCACTTTAAAAAAAAATAAAATGTCAAACTTTCTCCTCTTTTCTTTGTAATTTGCTTCCAATTAATCTGAATATTTTGGAATCCTTACAAATTAAGAGCATCAATATGCTTTCAAACCTTCAAAAGGCTTTACTGTTATTTTATTATTTTACATTATTTGTTGTTTTAAACTCAAAATGCTGTAATGTGACCAGCAGCTTTCCAACCATCCCTCCTGATGCTCACCTGCTGCAATAAACCTTAGATTTAAATTGATGGATTAGACCCGCAGCTATCAGTTAGCATGCAAGGCTTCGCCTCTTTATCTCTCAAACCCAAACCAAACCCAAACCAGGTAGAGCTAAAACCCCCATGTTGCTGTCCAGTAGGTACCTCATATATGGGCTCCTCCTATCAGAGAAACACAAATGAGACACAAACAGCATAAAAAAGAAAAACAAATAAAACAAACAATGAGAACAACAAAACAACAACAACAAATTCTGGTCATTTCGCCCTTTCACCATTTTGAATGTTTGTCTTTTTGTTCGCAGAATTTCAGGTACAAAATGTTTCCATTGATTATTTCAAGTAATTTTCTATAATACTGTAAACTGGTAGATACTAGAAGATTTTCAAAAGATCCTAAAATGTTTGGTGAAACACAAACTGTTACAGTTTTTGTGTGTCCTCCTGATCTTTCCTAATTCAGAAAGGTGTCCCTCAGGGGTCCATATTTGGCTCCTTTTTTATTTATTATTTAAGTAAACTGTATTAAAATGTAGCAGACACAAGTTTCACTTTTATGTGGATTTTGTAAACTTCTGCTTCATCTTTTGCCTTTGATTAGGCAAATATCTGCCTACAAATATTTTTGGATTTTTCTAAAAAGAAGTGTAGTTTGTAACTTCAGAAACAAACTTTCTTCGTGTGAGAAAAAGATTTATAAATCTTTAATCAACAAATGACTACAGTTACAGTTTAAACACCTAATTCGTGGTTGAAAATATTAGGCTCAGTGTATCTGCAGGAATATGATTCGTAAATAATTCTGGGTTTAGTTCTTATTTTTGGAGCTTATAAAGCTCTAATCTTGCTATTAATCCAATTAATCCATATTTCAACTTGTGTTTTCAAAGTGGAACGATTATGTTGCTGTTTTGGCCAATAAGACATTTTAGATCTTATTGAGATTATTCTGGGTAAAATAAAGAATAAATAAAATCCTCTACTTATAGTATATTTGGATTATTAAAATTCATTCAATTCATTTCAATAGTTCAGAACCAAATAAGCCTGATACTAAGTGGTTTAGTACATGAGTACGAAACATCTATGAATGTAGATGGGAAGAAATGGTAAAGGGGCGAATTGACCTGAAGTACAACAACAACAACAACAACAACAACGCACAAGACAGGAGACATTTATACCACAATAAAATAAAATAAAATAAAATAAAATAAAATAAAATAAAATAAAATTAAACAACTTCTTGCATTCAAGCTCAAAAGTCACAACAAGAGTTAAATGTGAGAACATTTAACGTCTGTCAGATAAGTTAACATAAAAGCCAGAGAAAGGGTGAACAGATGTCAGGAGTTCACAAGTTAAGTAAATAACTGCACAGATTTATATTCAGAAATGCAAAATTGCTCCTAAAATGCAATGTGTGGATTGTGCAATAATGAACATAAACAATAAATATAAAGGAATGGAGTCTGAATAAAGAAAAATCACTAGACCCTGATCCTCGTCTAATCACAATAATTATTACTGAAAAACATTTTTCATTTCAGTAATTAAGTTCCAAAAGTTTGTGTCCCTGCTGCAAAATTTTCCTTCCACTTAACTTTCCTTCAACGTGCTTGGATCCAGGCCTCTGTGAACAACCAGTTTTCTGAAATGTAACCTTTTCTGCCTCCAGTAACTCTCTACTGGACGACTGTAAAGTCAGTAACATTCAGCATAATTGTGCGGATCATAACTTAATATTTTGCATTACGAAGAACTTTTTGAATTGGTCTTATGTAATATTAATTACATTTTTGGACATAATAATTTAAATTACCCCGAATAAACACTTGAAATATATTGCACTTCTTGTAAAAATAACATCTGGGTTTCACCTTTTGAAGGGAAAAAAAAAATCCGTAAAGTTTTTATGTTTAAGATGGATTCAAATTTACAGTCGGAAAAAAATAAACTGCTATAAAATCTGGAGAAATTTAGATCAGAATAAGTCTTTCTTTAAAAATAAATAAAAAAATAAAAACTAAAAATTCAACACCACGTTTAGAAATCGATTTAAGTAGTTATGTAATAAACGACACATTTCCAGTGTCGCAGCGTTACAATGATGTAAATAGCTCCATCTAGTGGCTACAAACCAAACAGCAGTTAATATTGTTTCTTCAGTTTGATCCAGGCTGCTGTCGCCATAGACATCAATACGTATTAATGTCTATTTGAGGTAAAAACACCTTTTTCTGTAAATATGTTTGACCTAAAACTCCTCAAGTGGCATAACTTTAGATTCATCTGATTCAAGTTCATTAAAGGAATGCCAATGTTTTGGATTTTGGCAAATAAAACATTTATTTTCTTATTTAAAAAAGGAATTGAACTGTTTATTTTCATCTTTAAGTATATTTCCAATATAGCATAAAAATATTTAGTTGGTTAAATGGAAAATCTGCAGATTGTGTTAAATTTTTTTAATCTATTAATGGTCAGAATAATTGATTACTAAAATAAAAATGGTTGCAGCCTTAGTGTTTTGCAGCGTTGCAGCAAGTCGATGCATTCTGGCATCACTGATGCTTTAAGTGGGTGCAGGTTGCTTTGATAGGGGCCTTCATCTGCATGACTGGGTGTGGCGTCTCTCCTCTTCCTCATGACGAGTCGCCATACCGGTACCTTTGGCAGTGCAGGAATGTGCCAAGTGCTGCAGGAAAACGAGATCAGGATTTCTGTAAAGGAAGCATGAAGTGCTCTAAACCGTCCTCAGTGGTTGCATAACTGATCCAAAGCTGAGAAAAAGTAACATCTGGCTGAACAGCATCCAGAGAGGCTGGATGGACAACAAACGCCTCGTTCTGTTCCCAACAGAAGAAAAGGGCACAAAAGTTGTAATTTTATGAAAACAGTTGATTGAAAACCGATGACCAGCACACAATCTATTCAGAATGACTGAAATGGATTCTGGACGTTACGAGTCATTTGTTATCTGTTATCTGTGGCTCTTTGAATGGAGTTGAGCCGGATGATTGCTATGTTTGAAAATAAATTTATTGAAACACTTTTCACTGATATTCTAGCAGTTTGAAATGCACCTTTTTTATTAAGCTGGTGTTGTCAAATTATTTATGTTGTATCTGGAAGCTAAATTTAAAAAAAACATTTAAGTCTCAGTACTTAAAAGCACTGAGTGTTAATTGTATTAAGCAGTAGAAGAATGTGGAACCAACTTTGGCCACAAGAGGGCACCAAAGTATTTGAATTTAGTTAGACTGATTCAAGCTTCAGTGATGTGAACTTGTTTTCTGTAGAAGGGAATTGAATTTTTTTTAAAAATGTCTTACCTCTGTATCCATCAGCTATTTATTTATTTTCTCCTCAGGGTTTCGGTAATGTGGGTCTCCACTCCATGAGGTACCTGCACCGTTTCGGTGCCAAGTGTGTGGGCGTTGGAGAGATTGATGGAGCCATCTACAACCCAGACGGCATCAACCCAAAGCAGCTGGAGGATTACAAACTGGTGCCAGCACCGCCGCCTTATCTTCCTTTACATTAGATTTACGTTTTATTGTGAATAAACATTACAAAATATCTGTTCTCCCCTCCTTGCAGCAACACGGCACCATTGTGGGCTTCCCGGGAGCCAAGCCCTACGATGGGAACATCCTGGAGGCGGACTGCCACATCCTGATTCCTGCTGCTGGAGAAAAGCAGCTCACACGCAACAACGCCCGCAGGATCAAGGCGAAGGTGAACACTCGTTTCCACTAACAGAAGGTGGCTGATAGTTTATGTTTCCTTTTGAATTTACATTAAAGATGAACTTTTGTTTCTGTCAGATCATTGCTGAGGGAGCCAACGGACCCACCACTCCAGAGGCAGACAAGATCTTTCTGGAGAACTTCCGGTAGAGCGAATGGCGGGGTAGGACGCGTGTAGCTGAGCTCCCGCAACTATTAGATATAATTGTTATTTTAGGCACATTTTTGTTAGCTTTTTACTCCTTCTCGGTGTGTTTTTTGTTCACTCGTCTCAAGTCCTTGCTTTTTTTTCCTCAATTAAAATGCCTCCAAAAGTCAAACCGTCTGCACAGCAACAGAGGCCTGCTTCTCATGCTACATCCTCGCCTCGTGGTGACTCTCCTACCTACACGGATGAACTTGCTGACATTTCTCCTTCCTCGGCCTTTAAGTCTGAGCTGCTATCGGCTCTTCGGGTTGAAATGGCACTTATCTTCAAGACTGAACTCCAAGCAGCTCTCACTGAAAATTTGTCGAGTATAAAGGCTGAGCTCCTAGCAGTGAAGTCGGAATTGACTAGCAAAATTACAACTGTTCAGCTGGATGTGCGCGCCCTGAAGGACACCGTGGGCGAGTTGGAGACATCATGCTCTACGTGCGCCGACGATATCACTACTCTACAGGCTAAGGTGCAGCAGTTGTCCACGGATTTGAAAAAATTGGACAATAAATGTGATGACCTGGAGGCCAGATCTCGTCGCAACAATTTGCGTCTGATAGGCATTTCAGAGGATTTTTCCACCACATCTATAGCCATTTCCACTTTGCTTAAGGAGGCTTTTCAGCTGGAGAAGGAGCCCTTGGTGGACCGTGCCCATCGTACTCTCCAACCGAAGACGAAACCTGGAGAGCGACCTCGTCCTATAGTTGTTCGTATGCACTATCATTCGGACTGTGTGGACATTTTGCGCCGAGCTAGGACCCAACAGCGGATCACGGTTAGAGACATGCGCGTCTCTGTTTTCCCTGACCACACGCCGAGGACCGCCCGGGCCCGTGCTGCCTTCACTGAGGTCCGCCGTCAGCTTCGCGAGATCCCCGGGATCCGTTTCGGTCTGCTCTATCCAGCACGACTCCGGGTCACACACAATGGTATGGAGAAGGAGTTTAATTCACCAGATGAGGCCAGCGTCTTCATCAAGTCCCTCAAAGCATAAGAGAACTTTGCAAAGGTACACGGCTTTGATTAAGCAGCTACGTGTCACATTTACTGACTATTATTATTATTCTCTTTGCCTTACAGAGCTTATGTTCTCTTTTTGTAGTTTGTTATATTTTAGTCTCAACTAGATGTGCCATAATGACGAATATTGTTGAGCTTGCGGGAGCTCGGACTGCAGCTTTTCTGCTACTACGTTGCTAAAAACCGTAAGCATCCAATTTAGGGATCTGACTCCTTTTGGGGTCTGCACTGGGTTCCCCATCGTTTGGGGATGGGGTCGTTGTAAGTGCTGCGGGGGTGGGGTGTGGGGGGGGGAGTCGTTGTTCTATTTGTCAGGGTTCCCTTTTTTTTGGGTTTTTTTTTTTTTTTGTTCTTTTTTTTTGTTTTTTTGTGGTGGTGGGGGTCGGTACACCATACTCAGTTTTCCTGTCTCTACCGTTGCAATTGTCTTGAAACATGTCTACTAAAGATAACAATGTGATCATCCCACAAACGGGGTCTTCTGTGAGATTTTTGAGCTGGAACATCAAAGGTATGGGGAGCCCACTGAAGAGATCAAGGATTTTTGCCCATTTGAAACATCTTAAAGCTGACCTAGTGTTTTTACAGGAAACCCATATGCGCACCAAAGATCAGGTCAGACTAAAATGTCCCTGGGTTTCTGATGTATTTCATTCAAATTTCAACTCTAAAGCCAGGGGGGTTGCTATTTTAGTTAGCAAATCAATTCAGTTTTCAGCTTCTAAAATTATTTCGGATAAAAATGGCAGATACTTAATTGTTATTGGTAAATTATTATTTATCAATTATTGTATTTATTGTTTGCTCTGGCTATAGAGCCTCTCTCAGTCTTTTTAAGGTCCTCTAACACTTTCACCGGAATTTCCCGATTAGGTACAGAATTCAAACTATCTCTTTATGCTGACAATTTATTGCTGTACGTTTCAAACCCTAGTCTTTCCATCTCGTCAATTTTATCTGCTTTTCGAAGATTTGGATCTTTTTCTGGTTACAGAGTAAATATTGCTAAAAGTGAATGCTATCCTATCAACGCGGCTGCATTAAAGCTTTCACACTCTGACATTCCGTTTAAGTTGAGCTGCTCTGGTTTTAAGTACCTGGGTGTCAGTGTAACAAGATCATTAAGCTCTCTTTTCGCTGCTAACTTTTTGCCTTTAATTTCTAAAATTAAATTGGACCTCCAAAGATGGAATAGTTTACCTCTTTCACTCATAGGTAGAATCAATGCAATTAAAATGAATGTTTTACCTAAATTCTTATTTTTGTTCAATAGTCTTCCACTGTTTCTGCCGAAACATTTCTTTAAAATGTTGGATCAGGTTATCTCTGGCTTCCTATGGTGTGGTAAATCACCCAGAATCCGCAAATCCACTCTTCATAGATGCAAATTCAGCGGTGGTTTGTCACTTCCAAACTTCCAGCTGTATTATTGGGCGGCCCATATCCACAAAATTTCATTTTGGTTTGGATCCCTGAACTTCCCATGGTGCAAGTTGGAAGCACAATCATGCTCCCAATCCTCACTAATTGCTCTTCTCACTTCCCCCATTACATCCAACCCCTCTGGCTTTACGAACAATCCAGTAGTTCGCTCTGTCTTAAAAGTTTGGTGCCAGTTTAGGAGGCATTTCAAACTCTACTCGGCATCTACACTAGCTCCTTTAATGAGGAACCACTTGTTTCAACCAGCACTCACAGATCCTGCCTTTTTGTTATGGGCTAATAAAGGGCTGTCATGTTTTAAGGATTTTTACAAAGGAGGTATTTTTCGCAGCTTTACAGACCTTGCATCAGAATTTCATCTTCCCCCTTCTCATTTATTCCGGTACTTTCAAATTAGACACTGTGCCAGGGCTCTGTTTCCCGGTTTTCCTGCTAGGCCACCAAACCTGTTCTGGGAGTTGTTTCTGAGTTGGGATCCTCTCCAAAGGTCATATATCTCTAAAGTTTACAATCAACTTCTGTCTTTTAATTCTTCACCCATTACTAAGATTAAGGCTGCTTGGGAACTCGAACTTGGTCTAAATTTGGGAGAGGATTGGTGGAATAATGCTCTTAAGAAAATTCATTCAAGCTCAATCTGTGCTCGACTTTCTCTTATACAGTTTAAAGTTCTCTTCAGAGTTCATCTCTCTAAAAATCGATTGTTGCAATTTTTCTCTGTTTCTGACATTTGTGAGAAATGTCGTGCGCCTACCTGTAATTTAACTCATATGTTTTATTCCTGTTCATCACTTCATAGTTTTTGGCAGACCTACTTTGTTACAATGTCAAAGATACTCTCAGTGGTTATTAAACCTTCTCCCCATGTTGCCATATTTGGGCTTCCAGTTAACTACAAACAGTTCACTTCCAATCAATTGGACGTCTTAGCATTTACTTCCTTATTGGCAAGACGCCGTCTTCTTTTCCACTGGAAACTAACTAAACCACCCTCTAGCAATCAGTGGCTAAAAGACACCATGTCTTTTCTAAAATTGGAGAGAATTAGATATTCAGTGAAAGGCAACTCTGCAAAATTTTATAACTTATGGCGCCCTTTCATGACATTTTTTCACTCTCTTCAGTCTCTTCCCTCAGATTGAGTGCTACACCCCATTCCACCCTCCCCCTCCCTCCCTTTTTTTTTTTTTTTTTTTCCCTCTGTTTTCATTATTTATTATTATAATTTTTTTTTTTTTTACTAGGTTTGTTCTTGTGTCTTGTTCACTTAAGAAAGAAAAATACTCATAGGAGGTAAATTGTATGCCTTTTGTCAGTTATGTACTGTTTACCTCTTCTACACCTGTATCCTGTTCGTTTCTATCGTTGCCACAAAGAAGGTGTGTATCACGGCATACTATGTTAAGAGTAAAAATTTTGCCTGTAATGTCTCCTTCCCTTCTAATAAAAATATTAATAAAAAAAAAAAAAAAAAAAAAATCTTTCTGGAGAACAACGTCATGGTTATTCCTGTGAGCAGGCTTCAAATTCACAGATATTTTATTTAAATTAAACACAAAAACTAATTTTTCCTTCATATATGAAGTCAAATTTAACTGGTTCATCACCTGTTGAGGTTTTACCCTGATGAGCTCATTCATGTTTCCCTGTTCAAATATTCAAACAAACCACAAACCGCTGCCTGCATCAGACATGAATTTATCTCGACTCAGATCAACTGTGATTTAGCTGAAAATAAAATGAAAAGACATAAAAACTTAAACGTTAAAGTAAAAACTCTGCATGAACTGAAAGTTCCCTGAAGGTGTTTTCTTTAAATGGAAAACTTAAATATGTCTTTTTGTCACTGGTTTACATAAACATATATTAACCCTGTTAATGTTGAGAGTTGCTGTGAAAGCAAAGATATTTAGACACAAATTTTTTTGTGCTCTGGATTTTGATTTCTTATTATTTATCTAAGAATATGCAGGATATTGAGCCCAAGAAATGTTTTTGTATTCACTTTAATTGCTTCTTTTTATTTCTTTAAAATGCATTTACATTGTTTTATAACAGCAGGTGACTTTTTCAAGTGTTTGTTTTATTTTTAATGCCAACTTTATTATTTATATATGCATATAAACAGAGACAAACTCATGAAGAAGTGACTTTTTTATTGTATTTATTTCTCTTTAAAGCAGAGTGTTTTTGTTTTAAGCTCCTGTTTGTAGTTTTAAATAATTTACAGACAAAAATTTCACAGGAAAATTTTTATTGAACAGAAATCAAATCAAATTTTGAAGCACAGTTTTGGTTGCAGGCAGTGTTGTGGTACTCGAGATCGGTCTTGGTCTCGAGTCCGGTCTTAAGACCGTTTTCTGATAGTCTCGGTCTCGTCTCGGACTCGACCGCATTTGGTCTCGGTCTTGTCTCGGTCTCGGGCTCTGAGGACTCGGCAATTTATTTCAAGACCAGTCGAGACCGCAACTGTGAAAATATCACTAAACGTACAGCATACTGTCCTGTTTATTTGTTAACATCTTTCTTTTCAGTGGATGCAAAACGCACCGATTAAAATCCAGGCGACTACTGTTTCTGTTACTCCCCCCTCCCTCCTCCGCTCCCCTCCCCCTCCCCACCTTCCACTCACGCGCGGCGCTCCAGGACATGCGCAGTGGTTTCCTCTCAGCGGCAGAAAATGTTTGTCTAATCGTCAGTAATATAATAGCGCTACATAAATAGTAAGAAATCCGATAGCCACAGCTAACTCAGCAGCGCTTCGCTTTCACAGACGGTGGGAACAACGTCTAACTTTTTTCGTCACTTAGAAAAGAAGCTCAAAGAAGGTAAGCTCTGCTAACGTGATGTTAGCAAAGCTAGCTGTACAGAGACACATAAGAATTTGTGATGAAAAAAAGTCACTCACTGTCTGAGTTATTGTGCGGAGGTGTTGATTGCCTTGTCGCACATATAGGACAACGCTGTGTCCAAAAGTCTGCAATATAGTGATGTGACATTCAGAAACAGTCGATTCTTCTCCACGGCTCTTTATTTATTAGATAGGACTGGAGTGTCACTCACTGAGAGCCGTTGTTCTATCAGGTAGCCATACGCTGTCAGAATAGCATACGTGCAGAGTACCATGCCTGCGCATGCGCATTAAGAAGTCCGATCGTCAGAGGAGTTGTCAGTTCACCATATGCAGCAAGTTATGACGAAAATAAGTCATTAAATTGTTTATAATATGACATAATATGATAACTAGATGGATATACATGCGTTGTCATGGTTTCAAAGTGTATTTAAAGCAGGTCTGGCTTTAGCTGGATGTCATACAACTGTTAATAACCAAGTGTATGATGATCTACGTCATGATTCTATGTTGCTGATTAAATAAAATCATATGGTAATGACAGCGTATGCATGTCTGAGCTAAGCATACCACTATCTGACAACGTATGCTGATCTGACAGAACACCGTGAGTTCGTGTTAAACCCGTTTTTTGTTCTAGTAATGCTCTGTGTACACTGCATCATTATTTAATTTAATTATGTACGTTGATATTTAAATTAACAAATAACTAAAACACAAGAAAGAAAGAGCATGCAGAGCATGCACATTGCTCTTTGATTGTTTTTGTTCAAAGTGGCAGCTGTAATGTCTGCCATGGTGTCAGACTACCTGGCTTCATGTACTGGGATAGAGAGTGAAAACAGTCACGATGAGCGCCTTCTGTTTGGTTACTTATTGCTTGTTGCTCCTTGGTCAGTGTTCATAGTTGAGCGTTATTTACCATCAGGGCATTTCCTCAATTGCTATGTTTAATGGTGCAACAGTGGTGGTTTCTTACATGAGCAATATGGGCAAATGTCCAGGGTGTTATGTTTTTAGGGATGGCACGAGACCATCACACATTGTAACACAGAAATGGAATATTTAATATTGGTAAAATGTATTAAGTATTTAATATCTAGTTGTTTTTATGGGAATATGGATCTTTCAGATTATTTTGAGAAGCAATTTTGATCATATTTCACATTTTATCATATCATGTAGAGCGCGGTGCTGGTCTTGGTCTTGACTCGGTCTCGACTTTCCTCGGTCTTGGTCTTGACTTGGTCTCGGACCCTAAAAGTCTTGGTCTTGTCTCGGTCTCGATACACTCTGGTCTTGGTCTTGTCTTGGTCTCGGGTTAGGTGGTCTTGAACACAACACTGGTTGCAGGAGACATTTTGTTCTCAACAAGTAGCAACGATCAGGACTACATGATGATGTTGTTCTTCCTTGCAGGACATGTACCTGAACGCTGGTGGTGTGACTGTGTCGTACTTCGAGTGGCTCAAGAATCTCAATCATGTCAGTTATGGGAGACTGACCTTCAAGTACGAGAGAGACTCAAACTACCACCTTCTCAGTGAGTACAAAACGCTCCGCAGTCCTAACATGACCTCCAGAATATGGTTTGGGGAAGAGGGTGAAGGGAAGGAAGGGTCAGGAGACGGAGAGAAACGATCTCAGAAACAATTGAATTAATCCTCTAAATGCGATTTTTTTTAAACCAATTAAAAAATTTTTTCCTTTTTGTCTTACAACCATGTATCACACACATCTGAGTTGTCGGATAAAACATAATGACACCTGCATCTGTGTCCCATTTGTAACAGATTTCTTCAGGTCCTTTTCCATATGTATTCTCTATGCGTTCAAGCATTTCTTCAGGATGTTCTGTGTAAAACATGTACTTGTCTTCCTTTCCATCTCTCTCAGAGACAAACAGAACCGCTGGGTTAGCTGTCATTTGACTTTCCCGTTGTTTTTTTTTATTCCATGGTGATGTTCCAGTCAAATGAAATTCAAAAGGCATCTACATAAAAAAAAAAAATCAAACAGAGACGTATTAATAAAAATTTACTTATTGCGTTGACATGATAAAAAAAACAATCGGGGTGAGATTTCTGTTAACATAACATATTACGCATTTGGAGGGAAAGTTTACATTAAAAGCTGCCTTAAAAGGGATTTTATCTGTTTCTTATTTTTCATCAACTGATCCTTCAGACAGATCACAGTAAAAGTTGGTTTGTTTACCTCTTGGGCCATCTTTCACTGTTTTTATGCTTCAAACAGTAACTGGTGGTGAAAACAAACAGGCTGACTGGTGTACCAGTTGTTTCCTAAAAACACAGAATAACAACGGTTGTTAAATATTTTACTGCTGCTTCACTGGTCGTATGAAAAGTTCTGCTGTAAACACATCTTTATAATTTTCTGGCAAAATGTGAAGCATTTGTGTTATTTTTTTATTTCTTTAAAACAGAAGATGGTCTGTTTTGATCTGCACTTGTGTCATGAAGAAAAGAAATAAAAGTAATGATAATGTGATTAAAAAATGTGAAGGCAAATAGAAATCTTACCCGGTTTAGTGGCTGAGGCGGCACTGATGTGGTTCTGCTAGCAGCTTCCAACAGTGTTTGTGTTTCTTTCCTGCCTTTTCCTGCTTATTTATACCCTCTCTGTATTTCACAGCAGCCAATCATATAGGGGTACATTTATTTTTCACTATGTGTGATGGAGAAGAATAAAATGTACTTTATAGAACCAGTTTGCCTTGAACTTCCAGATTTAAAGTACCGACGTTTTGCTGATATGTTTTCGTTGAGAAGACAATGACTGTTATAAAAAAATGCAGTCCTGGGTTGGGTGACCAGATGATCCACTTTGAGTCATCGCCCCACATTTTGATTCACATCTGTCATCCCAGAGATGAGTTTACCAACATTAGTATTGATTTTAGGTTTCAAAGTGAGCAATGTGGGACAAATGTTTCTACTGTGAAGCATGTGAGGTACTTTTCTGTTTTTTTCAGGGATAAATGCTGCATCTTTGGCCATTTCTACCTTTTAGTCTTTGTTACATGTCTCCTTGTTATGAAAGCATCTTAAAAAGCTCTAAACGAATCCACACGTCTGTCTTCTTTCCCTGTTGCCTCCTTCCAGTGTCTGTGCAGGAGAGTCTAGAGAGGAAGTTTGGGAAGCAGGGAGGACCCATCCCCATCGTTCCCACCGCCGACTTCCAGGCCAGAATTGCTGTGAGTATCGTCTGCTCTCCTCAGCTAAAGCAAAATCGATACAAGATCTGTACCAGAAAGCACTGCCTCCAGAAAATAGCCACATCATTCATTATGATATTTTAGGTTTAGAAAACTGATGCATCTCCATGATTTGGTGTTTAATAATCCTCATTTGCAGGGCGCCTCTGAGAAGGACATTGTTCACTCTGGTCTGGCCTACACCATGGAGCGCTCCGCCCGGGTGAGTTTGGCACCAAGTTAGGAAGGCAGAAGTTATGAACCAAAAGCTGCTCAGTTAATGCACCAATTTAAAAAACAGTTTTTAAATTAAATGCTTTATTGCAGCTTCACATTGCAGTAAGATGTTTTTTCCTTCTTCCGGTATTTCTTTCCTCCTTCCTTTGTCTTTGTGTTTGTGTGTTTCTTTCCCAGCTTGCACAAGAAGTTCTAGTTGTAAATTTTTGGTGAATTTGAGTGTTTTCTGTTTTGAAATGAGTCCAGATGAGTGGAGGACTCTGGAGATTTGAGTCTGTTTCATTTTTGTTAGACGTGTCCAAACTTTTCGTCACATGGGCCAAAATCGTTGAGTCAGAAGTGGGCCAAGAAAATAAAAATAAAATCAAACAAGTAAAGTTGTCCAGTTTTTGCTGTAGACCCAAAACTTAAAAATATTTTTTTTATTTATTTATTCAAATCTTCTGAAATAAAAGAAAGTTAATCTAGTTTTCTTTTTTTTTTGGGAGTGGGGGGCTGATTGAACAAATTTATTCTGTTTATAAAAAAAATAAAAATTTGGTCACCATCTTTCAAAACACTTGCTTTATTTAACCACGTTTAATAAATGAAATAAAAGCTGATATGGTGCAGCAAAGTCTTTGTGTTAAACTTGACATTTCCCAATATTAGAAAATTATATTGGTAATAATTTCACCCTGAATAAAATTAAAGTTTGCACAGATCAAATTTGTTTCCTTCTTGAATTACAGTTGGGGCCACACAAAATCACTCAAAGGGCCACAAATGGCCCCCGAGCCGCACTTTGGACACCCCTGATTTATGAAGTAGAAATGTTCTAGCAAATCATTTCTGCTGTTTCGCAGTACAAGAGAGTAACATTTCTGAAGCTGCTTATTAGTTGATTTTGCACCAATTAAATCAATAGAAACATTATATACTGTAGGCGATTCTGTTTTTCCCATTTTAAAAATAAATAAGTTTTCTATCATCTGCCTTTGCAGCAAATCATGCGCACAGCAGGGTTTTTACTTATTGTTGCTTTTGGTGCATAGAATTTAAAATCCAATTGTTCATCATTGGTGCAAATTTGTAAGTGTTGAATCAAAAGGCAACTGGACTTCTTGTCTTTTCCAAGAATTTCTCACCCCTCATCCAAAAGGCTCCTTCAGTTCATTGGAAGCAGCTTTTATTGCCTTTACGTTGCAGCCAGAACAACCACACGACTTTCTGACCTGAACCTCCATCCGGGTCAAATATTTGGGTTGTTCTGGTCACGTTTCGGAGGCGGAGGGAGGGTTTATCTACACGAACACACAGGTGAGGCCGGGGAAGCAGAGGGGGCGCTACAGGCTGCAGTGGGGGTTAGGCGGTGAGGGGAAAGCCGAGGTGCGGCGTCTGGAAGAGTCTGTTCTGATTTTGGTTCCGAAAATTCACAAAAAAATATGCTGAACATCTGGAGTCGGGTACGGCGAGGCGAGGAAGGCGAGGGGCAGCTGGAGGGTCCGGAAGGAGACTA
Source organism: Poecilia mexicana (assembly GCF_051168715.1). Taxonomy (NCBI): domain Eukaryota; kingdom Metazoa; phylum Chordata; class Actinopteri; order Cyprinodontiformes; family Poeciliidae; genus Poecilia; species Poecilia mexicana. The sequence goes on from NW_028263388.1 coordinate 17,418,729, forward strand.
GTACCCCTAGAAATGAGAACAACGGATTTAGAGCAACACATGACTGCTAGAAATAAATTAATAACAGTGTTTGAAGCCTAAACACTGATTTTAACAAAGGTCGTCCTTATCGATGGTAGATGTCTTCAAAAATCAGACAGAATTGGTGCTAAAATTTTTGTTTGTGCTGCTATCATTTTAAAGATATCAAGAAATGTTTCCAGAGGTCATGAAAGGTCAACCAGCCGCCCCACCTTCAATAAGACAAAGTTGGTGTCAATCAACTCAACTACGTTTGTGCTGCTTTGGCTTTGAAGATGTATGTTAAAGTTTGAAGGTCATCTTGATTTAGTAAAAGTGTGTGTGTGTGTGTGGGGGGGCGTCTGGTTGACCTGTTGACCTTTAAACTTTCAAAGCCAAAGCAGCACAAACAAAAAAAATTGCTGCATAAAAACCAGCCCAATCAGTTGATTGCCACCAATTTTGATTTGCACAATGTGGGGCGGCTGGTTGACCTTTCATGACCTCTGGAAACATTTCTTAATATCTTTAAAATGAGAGCAGCACAAACAAAAATGTTGCTGCACAAACATTTAACAAAAAATTGTCTGATCTGAAGAATGTGTTTCTAGTGCAAATATCTTATTGCACTTCAAAACACACAAAACTAACTTACAGGTAACTTTTCAGCAGTTGTAGAAACTCATTTTAAGTAAATAATTACTTAATATTGATTAAAAAGTGTTAATTCCAGATAAATTTACTCATAATAAGACAATTTCCCCATAATAGCACTTTTTCATCAATATCAAGGAAATATTCACTTAAATTTCTACAACTGCAGAAAAGTTACTTGTAAGTTAGTTTTCTTATTTCAAGTATATTTCCACTAGACTTAAAATACTTTGTAAGATTGTGTTTTTGCAGTGATCCTCTTTTTCTTCTCAATCCTGTCAATTTTTGTCCTAAGAAAAACTTCCATAGTTGATGATACTGATGGGGAAAATTATGTAAAATACATATAATAAGCTGTGCAACTTGTTTATCTCTATCAATAAGTCAGTACACAGTTCACAGGAAAATTTTTATTGAACAGAAATCAAATCAAATTTTGAAGCACAGTTTTGGTTGCAGGAGACATTTTGTTCTCAACAAGTAGCAACGATCAGGACTACATGATGTTGTTCTTCCTTGCAGGACATGTACCTGAACGCTGGTGGTGTGACTGTGTCGTACTTCGAGTGGCTCAAGAATCTCAATCATGTCAGTTATGGGAGACTGACCTTCAAGTACGAGAGAGACTCAAACTACCACCTTCTCAGTGAGTACAAAACGCTCCGCAGTCCTAACATGACCTCCAGAATATGGTTTGGGGAAGAGGGTGAAGGGAAGGAAGGGTCAGGAGACGGAGAGAAACGATCTCAGAAACAATTGAATTAATCCTCTAAATGCGATTTTTTTTAAACCAATTAAAAAATTTTTTCCTTTTTGTCTTACAACCATGTATCACACACATCTGAGTTGTCGGATAAAACATAATGACACCTGCATCTGTGTCCCATTTGTAACAGATTTCTTCAGGTCCTTTTCCATATGTATTCTCTATGCGTTCAAGCATCTTTCCAGGTTCTTTTGTGTAAAACATGTACTTGTCTTCCTGTCCATCTCTCTCAGAGACAAACAGAACCTCTGGGTTATCTCTCATTTGTTTTTCCCGTTCTGTTTTTCTACGCCATGCTGTTTCACCATTTTGAGTAAATCTTTGCGGCATCTGCATAAAAAAGAAAATCCAAAAGAGACGTATTAATAAAAATTTACTTAGGACGTTGACATGATAAAAAAACAATTGGGGTGAGATTTCTGTTAACATATTACGCATTTGGAGGGAAAGTTTACATTAAAAGCTGCCTTAAAAGGGATTTTATCTGTTTCTTATTTTTCATCAACTGATCCTTCAGACAGATCACAGTAAAAGTTAGTTTGTTTACCTCTTCGGCCATCTTTCACTGGTTTTATGCTTCAAACAGTAACTGGTGGTGAAAACAAACAGGCTGACTGGTGTACCAGTTGTTTCCTAAAAACACAGAATAACAACGGTTGTTAAATATTTTACTGCTGCTTCGCTGGTCGTATGAAAAGTTCTGCTGTAAACACATCTTTATAATTTTCTGGCAAAATGTGAAGCATTTGTGTTATTTTTTTATTTCTTTAAAACAGAAGATGGTCTGTTTTGATCTGCACTTGTGTCATGAAGAAAAGAAATAAAAGTAATGATAATGTGATTAAAAAATGTGAAGGCAAATAGAAATCTTACCCGGTTTAGTGGCTGAGGCGGCACTGATGTGGTTCTGCTAGCAGCTTCCAACAGTGTTTGTGTTTCTTTCCTGCCTTTTCCTGCTTATTTATACCCTCTCTGTATTTCACAGCAGCCAATCATATAGGGGTAAATTTATTTTTCACTATGTGTGATGGAGAAGAATAAAATGTACTTTGTAGAACCAGTTTGCCTTGAACTTCCAGATTTAAAGTACCGACGTTTTGCTGATATGTTTTCGTTGAGAAGACAATGACTGTTATAAAAAAATGCAGTCCTGGGTTGGGTGACCAGATGATCCACTGTGTGTTTCCGTCCTGCATTTTGATTCACATCTGTCATCCCAGAGATGAGTTTACCAACATTAGTATTGATTTTAGGTTTCAAAGTGAGCAATGTGGGACAAATGTTTCTACTGTGAAGCATGTGAGGTACTTTTCTGTTTTATTCAGGGATAAATGCTGCATCTTTGGCCATTTCTACCTTTTAGTCTTTGTTACATGTCTCCTTGTTATGAAAGCATCTTAAAAAGCTCTAAACGAATCCACACGTCTGTCTTCTTTCCCTGTTGCCTCCTTCCAGTGTCTGTGCAGGAGAGTCTAGAGAGGAAGTTTGGGAAGCAGGGAGGACCCATCCCCATCGTTCCCACCGCCGACTTCCAGGCCAGAATTGCTGTGAGTATCGTCTGCTCTCCTCAGCTAAAGCAAAATCGATACAAGATCTGTACCAGAAAGCACTGCCTCCAGAAAATAGCCACGTTTTCTACAGGATAAACATAATTCATTATGATGTTTTAGGTTTAGAAAACTGATGCATCTCCATGATTTGGTGTTTAATAATCCTCATTTGCAGGGCGCCTCTGAGAAGGACATTGTTCACTCTGGTCTGGCCTACACCATGGAGCGCTCCGCCCGGGTGAGTTTGGCACCAAGTTAGGAAGGCAGAAGTTATGAACTAAAAGCTGCTCAGTTAATGCACCAATTTAAAAAACAGTTTTTAAATTAAACGCTTTATTGCAGCTTCACATTGCAGTAAGATGTTTTTTCCTTCTTCCGGTATTTCTTTCCTCCTTCCTTTGTCTTTGTGTTTGTGTGTTTCTTTCCCACCTTGCACAAGAAGTACTAGTTGTAAATTTTTGGTGAATTTGAGTGTTTTCTGTTTTGAAATGAGTCCAAATGAGTGGAGGACTCTGGAGATTTGAGTCCGTTTCATTACTGTTAGGGGTGTCCAAACTTTTCGTCATGGCCCATGTGACGTTTATAAAAATAAATAAAAAAAAATTTGGTCACCATCTTTCAAAACACTTGCTTTATTTAACCACGTTTAATAAATTAAATAAAAGCTGATATGGTGCAGCAAAGTCTTTGTGTTAAACTTGACATTTCCCAGTATTAGAAAACTATATTGGTAATAATTTCACCGTGAATAAAATTAAAGTTTGCACCTGCATCCACCGGGACAGATCAGATTTATTTCCATCTTGAATTACAGTTGGGGCCACACAAAATCACTCAAAGGGCCACAAATGGTCCCCAAGCCGCACTTTGGACACCCCTGATTTATGAAGTAGAAATGTTCTAATGAATCATTTCTGCTGTTTCGCAGTACAAGAGAGCAACATTTCCAAATAAATTTTCTTTTCTGAAGCTGCTTATTAGTTGATTTTGCACTAATTAAATCAATAGAAACATTATATACTGTAGGCAATTCTGTTTTTCTCATTTTAAAAATAAATAAGTTTTCTATCATCTGCCTTTGCAGCAAATCATGCGCACAGCAAGCAAGTACAACCTGGGTCTGGACCTGCGGACGGCCGCCTACGTCAACGCCATCGAGAAGGTCTTCAAGGTCTACAACGAAGCTGGGCTGACCTTCACATAAACGCCAACCTGCACTGCTCTCCGTTCCTCCGCTCTCCCTGCTAGTCATCCCTCTCTCCGGCTCCCCTCTACCTCCTCAGACAGCCTTCTGAACATATCACCGTTTACCGCAGCTCCCCACACGCGCAGCCACAACCTCACAATTTCCTCTGCGATATCTGTGCAGCCGTCGACACGCCGCCCTGACCTCGGAGTTGGAGCAGACATCGGTGTTTGTGAAGAGAGAGAAGACTCTTTCCCTCCCTCTGCAGCCCTGTAGGTGTTTGTGTTGTGGCAGCCATGTTTCACGGCGCTCCTATCGTAGTAGCTGAATGCATGTGTAGCCGTTTCTGATGCCTTATTTCGGGATGAGGTGGCGCCTCGAAGGGAGCCGGCCACTTCAGTCTAACGTTGATTAAAAGGGATTTAGATTTAACTCCATGTGAATTAGTCGGATTAGTTGTTTTTAATCTTTCTGGTGAAAAGATTAGCGATTCTAAATTTCAAGGATTCAAGTGTTTTTACTGTCCTCTTCATATTTCTGCTTCCCTTGTTGCTTTAGCTTAACGCAGCTTCTCTAGACGCCGCCGGCCTCTAGAGAGGAGCAGAGGTTTGGCGAGCGCGTTGTGATCACCTTGTTAATTCTCGTCTGTTTAACCGTCCTATTGCTGCATTGAAACAAGTTTTTTTTTTGGAGGAAACTGCTTTTTATTTTTATTGTATTCAATTTTTTTCTTTTTTTGAAACGACAAATAAAATGTTCTTAAAAAGGCGAGTGATTTCTTTAAACTTCTTTACGGCACCTTTACAGGAAATCAGCATAACGTGTACAAACGATGAGGTCTTCATGTGGATACTCTGATTTTTATCTAGGGGTGAATTGATAAATCAACCCAGATTTTCTTAATTTAAGGAGATTGAGGATCAGTCGATACATCTGAAGTGGATCTTATTGATCGTTGTCCTCTTGTTCTGCTGTGAGAGATTTTGACTGACAAACGCACCAAGTCATGTCGGCACGTTCAGTTAGTAACCCCTCTGTTGTCAACTCTGTGTCTTTCTTGCTATATTTAGCAACATTTCAGACAAATTGGGGAAAATCGGAATCAGCAGGTCAGACTTTTTAAAAATCTGTAATCGGTCAGAAAACTAGTTTTATCACAAAAGTTGGAAAATCCCCAAAGAAAAGGTCTAGGTCTGGAAAAAATATTTGATATTTCTACACTTTTATTCATTTTCCAGTTATCAAGAATCAAAAATTGGGATTTTTCTGAGTAAATTCCAAAAATCTGATTTTGGTGTGAGAAATGAGTTTCCCTCACAGTAGAATCCTTTTTATTGGTTTCTATTTCTTGGACACCAAAGCTGCTTGTGAAACCAAGTTGATCCAATGATGTTGCCTTTGATTCCCATTGACAGTTGTAGGCACTGTGTAAGATACTGATTGCACATAAGCTCTCCACATGACTCCACTTGAAATAATGTGCCTATCCCTTTACAGGAAACGATTACTCCAGAGTTACCAGTTTGCTGCATTTCTGCTTGCAGCTCCAAATTAAATTTACTTTAAGTCTGTTGACTTTATTATTCCTCCACAACAAATAAAGACATAAACACCATAGTTGGATTCAACAAAACCTTTTTTATTTTCACATTTACGGTTTATAAAATCAGCGAATTTGATGTGATGCCAACTTAAACACAGTGCGTGACTCAGGTTGGTTGTGTGTGTGTGTGTGTCGTGTTGGTTTGTGTTTCTTTTTCTCTGAAGTGTGTGTGATTACATGGGTGTGTCGTTCTGTAAGGAAACATGCAGTCGTCGGTTTCAGTTGACCTCAAAGTAAAACGTAAAAAAAAAGAAAATGCACACACACTCTTCTGGTTGAACCTCCTCTACTTGAACACACGTACACACACTCTTAAAGCGATGGCTGATGGCGTGATGCTCGGCGGCAGGGGAAGGGACTATCCGACCGGCCCAGACGGCAGAGAGGGAACACGTTCAGCGTAGATAACCACACAGAGCTTAGCTAAAAACGAAACATAAAGCCTTCATTCCTCTCCTTTTCATCAAACTGGACTCACTGGTACATCTGTGGTTTAGATGAACCCAGAAACTCAACTGGATGTTTCCCGTAATTGCACGCAAACCGGTTTCCCAAAGCTCGACTCGCACACGAGGGGAAAAGATGAATATTTCTTTTTTTCTTTAATTTTTAGCATTTTCCGTTACGTATTTTCTGTTGAAACAAGCACATCTATGTCTAGAAGTGAGCATTTTTTCCTTCTTCTGCCAAAGGGATTTTAACACCAATCCGAAAATATCCTGACAAAAATGTAATTTGTCTGTAAAGGAGATTAACACAAAAAACCAGCCATCTTGCTACTAATATAACTGTTTAGTTGTTTTGTTTTAGCTTTGAAATAATTTTATTTTGCAGAAACAGTGGACAGATGTAATCTGCTATCTGATTCAGTGATAGGTTTTGTTTTTACTTATTGTTGCTTTTGGTGCATAGAATTTAAAATCCAATTGTTCATCATTGGTGCAAATTTGTAAGTGTTGAATCAAAAGGCAACTGGACTTCTTGTCTTTTCCAAGAATTTCTCACCCCTCATCCAAAAGGCTCCTTCAGTTCATTGGAAGCAGCTTTTATTGCCTTTACGTTGCAGCCAGAACAACCACACGACTTTCTGACCTGAACCTCCATCCGGGTCAAATATTTGGGTTGTTCTGGTCACGTTTCGGAGGCGGAGGGAGGGTTTATCTACACGAACACACAGGTGAGGCCGGGGAAGCAGAGGGGGCGCTACAGGCTGCAGGGGGGGTTAGGCGGTGAGGGGAAAGCCGAGGTGCGGCGTCTGGAAGAGTCTGTTCTGATTTTGGTTCCGAAAATTCACAAAAAAATATGCTGAACATCTGGAGTCGGGTACGGCGAGGCGAGGAAGGCGAGGGGCAGCTGGAGGGTCCGGAAGGAGACTAGTACCCCTAGAAATGAGAACAACGGATTTAGAGCAACACATGACTGCTAGAAATAAATTAATAACAGTGTTTGAAGCCTAAACACTGATTTTAACAAAGGTCGTCCTTATCGATGGTAGATGTCTTCAAAAATCAGACAGAATTGGTGCTAAAATTTTTGTTTGTGCTGCTATCATTTTAAAGATATCAAGAAATGTTTCCAGAGGTCATGAAAGGTCAACCAGCCGCCCCACCTTCAATAAGACAAAGTTGGTGTCAATCAACTCAACTACGTTTGTGCTGCTTTGGCTTTGAAGATGTATGTTAAAGTTTGAAGGTCATCTTGATTTAGTAAAAGTGTGTGTGTGTGTGTGGGGGGGCGTCTGGTTGACCTGTTGACCTTTAAACTTTCAAAGCCAAAGCAGCACAAACAAAAAAAATTGCTGCATAAAAACCAGCCCAATCAGTTGATTGCCACCAATTTTGATTTGCACAATGTGGGGCGGCTGGTTGACCTTTCATGACCTCTGGAAACATTTCTTAATATCTTTAAAATGAGAGCAGCACAAACAAAAATGTTGCTGCACAAACATTTAACAAAAAATTGTCTGATCTGAAGAATGTGTTTCTAGTGCAAATATCTTATTGCACTTCAAAACACACAAAACTAACTTACAGGTAACTTTTCAGCAGTTGTAGAAACTCATTTTAAGTAAATAATTACTTAATATTGATTAAAAAGTGTTAATTCCAGATAAATTTACTCATAATAAGACAATTTCCCCATAATAGCACTTTTTCATCAATATCAAGGAAATATTCACTTAAATTTCTACAACTGCAGAAAAGTTACTTGTAAGTTAGTTTTCTTATTTCAAGTATATTTCCACTAGACTTAAAATACTTTGTAAGATTGTGTTTTTGCAGTGATCCTCTTTTTCTTCTCAATCCTGTCAATTTTTGTCCTAAGAAAAACTTCCATAGTTGATGATACTGATGGGGAAAATTATGTAAAATACATATAATAAGCTGTGCAACTTGTTTATCTCTATCAATAAGTCAGTACACAGTTCACAGGAAAATTTTTATTGAACAGAAATCAAATCAAATTTTGAAGCACAGTTTTGGTTGCAGGAGACATTTTGTTCTCAACAAGTAGCAACGATCAGGACTACATGATGTTGTTCTTCCTTGCAGGACATGTACCTGAACGCTGGTGGTGTGACTGTGTCGTACTTCGAGTGGCTCAAGAATCTCAATCATGTCAGTTATGGGAGACTGACCTTCAAGTACGAGAGAGACTCAAACTACCACCTTCTCAGTGAGTACAAAACGCTCCGCAGTCCTAACATGACCTCCAGAATATGGTTTGGGGAAGAGGGTGAAGGGAAGGAAGGGTCAGGAGACGGAGAGAAACGATCTCAGAAACAATTGAATTAATCCTCTAAATGCGATTTTTTTTAAACCAATTAAAAAATTTTTTCCTTTTTGTCTTACAACCATGTATCACACACATCTGAGTTGTCGGATAAAACATAATGACACCTGCATCTGTGTCCCATTTGTAACAGATTTCTTCAGGTCCTTTTCCATATGTATTCTCTATGCGTTCAAGCATCTTTCCAGGTTCTTTTGTGTAAAACATGTACTTGTCTTCCTGTCCATCTCTCTCAGAGACAAACAGAACCTCTGGGTTATCTCTCATTTGTTTTTCCCGTTCTGTTTTTCTACGCCATGCTGTTTCACCATTTTGAGTAAATCTTTGCGGCATCTGCATAAAAAAGAAAATCCAAAAGAGACGTATTAATAAAAATTTACTTAGGACGTTGACATGATAAAAAAACAATTGGGGTGAGATTTCTGTTAACATATTACGCATTTGGAGGGAAAGTTTACATTAAAAGCTGCCTTAAAAGGGATTTTATCTGTTTCTTATTTTTCATCAACTGATCCTTCAGACAGATCACAGTAAAAGTTAGTTTGTTTACCTCTTCGGCCATCTTTCACTGGTTTTATGCTTCAAACAGTAACTGGTGGTGAAAACAAACAGGCTGACTGGTGTACCAGTTGTTTCCTAAAAACACAGAATAACAACGGTTGTTAAATATTTTACTGCTGCTTCGCTGGTCGTATGAAAAGTTCTGCTGTAAACACATCTTTATAATTTTCTGGCAAAATGTGAAGCATTTGTGTTATTTTTTTATTTCTTTAAAACAGAAGATGGTCTGTTTTGATCTGCACTTGTGTCATGAAGAAAAGAAATAAAAGTAATGATAATGTGATTAAAAAATGTGAAGGCAAATAGAAATCTTACCCGGTTTAGTGGCTGAGGCGGCACTGATGTGGTTCTGCTAGCAGCTTCCAACAGTGTTTGTGTTTCTTTCCTGCCTTTTCCTGCTTATTTATACCTTCTCTGTATTTCACAGCAGCCAATCATATAGGGGTAAATTTATTTTTCACTATGTGTGATGGAGAAGAATAAAATGTACTTTGTAGAACCAGTTTGCCTTGAACTTCCAGATTTAAAGTACCGACGTTTTGCTGATATGTTTTCGTTGAGAAGACAATGACTGTTATAAAAAAATGCAGTCCTGGGTTGGGTGACCAGATGATCCACTGTGTGTTTCCGTCCTGCATTTTGATTCACATCTGTCATCCCAGAGATGAGTTTACCAACATTAGTATTGATTTTAGGTTTCAAAGTGAGCAATGTGGGACAAATGTTTCTACTGTGAAGCATGTGAGGTACTTTTCTGTTTTATTCAGGGATAAATGCTGCATCTTTGGCCATTTCTACCTTTTAGTCTTTGTTACATGTCTCCTTGTTATGAAAGCATCTTAAAAAGCTCTAAACGAATCCACACGTCTGTCTTCTTTCCCTGTTGCCTCCTTCCAGTGTCTGTGCAGGAGAGTCTAGAGAGGAAGTTTGGGAAGCAGGGAGGACCCATCCCCATCGTTCCCACCGCCGACTTCCAGGCCAGAATTGCTGTGAGTATCGTCTGCTCTCCTCAGCTAAAGCAAAATCGATACAAGATCTGTACCAGAAAGCACTGCCTCCAGAAAATAGCCACGTTTTCTACAGGATAAACATCATTCATTATGATGTTTTAGGTTTAGAAAACTGATGCATCTCCATGATTTGGTGTTTAATAATCCTCATTTGCAGGGCGCCTCGGAGAAGGACATTGTTCACTCTGGTCTGGCCTACACCATGGAGCGCTCCGCCCGGGTGAGTTTGGCACCAAGTTAGGAAGGCAGAAGTTATGAACTAAAAGCTGCTCAGTTAATGCACCAATTTAAAAAACAGTTTTTAAATTAAACGCTTTATTGCAGCTTCACATTGCAGTAAGATGTTTTTTCCTTCTTCCGGTATTTCTTTCCTCCTTCCTTTGTCTTTGTGTTTGTGTGTTTCTTTCCCACCTTGCACAAGAAGTACTAGTTGTAAATTTTTGGTGAATTTGAGTGTTTTCTGTTTTGAAATGAGTCCAAATGAGTGGAGGACTCTGGAGATTTGAGTCCGTTTCATTACTGTTAGGGGTGTCCAAACTTTTCGTCATGGCCCATGTGACGTTTATAAAAATAAATAAAAAAAAATTTGGTCACCATCTTTCAAAACACTTGCTTTATTTAACCACGTTTAATAAATTAAATAAAAGCTGATATGGTGCAGCAAAGTCTTTGTGTTAAACTTGACATTTCCCAGTATTAGAAAACTATATTGGTAATAATTTCACCGTGAATAAAATTAAAGTTTGCACCTGCATCCACCGGGACAGATCAGATTTATTTCCATCTTGAATTACAGTTGGGGCCACACAAAATCACTCAAAGGGCCACAAATGGTCCCCAAGCCGCACTTTGGACACCCCTGATTTATGAAGTAGAAATGTTCTAATGAATCATTTCTGCTGTTTCGCAGTACAAGAGAGCAACATTTCCAAATAAATTTTCTTTTCTGAAGCTGCTTATTAGTTGATTTTGCACTAATTAAATCAATAGAAACATTATATACTGTAGGCAATTCTGTTTTTCTCATTTTAAAAATAAATAAGTTTTCTATCATCTGCCTTTGCAGCAAATCATGCGCACAGCAAGCAAGTACAACCTGGGTCTGGACCTGCGGACGGCCGCCTACGTCAACGCCATCGAGAAGGTCTTCAAGGTCTACAACGAAGCTGGGCTGACCTTCACATAAACGCCAACCTGCACTGCTCTCCGTTCCTCCGCTCTCCCTGCTAGTCATCCCTCTCTCCGGCTCCCCTCTACCTCCTCAGACAGCCTTCTGAACATATCACCGTTTACCGCAGCTCCCCACACGCGCAGCCACAACCTCACAATTTCCTCTGCGATATCTGTGCAGCCGTCGACACGCCGCCCTGACCTCGGAGTTGGAGCAGACATCGGTGTTTGTGAAGAGAGAGAAGACTCTTTCCCTCCCTCTGCAGCCCTGTAGGTGTTTGTGTTGTGGCAGCCATGTTTCACGGCGCTCCTATCGTAGTAGCTGAATGCATGTGTAGCCGTTTCTGATGCCTTATTTCGGGATGAGGTGGCGCCTCGAAGGGAGCCGGCCACTTCAGTCTAACGTTGATTAAAAGGGATTTAGATTTAACTCCATGTGAATTAGTCGGATTAGTTGTTTTTAATCTTTCTGGTGAAAAGATTAGCGATTCTAAATTTCAAGGATTCAAGTGTCTTTACTGTCCTCTTCATATTTCTGCTTCCCTTGTTGCTTTAGCTTAACGCAGCTTCTCTAGACGCCGCCGGCCTCTAGAGAGGAGCAGAGGTTTGGCGAGCGCGTTGTGATCACCTTGTTAATTCTCGTCTGTTTAACCGTCCTATTGCTGCATTGAAACAAGTTTTTTTTTGGAGGAAACTGCTTTTTATTTTTATTGTATTCAATTTTTTTTTTTTTTTTTGAAACGACAAATAAAATGTTCTTAAAAAGGCGAGTGATTTCTTTAAACTTCTTTACGACACCTTTACAGGAAATCGGCATAACGTGTACAAACGATGAGGTCTTCATGTGGATACTCTGATTTTTATCTAGGGGTGAATTGATAAATCAACCCAGATTTTCTTAATTTTAGGGGATTGAGGATCAGTCGATACATCTGAAGTCGATCTTATTGATCGTTGTCCTCTTTTGTTCTGCTGTGAGAGATTTTGACTGACAAACGCACCAAGTCATGTCGGCACGTTCAGTTAGTAACCCCTCTGTTGTCAACTCTGTGTCTTTCTTGCTATATTTAGCAACATTTCAGACAAATTGGGGAAAATCGGAATCAGCAGGTCAGACTTTTTAAAAATCTGTAATCGGTCAGAAAACTAGTTTTATCACAAAAGTTGGAAAATCCCCAAAGAAAAGGTCTAGGTCTGGAAAAAATATTTGATATTTCTACACTTTTATTCATTTTCCAGTTATCAAGAATCAAAAATTGGGATTTTTCTGAGTAAATTCCAAAAATCTGATTTTGGTGTGAGAAATGAGTTTCCCTCACAGTAGAATCCTTTTTATTGGTTTCTATTTCTTGGACACCAAAGCTGCTTGTGAAACCAAGTTGATCCAATGATGTTGCCTTTGATTCCCATTGACAGTTGTAGGCACTGTGTAAGATACTGATTGCACATAAGCTCTCCACATGACTCCACTTGAAATAATGTGCCTATCCCTTTACAGGAAACGATTACTCCAGAGTTACCAGTTTGCTGCATTTCTGCTTGCAGCTCCAAATTAAATTTACTTTAAGTCTGTTGACTTTATTATTCCTCCACAACAAATAAAGACATAAACACCATAGTTGGATTCAACAAAACCTTTTTTATTTTCACATTTACGGTTTATAAAATCAGCGAATTTGATGTGATGCCAACTTAAACACAGTGCGTGACTCAGGTTGGTTGTGTGTGTGTGTGTGTCGTGTTGGTTTGTGTTTCTTTTTCTCTGAAGTGTGTGTGATTACATGGGTGTGTCGTTCTGTAAGGAAACATGCAGTCGTCGGTTTCAGTTGACCTCAAAGTAAAACGTAAAAAAAAAGAAAATGCACACACACTCTTCTGGTTGAACCTCCTCTACTTGAACACACGTACACACACTCTTAAAGCGATGGCTGATGGCGTGATGCTCGGCGGCAGGGGAAGGGACTATCCGACCGGCCCAGACGGCAGAGAGGGAACACGTTCAGCGTAGATAACCACACAGAGCTTAGCTAAAAACGAAACATAAAGCCTTCATTCCTCTCCTTTTCATCAAACTGGACTCACTGGTACATCTGTGGTTTAGATGAACCCAGAAACTCAACTGGATGTTTCCCGTAATTGCACGCAAACCGGTTTCCCAAAGCTCGACTCGCACACGAGGGGAAAAGATGAATATTTCTTTTTTTCTTTAATTTTTAGCATTTTCCGTTACGTATTTTCTGTTGAAACAAGCACATCTATGTCTAGAAGTGAGCATTTTTTCCTTCTTCTGCCAAAGGGATTTTAACACCAATCCGAAAATATCCTGACAAAAATGTAATTTGTCTGTAAAGGAGATTAACACAAAAAACCAGCCATCTTGCTACTAATATAACTGTTTAGTTGTTTTGTTTTAGCTTTGAAATAATTTTATTTTGCAGAAACAGTGGACAGATGTAATCTGCTATCTGATTCAGTGATAGGTTTTGTTTTTACTTATTGTTGCTTTTGGTGCATAGAATTTAAAATCCAATTGTTCATCATTGGTGCAAATTTGTAAGTGTTGAATCAAAAGGCAACTGGACTTCTTGTCTTTTCCAAGAATTTCTCACCCCTCATCCAAAAGGCTCCTTCAGTTCATTGGAAGCAGCTTTTATTGCCTTTACGTTGCAGCCAGAACAACCACACGACTTTCTGACCTGAACCTCCATCCGGGTCAAATATTTGGGTTGTTCTGGTCACGTTTCGGAGGCGGAGGGAGGGTTTATCTACACGAACACACAGGTGAGGCCGGGGAAGCAGAGGGGGCGCTACAGGCTGCAGTGGGGGTTAGGCGGTGAGGGGAAAGCCGAGGTGCGGCGTCTGGAAGAGTCTGTTCTGATTTTGGTTCCGAAAATTCACAAAAAAATATGCTGAACATCTGGAGTCGGGTACGGCGAGGCGAGGAAGGCGAGGGGCAGCTGGAGGGTCCGGAAGGAGACTAGTACCCCTAGAAATGAGAACAACGGATTTAGAGCAACACATGACTGCTAGAAATAAATTAATAACAGTGTTTGAAGCCTAAACACTGATTTTAACAAAGGTCGTCCTTATCGATGGTAGATGTCTTCAAAAATCAGACAGAATTGGTGCTAAAATTTTTGTTTGTGCTGCTATCATTTTAAAGATATCAAGAAATGTTTCCAGAGGTCATGAAAGGTCAACCAGCCGCCCCACCTTCAATAAGACAAAGTTGGTGTCAATCAACTCAACTACGTTTGTGCTGCTTTGGCTTTGAAGATGTATGTTAAAGTTTGAAGGTCATCTTGATTTAGTAAAAGTGTGTGTGTGTGTGTGGGGGGGCGTCTGGTTGACCTGTTGACCTTTAAACTTTCAAAGCCAAAGCAGCACAAACAAAAAAAATTGCTGCATAAAAACCAGCCCAATCAGTTGATTGCCACCAATTTTGATTTGCACAATGTGGGGCGGCTGGTTGACCTTTCATGACCTCTGGAAACATTTCTTAATATCTTTAAAATGAGAGCAGCACAAACAAAAATGTTGCTGCACAAACATTTAACAAAAAATTGTCTGATCTGAAGAATGTGTTTCTAGTGCAAATATCTTATTGCACTTCAAAACACACAAAACTAACTTACAGGTAACTTTTCAGCAGTTGTAGAAACTCATTTTAAGTAAATAATTACTTAATATTGATTAAAAAGTGTTAATTCCAGATAAATTTACTCATAATAAGACAATTTCCCCATAATAGCACTTTTTCATCAATATCAAGGAAATATTCACTTAAATTTCTACAACTGCAGAAAAGTTACTTGTAAGTTAGTTTTCTTATTTCAAGTATATTTCCACTAGACTTAAAATACTTTGTAAGATTGTGTTTTTGCAGTGATCCTCTTTTTCTTCTCAATCCTGTCAATTTTTGTCCTAAGAAAAACTTCCATAGTTGATGATACTGATGGGGAAAATTATGTAAAATACATATAATAAGCTGTGCAACTTGTTTATCTCTATCAATAAGTCAGTACACAGTTCACAGGAAAATTTTTATTGAACAGAAATCAAATCAAATTTTGAAGCACAGTTTTGGTTGCAGGAGACATTTTGTTCTCAACAAGTAGCAACGATCAGGACTACATGATGTTGTTCTTCCTTGCAGGACATGTACCTGAACGCTGGTGGTGTGACTGTGTCGTACTTCGAGTGGCTCAAGAATCTCAATCATGTCAGTTATGGGAGACTGACCTTCAAGTACGAGAGAGACTCAAACTACCACCTTCTCAGTGAGTACAAAACGCTCCGCAGTCCTAACATGACCTCCAGAATATGGTTTGGGGAAGAGGGTGAAGGGAAGGAAGGGTCAGGAGAC
The DNA here is from genome assembly GCF_051168715.1 of Poecilia mexicana. Lineage (NCBI taxonomy): Eukaryota > Metazoa > Chordata > Actinopteri > Cyprinodontiformes > Poeciliidae > Poecilia > Poecilia mexicana. Next base: position 17,434,388 of record NW_028263388.1, read on the forward strand.
GGAGAGAAACGATCTCAGAAACAATTGAATTAATCCTCTAAATGCGATTTTTTTTAAACCAATTAAAAAATTTTTTCCTTTTTGTCTTACAACCATGTATCACACACATCTGAGTTGTCGGATAAAACATAATGACACCTGCATCTGTGTCCCATTTGTAACAGATTTCTTCAGGTCCTTTTCCATATGTATTCTCTATGCGTTCAAGCATCTTTCCAGGTTCTTTTGTGTAAAACATGTACTTGTCTTCCTGTCCATCTCTCTCAGAGACAAACAGAACCTCTGGGTTATCTCTCATTTGTTTTTCCCGTTCTGTTTTTCTACGCCATGCTGTTTCACCATTTTGAGTAAATCTTTGCGGCATCTGCATAAAAAAGAAAATCCAAAAGAGACGTATTAATAAAAATTTACTTAGGACGTTGACATGATAAAAAAACAATTGGGGTGAGATTTCTGTTAACATATTACGCATTTGGAGGGAAAGTTTACATTAAAAGCTGCCTTAAAAGGGATTTTATCTGTTTCTTATTTTTCATCAACTGATCCTTCAGACAGATCACAGTAAAAGTTAGTTTGTTTACCTCTTCGGCCATCTTTCACTGGTTTTATGCTTCAAACAGTAACTGGTGGTGAAAACAAACAGGCTGACTGGTGTACCAGTTGTTTCCTAAAAACACAGAATAACAACGGTTGTTAAATATTTTACTGCTGCTTCGCTGGTCGTATGAAAAGTTCTGCTGTAAACACATCTTTATAATTTTCTGGCAAAATGTGAAGCATTTGTGTTATTTTTTTATTTCTTTAAAACAGAAGATGGTCTGTTTTGATCTGCACTTGTGTCATGAAGAAAAGAAATAAAAGTAATGATAATGTGATTAAAAAATGTGAAGGCAAATAGAAATCTTACCCGGTTTAGTGGCTGAGGCGGCACTGATGTGGTTCTGCTAGCAGCTTCCAACAGTGTTTGTGTTTCTTTCCTGCCTTTTCCTGCTTATTTATACCTTCTCTGTATTTCACAGCAGCCAATCATATAGGGGTAAATTTATTTTTCACTATGTGTGATGGAGAAGAATAAAATGTACTTTGTAGAACCAGTTTGCCTTGAACTTCCAGATTTAAAGTACCGACGTTTTGCTGATATGTTTTCGTTGAGAAGACAATGACTGTTATAAAAAAATGCAGTCCTGGGTTGGGTGACCAGATGATCCACTGTGTGTTTCCGTCCTGCATTTTGATTCACATCTGTCATCCCAGAGATGAGTTTACCAACATTAGTATTGATTTTAGGTTTCAAAGTGAGCAATGTGGGACAAATGTTTCTACTGTGAAGCATGTGAGGTACTTTTCTGTTTTATTCAGGGATAAATGCTGCATCTTTGGCCATTTCTACCTTTTAGTCTTTGTTACATGTCTCCTTGTTATGAAAGCATCTTAAAAAGCTCTAAACGAATCCACACGTCTGTCTTCTTTCCCTGTTGCCTCCTTCCAGTGTCTGTGCAGGAGAGTCTAGAGAGGAAGTTTGGGAAGCAGGGAGGACCCATCCCCATCGTTCCCACCGCCGACTTCCAGGCCAGAATTGCTGTGAGTATCGTCTGCTCTCCTCAGCTAAAGCAAAATCGATACAAGATCTGTACCAGAAAGCACTGCCTCCAGAAAATAGCCACGTTTTCTACAGGATAAACATAATTCATTATGATGTTTTAGGTTTAGAAAACTGATGCATCTCCATGATTTGGTGTTTAATAATCCTCATTTGCAGGGCGCCTCTGAGAAGGACATTGTTCACTCTGGTCTGGCCTACACCATGGAGCGCTCCGCCCGGGTGAGTTTGGCACCAAGTTAGGAAGGCAGAAGTTATGAACTAAAAGCTGCTCAGTTAATGCACCAATTTAAAAAACAGTTTTTAAATTAAACGCTTTATTGCAGCTTCACATTGCAGTAAGATGTTTTTTCCTTCTTCCGGTATTTCTTTCCTCCTTCCTTTGTCTTTGTGTTTGTGTGTTTCTTTCCCACCTTGCACAAGAAGTACTAGTTGTAAATTTTTGGTGAATTTGAGTGTTTTCTGTTTTGAAATGAGTCCAAATGAGTGGAGGACTCTGGAGATTTGAGTCCGTTTCATTACTGTTAGGGGTGTCCAAACTTTTCGTCATGGCCCATGTGACGTTTATAAAAATAAATAAAAAAAAATTTGGTCACCATCTTTCAAAACACTTGCTTTATTTAACCACGTTTAATAAATTAAATAAAAGCTGATATGGTGCAGCAAAGTCTTTGTGTTAAACTTGACATTTCCCAGTATTAGAAAACTATATTGGTAATAATTTCACCGTGAATAAAATTAAAGTTTGCACCTGCATCCACCGGGACAGATCAGATTTATTTCCATCTTGAATTACAGTTGGGGCCACACAAAATCACTCAAAGGGCCACAAATGGTCCCCAAGCCGCACTTTGGACACCCCTGATTTATGAAGTAGAAATGTTCTAATGAATCATTTCTGCTGTTTCGCAGTACAAGAGAGCAACATTTCCAAATAAATTTTCTTTTCTGAAGCTGCTTATTAGTTGATTTTGCACTAATTAAATCAATAGAAACATTATATACTGTAGGCAATTCTGTTTTTCTCATTTTAAAAATAAATAAGTTTTCTATCATCTGCCTTTGCAGCAAATCATGCGCACAGCAAGCAAGTACAACCTGGGTCTGGACCTGCGGACGGCCGCCTACGTCAACGCCATCGAGAAGGTCTTCAAGGTCTACAACGAAGCTGGGCTGACCTTCACATAAACGCCAACCTGCACTGCTCTCCGTTCCTCCGCTCTCCCTGCTAGTCATCCCTCTCTCCGGCTCCCCTCTACCTCCTCAGACAGCCTTCTGAACATATCACCGTTTACCGCAGCTCCCCACACGCGCAGCCACAACCTCACAATTTCCTCTGCGATATCTGTGCAGCCGTCGACACGCCGCCCTGACCTCGGAGTTGGAGCAGACATCGGTGTTTGTGAAGAGAGAGAAGACTCTTTCCCTCCCTCTGCAGCCCTGTAGGTGTTTGTGTTGTGGCAGCCATGTTTCACGGCGCTCCTATCGTAGTAGCTGAATGCATGTGTAGCCGTTTCTGATGCCTTATTTCGGGATGAGGTGGCGCCTCGAAGGGAGCCGGCCACTTCAGTCTAACGTTGATTAAAAGGGATTTAGATTTAACTCCATGTGAATTAGTCGGATTAGTTGTTTTTAATCTTTCTGGTGAAAAGATTAGCGATTCTAAATTTCAAGGATTCAAGTGTCTTTACTGTCCTCTTCATATTTCTGCTTCCCTTGTTGCTTTAGCTTAACGCAGCTTCTCTAGACGCCGCCGGCCTCTAGAGAGGAGCAGAGGTTTGGCGAGCGCGTTGTGATCACCTTGTTAATTCTCGTCTGTTTAACCGTCCTATTGCTGCATTGAAACAAGTTTTTTTTTGGAGGAAACTGCTTTTTATTTTTATTGTATTCAATTTTTTTTTTTTTTTGAAACGACAAATAAAATGTTCTTAAAAAGGCGAGTGATTTCTTTAAACTTCTTTACGACACCTTTACAGGAAATCGGCATAACGTGTACAAACGATGAGGTTTTCATGTGGATACTCTGATTTTTATCTAGGGGTGAATTGATAAATCAACCCAGATTTTCTTAATTTTAGGGGATTGAGGATCAGTCGATACATCTGAAGTCGATCTTATTGATCGTTGTCCTCTTTTGTTCTGCTGTGAGAGATTTTGACTGACAAACGCACCAAGTCATGTCGGCACGTTCAGTTAGTAACCCCTCTGTTGTCAACTCTGTGTCTTTCTTGCTATATTTAGCAACATTTCAGACAAATTGGGGAAAATCGGAATCAGCAGGTCAGACTTTTTAAAAATCTGTAATCGGTCAGAAAACTAGTTTTATCACAAAAGTTGGAAAATCCCCAAAGAAAAGGTCTAGGTCTGGAAAAAATATTTGATATTTCTACACTTTTATTCATTTTCCAGTTATCAAGAATCAAAAATTGGGATTTTTCTGAGTAAATTCCAAAAATCTGATTTTGGAGTGAGAAATGAGTTTCCCTCACAGTAGAATCCTTTTTATTGGTTTCTATTTCTTGGACACCAAAGCTGCTTGTGAAACCAAGTTGATCCAATGATGTTGCCTTTGATTCCCATTGACAGTTGTAGGCACTGTGTAAGATACTGATTGCACATAAGCTCTCCACATGACTCCACTTGAAATAATGTGCCTATCCCTTTACAGGAAACGATTACTCCAGAGTTACCAGTTTGCTGCATTTCTGCTTGCAGCTCCAAATTAAATTTACTTTAAGTCTGTTGACTTTATTATTCCTCCACAACAAATAAAGACATAAACACCATAGTTGGATTCAACAAAACCTTTTTTATTTTCACATTTACGGTTTATAAAATCAGCGAATTTGATGTGATGCCAACTTAAACACAGTGCGTGACTCAGGTTGGTTGTGTGTGTGTGTGTGTCGTGTTGGTTTGTGTTTCTTTTTCTCTGAAGTGTGTGTGATTACATGGGTGTGTCGTTCTGTAAGGAAACATGCAGTCGTCGGTTTCAGTTGACCTCAAAGTAAAACGTAAAAAAAAAGAAAATGCACACACACTCTTCTGGTTGAACCTCCTCTACTTGAACACACGTACACACACTCTTAAAGCGATGGCTGATGGCGTGATGCTCGGCGGCAGGGGAAGGGACTATCCGACCGGCCCAGACGGCAGAGAGGGAACACGTTCAGCGTAGATAACCACACAGAGCTTAGCTAAAAACGAAACATAAAGCCTTCATTCCTCTCCTTTTCATCAAACTGGACTCACTGGTACATCTGTGGTTTAGATGAACCCAGAAACTCAACTGGATGTTTCCCGTAATTGCACGCAAACCGGTTTCCCAAAGCTCGACTCGCACACGAGGGGAAAAGATGAATATTTCTTTTTTTCTTTAATTTTTAGCATTTTCCGTTACGTATTTTCTGTTGAAACAAGCACATCTATGTCTAGAAGTGAGCATTTTTTCCTTCTTCTGCCAAAGGGATTTTAACACCAATCCGAAAATATCCTGACAAAAATGTAATTTGTCTGTAAAGGAGATTAACACAAAAAACCAGCCATCTTGCTACTAATATAACTGTTTAGTTGTTTTGTTTTAGCTTTGAAATAATTTTATTTTGCAGAAACAGTGGACAGATGTAATCTGCTATCTGATTCAGTGATAGGTTTTGTTTTTACTTATTGTTGCTTTTGGTGCATAGAATTTAAAATCCAATTGTTCATCATTGGTGCAAATTTGTAAGTGTTGAATCAAAAGGCAACTGGACTTCTTGTCTTTTCCAAGAATTTCTCACCCCTCATCCAAAAGGCTCCTTCAGTTCATTGGAAGCAGCTTTTATTGCCTTTACGTTGCAGCCAGAACAACCACACGACTTTCTGACCTGAACCTCCATCCGGGTCAAATATTTGGGTTGTTCTGGTCACGTTTCGGAGGCGGAGGGAGGGTTTATCTACACGAACACACAGGTGAGGCCGGGGAAGCAGAGGGGGCGCTACAGGCTGCAGGGGGGGTTAGGCGGTGAGGGGAAAGCCGAGGTGCGGCGTCTGGAAGAGTCTGTTCTGATTTTGGTTCCGAAAATTCACAAAAAAATATGCTGAACATCTGGAGTCGGGTACGGCGAGGCGAGGAAGGCGAGGGGCAGCTGGAGGGTCCGGAAGGAGACTAGTACCCCTAGAAATGAGAACAACGGATTTAGAGCAACACATGACTGCTAGAAATAAATTAATAACAGTGTTTGAAGCCTAAACACTGATTTTAACAAAGGTCGTCCTTATCGATGGTAGATGTCTTCAAAAATCAGACAGAATTGGTGCTAAAATTTTTGTTTGTGCTGC